>NC_044389.1:96153045-96775545 GCF_006542625.1 Nomascus leucogenys | reverse complement strand
ACAGGAAGACATGGACAAAATCTTGTATAGACAGACAGACAGAGATGGTTGGTCAGTGGTTGAGAATTGTAAAAGCAGCAGCAGACCAAGGAGTAAAGAGTGAGCCAAAGAGGAGGCTGTAATTTTATTATAATAAAATGCAAAAAGTACAAAAATGCAAAAAAAAAAAAATGCAGTTGGGCAAACCAACTGCATCTACCACCAAACCCATTTTATAATAAAGTGTAGAGTATCTCATGTAATGTACTGAATACTAAAAGTGAAAAACAGAATGGTTGTATGGGGACTCAAAGTTCGGTTCCTACTGTATGTATATTGCTTTCACACTCTATAAAGTTGAAAAATCTTTAAGTCAAACCATCATAAGTCATGGACTGTCTGCACTTACTGTAGGCCAAGTACTGCAATAACTGTAATGGAAGCTTTGCATGTGGATTTATTTAGTCCTCATTTCCGTAATATAGATAAGAATACTTAGGTTCTAAGAGGTTCAATGTGTTACCCAGTGACCATACAGCTCTATGAAGCGATGACACTTCATTTCTGCCCCCCAAGCCCCTTTGATATGTGGCAGTGGGAACAGAGAGGCAGAATTTACTGAGCCTGGGGAGACAGGTGGTTAGAGAAGGTTTGTACAGATTTTTTGCCAGATAAGGTGGGCACTGGTCAAAATTAAGAGTTTTGTGTGTAGTAATTATGAAAATGGCATTGGAATTACATATATGGCATTAAATAACTCATACTAGAGCTACCTCCAGGTCTTATTAATTCCTAACTGACCACTTAGGTGTCCCTCAACACTAGCCGCAATGAAAATAACCATCTCCACTCTGTTATTACCGTATTATAACATAAACCTCCTAAATAAGTTAACTTCTGTTGTTTGTTAACTAACTTTTAAGTTCCTATCACCCAGGTATTAAGACTAGTACTCATCAGTTATTTTTCCTGACTCTCTTCCTCCTCCCACCCTGATAGGCCCCAGTGTGTGTCGTTACCCTCTATGTGTCCATGTGTTCTCATCATTTAGCTCCCACTTACAAGTGAGAACATGTGGCATTTCGTTTTCTGTTCCTGCATTAGTTTGCTATGGTTAATGTCCTTCAGCTCCATCCACATCTCTCCAAAGGACATGATCTTGTTCTTTTTTATGGCTGCATAGTATTCCATGGTGTATATGTACTGTGTTTTCTTTATCCACTCCATCATTGATGGCCCTTTAGGTTGATTCCACATCTTTGCTATTGTGAATAGTGCTGCAGTGAACATATATGTGCATGTATCTTTATAATAGAATGATTTCTATTTCTTTGGGTATATACCCAGTAGTGGGATTGCTGGGTCAAATGGTATTCCTATCTTTACGTCTTTCTTTGAGGAACTGCCATACTGTCTTCCACAATGGTTTAACTAATTTACACTCCCATCAACAGTGTATAAGTGTTCCTTTTTCTCCACAACCTCAACAGCATCTGTTATTTTTTGACTTTCTAATAACAGCCATTCTAACTGGTGGGAGATGGTATCTCATTGTGGCTTGATTTGCATTTCTCTAATAATCAGTGTTGTAGCTTCTCTTATCTTAGAGGAAACATTGATTGTTCTTGGTGTTGTTTATAGATATTAGAGATATAAAGCATAAAGGTGTTCTTCATTTTTCAGTTTAATTCAGTGGGTATAAGAAACTGTGGGATGTGGGGAGATGAGGAAGGCTTGCCCCCTCTTCAAGATGCTGAGCTGCATTCTTTCATTAGCTAGGACAACTGGAAAGAATCAAATTGACTTTCAGTTTCAGAAACGAACATTGGGGAAATTTCTGACATTTCTTTATTAGAGTAAATTCTGAGCATGATATGCTCTGTCAAAGGAAAATTCCTAGCATGGATACATCCCTTTTTAAAAGCATCATTTTTACTTTGAAGTCAAAACTATTATCAGAATTTGTCATTGATCTTTAAGGTTGTATCTACTAATACGGTGTTGCACCAGTATTCTGAAAGTCCACTTTAAAATATTTTTAAAATCTTTCCCTTTAATTAAAGGAGTGTAAAGTATGTATGTAAGGCTACCAGAAATATCTTTATATATGTATATATATTAAAACATGTTAATATATTGACATAATAGAAATAATATCCATATATATAATATATTTTAAGGCTATCCAGGTTTTATACAATGAGCACATATTAAGGCTGGGCGCAGTGGCTCACACCTGTAATGCCAGCAGTTTGGAAGGCTGAGGCGGGAGATCACTTGAGGTCAGGAGTTTGAGACCAGCCTGGCCAACATGGTGAAACCCCATCTCTACTAAAAATACAAAACACAAGCTGGGCCTGGTGGCACATGCCTGTAATTCCAGCTATGTGGGAGGCTGAGGCGAGAGAATCGCTTGAACTGAGGAGGTGGAGGAGGTTGTGGTGAGCCAAGACTGCGCCACTGCACTCCAGCCTGGGAGACAGAGAGAGACTCTGTCTCAAAAAAAACAAAAAAACAAAAACCCCACATATTAAACTTACAATCAATAAAAATAGTGCTCAAACCTTTAAAAGCAAGGGGTTACATGCGATGCTGTGACTGTCTGAACACTTAGCAGATGAAACAAAGATGAAAATCTCTGATCAGATTTCTTAATGCCCACAATAAATATTAATTTAGGTTGTAACTTGACTGGGATTCAGTGGCCCAATGTTATTTTAAAGCTAGTATCTCATGTAGTTTGGGCCCTGATTTTTTAAACATGTCTAGGCAAACAAAAAGACTCAAGTCATAACATATTGTGAGGCAGATGGATTACTGACCAGAGAGTTACCTTTTCTTCAATAATCTACTAGTTAAAATTACCTCCAGGAAGCTTCTGGCATGAATCGAACCGCCTAAGAGGAATTAAAAGGTAATTGTAAATCCACATTTGCTGGCATAAAAGTCTCATGGAATTCAACCTCCACGACTGCAGTGGGAACTGAAAGCTGTGTACTAGGCTTTATAGACCTATGCTGCCTAGTAATAGTAGCTTCTGGCTACTTACTAAATTTTAAAAATTTACATGCCTGTTCAAGTGCTTAGTAGCCCATTAGCTCCTGCCACACTGGACCACATACAGAGAATATTTCCCTCATTGCAGAAAATTCTGTCAGACAGTCCTGTTTTTGAGTCTTTCTTTGGAGATCATGGAACAGATGAACTGAATGTAATTTTCTTGGAGTTCGACTAGATATTTAAATGTTTTGTGATAAGTTTCTATAAATTTTATACTTTAGATTTCTGTAGTGCTGCCTCTGAAAACTGCCCTTTTCAAACATGACTACTTTGGTTGGAAAATATGAGGTATGTTTTTGGATAAGTTTGTTACTGGTGCCATTCACATCTTTCCTGTTTTATTTTGTATTTCATCTCGTTAACATATCTAGACGGCATACAGGTGACATGTAAACACAGATCAGCCCATGCACCGAAAGGAAAACTTGTCATGGTTGCTAGTGCAAAGTGGTCTGCAATGAACACACAGAAGATATCTCAAGGTTCTTATTTTACAGCAGTTTTATGAAATGATTTCATAGAGTGGAAGCACAAAGAATGTCAGCAGAGAGCTAAAAATTTCCACAATCCAAGTATTATACTAAAAGTAAATTCTGTAGCCGGTTGAGAGAAAATCCTTAAATCCTAATGATGTGTGGAGAAAGATCCCTTTCCAAAAGGATAAATTACTGTTGTAAATTTTTATCAATTCTATTGCCTATAAGCATTAACATAATGGCTGACCTACTCACCTTTCTGTTGAAGAAACAGTATACCATTTTACTTTATCTTAAAAATACTGCACTTCAGCTGAGCTGTTTCACCCTTCACAGCGGAAGTCCAGAGTGAAATTGAAAGGATTTTTGAACTTGCAAGAACACTGCAATTGGTGGTCCTTGATGCGGATACGATTAATCATCCAGCTCAACTCAGTAAAACCTCCTTGGCCCCTATTATAGTATATGTAAAGATTTCTTCTCCTAAGGTAAGTAGGATTGCTACTGTTTGCTCTATAATCAAACTTTCCTAAAATGTATTTTATGTTCTGCTTTCTATAATTAGGCTATTGTAATAGGCTTTATGATGTATAGGGAATTTGAAGAGACATGATAGTCAAGAATTTTTAAATTGATATAGTTTCATGGCTTAGAACAGCTGTTTTCAAAGTGTGGTCCATGGATCCGTGGAGAGTGCTGAGACACTTTTAGAGGGTCCATTTGGTCAAAACTACTTCCACGATAATACTAAGACATTATTTGCGATTTTCACTGTTTTGACATTTGCATGGCTGATACAAAAGCAATGGTGGGTAAAACTGCGGGCGTCTAAGCATAAATCAAGACTGGTATCAAAGTACCAGCAGTTACTGTATTCACCACCACCATGCTTTCGCAGTTTAAGGGGAAAAAAAGCCAATTTCACTTAATGTCCTGATAAAGTACTAAAGTTTATTACTTTTATTAAGTCTTGACTTTTAATATTCAGTGTAATAAAACAAAGTACACACAAAGCTCCTGCTGCATACCAAAAAGTAAGGACAAGCACTGATTTGATTGATTGAGCTGTGAACGAAACTAGCCATGTTTTTCATAGAATACCATTTTTATTTCAAACAACAACTGACAGGCTATGCTTATTCAGACTTGGTGTAGCAGATATTTTCTTGGACAAAATAACCCTGTCACTTAAAGGAGAACAGCATATGTTGCCAATGATAAAACTCAAGCTTTCAGACAACAATCAGAATTTTAGAAAACTTGTATCCACCTTTAAGAACTTGCAAGCTTCCCAATAAAGATTTCTCTGAGATCAATGGTAATATTAGTGAATATGATGTTTTAATACTGTATAATGAAATCTGTCAACATTTGGAAGATCTGAAGTTAGTGAACCATTATTGTTTGTATGATCAATGAATAATTTCAAGACAGACCAATGGAACGTCATGGAAAATTTCACTGCAGGTTTCAGATTCCACATAACAAATAGTCTTTAAGGAACTACCATTTGTTGAGTTTTAGTGTAGTATCAAAGAAGATGACTATACTAAATTGTTTCTCCTTTTCTCCATTACAAATCTGTAGGAGGTTGGATTTTCTTCACATATTTCAACCAAAAACAAGACACTGCAGCAGGTTGGCTGTAGAAGCAAACAGGAGACTGAAGTTGTCTTTTATGAAGCCAGCCAGCCATTAGAGAGATTTGTAAAAAATGTAGCTATTTTTATTAAAAAAATTTGGCTGGGCACAGTGGCTCATGCCTGTAATCCCAGCACTCTGGTAGGCTGAGGCAGGAGGATCATGAGGTGAGGAGAGCAAGACCATCCTGGCTAACACAGTGAAACCCCGTCTCTACTACAAATACAAAAAAATTAGCCGGGCATGGTGGCGGGCGCCTGTAGTCCCAGCTACTCGGGAGGCTGAGGCAGGAGAATGGCATGAACCTGGGAGGCGGAGCTTACAGTGAGCCGAGATCGTGCCACTGCACTCCAGCCTGGGCAACAGAGCAAAACTCCATCTCAAAAAAACAAAAAAACAAACAAAAAAAATATATATAAACCTGTATCAGATTTATTGTGAATTTTTAAATAAATGTTTTAATAGTTTTCCATTTTAGCTTGTTTAAAGAGGTTGTGGGACAAAACGTTTGAGAGCTGCTAGCTTAGAGAAAAGAATGAGTGCTTAAAGCTTGCAACTGTGATTTATGTTAACATGTTAATTTTGCAGATAATCTTATAGCTCCATCTATTATAAGCCCCTTGTGCTGTATATAAAAAGGCCCCAGAGAAAGGAGTCAGTAATGTACCTTGTACTTTACCTGGATGTAGTTATTACTCTGTTAAAAACTCATTATCTTTTACAGGTTTTACAAAGGTTAATAAAATCTCGAGGGAAATCTCAAGCTAAACACCTCAACGTCCAGATGGTAGCAGCTGATAAACTGGCTCAGTGTCCTCCAGTAAGTTATCTCTATATACAGCATAATCCAGTTACAGATATTTATTACAGATATCAGACCTGTTTTTTTTTTTTTTTTTTTTTTTTTGAGACAAGGTCTTGCTCTGTTGCCCATGTTGGGAGTGCAGTGGTATGGTCTTAGCTCACTGCACCCCTGAACTCCTGGGCTCAAGTGATCCTCTTGCTTCAGCCTTCCAAGCAGCTGAGACTATAGGTGCATGCCACCATGATCGACTAACTTTTTTTTTCCCCCTGTAGAGGTGGGGTCTTGCTATGTTGCCCAGGCTGGTCTAGAACTCCTGGCCTGAAGTGATCCTCCTGCTTTGGCCTTCCAAAGTGCTAGGATTACAGGCATGAGCCGCCATGCCTGGCCAGAACTGGCATTATATTTTGGAAAAAACAACAAAAAAAAAACAAACAAAAAAAACAGGGAAGAGAATCCTCATCACTTAAAGTGGTATTCATTCCAAAGTAAACTGTCCTCCCTCCTTCCATGATCATGTGTTTTGAGCACAAGTAATCCAAATGATGATCATAGCTTACCAAAAGCTTCAGTACATCCTGCAGTAACTTCACTTTGTTAATATCTAACACAAGATCCCGGTTCCAAAAATTTGGCTTGTATGATGAGTCTATTTGTGTATGAGTCTATTTGTAGTTGGTATATTATTCATTTCTGATCATAGGGAGCAAGTTGTCTGCTCTTAATAACTAACTGTCTGAGACATTTATTTTCACATGGTCTCAAATCAATTTCTAAGTAATAAGTTACCTAGATTCTCACTTGTCGTCTGTGCTTTACATGCAATGCCTTGGGGCTATAGAGCTTTCCTAGGTTTAGTTTTGGAGGCAGGGTCTTGCTCTGTTGCCCAGGCAGGAGTGCAATGGTGGCCTCTCAGCTCACTATTGCAACCTGTGCCTCCCGAGCTCAAGTGATCCTCCCACCTCGGCCCTCAAAGTAGTTAGGACTACAGGCACACGCCACCATGCCCTGCTAATTTTTGTATTTTTAGTAGAGATGGGGCTTTGCCATGTTGCCCAGGCTGGTCTCAAACTCCTGACCTCAAGTGATCCATTCACCTTGGCCTCCCAAAGTGCTAGGATTACAGGCATGAGCCACTGCACCAGGCTTTTTTTTTTTTCTTTTTAAGCATAGCCATTTCAGGGTCTATACATATTCAATTGCTTAATGTATGTTAAAATTTATAATAAACACTTAAAAAATCTTTTGAAAAGTGACATTTTTTTCTTCTCTACTGAACTACTGTGAGGTTTGGACAATGTCAAATTATCATTGGTTTCAGCTGCTTCTGCCAAATTTCACATCCTAATCTTACCTTATTAATTTGTAAATTCAGATTTCATAATCTTGGGCCGGGCATAGTGGCTCATACCTGTAATCCCAGCACTTTGGGTGGCCGAGGCGGGCGAATCACTTGAGGCCAGGAGTTCGACACCAGCCTGGCCAACATGGCAAAACCCCATCTCTACTAAAAATACAAAAATTAGCCGGGCTTGGTGGTAGGCACCTGTAACCCCAGCTACTTGAGAGGCTGAGGCAGGAAAATCACCTGAACCCGGGAGGCCAAGGTTGCAGTGAACCAAGATCAGGCCACTGCACTCCAGCCTGGGCAACAGAGTGAGACTCTGTCTCAAAAAGAAAAAGAAAAAAGATTTCATGATCTTGATGTCAAGAATAGGCTTCTTCCTATTCTGTTCAAATATATATACATCTCTTTTCTACCGTAGTATCCATGCCTTTTTTCATTGCTGATAGACAACTTTTCTATGCTGCCATGCCCTTAACAACTGTTACCTTTCTGGCCATTATTAGTTAAGCATTCAATGCCCTCAACAATGATTCGAGGTAGTCAGACACTTGCTAACTAAATAAAAAAGAGATAGTAGCAGCACTTATAGAAGCAGGAGCAAGTACAAAGGGGTGCAGTTCATGAGCCCCTTCCTCCTCTTATGGAGGTGGGAAGGCGGTGAAAACTGGGCTGGCGTCAATGTGGTCTGGAATGTCTGCCTCTGCAGGAGTTGTTCGATGTGATCTTGGATGAGAACCAGCTTGAGGATGCCTGTGAGCACCTTGCCGACTATCTGGAGGCCTACTGGAAGGCCACCCATCCTCCCAGCAGCAGCCTCCCCAACCCTCTCCTTAGCCGTACATTAGCCACTTCAAGTCTGCCTCTTAGCCCCACCCTAGCCTCTAATTCACAGGTAAGGGGAGTTTTTATATATATCTATATATACAATCTTTATAGAAAAAAGGTTACCTATGGTGACACCTCTAGGATCCAAGCCCAGTAGCCTGCTTGGGGCTTGTTCTAGTATATTAACTCAAAGCAAGTCCAGCATGAGCTGTGTATGTACCTGTAATAAAGAAAAGCACCATCAACAGAATATACTGGGAACATACACAGACTATAGAAACTTTCTAAACTGTAGCATAGACTGTGGAAGCGGATGACCTAGATTCAAATCCTGGCTGCACCTCTTACCACTTGTGGGGCAGATAACCTGGGGCAAATTTCTTAACTGTTCTTACCTCAGGAATAATAATGGCAACCTGTCCAAGAGGCTGCTGGAATTAATAATCTCATGAGATGATCTTATAGGGCTGTTGTATTAATGAGTGAGTTATTATATACAAAAGGTCTAGAACAGTGCCTGTCCCATATTGTATCATTGTATCATGTAAGCATTTGCTATTTTTAATATTCTCACAGTCAAGCAGAGGTTGTTAAGTTTACACCCCTGTATAGAAAAATCTCAGGGACCTACATCTGTATTTGAGCCACAGAAGAATATATAAAAGAACATTTTCCCTGCTTTTTTTTTTTTTTTTTAAAGGAAAAGGTTACCATGGGCACTGTTCTAGGCACTTACAAAAAGTCCAATTATTAATATAGTGTAAGCCTTATAAATGCCACTGGATGTTACCAGAGGGATGAAGCTAGGTTAGACTTCATTTCAGCTTTTCGGATGCTAAAAAAGGACTCCGCTTGAATGCGCTTGCTCTGGGACATGTTTTTTACACACTGACCTTGGTTAACGCCTGGTGTGCTCCTTTTGCTGCCAGGGTTCTCAAGGTGATCAAAGGACTGATCGCTCCGCTCCTATCCGTTCTGCTTCTCAAGCTGAAGAAGAACCTAGTGTGGAACCAGTCAAGAAATCCCAGCACCGCTCTTCCTCCTCAGCCCCACACCACAACCATCGCAGTGGGACAAGTCGCGGCCTCTCCAGGCAAGAGACATTTGACTCGGAAACCCAGGAGAGTCGAGACTCTGCCTACGTAGAGCCAAAGGAAGATTATTCTCATGACCACGTGGACCACTATGCCTCACACCGTGACCACAACCACAGAGACGAGACCCACGGGAGCAGTGACCACAGACACAGGGAGTCTCGGCACCGTTCCCGAGACGTGGATCGAGAGCAGGACCACAACGAGTGCAACAAGCAGCGCAGCCGTCATAAATCCAAGGATCGCTACTGTGAGAAGGATGGAGAAGTGATATCAAAAAAACGGAATGAGGCTGGGGAGTGGAACAGGGATGTTTACATCCGCCAATGACTTTTGCCCTTTTGTGTTTTTTCTTTTTCTTTTTTTTTGAAGTCTTGTATAACAGCATCCCCAAAACAATGTCTTTGGGGTCTACACGGCAATCATATGTGATCTGTCTTGTAATATTTTGTATTGCTGTTGCTTGAATAGCAATAGCATGGATAGAGTATTAAGATACTTTTTCTTTTGTAAGTGCTACATAAATTGGCCTGGTACGGCTGCAGTCCTCTGGTTGTATACCGGACTCTTCAAAAACTGTTTTGGGTAGCTGCCACTTGAACAAAATCTGTTGCCACCCAGGTGATGTTAGTGTTTTAAGAAATGTAGTTGATGTATCCAACAAGCCAGAATCAGCACAGATAAAAATTGGAATTTCTTGTTTCTCCAGATTTTTAATACGCAGGCACCTGATTTGCATATTCATTCATGGACCACTGTTTCTTGCTTGTACCTCTGGCTGACTAAATTTGGGGACAGATTCAGTCTTGCCTTACACAAAGGGGATCATAAAGTTAGAATCTATTTTCTATGTACTAGTACTGTGTACTGTATAGACAGTTTGTAAATGTTATTTCTGCAAACACCTTCTTATTATATATAATATATATATATATATCAGTTTGATCACACTATTTTAGAGTCTTAATGCCAAGTCAGCAGATTTGCTTTATGAATTACAGGGACTAGAAATGCCCACATTCAGGAAATTTGTAATAACATTGTCTAGACACCTATCCTCATTCTAGTAGAAAGTGTGTACATACTGTAAATATGTGTGATTGCTTGACTTGAAAAGGTTTGAATTCTGAATGTTATACCATCCTTGTAAGTTGTCTGTAATTTTCACCATAAATTATGGTAAATATAAAACTCCAGAGGTTGTTCTACTCCATACAGTTCACACTGATTGTGACACATTCTTAGTAGCTAGTGTCTGTTCTAGTCACTGCACTGGAGTCTACGAGCCGGAACTCGCTATATGCATGTGTGTGTGTCCGTATGTAAGAAAGAGTGTGCACAAGTGACTGAATGGTTGAGATGAATTGGAATGCTGAAGACTAATGAAGAAACTAGAGACTGATATCGAGCATTCTGCCCACCTGGCTCTGTATTTAATTGTGCTGTATGTTGCTTTAATAACCCATTGAGCAGTCAGGGAATGTGAGTAAGCTTGCTGCCAAAGGTAACTAGGAAAGAATTCATCTGCTGCCTCCTTGTTTTTGCTCCTAGAGAGTAAAAATACAGGCAATTTTTACTGTGAGTGTTTCACTGGAAATGTACAATCTTTGTGTGTTAGGGTATTTGTTTTAGTAAGAAATGTTTACACAGCTTGTGGAATTATTTCGTGGGAAAATAAATTTTTATAACTTCTCCCACTTCATTTTCTAACCTTGCCTATTGTTCCTGTTGTTTACCTCCCAGTTACCTATCATTCCTCCCCACCACCGACTCCAGCAGGTTCACTGTCAGAACCCAGAAGTGCTTCTTATAACCAAAGTTTCTGTTCTTCAGAAGAAATCAGGGCAAAATGGGGTGACTTGAAGTGAATAAAATGTTAAGAATATTATCCTACATAAGACATCTACATGGAAGGGGAACCTTGAAGACATTATCTCCATGCCTCAATTACACTGCTGTAAGAAGCTTACAATGTCATCATTTTTAAGGCTAAGACCTTTTCCGTGTCTCAAGTGTATATTTTGTCCAGTTATAACTGGATGGTAAGACAGTTATTAAGAGTGCAAGTACCTGGCACTTGAAGTTAGTCCCAGGAAAATGCCTGTGTATAATTACCTAACTTCAGATCTGCACATTAACTTATTTAACAAAATAAATCAGCCGGGCACGGTGGCTCATGCCTGTAATCCCAGCAATTTGGGAGGCCAAGGCGGGTGGATCACCTGAGGTCAGGAGTTCGAGACCAGCCTGGCCAATGTGGCGAAACCCCGTCTCTACTAAAAATATAAAAAATTAGCCAGGTGTGGTGGTGCACACCTGCAATCCCAGCTACTTGGGAGGCTGAGGCAGGAGAATTGCTTGAACCCAGGAGGTGGAGGCTGCAGTGAGCGAAGATCACACCACTGTACTCCAGCCTGGGTAACAGAGTGAGACTCCATCTCAAAAAAAAAAAAAACAAAACAAAACTATTCAGCAAAATTATAGTTATAAAATCTGCTTTGTTTTGCTTCCTTGATTATCCCAAGTTCTTGCCAAATATTCTTAGCCTTTTATAAGTAAAACTGTTTTACATTTAACTCCTTATTTCCCTTACCCCCAAGAAAACACAATATTAAAAATGATTAAGCTGGGGTGGTGGAGTATACCTGTAGACCCAGCTACTTGGGAGGCTGAGATAGGAGGATCCCTTGAGCCCAGGAGGTGGAGGCTGCAGTGAGCCGTGACTGTACCACTGCACTCCACTGCACTGGTGTCTAAAAAAAGAAAATAAAAATTAGTTACATATATAATGTTTTATCAGCTTATATATGAAAAAATTTCCCTCAGTTAATTAGCTCTACACTGTTTACATGAATTTATTTACTGAGTATAAAAACAGTAGTCATAACAAACTTGACAATTCTTACATTGGTAGGAAACCACATTCTAATTAAAATTGCTTTTATAAAATATTTCTGATAAAACTTTTGTCATGGTAAGAGATTCACAATTACTAGTTCAATCCTTTATTATTTCATCCCAATTAATGATTTTGGAATATTTAAATTCTTGAAACAGCTAGTATTTATCTTACTTGCTATCATTAATCCCTTTCAAAAAAAGTGTGGTGAGAGTTTCCATCTTATTTTGTATCTAGATTCTTAGCTTGCACTTTACTGTAGAACATATTAGTGCAAATCAGAATATTCCTCAAGAAACTAGCTTGAAGGATTTGACATAAGAGCAGCTATATGTGAAAAGCTGTATAGTGGACATATGTGTAAACTGTGTAGTAAATCTGTAAATGAGGAAATAATCCCAAGGGCAATGGGATATTTACTGACCTGTGGAATGTAAAGTTACAGTCTTTTCACACAAAAAAGGCTTAACCTTAACCTACTCAGTTGTAGAACCATGATTTTTGTAGTCAACCTAGAAAATGCTGGAAATGTATTTAATAGTTTGTTTTTTTTTTTTTTTTTGGTCATATCCATTTCAGTCTTTCCTATGCTCTTTCTCTACTGCTCATTTAAGTTACTGTTACAAAAAGGTGCTGCTAAATGTAGGATGTCTTAGTCATGTTGTAATTTGGGACAATGCCACATTTTTAACATGGTCTGCTATGCATTCCTGTTAAACATTCACTGTCAGCTACACTGAACTGTCTAACAAACCTGGTTTAAAGTAATTCATATAAAACAAATAAAGAGCTGGCTTCTGCACTGTTTATTAGTAGTAGTATTAATTGCCATGTTAGAAATGATTCATGTAGTTGAGACTATATTAAATATTCAACACTTACCACCTGCGGGGCATCTTTCTTGGGGCAATGCTAAACACTTTATGTTCCTTTGGTAATCTTCCTATTATGTCTGATTTTTAAAAAAGTACCTCCACGTAGATAAAAGATTTTTTTTTCAACGTGAGCTCTAGTAGAATAATCTGGGTCGGTTATGAGTTCTGGAACAAGTGTTTAATTTCTGCTATGCTGTACTTTTAACTATTTGTACTTTGCTTCATTATTTAAACTAAAACATGACACGGGGTTTTGAAGTAAATGTACTCACTGTTGAACTTAAGTACTTTTTCTGTTTCATAGAAATGTTAATATTAAATATGTTAAAATATATATTAATTTTCTCTCGCATTTCCCTGATTTTTTCACCTTATTGCATTTTTTTCTTATATTGCTATGTCCCTTAAGTTTATGTGATTTTCCAATTTGCTTAAGTTTTTGAAAGGAAGAAACCCACTGAAAATTAGCTCTGTTCAAGGAAAAATTCTGAATAGTATTCTTTGTCCTGTTTCCGATATGTAAATATTTTTCTTCTATTTGCCGGCACTGGTTGTATTTTGATATTTGTTGGTATTAATCAAACATTTTCACCAGTACAAGTTTGCTGCTAGGCTGATTTTCTGCCATTTTCATCCCAGCCTAGCAAATAAGGATGTGCAGCGAGCATTACAGAAAATGATTTTTGTAGAGTATCTTAAAAGACATTTAAAGTTTAAGGAGGTATGCTGAGCCCTAAAAAGATAAGTCCCACAGGAAAAGTGTTTCTCTTTAGTCAAATGACACATACTGGATATAAGACAGAATGAGGGACGTAAAAGAGACAAGTTTGCTTGAAATAATTTTTCTCTCAAACAATAATCATCTATTGACTGTCTGCTCTGAAGCTGTGACTAAGAGAAACGGCAGGACAGGGTCTCTGCATGCAGGATGTTTGCCAGGTGTGGGGCTGGGGCTTAAGGTGCATGGCTAGAAAATTTGAATGAGTGTTGTAAGTGCCAGGAGAACATTAGATGTGGGTGCCAGGGGCACAGAGAAGGGGAGCAATGCCCATCCAACCTCAGGGAAAGGTATTCAAGAAAGCCTTCTTTAAAGAAGAGGCCATCTAAAGGTCTTACCTGAGGCAAGAGACCTTGCAATCCTTATGGATACAATAAATAGTTATGAGAAATTCCTAAAGAAAACCTGTGGTGGGGGAGGAATCAAACTATTAAGCAATTGTCCACTTCTTATGCCCAAGGCCTGATAACTTTTGGGTGATTTGAATGAAAGTTAACAAAATATGATAGATTTAACACCACAAGACAACCTTAAAACTATGGCTTGGTACTAAGTATTCTGATTGATCTAAAAAGCCAATAGGCAAAATCCTAAGGCTGTAATGATTTTTAAAAGCTGGCTGGGTGCAATGGCTAACATCTCTAATCCCAGTGCTTTAGAAGGCCGAGGCGGGGGGACTGCTTCAGGCCAGGAGTTCAAGACCGGCTTGGGTAACAGCAAGACCCCATCTCTTAAAAAAAAAAAAAAAAAAATTAGCCAAGCATGGTAGCACACAACTGTGTTGTCCTAGCTACATGGGAGGCTGAGGCAGTAAGACTGCTTTAGCCCAGGAGTTTGAGGTTGCAGTGAGCTATGAAATCATGTCACTGCACTCCAGCCTGGGTGGCAGAGCAAGACCTTATCTTCAAAAAGTAAAATTAAATTGAAAAGCAGTCAATTATTTTGGCCACTACAGTGGGATGCTTGGATATTTTTGCAGTTCAAAGGATGATCTGCTTTTTGTCTGAATTCAGACTTGACTGTGGTCTTTTTTTGTCTGGATCTATGATAGGTACAGCTGCCTTGTCTGATGTTGGTGTTAGGTGAAACTGTTTATGTTCAACAGGAGAATACCAAGGCCCAGCTATAAGGGTCAGGCCAGGCTACTTCCCAGCTGCCAGAGCTGGTTTTTTCTTTCCCACCAAGCATTTTCTAATAACTTATATGTTTCAAATACATGATAAATTACCCAAATTGTGGAATAATCTCATTTTCTAAATCTACAAGGTGAAGAAAATACTCATTTTACTTTTTCATTTAAAATTATGAAAAACATTAAACATAGACTATCACTTAGACTATGACAGTCTTTAGACTATCACTTCATATATCATTTAGAGGAGGTCCAGACTTCATTTGAAAGGGGGCTGACTTACTAAATAAGCGACAGAGAATCAGGTAAAATACTTACCTCCACTATTGGCACACAGTCAATGTTTTATTTCCCATGCCCTGAATCCTTAGGAAACTACTATTTAGGAACCTGGGAACAAAAACAACTGTTCATAACCACATCAAATATTGCTAATTTATTCCTTTTGTTAGATTCACTAATTTTTAACATTAAAAATGACTTGTATACTTTACAATTTAAAACATTAGATCACAAATGAAAATATGCTCCAGACATCTACAGGCATCTGCTTTTCTTTATACTCTACTAAATACATAAAGAAAAAAATTCTTTTAAAAACAGAAAATATAATCTCATACCACCCCCTACTTCCTCTATGTCTCTGGATCCCTGGTAAAACAGCTGGCAGCCTTTTCTGTTTCCTTAGCAACCACATCATCATTCAGTTGGCCTGACAACACTTTGGTTTAAAAAAAAAAAAAAAAAAAAAACCACAGACAGCAAATGTTTGGAATTTTCATTTCTGAGCATCCATCCCTCTCCTATGTGCTTTTGCATTTTACAAATTTTGCAATAAAAAAACCTATAGAGTCTTTATTAGCCAGACGCAACATGTCTTCTCTTCTGGCCTCTCTCAGAGAGTCCACGTCAGTGTCCGGTAACGGCACAGCTGATGGATCAAATCGCTGCAGCTGTTTCAATTGTTCACATGAGAGCCCAGCTCCCCTCATTCCCTCTCCTCCAATCTGCGGTTCCTGTTTGGAGAAAGTGAATCAATATGGATGAACATCCTGTAATTAGCAAGTATGCCTGCTACAATTTAAGTTAAAAGACAAATTGGGCTGTAACGACTACATCTTCCAAAAATAGAAAAATGAGTAAATGCCTTTCATTTTCGTGGAAAATACGTGCTGCTTTCCAGACAGTAAAGTGGGAAAACAATACTCTGCATCACCTGATGAACAAATACCTATTATTACATGCTTATCAAGCCCTGTGACATTACCAAAGGCCTGAGCATCCTAGTTGGAAACAAGTGGACTCAAATTGCAGCTCTACCACATTTTAGATGTGTGACTTGAGGTAACCTTAACTAACCACATTTCCTCATCTATTACACAAGGCTTAAGTAAAGAAGGTGGTATCACACCTGGCATACAGCAGGGACTCAGTAAATGGAACATTATTACCAATAAAGCAGCAAAGGCCAGGCACAGTGGCTCACACCTATAATCCCAGTACTTAGGGAGGCCGAGGTGGGCTGATCACCTAAGGTCAGGAGTTTGAGACCAGGGTGGCCAACAAGGTGACACCCTGTCTCTATCAAAAATACAAAAATTAGCCGGGTGTGGTGGTGCATGCCTGTAATCCCAGTTACTTGGGAGGCTGAGGCATGAGAATTGCCCAGGAGGCAGGGGTTGCAGTCAGCCAAGACTGTGCCAGGGCAATCCAGCCTGGGCGACAGAGTGACACTCCGTCTCAAAAAACAAAAAATGCAAGAAAACAAAAGAAAAGAGAAGGAAGGGAGTGGGGAGGGGGAGGGGAAGAAGAAAAAGAAAAAGAAGAAAGCAACAGAAAAAATTCAGCTTTATTTAACATTTTCCAAAACTGAAAGGTGGTCTTTCAGCATCTAAGATACCTCTCTCTGACCCATACCAGTTGGGGGAGAAAAGTTTCTAGAAAAACAAACATTAGAAAGGGAGACATAATTTAAGGCTGTATCAATTAGTTTAGAGGAATCATAAGGCCTTGAGTGATACTTGCAAACTACTGAAGATCTATAATTCTAAGTCACCATCACAGACAATCATTTGCATGTTAATGAAGATAGGTTTTCAGATATATACTAAGAAAACAGATCGTTTATTATTCCATGGAGGTCAGGGGAAAACTTCCCATTCCTTTTAGGTATATATTTTGAGTGTGTGTATATTTCCAAATGAATTCTGAAGTCTTCCTTTCATATACAATGTAATTATCTTAATTTACGAGTCTAGAAACCATCTCTGAACTGCCTTTATTTATGTATTCCCGTTACCTAATTTCTGTACACAAAGGTACTAAAGTTAGATGCTCAATGTATCTGAATGTATGCGAGCATTATTACAGATTTAAACTTAATCTCAAATATCCTGGGCTAAAAATTGAATCAAAAATACATTTCTAATAAAGACCATAACAGAAAGAGTTGTGTTAGGTAAAAGAAAGTATAAGAAAGCTTTTTAAATATTATACATTTTATATAATAAGCAATAATCCAGAAGTACTTTTTTCCCTTTCAGCTGGTCTTCTGATATCCCACAGTTATTAAAGCTCATTTAAGCTTTGATGTGACATGAGAGAAAATGCTCAATATTTTTCACATCAGAAAAATATAGGACTGGGAAGGAAACAAAAAATCTTTTTAGAAAAAAGGTGCCAAGTAACATGAATAGCTACAAGTACAATAAACACATAACAAAAATACTCCCAAGCTCTGTGCCATTTTAACACAATGGCAAGGAACAAAGATGAGAAAAAACTTTGTCAGGACATGCAAATTATGGGCAGTCTAAAGTGGATCTAATTAGATAAGCATTCTTGTTTATTACAGTGTTCACTTTGGAAGTTTTACTTATTTCTTCGTTAACACCCTGTTTACCACAGTGCTTCAGTTTCTGTGATTTATCTTATTACACAGAGAAAAATGAAAGTACCCCTACCTGGGGCTGAAGCCGAAGGCAAGGAAATTTTGTCAGGGCCCAGGCAACTTGTTCTTCATTTTCGGCCAGTGTTATAGTGCACGTGCTATAAACCAGCACACCCTCTGGCTTCAGCAGCTGAACTGCCTAAAGAAAACTGTGATGAGACCACACACAGCACAAGACCAAATAAACATCTGAATGAATTTCATAGCATAGAGTATAATATCTTTCAAATGTTTGGGATAAATAAAATGATGTTCTACGTGACAAGGGTTCCTTCTGTAATTAGAGTACGCAAGAGCAATACTTGCAGCCTAGACTAGGTGCATTTCATTATCTTGGAACTGTCATACTCCAGATGGACCAAGACTTCCCCAAATACAATCATTCACCTTCATGCCTTTGGATACCATTTTTTACGCTCAAAACTCACAAACTTACATTTTTAGGCCAGATCACCTTGTTAAATTCCCTACTTAAACGTTCAGTTGGCTTCTTAACATTTCTTTTTTATTCTTATTTTTTTAAACAGAGATGAGGTCTCACTGTTGCCCAGGCTTGTCTTACACTCCTGGGCTCAAGCAATCCTCCCACCTTGGCCTCCCAAAGTGCTGGGATTGCAGGCGTGTGCCATGGGTCTGGCCCTTCTCAACATTTCTATAATACTATCAAACTTGACATGTCTCAAAAGGAACTTCTACTTTCCCTATGAAATCTACTGCAGAAGTTTTCCTATCTTTCCAGAATCTCAGATCCCAAACCTCAGATTATCCTTTATGCCTCTTTTTCTGACTCCCCCAACCATCAGCAAGTCCTATTGGCTCTGGCTCTACCTTCACATTCTAGCCAGAATTTGGCGGCTTCTCACCACTTCCACTGCTATCATTGTGGTCCAAGCCTCTTTATCTTTTGCCTGGATTATTGCAACTGCCTCCTACTTCATCAGCCTGCTTTATTCCCTGCCCTCCTGCAATCTAGTGTCAGTACAGCAGCCAAAGAGATCCTTTTAAGCTTGTCTCTTCTCAGCCCCAAGCCCAGCCCCTCGAATGTCCTCCATGATCACTTAGAGTCAAAGACAAAGTCCTTACAGAGGTCTTTGAGGTCAGACATAAGCAAGTCTCTTGTTGCCTCTCTGACCTCCTCCTGTACACCTCTTACTCTGGCCCATTCAACTTCAGCAACACTGGCCTCCTGCTGTTTCTGGAACACACAAGACACACTGGCACCTCAGAATCTTTGCAGCAGTTGGGAAAGCTCTCTTAATTCTCTGCACTGCTTACTCCTTATCTTTGCATGTATGTCATGTTCCCGGGCACTCTGTAAATTCGCAACTATTCCAATCCAACACTCCTATCCCCAGTTCCTTTAGCTTGCTCCACAGGGCCACTGCATTATTGCCTTCTAATATACTAAAAAACTCATTTATTTATTTCCTCTCCTAGTTAGAACAGAAACCTCGTTGAATAAGGGCATGGAGTGTTCGTCTACTTTCTCAATGCTGTACCGTCAACATCTAGAACAGCGTCTTGCATACAGTAGGTGCTCTATGAGTATTTGTTGAATAAATTAATCAGGAGATAAGGTACCATGCTAAAATGGATTTGTCTCAAATACCTAAAGTTCAACTTTTCAAGCTCCTAATTTTTAAAAATTTAAAGGAAATCTTTAAAAATAGGGTATACACACTTGTGCTTTTTAAATCAGAGTATGCTGATCAAAATTTAAACTTTATTACTATGTGCAGTTACTGTGTGAAACATTGTACATGAATTCTTCTCAATAAATCCTTATAACAACCACAAAGTAAGATGACTATCGCCAATGAGGTATTCCTAATAGGTAGAGCTGCTATCCCTGCTACTCAGATACAGAAAACAATGTACCTAAAGTCACTTAGGTGGAGGGGCCATGGCTCAAGTAAACATGGCTCAAGTCCACATTCTCGATTTCTCTCCATGCCAAATGGCACACCTGCTATATTCTCAAGTTCTCTCTCATATACTGTCGGCTTTTCTTTCTCATTGAGATCATTCATCTACTCCTAGTAGCCTTTTAAAATACCATTTTTGCTGTGACCTAATAAGAACAGAAATCCAAGTCCTTTACAGAAGTATCCTAATTTTATTCTCAAGTCAAAGTGGGTTTCAGCTATAAGTAAAGCTTCCTTTTTGCTGCTTGCTGTTTTAATTCTGAGGATGAGTTCTTTGAAGACTTCATAGAAAAAGGCTAAGTTAAATAATACACAACCAGTACTACCTTTGTGTATGAAAGGAAACACCAGGAGAGTTGAATCAGAATGTACTCAAAGACAGCTTTAGAGACTAAATCATTATAAAACATCCATTGTTGCTCTAGCCTTGTATTTTGGAGGGCTGGGAGGAAATAATGAATTCATCTATGATCAAACACTGCCTATACACTCTGAAATCCACTGAGTCATTTTTGCAACACTAGGAGAAATCCTCAAACGTTCTATCTGGGCTTCTTCTGAAAGTGCTGGAGACAAGTTAAATCTGTACAGTTTTTATGGTTCTCCTATATCCTACGCTGGCGACTGTCTCTTCCTGTTTTTATCAATGAGTTTTGCTTCCTATTGGGCCTTCTTCTAAAGATGACCCAAAAAAAAAAATCTACTTTTTTTTTTTTCCCAGACAATCTTGCTCTGTTGCCCAGGCTCGAGTGCAGTGGCATGACTTCAGTTCACTGCAACCTTCGCCTCCTGGGTTCAAGCAATTCTCCTGCCTCAACCTCCCAAGTAGCTGGGACTACAGGCACACGCCACCACGCCCAGCTAATTTTTTGTATTTTTAGTAGAGACGGGGTTTTGCCATGTTGGCCAGGCTGGTCTCGAACTCCTGACCTCAGCTGATCAGCCCGCCTTGGCCTCCCAAAGTGCTGGGATTATGGGTGCGAGCCACCATATCCAGCCAAGAACTCTATGTTTTTTTTAAAAAAGAGTAATTTATCTTATATCTAATTCTTTACATCAATTAGTAACTACAAGTTAACAACTCAGTGACGTTTTTTCAGATAGAGCAGAATATTTGAAATTTACTAAATATCTCACTGATGAAATTCTACTATTGCCTATATATCTTAAAGGTGAGTCAACTTAAAGGAAAACTTCCTATATTTAAAACTAGGTCCTCTCAGTTGTGTGTGTGTGTGTGTGTGTGTGTGTGGTAAAATATAAATAACATAAAATTTACCATTTTAGCCATTTTAAGTCAATAATGACATTCAGTACAGTCACATTGCTGGGCAATGATCACCACCATTCATCTCCAGAACTTTTTCATTATCACAAACTGCAAGTCTATACCCATTAAACAACAGCTCCTCAATCTCCCAGCCCCACAGTGCCTGGTAATATCTATTCTTCTTCCTGTCTCTATGAATAATTTCCCAGCTACCTCATATAAGCAAAATCTTACAGCATTTTTCCTTTTGTGTCTGGTTCATATTACCGAGCATAATGTTTTCCAGGTTCACCCATGTTGTGCCTGTATCAGAATCTCATTCCCTTTGAAGGCTGAATAACGTTCCATGTATGGATATAGCACATTCTGCTATCCATGTGTCTGTCAACAGACTCTTGGGTTATTCCCACCTTTTGGCTATTGTAATGAATGCTGCTATGGAGATTGCTCTCAGTAGTTTAAACATCAAAGTAGCAAAAGTTAACTTTCTTTCACAAAAAAACAGACCACCACATACTGCAGTGAAGAGTTTTCGCTGTAATGGCTGATATGATGCCACTTCCTTCAAAGACCAAGTACAGGCCATGTTTGGTCTCTGTCCCATTCCACTACAGGGTGCATCCAGAAGAATTCGGTCAAAGGATTCTGGTAGAAATGGAGGTTCCCCTATAAAGAGAATTAAAACGTTTACTATCTTCCATATAGGTTTAAACTAGAAAACTGAGATGAGCAGGAATTTAAAATCATAATCTAGAATAAAAAATAAAACAATTTCTCCCTTCAATCAAGTAGCTGGTTAAACTAATTTTGACTTAAACCTAATATAGATTTGATGTGGTAGAAAGGTTAAAATGTAGTTATAGTTGAGAGTTATTCTGTTGATATAGTACAAACAAGGCCTAATCACAAAAGACCTTCTACCCCAAACTTCAGAAGCCACAACTCATCAAAGCTAGGACTTGGAATTAATTCTAGTTGTTCTGGAAATGGATACTTCTCTTGGTAATTCCTATTGAAGACAGCCCCCAAGAAAATGCCTGTTTGACTGTTGTGAAACACACTGATTCTGGTGTTCCTGACTCTCCTTGTTTCTGTGGCCATCAGAATGGCTATGGTCTAGCATAGGTAGAATGAGCCAGTAACAAGCCTAGATTCAATCTTCCACGAACGTTTCCTTTGCATTCACTTGAATAATTTTCTCTAACTTCTAATCTATTTAATGTTATTGGAGGAAGGTATGAAACCAAGCGGTCTGTTTACATATTTGGGCTGTCTACCTGCTAGCAAGATTTCCATTCCATTCCGCATTCCATTCCATTCTCCATTCCATTCTCCATTCCATTTTGCGTTCCATTCCATTCTCCATTCCACTCCATTCAATTCTCCATTCTATTCCATTCCATTCTCCATTCTATTCCATTCTGCATTCCATTCCATTCTCCATTCCATTCCATTCTGCATTCCATTCCATTCTCCATTCCATTCTTCTCAATTCAATTCTCCTCAATTCCATTCTCCATTCCATTCCATTCTGCATTCCATTCCATTCTCCATTCCATTCCCCTCAATTCCATTCTCCATTACATTACATTCTCTACTATATTGCATCCCACATACCATTCCATTCTCAATTCACCATTCCATTACATTCCATTCTCCATTCCATTCTCCCTTCCATTCCACTATACTCAACTCTCCATTCCACTCTCCACTCAATTCTCCATTCCATTCCATTCTCAATTCACCATTCCATTCCATTCTCCATTCCATTCCATTCTCCCTTCTATTCCATTCTCCATTCCATTCCACTATACTCGACTCTCCATTCCACTCTCCACTCAATTCTCCATTCCATTCCATTCTCCATTCCGTTCCATTCTCCCTTCCCTTCCCTTCCATTCTCTATTCCATTCCATTGCATTTTCCATTCCATTTCATTCCATTCCATTCTCCATTCTATTCCATTCCATCCTCCAGTCCATTCAATTCTCTATTCCATTCCATTCTGCATTCCACTCCATTCCATTCCATTGCATTCTCCATCCCATTCCATTCCATTCTCCATCTGATTCCATTCTCCATCTGATTCCATTCCATTCTCCACACCATTCCATTCTCTATTCCATTCCATTCTCCATTCCACTCTATTCCATTCTCCATTCCATTCCATTCTCGATTTCATTTCATTCACATTCAATTACATTCCACTACACTCTCCACTCCATTCCATTCCATCCTCCATTCCATTCCATTCTCCATTCCATTCCACATTCCATTCCATTCTCCATTCCATTCCATCCTCCATTCCATCTCCATTTCATTCTCCATTACATTACATTTTCCATTCCATTCCACTCCATTCTTCACTCCATTCCATTCTCGATTCCTTTCTATTCTCCACTCCATTCCATTCCATTCTCCATTCCACTGCACTCCATTCTATTCTCCATTACATTTTCCATTCCATTCTCCATTTCATTTCATTCTATTCCATTCTTGATTCCATTCCATTTCTTCCATTCCCCATTATATTCCATCCCATTTCCCAGTCCATTCTTCATTACATTACTTCCATTTTCCATTCCATACCATTCCATTCCATTTTATTCTCCATTGTAATACATTCCATCCACTCTCCATTACATTCCATTCTCCATTCCATTCCCATATATTCTACACTGCACTGCATTCTCTATTCCATTCTCCATTCCATTCCATTCCATTCCATTCCATTCTCCATTGCATTCCATTCTGCATCTGTTACATTCTCCATCCCATTCCATTCTCCAGTCCATTTCCACTACATTCCATTCCATTCTCCGTTCCATTCCATTCCATTCCACTCCATTCCATTCATACCCATTCTCCATTCCACACTCCATTTCATTCCATTCCATTCTCCCTTTCATTCCATTCTCCACTCCATTTCATTCTCCATTCCTTTCCCCATTCCATTCTCCATTCCTTCCATTCTTCATTCCATTCTGTTCTGCATTCCATTCCATTATCCAATCCATTCTCCATTCAATTCTATTGCACTCTCCATTCCTGTCCATTCCAATCTCCATTTCATTCCACTTCATTGCATTCTATTCTCCATTCCATTCCATTCTCCATACCATTACATTCTCCATTTTCCGTTCCATTCCATTCCATTCCCCACTCCATTCTCCATTTCACTGCATTCCATGCTCCATTCCATTCCATTCTCCATTACATTACACTCCATTCCACATTCCATTCCATTCTCCATTCCATACCGTTCTCCATTTCATTCCCTTTCATCCTCCACTCCATTCCTTCCATTCTCCATTCTGTTCCATACCATTCTCAGTTCCACACCATTCGCCATTCCAGTTCATTCTCTGTTCCATTCCATTCTGTAATCAATTACATTCTCCATTCCATTCCATTCTCCATTCCATTCCCGTCCATTCTCCATTCTATTCCCTTCCATTCTCCATTCCAATCCATTCCATTCCATACCATTCTCCATTCCATTCCATTCTCCATTTCATTCCACTCTCCATTCCAGTTCAATCTCCATTCTATTCCATTCCATTCTCCATTCCATTCTATTCTACTCCATTCTCCATTCCATTCCATTCTCCATTCTCTGTTCCATTCCATTCTAATCCATTCTCCATTCCATTCAGCATTCTATTCCATTCTCCATTCCATTGCATTCTCCATTCGTTACATTTTCCATTCCATTCTCCATACCTTTCCATTTTTCACTACATTCCATTCCATTCTCCATTCCATTCCATTCTTCCATTCCACTCCATGCCATTCCATTCTCTATTCCATTCATAACAATCTCCATTCCATGCTCCATTTCATTCCACTCCATCCTCTCTTTCAATTCTCCACTCCATTCCTTTCTCCACTCCATTCCATTCTCCATTCCATTCTATTCTCCATTCCAGTTCATTCTCCATTCCATTCCATTTCACATTCCATTCCATTCTCCATTCTGCGTTCCATTCCATTCTCCCTCCCATTCCCTTCCATTCTCCATTCCATTCTCTTCCATTCTCCATTCCATTCTCTTCCATTCTGCATTCCGTTCCATACCATTCCCTATTCCATTACAATCCCCATTCCATTCTCTATTCCATTTCATTCTCCATTCCATTCTATTCCATTCTCCATTCTTCTTCATTCTATTCCATTCCACAATCCATTCCATTCCGCATTCCATTCCATTCCACATTCCATTCCATTCTCCATTCCATTCCATTCTCCTTTCCATTCTATTCCATTCTCCATTCTTCTTCATTCTATTCCATTCAGCAATCCATTCCATTCCACAATCCATTCTATTCTCCATTCCATTCCATTCTCCATTCTATTCCATTCTCCCACTCTATCCCATTCCATTTCCATTCCATTCTATTCTCCATTCCATTCAATGCTCCATTTTCCATTCCTTTCCACACCATTCTCCACTCCATTCTCCATTTCATTCCATTCCATGCTCCATTCCATTCTGCATTCCATTCCATTATCCATTCCCTTCAATTCTCCATTTCATACCATTTTTCATTCCATTCCATTCTCCATTCCATTCCACTCTTTTCCATTCTCCATTCCATTCATTCTATTCTCCATTCCTTTCCATTGTCCATTCTATTCTCCAATCCACTCCATTATCCATTCAGGCCTCTATTACATTTCATTCTATTCCATTCTCCATTCCATTCTATTCACCACTGCATTCCATTCCATTCCATTCTCCATTCCATTCCATATTCTATTCCTTTCTCCATTCTATTCCATTCTCCATTCCATTCCATTTTCCATACTATCCTCCATTCCATTTTATTCACCACTGCATTCCATTCCATTCTCCATTCCATCCTCCATTACATTTCATTCTATTCCATTCTCCCAGCCTATTTATCACTGTATTCCATTCCATTCTATTCTCCATTCCATTCCATATTCTATTCCTTTCTCCATTCTATTGCATTCTCCATTCCATTCCATTTCCCATACCATCCTCTATTTCATTCTAGTCACCACTGCATATTCCATTCCATTCCATTTTCCATTCCATTTTATTCTCCATTCCATTCCATACTCCATTTTCCATTCCATACCATTCTCCATCTCTGCATTTCATGCTCCATTTCATTCCATGCTCCATTCCATTCCATTCTCCATACCATCCTCCATTCCATTCTATTCACCACTGCATCCCATTCCATTCTCCATTCCATTCTCTTACACTCTCCACTCTGTTCCATACCATTCTCCATTCCATTCCATTCTCCATACCATTCCATTCTCCATTCCATTCCATTCTCTATTCCATCTCCATTCCATTCTCTATTCCATCTCCATTCCATTCTCTATTCCATTCTCCATTCCATTCTCTATTCCATTCTCCATTCCATTCCTCACTGTATTCCATTCCGCATTCCATTCCATTCTCCATTCCATTCTATTCTCCGTTCCATTCCATCCTCCATTCCATTCTCCATTTCATTCCATTCCTTTCTCCATTTCATTCCATTCTCCACTCCATTACATTCTCCATTCTCCGTTCCACTCCTTTACGTTCCATTCTTTACTCCATTCCATTTTCCATTCTACTCCATTCTCCATACCATCCTCCATTCCATTCCATTCTCTTCTATTCACCACTGCATTCCATTCCATTTTCCATTCCATTCTCCATTCCATTCCAAATTCTATTCCTTTCTCCATTCCATTCCATTCCCCATTCCATTCTATTCTCCATTCTGTTCTATTCACCACTGCAGGCCATTCTATTCTCCATCGCATTCTATTCTCCAGTCTCCACTGTCCGTTCCATTCCATTCCATTCTCCACTCCATTCTCTATTTCATTCCATGCTCCATTCCATTCCATTCTGCATTACATTACATTCCTCACACCATTCCATTCTCCATTCCACACCATTCTCCATTCCATTCCCATCCATTATCCATTCCATTCTCTGCCATTCTCCGTTCCATTCCATTCCATTTTCCATTCCGGTTCATTCTCCATTCCATTCCATTCCGCATTCCATTCTATTATCCATTCTATTCCATTCTGCATTTTCGATTCCATTCCATTCCCTTCCCTTCCTTTCTCCATTCCATTCGCCATTCCATTCCATTCTCCATTTCATTCCATTCTCAATTTCCGCTCAATCTCCATTCCATTCCATTCTCCATTGCATTCCATTCTCTATTCCATTCCATTCTCCATTCCATTCCAAACCATTCTCCATTCCATTCCAATCCATTCTCCATTCCATTCCATTCCCCGTTCCATTGCATTCCATCTGCATTCAAATCCCCATTGCATTCCATTCCCCATTCCATTCCATTCTCTTTTACATTCTATTCTCCATTCGCTTCCATTCCATTCTGCATTCCATTCCCTTCCATTCTCCACTCCATTGTCCATTCCATTCCATTGTCCATTCCATTTCATTCTCCATTCCATTTTATTCTCCATTACATTTCACATTCCATTGCAGTCTCCCTAACATTCTTCATGCCATTCCATTCTCCATTCCATTCCATTGCCTATTCCATTCTCCATTCTATTCAATTCCTTTCTATTCTCCACTCTCCATTCCATTCCTTTCCAATCTATTCTACTCTCCATTCCATTCCATTCTCCATTCAATTCCCCATTCCATTCCAATCCATTCTCCATTCCATTCCGCATTCCATTCCCCATTCCTTTCTATTATATTCTCCCTTCTGTTCCATTCTCTATTTAATTCCATTCCAATCAATTCTCCATTCCATTCCATTCTCCATTCCATTTCATTCCATTCTCCATTCTCCATTCAATTCCCCAATCAATTCCATTCTCCATTACATTACATTCTCCACTACAATGCATTCCACATATCATTCCATTCTCAATTCAACTTTCCATTACATTCAATTGTCCATTCCATTTTATTCTCCCTTCCATTCCATTCTCCATTCCATTCCACTATACTCGACTCTCCATTCCACTCTCCACTCAATTCTCCATTCCATTCCATTCTCCATTCCATTCCATTCTATTGCATTCCATTCTCCAATCTATTCTCCACTTCATTTCATTCCATTCCCTTCTCCATTCCATTCCATTTCCCAATCCATTCTCCATTCCATTCAATTCCATTTTCAGTTCCATTCCATTCCGCATTCCATTCCGTTCGATTCTCCATTCCATTACATTCTCCATTCCATTCCAGTGCATTCTACATTCCATTCCATTCTCCCTTCCATTCCATTCTCCATCTGACTCCATTCTCCATCTGATTCCATTCCATTCTCCATACCATTCCATTCTCCATTCTAGTCTATTCCATTCTCCATTCCATTCCATTCTCCATTCCATTCCATCCTCCATTCCAGTCTCCATTTCATTCTCCATTACATTACATTTTCCATTCCATTCCACTCCATTCTTCACTCCATTCCATTCTCGATTCCTTTCTATTCTCCATTCCATTCCATTCTCCATTCCACTGCATTCCATTCTATTCTCCGTTACATTTTCCATTCCATTGTCCATTCCATTCTCCATTTCATTTCATTCTATTCCATTCTTGGTTCCATTCCATTTCTTCCATTCTCTATTCCATTCCATTCTCCATGATCTTCCATCCCATTTCCCAGTCCATTCTTCATTACATTACATTCCGTTTTCCATTCCATACCATTCCATTCCATTTCATTCTCCATTGTAATACATTCCAGCCACTCTCCATTACATTCCATTCTCCATTCCATTCCCATACATTCTACACTGCACTGCATTCTCTATTCCATTCTCCATTCCATTCCACATTTCATTCCATTCTCCATTGCTTTCCATTCTCCATCTGTTACATTCTCCGTCCCATTCCATTCTCCAGTCCATTTTCCACTACAGTCCATTCCATTCTCTGTTCCATTCCATTCCACTCCATTCCATTCTCTATTCCATTCATACCCATTCTCCATTCCACGCTCCATTTCATTCCATTCCATTCTCCCTTTCATTCCATGGTGATCTCCGTTGCATTCCATTCCATTCTCCAGTCCCTTCCATTCTCCATTCTAATCTCATTCCATTTTCCATTCCATTCTATTCTCCATTCCATTCAATGCTCCATTTTCCGTTCCATTCCACACCATTCTCCACTCCATTCTCCATTCCATTCCATTCCGCATTCCATTCCATTATCCATTCCCTTCAATTCTCCATTCCATATCACTTTTCATTCCATTCCATTCTCCATTCCATTCCATATTCTATTCCTTTCTCCTTTCTATTCCATTCTCCATTCCATTTTCCATACCATCCTCCATTCCATTCTATTCACCACTGCATTCCATTCCATTCTCCATTCCATCCTCCGTTACATTTCATTCTATTCCATTCTCCCTTCCAGCCTATTTATCACTGTATTCCATTCCATTTTATTCTCCATTCCATTCCATATTCTATTCCTTTCTCCATTCTATTCCATTCTCCATTCCATTCCATTTTCCATACCATCCTCCATTCCATTCTATTCACCACTGCATATTCCATTCCATTCCATTCTCCATTCCATTATCCATTATATTCCATTCTCCATTCTTCTTCATTCTATTCCATTCAGCAATCCATTCCATTCCGCATTCCATTCCATTCCATTCTCCATTCTATTCCATTCCATTCCCCATTCCTGTCCAATCCATTCCATTCTCCATTCCATTCTATTGCATTCTATTCTCTATTCCATTCCGTTACCCAGTCCCTTCCATTCTCCATTCTATCCCATTGCATTTTCCATTCCATTCTATTCTCCATTCCATTCCATTCTATTGCATTCTATTCTCTATTCCATTCCATTCTCCAGTCCCTTCCATTCTCCATTCTATCCCATTGCATTTTCCATTCCATTCTATTCTCCATTCCATTCCATTCTATTGCATTCTATTCTCTATTCCATTCCATTCTCCAGTCCCTTCCATTCTCCATTCTATCCCATTGCATTTTCCATTCCATTCTATTCTCCATTCCATTCAGTGCTCCATTTTCCGTTCCATTCCACACCATTCTCCACTCCATTCTCCATTTCATTCCATTCCATTCCGCATTCCATTCCATTATCCATTCCCTTCAATTCTCCATTCCATACCATTTTTCATTCCATTCCATTCAAATCTCCATTCCATTCTCCATTCCATTCCATATTCTATTCCTTTCTCCTTTCTATTCCATTCTCCATCCCATTACATTATCCATACCATCCTCCATTCCATTCATCACTGCATTCCATTCCATTCTCCATTCCATCCTCCATTACATTTCATTCTATTTCATTCTCCCTTCCAGCCTACTTATCACTACTGTATTCCATTCCATTTTATTCTCTATTCCATTCTCCATTCCATTCCATATTCTATTCCTTTCTCCATTCCATTTTCCATACCATCCTCCATTCCATTCTATTCAGCACTGCATATTCCATTCCATTCCATTCTATTCTCCATTCCATTCCATACTCCATTTTTGATTCCATACCATTCTCCATATCTGCATTTAATGTTCCACTTCATCCCATGCTCCATTCCATTCCATTCTCCACTCCATTCTCTATTTCATTGCATTCCATGCTCCATTCCATTCCATTCTGCATTACATTACATTCCTCATGCCATTCCATTCTCCATTCCATTCTGCATTACATTACATTCCTCATGCCATTCCATTCTCCATTCCATTATCCATTATATTTCAGTCTCCATTCTTCTTCATTCTATTCCATTCAGCAATCCATTCTATTCCGCATTCCATTCCATTCTCCATTCCATTCTCCATTCTATTCCATTCCATTCCCCATTCCTGTCCAATCCATTCCATTCTCCATTCCATTCCATTCTACTGCATTCTATTCTCTATTCCATTCCATTCTCCAGTCCCTTCCATTCTCCATTCTATCCCTTTGCATTTTCCATTCCATTCTATTCTCCATTCCATTCAATGCTCCATTTTCCGTTCCATTCCACTCCATTCTCCACTCCATTCTCCATTTCATTCCATTCCGCATTCCATTCCATTATCCATTCCCTTCAATTCTCCATTCCATACCATTTTTCATTCCACTCCATTCAAATCTCCATTCCATTCTCCATTCCATTCCGTATTCTATTCCTTTCTCCTTTCTATTCCATTCTCCATTCCATTCCATCTTCCATACTATCCTCCATTCCATTCTATTCACCACTGCATATTCTATTCTATTCTCCATTCCAGCCTCCATTACATTTCATTCTATTCCACTCTCCATTCCATTCTATTCACCACTGCATTCCATTCCATTCTATTCTCCATTCCATTCCATATTCTATTCCTTTCTCCATTCTATTCCATTCTCCTTTCCATTCCATTTTCCATACCATCCTCCATTCCATTCTATTCACCACTGCATTCCATTCCATTCTCCATTCCACTCCATTCCATTCCATTGCATTCTCCATTCCCTTCCATTCTCCATTCCATTCCATTCTCCCTTCCAGCCTATTTATCACTGTAATCCATTCCATTCTATTCTCCATTCCATTGCATATTCTATTCCTTTCTCCATTCCATTCCATTTTCCATACCATCCTCCATTCCATTCTATTCACCACCGTATATTCCATTCCATTCCATTCTCCATTCCATTCCATACTCCATTTTCGATTAAATACCATTCTCCATATCTGCATTTAATGCTGCATTTCGTTCTATGCTCCATTCCATTCCATTCTCCACTCCATTCTCTATTTCACTGCATTCCATGCTCCAGTCCATTCCATTCTGCATTACATTACATTACATTCCTCATGCCATTCCATTCTCCATTCCATCATCCATTCCACATCATTCTCCATTCCATTCCCGTCCATTATCCATTCCATTCTCTGCCATTCTCCATCCCATTCCATAGCATTCTCCATTCCATTCCATTTTCCATTCCGGTTCATTCTCCACTCCATTCCATTCCACATTCTATTCTATTATCCATTCTATTCCATTCTGCATTCTTGATTCCATTCCATTCCATTCCCTTCCCTTCCTTTCTCCATTCCATTCTCCATTCCGTTCCATTCTCCATTTCATTCCATTCTCCATTTTCGCTCAATCTCCATTCCATTCCATTCTCCATTGCATTCCATTCCTTTCTCCATTCCATTCCAAACCATTCTCTATTCCATTCCAATCCATTCTCCATTCCATTTCAATCCATTCTCCATTCCATTCCATTTCCCTTTCCATTGCATTCCATTCCACATTCAAATCCCCATTGCATTCCATTCTCCATTCCATTCTCTTTTCCATGCTATTCTCCATTTGCTTCCATTCCATTCTGCATTCCATTCCCTTCCATTCTCCACTCCATTGTCCATTCCTTTCCATTGTCCTTTCCATTTCATTCTCCACTACATTTCACATTCCATTGCAGTCTCCCTAACATTCTTCATTCCATTCCATTCTCCATTCCATTCTGCATTCCATTCCGTTCTCCATTCCATTCCACTGCCTATTCCATTCTCCATTCCATTGAATTCCTTTCTATTCTCCACTCTCCATTCCATTCCATTCTGGTCCATTCTACTCTCCATTCCATTCCATTCTCCATTCAATTCTCCATTCCATTCCAATCCATTCTCGATTCTATTCCATTCTCCATTCCATTCCACTCCCCATTCCTTTCCATTATATTCTCCCTTCCATTCCATTCTCTATTCAATTCCATTCCAATCAATTCTCCATTCCATTCCATTCTCCATTCCATTTCATCCCATTCTCCATTCCATTCCATTCTCCATTCCATTCTTCTCCATTCAATTCCCCAATCAATTCCATTCTCCATTACATTACATTCTCCACTACATTGCATTCCACATATCATTCCATTCTCAATTCAACTTTTCATTCCATTCCATTCTCCATTCCATTGCATTCCTCTTCCATTCCATTCTCCATTCCATTCCACTACACTCGACTCCCCATTCCACTCTCCACTCAGTTCTCCATTCCATTCCATTCTCTATTCCATTCCATTCCATTCCATTGCATTCCATTCTCCAATCTATTCTCCACTTCATTTCATTCCATTCCCTTCTCCATTCCATTCCATTTTCCAATCCATTCTCCATTCCATTCAAATCAATTTTCAGTTCCATTCCATTCTCCATACCATTCCGTTCGATTCTCCATTCCATTACATTCTCCATTCCATTCCATTCTCCCTTCCCTTCCATTCCATTCTCTATTCCATTCCATTGCATTTTCCATTCCATTTCATTTCATTCCATTCTCCATTCGATTCCATTCCATCCTCCAGTCCATTCCATTCTCTATTCCATTCCATTCTCCATTCCACTCCATTCCATTCCATTGCATTCTCCATTCCCTTCCATTCCATTCTCCATCTGATTCCATTCTCCATCTGATTCCACTCCATTCTCCATACCATTCCATTCTCTATTCCATTCCATTCTCCATTCCACTCTATTCCATTCTCCATTCCATTCCATTCTCGATTTATTTCATTCACATTCAATTACATTCCACTACACTCTCCACTCCATTCCGTCCTCCATTCCATTCCATTCTCTATTCCATTCCATATTCCATTCCATCCTCCATTCCATTCCACTCCATTCTTCATTCCATTCTCGATTCCTCTCTATTCTCCACTCCATTCCATTCTCCATTCCATTCCATTCTCCATTCCACTGCATTCCATTCTATTCTCCATTACATTTTCCATTCCACTGTCCGTTCCACTCTCCATTTCATTTCATTCCATTCCATTCTTGATTCCATTCCATTTCTTCCATTCTCTATTCCATTCCATTCTCCATTATATTCCATCCCATTTCCCAGTCCATTCTTCATTACATTACATTCCGTTTTCCATTCCATTTCATTTTCCATTGTAATACATTCCATCCACTCTCCACTACATTCCATTCTCCATTCCATTCCCATACCTTCTACACTGCACTGCATTCTCTATTCCATTCTCCATTCCATTCTGCATTCCATTCCATTCTCCATTGCATTCCATTCTCCATCTGTTACATTCTCCATTCCATTCTCCAGTCCATTTTCCACTACATTCCATTCCATTCTCTGTTCCATTCCATTCCACTCCATTCCATTCCATTCTCTACTCCATTCATACCCATTCTCCATTCCACGCTCCACTTCATTCCATTCCATTCTCCCTTTCAGTCCATTCTCGACTCCGTTCCACTCCTCATTCCATTGTTCATTCCATTCCATTGTCCATTCCATTCTCTATTCCATTCTCCATTTCATTCCATTCTCCACTCCATTCCATTTCATTCTCCATTCCCTTCCATTCTCCATTCCAGTTCACTCTACATTCCATTCCATTCCACATTGCATTCCACTCTCCATGGCATTCTGTTCTCCATTCCATTCCGTTTTTCATTCTACATTCCATTCCATTCTCCTTTCTATTCCCTTCCAGTCTCCATTCCATTCCATACCATTCTGCATTCCATTCCATTCCATTCCCCATTCCATTCTCCATTCCATTCCATTCTTCATTCCATTCCATTCTTCATTCCATTCCATTCTGCATTCCATTCCATTCTGCATTCCATTCCATTCTGCATTCCATTCCATTATCCAATCCAGTCTCCATTCAATTCTATTCCATTCTCCATTCCTGTCCATTCCATTCCAGTCTCCATTCCATTCCATTTTCCATTCCATTCTATTCTCCATTTTCCATTCCATTCTATTCTCCATTTTCCATTCCATTCCATTCCATTCCATTCCATTCCCCACTCCATTCTCCATTTCACTGCATTCCATGCTCCATTCCATTCTCCACTACATTAGACTCCATTCCACATTCCATTCCATTCTCCATTCTATTCCATTCTCCATTCCATACCATTCTCCATTTCATTCCCTTTCATTCACCATTCCATTCCTTCCATTCTCCATTCCGTTCCATACCATTCTCAGTTCCATACCATTTGCCATTCCATTATCCACTCCAGTTCATTCTCTATTCCATTCCATTCCGTAATCAATTACATTCGCCATTCCATTCTGCATTCTTGATTCCATTCCATTCCCTTCCATTCTCCATTCTATTCCCTTCTATTCTCCATTCCATTCCCTTCCATTCCATACCATTCTCCATTCCATTCTATTCTCCATTTCATTCCACTCTCCATTCCAGTTCAATCTCCATTCTATTCCATTCCATTCTCCATTCCATTCTATTCTACTCCATTCTCCATTCCATTCCTTTCTCCATTCTCCGTTCCATTCCATCCAATCCATTCTCCATTCCATTCAGCATTCTAATCCATTCTCCATTCCATTCCATTCTCCACTCCTTTCCATTTTCCACTACATTCCATTCCATTCTCCACTCCATTCCATTCTTCCTTCCATTCCATTCCACTCCATGCCATTCCATTCGTAACAATCTCCCTTCCATGCTCCATTTCATTCCACTCCATCCTCCCTTTCATTCCATTCTCCAATCCATTCCTTTCTCCACTCCATTCCATTCTCCATTCCATTCCATTCTCCATTCCATTCTATTTTGCATTCCATTCCATTCTCCATTCCATTCCGTTCTCCATTCTGCATTCCATTCCATTCTCCCTCCCATTCCCTTCCACTCTGCATTCCATTCCATACCATTCCCCATTCCATTACAATCCCCATTCCATTCTCTATTTCATTTCATTCTCCATTCCATTCTATTCCATTCTCCATTCTTCTTCATTCTATTCCATTCCATAATCCATTCCATTCCGCCTTCCATTCCATTCCACATTCCATTCCATTCTCCATTCCATTCCATTCTCTTCTTCTTCATTGTATTACAATCAGCAATCCATTCCATTCCCCGCATTCCATTCCATTCTGCATTCGATTCCATTCTCCATTCCATTCCATTCTCCATTCCTGTCCAATCCATTCCATTCTCCATTCCATTCCATTCTATTCTCCACTGCATTCCATTCTCAATTCCATTCCCTTCTCCATTCTATCCCATTCCATTTTCCATTCCATTCTATTCTCCATTCCATTCAATGCTCCATTTTCTGTTCCTTTCCACACCATTGTCCACTCCATTCTCCATTTCATTCCATTCCATGCTCCATTCCATTCCACATTCCATTCCATTATCCATTCCCTTCAATTCTCCATCCTATACCATTTTTCATTCCATTCCATTCTCCATTCCATTCCACTCTTTTCCATTCTCCATTCCAGTCATTCCATTCTCCATTCCTTTCCATTTTCCATTCTATTCTCCAATCCACTCCATTCTGCATTCCAGCCTCCATTACATTTCATTCTATTCCATTCTCCATTCCATTGTCTTCACCACTGCATTCCATTCCATTCTCCATTCCATTCCATATTCTATTCCTTTCTCCATTCCATTCCATTTTCCATACCATCCTCCATTCCATTCACCACTGCATTCCACTCCATTCTCCATTCCAGCCTCCATTATATTTCTATTCCATTCTCCCTTCCAGCCTATTTATCACTGTATTCCATTCCATTCTCCATTCCATTCCATATTCTATTCCTTTCTCCATTCTATTCCATTCTCCATTCCATTCCATTTTCCATACCATCCTCCATTCCATTCTATTCACCACTGCATATTCCATTCCATTCTCCATTCCATTCTATTCTCCATTCCATTCCATACTCCACTTTCCATTCCATTCCATACCATTCTCCATCTCTGCATTTCATGCTCCATTTCATTCCATGCTCCATTCCATTCCATTCCCCATACCATCCTCCATTCCATTCTTCTCCATTCCATTCTATTCACTACTGCATCCCATTCTGTTCTCCATTCCTTTCTCTTCCATTCTCCACTCTGTTCCATACCATTCTCCATCCCATTCCATTCACCATACCATTCCATTCCATTCTCTATTCCATTCCATTCTCTATTCCATCCTCCATTCCATTCCATTCCATTCTTCACTGTATTCCATTCCACATTCCATTCCATTCTATTCTCCATTCCTTCCATCCTCCATTCCATTCCATTCCTTTCTCCATTTCATTCCATTCTCCATTCCATTACATTCTCCATTCTCCATTCCATTCCTTTACATTCCATTTTCTACTCTATTCCATTTTCCATTCTATTCCATTCTCCATACCATCCTCCATTCCATTCCCTTCTATTCAACACTGCATTCCATTCCATTTTCCATTCCATTCTCCATTCCATTCCAAATTCTATTCCTTTCTGCATTCCATTCTCCATTCCGTTCTATTCACCACTGCAGGCCATTCTATTCTCCATTGCATTCTATTCCCCATTCTCCATTTTCTGTTCCATTCCTTTCCATTCTCCACTCCATTTTCTATTTCATTGCATTCCATGCTCCAGTCCATCCCATTCTGCATTACATTACATTCCTCATGCCATTCCATTCTCCATTGCATTATCCATTCTATTCTATTCTCCATTCCACACTATTCTCCATTCTATTCCCGTCCATTATCCCTTCCATTCTCTGCCATTCTCCGTTCCCTTCCATACCATTCTCCATTCCATTCCATTTTCCATTCTGGTTCATTCTCCATTCCATTCCTTTCCGCATTCCATTCTATTATCCATTCTATTCCATTCTGCATTCTCGATTCCATTCCATTCCCTTCCCTTCCTTTCTCCATTCCATTCTCCATTCCATTCCATTCTCCATTTCATTCCATTCTCCATTCCAGCTCAATCTCCATTCCATTCCATTCTGCATTGCATTCCATTCTCTATTCCATTCCATTCTCCATTCCATTCCAAACCATTCTCTATTCCATTCCAAACCATTCTCCATTCCATTTCAATCCATTCTCCATTCCATTCCATTCCCCTTTCCATTGCATTCCATTCTGCATTCAAATCCCCATTGCATTCCATTCCCCATTCCATTCTCTTTTCCATGCTATTCTCCATTCGCTTCCATTCCATTCTGCATTCCACTCCCTTCCATTCTCCACTCCATTGTCCATTCCATTTCATTCTCCATTGCATTCCATATTCCAATACATTACATTTCACATTCCATTGCAGTTTCCCTAACATTTTTCATTCCATTCCATTCTCCATTCCATTCTGCATTCCATTCAGGTCTCCATTCCATTCCATTGCCTATTCCATTCTCCATTCCGTTCAATTCCTTTCTATTTTCCACTCTCCATTCCGTTCCATTCCAATCCATCCTACTCTCCACTCCATTCTCCATTCGATTCTCCATTCCATTCCAATCCATTCTCCATTCTATTCCATTCTCCATTCCATTCCATTCCCCATTCCTTTCCATTATATTCTCCCTTCCATTCCATTCTCTATTCAAATCCATTCCAATCAATTCTCCATTCCATTCCATTCTCCATTCCATTTCATCCCATTCTCCATTCCATTCCATTCTGCATTCCATTCCATTCTCCATTCCATTCTTCTCCATTCAAATCCCCAATCAATTCCAATCTCCATTACATTACATTCTCCACTACATTGCATTCCACATATCATTCCATTCTCAATTCACCATTCCATTACATTCCATTCTCCATTCCATTAAATTCTCCCTGCCACTCCATTCTCCATTGCATTCCACTACACTCAACTCTCCATTCCACTCTCCAATTCTCCATTCCATTCCTTCCATTCTCCATTATATTCCATCCCATTTCCCAGTCCATTCTTCATTACATTTTCCATTCCATACCATTCCATTCCATCTCATTCTCCATTGTAATACATTCCATCCACTCTCCCTTACATTCCATTCTCCATTCCATTCCCATACATTCTACACTCCACTGTATTGTCTATTCCATTCTCCATTCCATTCCATTCTCCATTGCATTCTATTCTCCATCTGTTACATTCTCCATTCCATTCCATTCTCCAGTCCGTTTTCCACTACATTCCATTCCATTCTCCATTACATTCCATTCTCTATTCCATTCATACCCATTCTCCACTCCACACTCCATTTCATTCCATTCCATTCTCCCTTTCATTCCATTCTCCACTCCGTTCCATTCCCCATTCCATTGTTCATTCCATTCCATTGTCCATTCCATTCCCCACTCCATTCCATTTCATTCTCCATTCCCTTCCATTCTCCATTCCCGTTCACTCTCCATTCCATTCCATTCCGCATTGCATTCCACTCTCCATTGCATTATGTTCTCCATTCCATTCCATTCTTCATTGTACATTCCATTCCATTCTCCGTTCTATTCCCTTCCAGTTCCATTCCATTCCATTCCCCATTCCATTCTCCATTCCATTCCATTCTTCATTCCATTCTGTTCTGCATTCCATTCCATTATCCAATCCATTCTCCATTCAATTCTATTCCATTCTCCATTCCTGTCCATTCCATTCCAGTCTCCATTCCATTCCACTCCATTGCATTCTATTCTCCATTCCATTCCATTCTCATTTTCTGTTCCATTCCATTCCATTCCCCACTCCATTCTCCATTTCACTGCATTCCATGCTCCATTCCATTCCATTCTCCATTACATTACACTCCATTCCACATTCCATTCCATTCTCCATTCCATACCGTTCTCCATTTCATTCCCTTTCATTCTCCATTCCATTCCTTCCATTCTCCATTCTGCTCCATACCATTCTCAGTTCCATACCATTCGCCATTCCATTCCATTATCCATTCCAGTTCATTCTCTTTTCCATTCCATTCGGTAATCAATTACATTCTCCATTCCATTCTGCATTCTCGATTCCATTCCCTTCCATTCTCCATTCTATTCCCTTCCATTCTCCATTCCATTCCCTTCCATTCCACACCATTCTCCATTCCACCATTCTCCATTCCATTCCACTCTCCATTCCAATTCAATCTCCATTCTATTCCATTCCATTCTCCATCCCATTCTATTCTACTCCATTCTCCATTCCATTCTTCATTCTCCATTCTCCGTTCCATTCCATTCCAATCCATTCTCCATTCCATTCAGCATTCTAATCCATTCTCCATTCCATTCCATTCTCCATTCCTTACATTTTCCATTCCATTCTCCATTCCTTTCAATTTTCCACTACATTCCATTCCATTCTCCACTCCATTCCATTCTTCCTTCCATTCCATTCCACTCCATGCCATTCCATTCTCTATTCCATTCATAACAATCTCCATTCCATGCTCCATTTCATTCCACTCCATCCTCCCTTTCATTCCATTCTCCATTTCATTCCTTTCTCCACTCCATTCCATTCTTCATTCCATTCCATTCTCCATTGCAGTTCATTCTCCATTCCATTCCATTTCGCATTCCATTCCATTCTCCATTCCATTCCATTCTCCATTCTGCATTCCATTCCATTCTCCCTCCCATTCCCTTCCATTCTCCATTCCATTCTCTTCCATTCTGCATTCCATTCCACACCATTCCCCATTCCGTTACAATCTCCATTGCATTCTCTATTCCATTTCATTCTCCATTCCATTCTATTCCATTCTCCATTCTTATTCATTCTATTCCATTCCACAATCCATTCCATTCCGCATGCCATTCCATTCCACATTCCATTCTATCCTCCATTCCATTCCATCCTCCATTCCATTCGATTCCATTCTCCATTCTTCATTCTATTCCATTCTGCAATCCATTCCATTCCACATTCCATTCCATTCTCCATTCCATTCCATTCTATTCCATTCCATTCTCCATTCCTGCCCAATCCATTCCATTCTCCATTCCATTCCATTCTACTGCATTCTATTCTCCATTCCATTCTCCAGTCCCTTCCATTCTCCATTCTATCCCATTCCATTTTCCATTCCATTCTCCATTCCATTTAATGCTCCATTTTCCATTCCTTTCCACACCATTCTCCACTCCATTCTCCATTTCATTCCATTCCATGCACCATTCCATTCCGCATTCCATTCCATTATCCACTCCCTTCAATTCTCCATTCCATACCATTTTTCACTCCATTCTATTCTCCATTCCATTCATTCCATTCTCCATTCCTTTCCATTGTCCATTCTATTCCCCAATCCACTCCATTTTCCATTCCAGCCTCCATTACATTTCATTCTATTCGATTCTCCATTCCATTCTATTCACCACTGCATTCCATTCCATTCTATTCTCCATTCCATTCCATATTCTATTCCTTTCTCCATTCTATTCCATTTTCCATACCATCCTCCATTCCATTCTACTCACCACTGCGCATTCCATTCCATTCTCCATTCCATCGTCCGTTACATTTCATTCTATTCCATTCTCCCTTCCAGCCTATTTATCACTGTATTCCATTCCATTCTATTTCCATTCCATTCCATATTCTATTCCTTTCTCCTATTCCATTCTCCATTCCATTCCATTTTTCATACTATCCCCATTCCATTCTATTCACCACTGCATATTCTATTCCATTCTCCATTCCAGCCTCCATTACATTTCATTCTATTCCACTCTCCATTCCATTCTATTCACCACTGCATTCCATTCCATTCTATTCTCCATTCCAGTCCATATTCTATTCCTTTCTCCATTCTATTCAATTCTCCTTTCCATTCCATTTTCCACACCATCCTCCATTCCATTCTATTCACCACTGCATTCCATTCCATTCTCCATTCCATCCTCCATTACATTTCATTCTATTCCATTCTCCCTTCCAGCCTATTTATCATTGCATTCCATTCCTTTCTATTCTCCATTCCATTCCATATTCTATTCCTTTCTCCATTCTATTCCATTCTCCATTCCATACTATCCTCCATTCCATTCTATTCACCACTGCATATTCTATTCCATTCCATTCTCCATTCTATTGTATACTCCATTTTCCATTCCATTCCATACCATTCTCCATCTCTGCATTTCATGCTCCATTTCATTCCATGCTCCATTCCATTCTATTCACCACTGCATCCCATTCTGTTCTCTATTCCATTCTCCACTCCGTTGCATACCATTCTCCATTCCATTCTATTCTCCATACCATTCCATTCTCCATTCCATTCCATTCTCTATTCCATCTCCATTCCATTCTCTATTCCATTCCATTCTCTATTCCATTCTCCATTCCATTCCATTCCTCACTGTATTCCATTCCGCATTCCATTCCATTCTCCTTGCATTCTCCATTCCATTCTATTCTCCATTCCATTCCATCCTCCATTCCATTCTGCATTTCATTCCATTCCTTTCTCCATTTCATTTCCTTCTCCATTCCATTCTCCATTTTCCTTCCATTCCATTCCATTCTCCACTCCATTCTCTATTTCATTGCATTCCATGTTCCATTCCATTCCATTCTGCATTACATCACATTACATTCCTCATGCCATTCCATTCTCCATTCCATTATCCATTCTCCATTCCATTCCGTCCATTATCCCTTCCATTCTCTGCCATTTTCCGTTCCATTCCATACCATTCTCCATTCCATTCCATTTTCCATTCTGGTTCATTCTCCATTCCATTCCATTCCGCATTCCATTCTATTATCCATTGTATTCCATTCTGCATTCTCGATTCCATTCCATTCCCTTCCCTTCCTTTCTCCATTCCATTCTCCATTCCATTCCATTCTCCATTTCATTCCATTCTCCATTCCAGCTCAATCTCCATTCCATTCTCCATTGCATTCCATTCTCTATTCCATTCCATTCCAAATCATTCTCTCTTCCATTCCAATCCATTCTCCCTTCCATTTCAATCTATTCTCCATTCCATTCCATTCCCCTTTCCATTGCATTCCATTCCACATTCAAATCCCCATTGCATTCCATTCCCCAGTCCATTCTCTTTTCCATTCTATTCTTCATTCGCTTCCATTCCATTCTGCATTCCATTCCCTTCCATTCTCCACTCCATTGTCCATTCCATTCCAATGTCCACTGCATTCTCCCTAACATTCTTCATGCCATTCAATTCTCCATTCCATTCCACATTCCGTTCCGTTCTGCATTCCATTCCATTGCCTATTCCATTCTCCATTCCATTCCTTTCTATTCTCCACTCTCCATTCCGTTCCATTCCAATCCATTCTATTCTCCATTCCATTCCATTCTCCATTCGATTCTCTATTCCATTCCAATCTATTCTCCATTCTATTCAATTCTCCGTTCCATTCCACTCCCCATTCGTTTCCATTATATTCTCCCTTCCATTCCATTCTCTATTCAATTCCATTCCAATGAATTCTCCATTCAATTCCATTTTCCATTCCATTCCATTCCATTCTCCATTCCATTCAATTCCACATTCCATTCCATTCTCCATTCCATTCTCCACCAGTTACATTCTCCATTCGATTCCCCATTCCATTGCATTCTCCATTCCATCTTCCATTGCATTCCATTCTGCATTCCATTCTCCATTTCCTTCCACTCTGTTCCATTCCATTCTCCATTCCATTCCATTCTCCATACCATCCTCCATTCCATTCCATTCTCCACTCCATTCTATTCACCACTGCATTTCATTGCATTTTCCATTCCATTGCATCCTCACTTCCATTCTTTTCCATTTTCCATTCCATTCTCCCTTCCATTCCATTTTCCATTCCATTCTCAATGCCATTCCATTCTCCACATCATTCCATTCTCCTTACCAATCTCTATTCCATTCCTTTCCATCCTCCATTCCATTTCATTCCACTTTCCATTCCATTCCACCTCCATTCCATTCCATTCTTTTCCTTTTTCAATTCCCTTCCATTCTCCCTTCCATTCCATTGTCCATTCCATTGTCCATTCCATTCTCCACACCATTCCATTCTCCTTACCAACCTCCATCCTATTCCATTCCATTCTCCATTCCATTATATTCACTACTGTATTCCATTCCATTCTCTATTCCATATTCTATTCCTTTCTCCATTCCATTTTCCATTCTATTCCATTCTCCACACCGTCCTCCATTCAATTACATTCCATTCTCCATTTCATTCTATTCACCACTGCATTCCATTCCATTCTCCATTCCATTCAATTTTCTATTCCATTCTCCATTCCATTCCATTCTCCATTCCATCCCATTCCGCATTCATTCCATTCCATTCTCCATTCCATTCCATTCTCCCTTCCATTTCCTTCCATTCTCCATTCCATTCCCTTCCATTCTCTATTGCACTCCATACTACTCCCCATTCCATTACATTCCCCATTCCATTCTCTATTCCATTCCATTCTCCATTGCATTCCACTGTGCATTCCATTCTATTCCATTCTCCATTCCATTGTTCATTCCACTCTATTCACATTCCAGTCCATTCTCCATTCCATTCCACTGCCCATTCTATTCCATTCTCCATTCTTCATTCCATTCCATTCTCCATTCCATTCCATTCCATTCTCCCTTCCATTCTCCATTCCGTTCCCTTCCATTCTCTATTGCACTCCATACTACTCCCCATTCCATTCTCTATTCCATTCCATTCTCCATTGCATTCCACTGTGCATTCCATTCTATTTCATTCTCCATTCCATTGTTCATTCCACTCTATTCACATTCCATTCCATTCCACTGCCCATTCTATTCCATTCTGCATTCCATTCCATTCCATTCTTCCATTCTATTTCATTCCATTCTCTATTCATGTCCATCCCATTCCATTGCATTCTATTCTCCATTCCATTCAATTCTCGATTCCATTCCATTGTCCATTTTCCCTCCCATTCCACACCATTCTCCATTCCATTCTTCATTTCATTCCATTCCATACTCCATTCCATATTCCATTCCATTATCCATTCTATTTAATTCTCCATTCCATACCATTTTCCATTCCATTTCCTTCCATTCCCCATTCCATTCCCTTCCATTCTCCATTCCATTCTGTTCCATTCTCCATTCCATTCTATTCTCCGTTCCAGTTCATCTCCATTCCATTCGATTCTCCATTCCCTTCCATTCTCCATTCCATTTCATTCCACTTTCCATTCCATTCCATTCTCCTTTCCATTCCATTCTCCATTCCATCCTCCATTCCATTCTGCTCTTTTCCATTCTCCATTCTATTGCATTCTCCATTCCAATCCATTGTCCATTCCATTCTCCATTCCTTTCCATTCTCCATTCCATTCCATTCTCCATACCATCATCTATTCCCCACTCCATTTCATTCCATTCCATTCTCCATTCCATTCTCCTTTCCATTCCATGCTCCCTTCATTCCATGCTCCCTTCCATTCCATTCTCCATACCATCCTCCATTCCATTCTATTCACCACTGCATTCCATCCCATTCTCCATTCCATTCTCTTCCATTCTCCACTGCACTCCATAGCATTCTCCATTCCACTTCATTCTGCATTCAATTCCATTCTCCATTCCACGTTCTCTTTTCTCCACTCCATTCCCATTCCATCCTCCATTCCGTTTTCCATTCCATTCTATTCACCACTGCATTCCATTCCCCATTCCATTCTCCACTCAATTCTCCATTTCACTGCATTCCATGCTCCATTCCATTCCATTCCACTTTCCATTCCATTCTCCATTCTCCTATCTTTTCTATTCCATTCTTCACTGCATTCCATTCTCCATTCCATTCCCTTCCATTCTCCATTCCATTCCTTCCATTCTCCATTCCGTTCCATACCATTCTCAATTCTATTCCATTCTCCATTTCATTCCATTTTCCATTCCATTCCCTTCCTTTCTCCATTCCATTCCCTTCTCCTTTCCATTCCCTTGCATTCTCCATTGCATTCCACTCTCCATTCCAGTTCAATTCCATTCCATTCCATTCTCCATTCCATTCTCCATTCCATTCCAAACCATTCTCTATTCCATTCCAATCCATTCTCCATTCCATTTCCTTGCCCTTTCCTTTGCATTCCCCATTCAATTCCTCATTCTATGACCATTCCCCACTCCATTCTCCATTCCATTCTATTCCATTCTCCATTCCATGTCCATTCCATTCCATTCTCTATCCCATTCCATTCTCCCATTCCATTCCATTCTCCACCGCATTGCACTCCATTTCATTCTCCATTCCATTCCAATCTCAATTCCATCTCCATTCCATTCCATTCTATTCCATTCTCCATTCCATTCGTTATTCCTTTCCATTCTACATTCAATTCCATTCCGCATTCCATTCCATTCTCCATTCTATTCCATTCTCTTTCCATTTTCCATTCCATTATATTCTCCATTCCATTTTCCATTCCCCATTCCATTGCATACTCCATTCCATTTAATTCCCCATTCAATTCCATTCCATCCTCCATTCCATTCTCCATTTCATTCCATTCCTTTCTCCATTGCATTCCATTCTCCATCCATTCCAGTCTCCAATCCATTCCATTCTCCATTTCATTCCTTTGCATTCCACTTCCCACTGAATTCCATTCTCCATTCCATTCCATTCTCCATGCCATCCTCCATTCCATTACATTGCATTCCATTCTCCATCCTATTTTATTCACCACTGCATTCCATTCCATTTTCCGTTCCATTCCATATTCTATTCCTTTCTCCATTCCATTCCATTCCCCTTTCCATTCCATTCTCCATTCCACTCCATTCACCACTGCATTCCATTCCATTTTCCGTTCCATTCCATTCTCCATTCCATTCCATATTCTATTACTGTCTCCATTCCATTCCATTCCCCTTTCCATTCCATTCTCCATACCATTCTCCATTCCATTCCATTCTCCATTCCACTCCATTCACCACTGCATTCCATTCCATTCTCCATTCCATTCCACTCCATTCTATTCATGACTACATTCCATTCCATTCCATGCTCCATTCCAGTTCATTCTCCATTCCATTCCACATTCCCATCCATTCTGCATTCCATTCCATTCTCCATTCCATTCCCTTCCATTCTCCATTTCATTCCACTCTCCCTTCCAGTTCAATCTCCATTCCATTCCATTCTCCATTCCATTCCATTGTCTTTTCCATTCCATTCCAGTCCATTGTCCATTCCATTCCATTCCCCATTCCATTGTCCATTCCATTCCATTCCCCATTCCATTCTATTCCCAATTCAATTCCCCATTCTATTCCACTCCCTATTCCATTCTCCATTCCATCTCCATTTCCTATTCCATTCCATTTTCCATTCCATTCCATTCTCCATTCCTTTCCTTTTATTCCATTCCAACTCCATTCCTTTCTCCATTTCGTTCCATTCTCCATTCCATTCCATTCTCCATTCCATTCTATTCTGCATTCCATTCTTCATTCCATTCCATTCTCCATTCTCTTCCATTCTCCTTCCATTCTCCATTCCATTCCATTTTCCATTCCATTCCATTCCCCATCCTCCTTCAATTCCATTCTCCATTCCACTCCCCATTCCATTTCAAACTCCATTCCATTACATTCTCCCTTCCATTCCATACTCCATTCCCTTCCATCCTCCATTCCATTCTCCATTCCATTCTGCATTTCATTCCATTCCTTTCCCCATTTCATTCCATTCTCCATTCCAGTCTCCATTCCATTCCTTTCTCCATTCCATTCCATTCTCCATTCCCTTCCATTCATTCCTTTCTCTATTCCATTCCATTCCCCATTGTATTCCATTCTTCATTCCATTCCATTCTCCATTCTCTTCTCCATTCCATTCCATTCTCCATTCCACTCCATTCCATTCCATCCTCTCTTCCACTGCATTCCATTCCATCCTCCATTCCATTCCATTCTCCATTTCATTACATTCTCCATTCCATTCCATTCTCCGTTCCATTCTCTGTTCCATTCCTTTCCATTCCACTGCCCATTCCACTGCATTCTCCATTTCATTCCATTCTCCATTCCATTGCCTGCTCCATTTCATTTCATTCTCCATTCCATTCCATTGTCCACTGCATTCCATTCTGCATTCTCCATCCCATTCCACTCTCCATTCCATTCCATTCCATTACCCACTCCTTTCCATTCCTCATTCAATTTCCAATTCCATTCCATTTCATTCTCCCTTCCATTCCATTCTTCATTCCATCTCTTCCATTTTCCATTCCGTTCCATTCTCCATTCCATTCCATTCTCCATTCCATTCCAGTCTCCATACCATTCTACATTCCATTACATTACATTCTCCATTCCATTCTCCCACAGTCTTTTTGCCCAAATTTTACAACAAGTTCTAGAAAAAGTTGTCATACCAGAATATGCCTTCTCCAGTACGTGGATGACCTTCTTATATCTGATGAAGATATAGAAAAGGTAACTGACTTCTCTACACATATTCTTAACTGTCTGCAGTTGAGGGTCGCTACGTGTCTCAAAAAGAAAGCTTCAGTATGTAAAGCCCAAAGTTAAATATTTAGGCCACTTAGTAAGCACAGGCAAGTGAAGAATAAGGCCTGAACAAATCGAGGGAATCATGTCCCTACCCTTGCCTCAAACTAAACAAGAACTCAGGAAATTTTTAGGCTTAGTTGGATACTGCCACTTATGGATTGACTCATATGCACTGCACAGTAAACTGTTATATCAAAAATTTGCCCAGGAGAAGCCTAACCATATCCTGTGGACTTCTGAGAAAGTTAATAAAGTCGAGGAGCTTAAGGAAAGGCTCATAACTGCCCCTGTTTTAGCCTTACCCTCCCCAGAAAAGCCATTCCACCTTTTTGTTAATGTGGACAGTGGAGTAGCTTTAGGAGTGCTGACTCAAGAACACAGAGGCTACTGGCAGACTGTGGCCTTCTTATCAAATGCCTTAGACCCAGTCACTTGTGGATGGCCTCAATGCATCCAGTCCAATGCAGCTACCACATTGTTAGTCAAAGAAAGCAGAAAGTTAACCTTTGGAGGAAAACTGACAGCAAGAACGCCTCACCAAGTTAGAACTACCTTAACCAGAGAGCAGAGAAACGGCTGACTGACTTGAGAATCTTAAAGTATGAAGCCATTCTGTTAGAAAAGAATGATTTAACACAGACCACTGAAAATTCACTCAAACCAGCAGGTTCCCTAACAGGAAATCCAAATCTAAGGAGGGAACACACATGTTAGATTTAATTTATTACCACACAAAGGTTTGACCAGACCTAGAAGAAACTCCCTTCCAGACTGGATGGCACTTATTCATAGATGGTTCCTCCCAGGTGACTGAGGGAAAAAGACACAATGGGCATTCAGTGATTGATAGAGAAACTCTTGGAGAAATAGTCAGGAAACTTGCCTAACAGCTCGTCTGCTCAAACGTGTGAGCTGTTTGCACTCAGCCAAGCCTTACAGTACTTACAGAACCAGGAAGGAACCATCTACACCGATTCTAGGTATGCCTTTAGAGTGGCTCATACATTTGGGAAAATTCGGACTGAATGAGGTCTCATTAATATTAAAGGTCAAGACTGTGTTCACAAGGAGCTAATCACCCAAGTATTGAATAATCTTCAGTTGCCAGAAGAAACAGCTATTGTCCATGTTTCTGGACACCAGAAAAGCCTTTCTTTCGAAAGCTGAGGAAATAACCCAGCAGATCAGGTAGCCAAGCAGGCTGTTGTGTCTTCTGAAATGGGTATTTTTCACTTAACTCCCCACCTCCCTCCTCGTACTGTAATCCCCATTTTCTCTTCCATCAAAAAGGAGAAACTAATAAAAATAGGCGCTAAAGAGAATTCAGAATGAAAATGGATACTGCCAGACCACAGACAAATGTTGTCTATACCCCTTATGAGGGAACTCTTATCCCAACTACATCAAGGGACCCATTGGGGGCCCCAGGCCATGTGTGACATAATTCTCAGAGTTTATAGCTGTATAGGAATTTATACTCTGGCAAAACAGGTTAAAAATAGTTGCTTAGTATGTAAGAAAACTAATAAACAAACTATAAAAAGATTACCTCTTATGTGAAGGAATCTGGGTTTAAGTTCAGTCCAAAGTATCCAAGTTGATTACACAGAAATGTCTCCAATAGGCCATCTAAAATATTTACTAGTGATAGTAGCCCACCTCACTCACTGGGCTGAAGCTATCCCCGTTTCAAATGCCACAGCCAATAATGTAGTTAAGGCCCTAATGAAACTGCATCAACTAACGAGCAAAATAACCAACTAACATCATAATGACAGGATCAAATTCACACATAACAATATCAACTTTAAATGTAAATGGGCTAAATGCTCCAATTAAAAGACACAGACTGGCAAACTGGATAAGGAGTCAAGACCCATCAGTGTGCTGTATTCAGGAAACCCATCTCACATGCAGAGACACACATAGGCTCAAAATAAAGGGATGGAGGAAGATCTATCAAGCAAATGGAAAACAAAAAAAGGCAGTGGTTGCAATCCTAGTCTCTGATAAAATAGACTTCAAACCAACAAAGATCAAGAGAGACAAAGAAGGCCATTACATAATGGTAAAGGGATCAATTCAACAAGAAGAGCTAATTATCCTAAATATATATGCACCCAACACAGGAGCACCCAGATTCATAAAGCAAGTCCTGAGTGACCTACAAAGGGACTTAAACTCCCACACAATAATAATGGGAGATTTTAACACCCCACTGTCAACATTAGACAGATCAACGAGACAGAAAGTTAACAAGGATATCCAGTAACTGAACTCAGCTCTGCACAAAGTGGACCTAATAGACATCTACAGAACTCTCCACTCCAAATCAACAGAATATACATTTTTTTCAGCACCACACCACACCTATTCCAAAACTGACCACATAGTTGGAAGTAAAGCTCTCCTCAGCAAATGTAAAAGAACAGAAATTATAACAAACTGTCTCTCAGACCACAGTGCAATCAAACTAGAACTCAGGATTAAGACTCACTCAAAACCGCTCAACTACATGGAAACTGAACAACCTGCTCCTGAATGACTACTGGGTACATAATGAAATGAAGGCAGAAATAAAGATGTTCTTTGAAACCAACGAGAACAAAGACACAACATACCAGAATCTCTGGGACACATTCAAAGCAGTGTGTAGAGGGAAATTTATAGCACTAAATGCCCACAAGAGAAAGCAGGAAAGATCCAAAATTGAAACCCTAACATCACAATTAAAAGAACTAGAAAAGCAAGAGCAAACAAATTCAAAAGCTAGCAGAAGGCTAGAAATAACTAAAATCAGAGCAGAACTGAAGGAAATAGAGACACAAAAAACCCTTCAAAAAATTAGTGAATCCAGGAGTTGGTTTTTTGAAAAGATCAACAAAATTCATAGACCGCTAGCAAGACTAATAAAGAGGAAAAGAGAAAAGAATCAAATAGATGCAATAAAAAATGAAAAAGGGGATACCACCACCGATCCCACAGAAATACAATCTACCATCAGAGAATACTACAAACACCTCTATGCAAATAAACTAGAAAATCTAGAAGAAATGGATAAATTCCTCAACAAATACACCCTCCCAAGACTAAACCAGGAAGAAGTTGAATCTCTGAATAGACCAATAACAGGCTCTGAAATTGTGGCAACAATCAATAGCTTACCAACCAAAAAGAGTCCAGGACCTGATGGATTCACAGCTGAATTCTACCAGAGGTACAAGGAGGAACTGGTACCATTCCTTCTGAAACTATTCCAGTCGATAGAAAAAGAGGGAATCCTCCCTAACACATTTTATGAGGCCAGCATCGTCCTGATACCAAAGCCTGGCAGAGACATAACCAAAAAAGAGAATTTCAGACCAATATCCTTGACGAACATTGATGCAAAAATCCTCAATAAAATACTGGCAAACCGAATCCAGCAGCACATCAAAAAGCTTATACACCATGATCAAGTGGGCTTCATCCCTGGGATGCAAGGCTGGTTCAACATACGCAAATCAATAAATGTAATCTAGCATATAAACAGAACCAAAGACAAAAACCACGATTACCTCAATAGATGCAGAAAAGGCCTTTGACAAAATTCAACAACCCTTCATGCTAAAAACTCTCAATAAATTAGGTATTGATGGGACGTATCTCAAAATAATAACAGCTATCTATGACAAATGCACAGCTAATATAACACTGAATGGGCAAAAACTGGAGGCATTCCCTTTGAAAACTGGCACAAGACAGTGATGCCCTCTCTCACCACTCCTATTCAACATAGTGCTGGAAGTTCTGGCCAGGGCAATCAGGCAGGAGAAGGAAATAAAGGGTATTCAATTAGGAAAAGAGGAAGTCAAATTGTCCCTGATTGCAGATGACATGATTGTGTATCTAGAAAACCCCATTGTCTCAGCCCAAAATCTCCTTAAGCTGATTAGCAACTTCAGCAAAGTCTCAGGATACAAAATCAATGTACAAAAATCACAAACATTCTTATACACCAATCACAGACAGAGAGCCAAATCATGAGTGAACTCCTATTCACAATTGCTTCAAAGAGAATAAAATACCTAGGAATCCAACTTACAAGGGATGTGAAGGACCTCTTCAAGGAGAACTACAAACCACTGCTCAATGAAATAAAAGAGGATACAAACAAATGGAAGAACATTCCATGCTCATGGGTTGAAAGAATCAATATCGTGAAAATGGCCATACTGCCCAAGGTAATTTATAGATTCAATGCCATCCCCATCAAGCTACCAATGACTTTCTTCACAGAATTGGAAAAAACTATACTTTAAAGTTCATATGGAACCAAAAAAGAGCCCGCATCGCCAAGTCAATCCTAAGCCAAAAGAACAAAGCTGGAGGCATCATGCTACCTGACTTCAAACTGTACTACAAGGCTACAGTAACCAAAACAGTATGGTACTGGTACCACAACAGAGACATAGATCAATGGAACAGAACAGAGCCCTCAGAAATAATGCCACATATCTACAACTATCTGATCTTTGACAAACCTGACAAAAACAAGCAATGGGGAAAGGATTCCCTATTTAATAAATGGTGCTGGAAAAACTGGCTAGCCATATGTAGAAAGCTGAAACTGGATCCCTTCCTTACACCTTATACAAAAATTAATTCAAGATGGATCAAAGACTTAAATGTTAGACCTAAAACCATTAAAACCCTACAAGAAAACCTAGGCAATACCATTTAGGACATAGGCGTGGGCAAGGACTTCATGTCTAAAACACCAAAAGCAATGGCAACAAAAGCCAAAAATGAATTACTATTTTTAAAATTTTTTCTGTTCTCTTCTCCCCTTTCCCCATTTCCTGTTTGTTTCCTACTTAGCCCTTCAGAAACGCAAATTTAACCTTTTACACACTTTCCCCTCACCAGACATTCCCTGCAGGGCAAGTTCTTCTAACTAAGCTTCCGAGACAGTTCTCTCCTAGAGAACTGACAGTCAATTTGCAGACCAAACCATACTGGCCAGTGAACTTTCACCTCCAGGAGGTGGTCTTGAAACTTCCACCCTCTAGGGGTTGCCACTCTTGTGGAAAGTAGGGGGGACTTTCATCCACCAGGAGGACATATCGAAATCATGCCTGCTTGGCCACTTTTACAACTTATTTCTGCCCAGGAAGGTGCCAATTAAACTGTGTTAGATTAGGCACCAGCTAGCAGTGGGAGCCCTGCCCTCGTTCACTTCCCCCCTTACCTTATGAAAGTGTCCACTTTCTGCTCCAAAGGTGAAGCAGCACATATAAAGGCAGGATACTTTATGCCTCATTCCCTAAGCTAGCTTTGGAAGAAACCATTTTCCTTGTACCAGACCTTACTCTTGTTAATCAGACTCTAAATGCGGCATGCAGCTAATCTGCTTTTTGGTTACAGTCTGAAGGTCAGAGAGATATAAAAAAGAAGACAAATGACCATAAACTTCAGAGAAACTTGGGACATTATTAAGACAACTCAGGCATTATTAACACAACTTAGGTAGTCCCAAAACGAAAGAAAGAAAGAAAGGTAAGAAAATATTTAAAAAATTATGGCTGAAAATGACCCACATTTGATGAAAAGCAATCTACACATCCAAAAAGAACGAGCTCTGAGGCGGACAAATGCGAAGACCCACAACCAGTTCCATCATCATACAAATGTTGAAAGTCAAAAGCAAAGAAAAAATGTTAAAGGCAGCAAGAGAAAAACAACTCGTCATGTACTAGGGAAATGTAAAAGATTAGCAGTTAATTGTTAATTAGGAACAATGGGGCCCCAAATATGGTAACATGACATATTCGAAGTACAGAAAGGAAAAAAAAAACCCCGTCAACAAAGAATTTAATATTCAGTAAAACTATCTTTCAAAAATAAAGACCGATTTCCAAATAGGTCTTTCAAAAATAGAGACCTATGAAAAAAAAAAGAGAGAAGGACCTAACAGACATACAAATAGCCAACAGGTATATGAAAAAAATGCCCAATATCACTAATCATCAGGAAAATGCAAATCAAAACAACGAGGTATCACCTCCCCCCAGTTAAAATGGCTATCATTAAAAAAAACACACACACACACAAAATAATATATGCTGGCAAAGATGCAGAGAAAAGCAACTCTTTTACACTGTTGGTAGGAATATAAATTAGTACAGCCATTATGTAAAATGGTATGGAGTTTCTCCAAAAGTAAACAGAACTACCATATTACCCAGCAATCCTACTACTGGGTATATAGACAAAGGAATTGAAATTAGCATGTCAAAGAGATATCTGCACTCTCATTTCACTGCAGCATTATTCCCACCAGTCAAGATATGGAATCCATCAAGAAAATGTGGATAAAGAAAATGTGGTACATATACACGATGGAATACCATTCAGCCTTTAAAACAAAAAGAAATTATTCCATTTGCAACAAAATAGATGAACCTAGAAGACATTATATTATGCTAAGTGAAATAAGCCAGGCAGTGAAGGACAAATATTACATGATCTCACTTAAGTGGGGAATCTAAAGAAGTAAAACTCATAGAAACAGAGTAGAATAGTGGTTACCAGAGGCTGGGGGATGAGGGAGGAGAAAGGAATGGGGAGACACTGTTCAAAGGGTACAAAGTTTCAGTTGGATAGGAGGAGTAAGTTTTTGAGATCTACTGCACAGCATGGTGACTACACTAATGTACTTTGTATTTCAAAGCTGCTAAGAGAGTAAATTTCAAATTACCACAAGACAAGGATAAGTACAGTGATGGATATGTTAGCTTGTTTTAATCATTCCACATTATATACAAAATTATATACATGTCAACACATCACACTGTATGCCACAAATATATATGATCTGTCAATTAAAAATAAGAAAGTCAAAATAGCTCACCTTCTGTGTCCTCCACTATATCAAGTTTAACCGCCTTTGTTCCATCAAAACAAAATGCCCTGATGGAATTCAGCCCTAACAATAAGGCATTCTGCTTTATTTTTTCTACCTTGTTGAAGATTTTATCCAGTGCTATAACTTCTCCCTAAAGAGAAACAAAACACAGAGGAAAAGAAAAGAAAACTATAAATCAAAAGCAGTCATAAAAATGAGAAAAACTGATTAAAAATTATGGTCTTTTCCACCATCCTCCCATCCCTACTTTAAAACCTCTATCCATTAACCAAATGCATGTGTCTGGAATTTATTCCTTCCAGCGGATTCTTGGTCTTGCTGACTACAAGAATGAAGCCACGAATCCTCGCGGTGAGTGTTACAGTTCTTAAAGATGGTGGGTCTGGAGTTTGTTCCTTCAGACGTTCAGATGTGTCCAGAGTTTCTTCCTTCTGGTGCGTACATGGTCTCCCTGACTTCAGGAGTGAAGCCACAGACCTTCGCAGTGAGTGTTACAGCTCTTAAAGGTGGCGCATCCCGCATCTGGAGTTCTTTGTTTCTCCCGGTAGGTTCGCAGTCTCGCTGACTTCAGGAGTGAACCGCAGACCTTTGTAGTGAGCGTTACAGCTCATAAAGGTAGTGCAGACCCAAAGAGTGAGCAGGAGCAAGATTTATGTGAAGAGCAAAAGAACAAAGCTACCACAGCGCCGAAGGGGATCCGAGGGGGCTGCCGCTGCCAGCTCAGGTGGCCAACTTTTATTCCCTTATTTGGCCCTGCCCACGTCCTGCTGATTGGTCCATTTTACAGAGTGTGGATTGGTCCACTTTACAGAGTGCTGATTGGTCCATTTTACAGAGTGCTGATTGGTCCATTTTACAGAGTGCTGATTGGTGCATTTACAATCCTTTAGCTAGACACAGAGTGCTGTTTGGTGCGTTTACAATCCTCTAGATCGACAGAAAAGTTCTCCAAGTCCCCGCTTGACCCAGGAAGTCCAGCTGGCTTCACCTCTCATGTATATCCAATTTACATTAAATACTTATGTCTTTCCATTAAGAAAATACACATTTTTGCCAGAAAAATAATCTTATAATGACTAGCTACTTTTAATTAACAAAACCAAAACCAGAAAGTATTTGCAATCTTCTAAAGAACTTAAAAACATCCACTGGAGACAAACATTAAAAATCACCAATTTGATGTGCCTTGTTCACCTCTGGAAGAACATGAGCTAATACTATTAGACAGCGGCCTTAAAGTGCTTTGAGATGCTAATGAATGTTACTTGTAAAATTGGCCATTTTAATATTTTCCAGCTAGCTACATACAATTCCTGTCAACTCTAGCAACCAAAACTGGAAAAGTATGAGCCAAAACCTCTGTACAGCATAGCAAAATATTCTGGTGTGGTATAAAACGCAGTTCAAGAAAATTTTATGTAGTAACACTTTGAGTCAAAGTCAATAAAGATAGGTCAAAATCTGGGAGGGGCCAAGATAGCTGAATAGAAACAGCTCTGGTCTATAGCTCCCAGCGAAACCACTGCAGAAAGCAAGTGATTTCTGCATTCCTAACTGAGGTACCCAGTTCATCTCACTGGGACTGGTTAGGCAGTGAGTGCAACCCACGGAAAGCAAGCAGAAGCAGGGTGGGGCGTCATTCACCCAGGAAGTACAAGCAGCTGGGGGACCTCTGTTCCCCAGCCAAGGGAAGCTATGAGGAACAAACTGTGCTACCCAGCCTGGATACTATGCTTTTTCCATGGTTTTTGCAATCTACAGATCAGGAGATTCCCTTATAAGCCTACACAAGGGCCCTGGGTTTCAAGCACAAAACTGGGCGGCCATTTGGGCAGGCACCAAGCTAGCTACAGGAAATTTTTTTTGTACCCCAGTGGCACCTAGAACCCTACTGAGACAGAACCGTTTACTCCCCTGGAAAGGAGGCTGATGCCAGGGAGCCAAGCGGTCTCACTCAGTAAGTCCCACTGTTGCAGAGCCCAGCAAGCTAAGAACCACTGGCTTGAAATTCTCACAGCCAGCACAGCAGTCTGGAGTTGACGTGGGACAATCGAGCTTCATGGGCATCCACCATTACTGAGTCTTCAGTAGGCTGTTGTCCCTTGACAGTGCTAAGGAGACTGGGAGGTTTGGACTGGGCAGAATTGACCACAGTGCAGCAAAGTGGTTGTGGCCAGACTGCTTCTCTAGATTCCTCCTCACTGGGCAGGGCATCTCTGAAGTCTGAAGGAAAGGCAGCAGTCCCACTCAGGGGCTTACAGATAAAATTCTCATCTCCCAAGGACAGAGCACCTCGGGGGAGGGGTGGCTGTGGGCACAACTTCAGCAGACTTAATCTTTCCAGCCTGCCAGCTCTGAAGACAGAAGCTGATCCTGACAAGGGGATTCTCCCAGCACAGTGTACCAGCTCTGCTAAGGGACAGATGGCCTCAAGTGAGTCCTGGATCTCTGTGCCTCCTGACTAGGAGAGACCACCCAACAGGGGTCAACAGACACCTCATGCAGGAGAGCTCCAGCTAGCATCAGGCCAGTGCCCTTTGGGATGAAGCTTCCAGAGGAAGGAGCAGGCAGCAACCTTTGCTGTTCTGCAGCCTCCACTGGTGATACCCGGTCAAATGGCGTGGGGTGGACCTCCAGCAGACTACAGCAGACCTGAAGAAAAGGGGCCTGTTAGAAGAAAAACTAACAAACAGAGAGCAACAACATCAACAAAAAAGACCCCCACAACAATTCCATCCAAAGGTCATCAACCTCAAAGATCAAAGGTTATAAATCCATGAAGATGAGGAAAAACAGCACAAAAACGCTGAAAATTCCAAAAACCAGAATGCCTCTTCTCCTCCAAATAATCGCAACTCCTCTCCAGCAAGGGCACAAAACTGGACAGGGAATGAGACTGACAAACTGACAGAAGTAGGCTTCTGAAAGTGGCTAATAACAAACTCCTCTGAGCTAAAGGAGCACGTTCTAACCCAATGCCAGGAAGCTAAGAACCTTGATAAAAGGTTACAGGAATGGCTAACTAAAATAACCAGTTTAGAGAGGAACATAAATGACCTGATGGAGCTGAAAAACACAGCACAAGAACTTCTTGAAGCATACGCAAGTATCAATAGACAAATCGGTCAAGCAGAAGAAAGGATATCAGAGATTGAAGATTACCTTGCTGAAATAAGGCATAAAGACAAGATTAGAGAAAAAAGAATTCAAAGGAATGAACAAAGCCTCCAAGAAATATGGGACTATGTGAAATGATCAAACCCATGACTGACTGGCATACCTGAAAGTGACAGGGAGAATGGACCAAGTTGGAAAACACACTTCAGGATATTATCTAGAACTTCCCCAACCTAGGGAGACAGGCCCACGTTCAGATTCAGAAAATACAGGAATCACCACTAAGATACCCCTCGAGAAGAGCAACCCCAAGACACATAATCAGATTTTTCAAGGTTGAAATAAAGGTTAAGGGCAGGAGGAAAGAAAGGTCAGGTCACCTACAAAGGGAAGCCCATCAGACTAACAGCAGACGTCTCTGCAGAAACCCTATAAGCCAAAATAGAATGGGGGCAAATATTCAACATTCTTAAAGAAAAGAATTTTCAACCCAGAATTTCACATCCAGCCAAATTAAGCTCCATAAGCAAAGGAGAAATAAAATCCTTTCCAGGCAAGCAAATGCTGAGGGATTTTGTCACCACCAGCCCTCCCTTACAAGAGCTCCTGAAGGAAGCACTAAATATGGAAAGGAAAAACCAGTAACAGCCACTGCAAAAACACACCAAAATATAAAGACCAATAACACTATGAAGAAACTGCATCAACTAATGTGCAAAATAACAAGCTAACATCATGATGACAGGATCAAATTCACACCTAACAATATTAACTGTAAATGTGAATGACTAAATGCCCCAATTAAAAGATACCGACTGGTAAATTGGATAAAGAGTCAAGACCCATCCGTGTGCTGTATTCAGGAGACCCATCTCATGGGCAAAGACACACACGGGCTCAAAATAAAGGAATGGAAGAATATTTACCAAGTCAATGGAAGGCAAAAAAAAAAAGTAGGGGGGGCAATCCTAGTCTCTGATAAAAAGAGACTTTAAACCAACAAGGATCAAAAAAGACAAAGAAGGGCATTACATAACGATAAAGGGGTCAATGCAACAAGAAGAGCTAACTATCTTAAATATATATGCACCCAATACAGGAGCACCCAGATTCATAAAACAAGTTTTTAGAAACCTACAAAGAGACTTAAGACTCCCACACAATAATAGTGGGAGACTTTAACACCCTACTGTTAATAGTAGATCAATGAGACAGAAAATTCACAAGGATATGCAGGACTTGAACTCACCTCTGGATCAAGTGGACCTAATAGACATCTATAGAACTCTCTACCCCAAATAAACAGAATATACATTCTTCTCAGCGCCACAGGGCACATATTCTAAACTCAACCACATAACTGGAAGTAAAACACTCCTCAGCAAATGCAAAAGAATGGAAATCATAACAAACAGTCTCTCGGACCACAGTGCAATCAAATTAGGACTCAGGATTAAGAAACTCAATCAAAACCACACAACTACATGGAAATTGAACAACATGCTCCTGAATGACTACTGGGTAAATAACAAAATTAAGGGAGAAACAAAGAAGTTATTTGAAACCAATGAGAACAAAGAGACAATGTACCAGAATCTCTGGGACACAGTTAAAGCAGTGTTAAGAGGGAAATTTATAGCACTAAATGCCCACATCAGAAAGCTGGAAAGATCTGAAATCGACACCCAAACACCAGAATTAAAAGAACTAGAGAAGCAAGAGCCAACAAAAGCTAGCAGAAAACAGGAAATAACTAAGAGCAGAAATGAAGGGGACAGAGACACGAAAAACCCTTCAAAGAATCAATGAATAGAGTAGCTGGTTTTTTGAAAAGATTAACAAAGCAGATAGACCATTAGCTAGACTAATCCAGAAGAAAACACAGAAGAATCAAATAGACACAATAAAAAAGGATAAAGGGGATACCACCACTGATCCCAAAGAAATACAAACTGCCATCAGAGAATACTATAAACACCTCCATGCAAATAACCTAGAAAATCTAGAAGAAATGGATAAATTCCTGGACACATACACCCTCCAAAACTAAACCAGCAAGAAGTCAAATTCCTGAATAGATCAGTAACAAGTTCTGAAATTGAGGCGGTAATAGCCTAACAACCAAAAAAAGCCCAGGACCAGATGGATTCACAGCAAAATTCTACCAGAGGTACCAAGAGGAGCTGGCACCATTCCTTCTGAAATGATTCCAAACAATAGAAAATGATTCCTCATTTTATGAGGCCAGCATCATCCTGATACCAAAACCTGGCAGAGACACAACAAAACAAGAGAATTTCAGGCCATTATTCCTGATGAATATCGAAGCAAAAATCCTCAATAAAACATTGGCAAACTGGATCCAGCAGTACATCAAAAAGCTTATCCACCACAAGCAAGTCAGCTTCATCCCGGGGATGCAAGTCTGGTTCAACATACTCAAATCAAAAAACGTAATCTATCACATAAACAACCAATGACAAAAACCACATGATTATCTCAATAGATACAGAAAAGCCCTTTGATAAAATTCAACATCCCTACATGTTAAAAACTCTCAGTAAACTAGGTATTGATGGAACATCTCAAAATAATGAGAGCTATTTGTGACAAACCCATAGCCAATATCATACTGAATGGGCAAAAGCTGGAAGCATTCCCTTTGAAAACCGGCACAAGACAAGGATGCCCTCTCTCCCCACTCCTATTCAACACAGTATTGGAAGCTCTGGCCAGGCTAATCAGGCAAGAGAAAGAAATAAAGAGTATTCAAATAGGAAGACAGGAAGTCAAGTTGTCTCTGTTTGCAGATGACATGACTGTATATGTAGAAAATCCCATTGTCTCAGCCCAAAAACTCCTTAAGCTGATAAGCAACTTCAGCAAAGTCTCAGGATACAAAATCAGTGGGCAAAAAAATCACAAGCATTCCTTTACACCAAGAATAGACAAGCAGAGAGCCAAATCATGAGTGAACTCCCATTCACAATTGCTACAAAGAGAATAAAATACCTAGAAATACAACTTACAAGGGACACATGAAGGACCTCTTCAAGGAGAACTGCAGACCATCATTCACTGAATTAAGAGAGGACACAAACAAATGGAAACAAATTCCACGCTCATGCATAGGAAGAATGAATAACGTCAAAATGGCCATAATGCCCAAAGTAATTGAGAGATTCAATGCTATTCCCATCAAGCAACGATGGTCTTTCTTAGCAGAATTAGAAAAAAATACTTTAAACTTCATATGGAACCAAAAAAAGGGCCTGTATAGCCAAGACAATCCTAAGCAAAAAGAACAAAGCTAGAGGCATCATGCTACCTGACTTCAAACTATACCACAAGGCTATAGTAACCAAAACAGCATGGTACTGGTACCAAAACAGACATATAGACCAATGGAACAGAACAGAGACCTCAGAAACAACAACACACATCTACAATCATCAGATCTTTGACAAACCTGACAAAAACAATCAATGGTGAAAGGATTCCCTATTTAATAAATGGTGCTGGGAAAACTGGCTGTCCATATGCAGAAAACAGAAACTGGACCCCTTCCTTAAACAAATATTAACTCAAGATGGATTAAAGACTTAAATGTAAAACCCAAAAGCATAAAAGCCCTAGAAGAAAACCTAGGCAATACCATTCAGGACACAGGCATAGGCAAAGACTTCATGACTAAATCACCAAAAGCAATGGCAACAAAAGCCAAAATTGGCAAATGGGATCTAATTAAAGAGCATCTGCACAGCAAAAGAAACTATCATGTTTCTTTTGTGTGAACAGGCAACCTACAGATTGGGAGAAAATTTTTGCAATCTACCCATCTGACAAAGGTCTAATATCCAGAATCTACAAGGAACTTAAACAAATTTACAAGAAAAAAACAATCCCATCAAAAAGTGGACGAAGGATATGAACAGACACTTCTCAAAAGACAACGTTTATGCTGCCAATAAATATATGAAAAAAAGCTCATCATCACTGGTCATTAGAGAAATGCAAATCAAAACCACAATGAGATACCATCTCACACCAGTTAGAATGGTGATTAAAAAGTCAGCAAACAACAGATGCTGGCAAGGATGTGGAGAAACAGGAACACCTTTACACTGTTGGTGGGAGTGTAAATTAGTTCAACCATTGTGGAAGACAGTGTGGTGAGTCCTCAAGGATCTAGAACCAGAAATATCATTTGACCCAGCAATCCCATTACTGGGCATATACCCAAAGGATTATAAATCATTCTACTATAAAGACACATGCACACGTATGTTTACTGCAGCACTATTCACAATAGGGAAGACTTGGAACCAACCCAAATGCCCATCAATGACAGACTGGATAAAGAAAATGTGGCACATGTACACCATGGAATACTCTGCAGCCATAAAAAAGAATGAGTTCATGTCCTTTGCAGGGTCATGGATGAAGCTGGAAGCTATCATTCTCAGCAAACTAACACAGGAACAGAAAACCAAACACCACAGGTTCTCACTCATAAGTGAGAGTTGAACAATGAGAACACACGGACACAGGGAGGGGAACATCACACACAGGGCCTGTCAGAGGGTTGGAGGCAAGGGGAGGGAAAGCATTAGGACAAACACCTAATGCATGTGGCGCTTAAAACCTAGATAACAGGTTGATAGGTACAGCTAACCATCATGGTACATGTATACCTATGTAACAAACCTGCACATTCTGCAGGTGTATTGCCGAACTTAAGGCACAATTAAAAAAAAAAAAAAAAAAAAAAAAAAGAGGCCAAAATTTTAAGAATGCATTGTGGGCCAGGCACAGTGGTTATGCCTGTAATCCTAGCACTTTGGGAGGCCAGGGCAGGCAGATCACTTGAAGTCAGGAGTTTGAAACCAGCCTGGCCAACATGGTGAAACCCCATCTCTACTAAAAATACAAAAATTATTCAGGCGTGGTGGCGTGCGCCTCTAAGCCCCACTACTTCGGAGGCTGAGGCATGAGAATCGCTGGAACCCAAGAGGCGGAGGTTGCAGTAAGCCAAGATTGGGCCACAGTGTACTCCAGCCTGAGCGACAAAGAAAGACTGAAAAAAAAAAAAAGAAAGAGAAAGAGAGAAAGAAAGAAAGGCAGCCAGCCAGCCTTGTGACATTCATATATTTTAAAACATACTATGAAATGGAAATGCAAATACAGTGAGAATTACTCTTCTGTATATCTTCTGGCTTTGTTCTCCCTTTTCTTTTGCACTGCCCTTGTATGCCAGTGGCATAGCCTACAATGCAGAAAATTTGTAAATATTCCTCAAATACTACCAGGTTTAGTAATAGACACTTTTTCTTTTTTTTTTTTTTTGAAACAGTCTTGCTCTGTCGCCCAGGCTGGAGTGCAGTGGCACAATCTTGGCTCACTACAAGCTCTTGCCTCCTGGGTTCACGCCATTCTCCTGCTTCAGCCTCCTGAGTAGCTGGGACTACAGGCACCCGCCACCACACCGGGCTAATGTTTTGTATTTTTAGTAGAGACAGGGTTTCACCATGTTAGCCAGGATGGTCTCGATCTCCTGACCTCGTGATCTGCCCACCTCTGCCTCCCAAAGTGCTGGGATTACAGGCATGAGCCACTGCGCCCGGCCAGACACTTTCAATTAATACCTTGACGAGCAGGAAAACCATTTAAAGTGATCTAAGCTAGTAAGGTAGTTAACAACTAGAATAAGGTTCAAATGTATTACACAGTAAAGGAGAAACTAGCTGAAGGCTACTTTTATAAAACTATAAGCCTGGAGGCTGCAGTCATAAAAGATTTCCTTACCTACTAAAACAAGTAACAAGTTAAAAGCAGCAACAAAATTTAGGATTCATTTCTGGCTCAAATTTTTATTTTTTTTTTGAGATGGAGTCTCGCTCTGTCACCAGGCTGGAGTGCAATGGTGCGATCTTGGCTCATGGCAACCTCTGCCTCCCAGGTTCAAGCGATTCTCCTGCATCAGCCTCCCAAGTAGCTGGGACTACAGGCACATGCCACCACACCCAGCTACTTTTTTTTTGTATTTTTAGTAGAGATGGGGTTTCACATGTTGGCCAGGATGGTCTCGATCTCTTAACCTCGTGATACAATTCTGGCTCAAATATTTCTATTCCGGTTGTTCGTGTCTGCATTGCTGCCCCACTGTGGCTGACTGCCTACGTAGCCTCAATTCTTCAACTTTCCATGTATATTCGTCCTTCACCAGATAATCCTGCAATACCCAATATGCTGCCACTGTGATCGGATTCAGCCATGTGATTTGTTCTGGCCAATAAATAGGATGACAGTAGATGTGATGTAAGCAGAGGTTTTTTTTAACACCATGAAAAGCACTTGAACAGCTGGACTTGCTCTGCTTTGCTCTCTGCCATCACCAGCCCCCAACTATTGCCCTCTGCTGGGCTAGTCTGCTGGTCCTAGCCAGAGGAGAACTTACACATCGGCCAGAGGCAGGGCGTCCTTGTCGTCTCAGCTGAGGCCACTTTAGATGAGCCAACAACCATCCAAGCCCCAGTGAATGGGCCCACCCAAGATCATCAGAAACATCGAATTCACCTGCAGCTGACCAGTACATGAGTGAGCCCAGCAGGGATCAGCTGAATCCCATAGACTCCTGAGCCCCCAAAATGTTTATTTGTATGCCGCCAAAATTTTGTATCTTCACACATCAAAAAACCAAAAGAAAACTGATACACCCATAATATCCAGACTCTCTTTGGAAAGACTTTTTTACTAAGATTCAAATCTCTATGAATAATTACCTTCAAGCAAATACAATAAATATGCCATAATTTAATGGAGAATTAACACTTTCTCAAAGCCTATCATGATCAATCTTTAATCTTCTATATAAACTGAAAAACGATTTGCATTAAATATTGCAACTCCGGCCGGGCGAGGTGGCTCACGCTTGTAATCCCAGCACTTTGGGAGGCCGAGGTGGGCGGATCACGAGGTCAGGAGATCGAGACCACGGTGAAACCCCGTCTCTACTAAAAATACAAAAAATTAGCCAGGCATGGTGGCGGGCGCCTGTAGTCCCAGCTACTCGGAGTGGCTGAGGCAGGAGAATGGCGTGAACCCGGGAGGTGGAGCTTGCAGTGAGCCGAGATTGCGCCACTGCACTCCAGCCTGGGCGACAGAGCGAGACTCCGTCTCAAAAAAAACACATTGCAACTCCGCAAAATCAACTCTTCTTATTTCAAGTGCTTTATTTTAGGCCCTAGTGGTACTTAATGCATCTTTCCTTCAAGAGTTTTTGTAACTACCTTAAATTCTTTTGGGGCAAAGAAGAGTATAAATAAGCACACAAGTATATCCTCTCTGATGAGTATTACATTCCTCAAAATGTAAACAACAAATATCCTTTTCTCTTTTTTGATTCTCATTGTCAGTATTTAAAAAATATCCTTTTTTATTAGAGATATTTCTTAGACCAAAATAACTTTGAAGACTAAATATTCTATATGTATGTGTATATGTTTCTGTATTATACAACTATGTTTGTATAGCTTAACATATACATATTTCACACTTTGATAATATACTGTGAAATTAGTTTTTAATGGCAGAATATATTTTAATAGCTTAAACAACTATGAAATCTTATAAGAAGATGAAATAATCTCTAAATGTATTAAATTTAATTTTATAACAGATTAAGTCTATAATCATATTAGCAAACTGTAAAATTCAAGAAGGTCTTGAGACAGTCTTCATAAATGATCACTGTCTACTGAGCTTAATATGTAGTGACTGAAATAACTGAATAGTTTTCATTTTGGCTGAATCTGAACTAAATGAGACTGTGAATGGCTCTGTTTCAGAAATTACACATTGTGAAATATACACTACTGTGAGAGTGGTTTTGCTGTGAAGACAGTCTCACCTGATCATGCATTAGTGCTGCAATGTGTGTTGTTTTCCCTCCAGGTGCTGCACACAAGTCTAGAATCTTCTCTCCAGGTTGAGGATTTAGTACATGAGTTACTAAGGCAGATGGCAAATTCTGTAAGAAAAAAATGTAATAGATTATTAATAATCCTAAAGCATTTTTAATTTGAGAACCAGAGAATATAAAGAACCCTTTGGAGTAATCCACTACAGCATCCTCACGTCACGTCTGCCAAGAGGACAGTTTTTTTTTTTTTTTTTTTTTTTTTTTTTGAGACAGTCTTGCGCTGTCGCCAGGCGCGGTGCAGTGGCGCAATCTCGGCTCACTGCAACTCCCCCCGGTTCACGCCATTCCCTGCCTCCCTCTCCGAGTGCGGACTACAGCGCCCGCCACCCCGGCTAATTTTTGTTTTTAGTAGAGACGGGTTCACGTGGTCTGATTCCTGACTCGTGATCCGCCTCGCTCCAAGTCTGGATTACAAGCGTGAGCCACCGCGCCCGGCCGAGGACAGTTTTTATAAATATACTCAGGTTAGGAAATTTACAATTTCCTAGAATATCCTATGATCTCCCAGGACTTACACACAACCCACCTGCACAAAAACATACATGACACACTTTTCAGTCAACTGAACTCCACTGCCTTATCAGTATTTTCTGGGTACCAGCAAAAAATAAATAAATAAATAACCCACATTATTTCCTTTTCTGAATCCCAACGGTTCTCAATATTCTGGAAGCCAGAGACCTCTAAAATTGCAGGACCACTCTGGATCTTTTTCCCAAAAAATGTACAAAATTTTGGTCTCAGTGGTCACTACTCAACATTTTAGTACAAAAGCATGCCATTTTCATACAGGCGTATCATCTGAGAGTACTTCAATCTCAGAACTGTTCACTTTAATAATTTAAACTCCACTTGGGAACACATAAATATTAAATAACTAGTTTCTTCCAGTTAACCAAGAATATAACTTTGATATTTTGGCCGCCTCATCATCTAACTCTTACTTAAGACGCCTTGTTTTCTGCTGCTAAATCATCCAAAAGGCATGTTTGAGTCCCTGCTTCCACATTTCAATAGGAAACGAACTAAAATGCAAAAACAAACAAACAACAACAACAACAAAAAACCTCAAAACCTGGCTGTTTCTGACTGGCACCTAAAAATATATTATGAGATTATACAACCAAAACATACCTCATCTATAGCAGTAAGTCATATTAAATCATTAATTTGTTATTAGTATTAATTATATAAGGACTACTTACTATAGAATGACAGCCTTGAATAAAACAGATGGAACAGTATCATAAAATAACTCATTTCTAAAATTACTTAGCAAGAAAAAGAGTCTTATAAGCATGGAGTTATTTGTTTGGTTATTTTGGAGACAGTCTCATTATTTTGCTTAGGCTGGGTTCAAATTTGGGATCCTCACAATTGTGCCTCTTAAAGCTTAAAGGTTTCAATTCATTCTTACCAAAAGACTGAACAACACATCCATTAGTACACCCTCAAGAACTGTGAGATGGCCGGGAGTGCTGGCTCATGCCTGTAATTCCAGCACTTTGGGATGCCAAAGCGGGAGGATCGCCTGAGGTCGGGAGTTAGAGACCAGCCTAACCAACATGGAGAAACCCCGTCTCTACTAAAAATACAACATTAGCTGGGTGTGGTGGCACTTGTCTGTAATCCCAGCTACTCAGGAGGCTGAGGCAGGAGAATCACCGGAACCCAGGAGGTGGAGTTTGCAGTGAGCAGAAATAGAGTCATTGCACTCCAGCCTGGGCAGTAAGAGCAAAACTCCATCTAAAAATAAATAAATAAATACATACATACATACATACCAAAAAACTGTGAGATGGCTGCAACATTCTCAAAGCAATCTAAGATAACCACTTTGAAACAAACTCAGTGGTGAGAAAGGAGTTTCAAACAAGCAAATTTCTTCCTCTTAATATACGAAGCATTAAAATCAATGCAAACAATTTAGGCACCCAAAGAGCTAAATGTCAGGCCTCTGAGCCCAAGCTAAGCCATCATATCCCCTGTGACCCACATGTATACATCCAGATGGCCTGAAGCAACTGAACATCCACAAAAGAAGTGAAATTAGCCTTAACTGATGACATTCCACCATTGTGATTTGTTTCTGCCCCACTCTAACTGATCAATGTACCTTGTAATCTCCCCCACCCTTAAGAAGGTTCTTTGTAATTCTCCCCATCCTTGAGAATGTACTTTCTGAGATCCACCCCTGCCCGCAAAACACTGCTCCTAACTCCACCGCCTATCTCAAAATCTATAAGAACTAATGATAATCCCATCACCCTTTGCTGACTCTCTTTTCGGACTCAGCCCACCTGCACCCAGGTGAAATAAACAGCCTTGTTGCTCACACAAAGCCTGTTTGGTGGTCTCTTCACACGGACACGTGAGACGCTAAACATTAAAAATAGCTTAACTTACTATAGTTTATCCAGAAAGTTCTACTTATTTATTTTTATTTTTGAGACAGGATCTGGCTCTGTTACCCAGGCTGTCAGGGTCTCAGACTGTCACCCAGGTTGCAGTGCAGTGGCACAATCACGGCTCACTGAAGCCTCAACCTCCTGGTCTCAATCAATCCTCCCAGCTCAGCCTCCCGAATAGCTGGGACTACAGGCACACATCACCTCACTCAGCTAATTCTTTGTATTTTTTTCTAGAGACAGTGTTTCCCCCAAGTTGCCCAGGATGGCCCTGGGCTCAGGTGAGCTGCCCACCTAGGCCTCCCAAAGTGTTGGGATTACAGGAGTGAGCCAGTATACCTGGCAGCAAGTTTTATTTATTACAAAAATATTTAAACTGAACTCCAAGATGAAAACACTAATACACGTTTAAAGCGGCTAAAGATTTGGTGATTCTTTATCTAGAGACAGCTGGCTATGCTTCACTCCTAACAATGATAACATTAATGGATTGGCCAAAGATTATGTAAGTTTCCATTCAAACATAAGAAATATATTAAGAACTTTCTGATTTGTAATAAGTGAAAAAATATAAAACAGCCCATGTGACGAGGCTTAATATTCAAATAACAGGCTTATTTTTTATTTTTGGAGATAAGAGTCTTGCTCTGTCACACAGGCTGGAGTGCAGTGGTGCAGTCAAAGCTCACTGCCACCTTGAACTCTTGGGCTCAAGAAATCCTCCCACATCAGCCTCCAGAGGAGCTAGGACTACAACTACAGGCATGTGCCACCACACCTGGCTCATTTTTAAAATTTTTTGTACAGATGGGGTAGCACTATATGACTTCTTGGACTTCTGGCTAAGATCAAGCATAGAGATGGGGTTGCAGTATGTTGCCTAGGCTAGTCTCAAACTTCTGGGCTCAAGTTATCCGCTGCCTTGGCCTCCCAAAGTGCTGGGATTACAGGTGTGAGCCACTGTGCCCGGTGACGGTTTTCTTAAAATAATTTACAACCTTCCTCTATAATATTCCTTTACACTGGTTATGCAATCACCTGGTAAGCTTAGGAAGAAAAGTCTGGGCCTTAACTAGTAAAATCAAGTCAGAATTTCTAACACTGGAGCATCAGTGGTTTCAAAATCACCCTAGGTGATTCTAGTGGGCATGGAGCTGTGCACCACTGCTGGACTACACTGATTACCACTTAGCTGCACATTAGAATCACCTATGAAAGTTTTCAAACATCTCACCCAGGCTCTAACCCAGACAAAGGAAGGCCGCCACAGGTGGTAGGGCCAGGCGGGAGTATTTATTTAATGCTCCCTAGATTGTCCAACCTCTTTAAATTGTTTACAAGAAATGAGGCAATTAAAAAATTAAGTTTCAGGCACCATTTTTTTCTTCCAGTGAACCAAGAATATAACTTTGAAAACAGCTGCTGTATTTAACTATTAACCCTTTATTTTAGACAATTAATTCAATTGAAGGACATCTATTACTTCTTAATTCTGTGGATTGTGTTTAAGCAATTTAAAAGTTTCCTTTTTGATTTTGGAAAACCAAATGATATAGTACAGTTGTAATTTTAATGACTGTGTACAACACTTCTATTAACTTTACAAAGTATCTTTGGGTAATTTAAGATGCTAAAATTAAAAATTATCCCTTATCACTAGCCCCTCACCATACACCCCACTCACCACTAAAAAGCCCCCATCACAATGTGAAGCTTTTGCACTGGCTGTTGGAAGCCACAGAGGATATTGGCTTGGGGGGTAACAGTTTTCCAGGAAAAGGCAAGAGTCATCAAAAACCAAAGCAAAATGAAAAAAACCCCACAAATTTCCTAAATATTTTTCCAAGAGAAAGCAAGTAATTATGTCCTCCTGTCCTGTACAGTAACTTCAGTAATTACATAGAATAAAAAAAGAGGCCGGTTGTGGTGGCTCATGCCTGTAATCCCAGCACTTTCAGAGGCCTAGGTCGGAGGACCGCTTCAGGCCAGGGGTTCCAGACCAGCCTGGGCAACATAGTGAGACCTCATCTCTATATAAAAATAAAAAATTGGCTTCACATAGTATTGCGTGCCTATAGTTCCAGCTCCTTGGGAGGCTGAGGCAGGAAGATCACTTGAGCCTGGAAGATCAAGGCTGCAGTGAGCCATAATCCCACCACCACACTCAGCCTGGGAGACAAAATGAGACCCTGCCTCAATAAAACAAAAAAAGAAAAGAGACTACTACCTGGCCGGTGCAGTGGCTCACGCCTGTAATTCCAACACTTTGGGAGGCTGAGGCAGGTGGTTCCCCTGAGGTCAGGAGTTTGAGACCAGACTGGCCAACATGGTGAAACCCCACCTCTACTAAAAATACAAAAATCAGTTGGGTTTGGTGGTGCACACCTGTAATCACAGCTACTCAGGAGGGTAAGACATGAGAATCTCTCAAAACTGGGAGGTGGAGGTTGCAGTGAGTGGAGATCATGCCATTGTACTCCAGCCTGAGTGAAAGAGCAAGACTCCATCAAAAAAAAAAAAAAAAAAAAAAAAAATATATATATATATATATATACACACTAGCTGCCAAACTCTTGTGCCTGGTAGATAGATTTCAAGGTGTAACTACTTTGGCCACTCACCTTATGAACTACCTCATCTTCTCAAGTTAACCAGTTATTGAATGTCATTCAAGAAACCCCATTAGTTTTCTTAAGTTATAAGCCAGTGCAGGCTTGAGATGATATATATTCAAAGTGCCCAGCACAAAGCCAACTTTAAATCAAAGCTGGCATAGATTCCTAGGAAGAATAAAAAATGTTATCTTGCATGAAGATGCAGCTCATGATTTGGATATCTTTTTCCCTGTATTTTAAAGATATTTTGAAACATGCCAAGCAAAACAGAATTTAAGTTCAAAATGAAACTATGTCACAGATTTCTCTGTGGGCCCAGATTTCAAATGGCAGAACTGCAGGAAAGCAGCAAACCAGAATAACACCTGGATTTCAACTTGAACCCTTTGTTCCAAGGAACCGAGTGTTTCAGTGTATGTTCAGCTCCCTTTATCCTCAGAGCTCCTTACTGAGATGTGGCAGGAGTAATTTTCCTCTCTAGTGAGGAAAACCAAGTGGCTGGGCTAAGACATAACAGTTATGAGCAGAACTAGGAGCAGGATACAGGGCACTAGAGCTGAGGTTCCTTATATTACTGCCGGATGAGTTTTGGGGGTTGGGGTAAAGAAAGACTTTATTCCCCAAACCAGCTGGATTAGCAGCCCTCAATTTTTTACTTAGGAAATAAGGCTGCGTGTGGTGGCTCATGCCTGTAATCCCAGGACTTCGGGAAGCTGAGGCGGCCAGATCACGAGGTCAGGAGTTCGAGACCAACCTGGCCAACATGGTCCCCATCTCTACTAGAAATACAAAAATTAGCTGGGCACGGTGGCGGGCGCCTGTAATCCCAGCTCGGGAAGCTGAGGCAGGAGAATTGCTTGAACCCGGAGGCGGAGATTGCAGTAAGCTGAGATTGCACCACTGCACTCCAGCCTGGGTGACAGATCAAGACTCTATCTCGGGGGAAAAATAAAAGGGAAATAAATCCATCAAGATGCTGGGGGAGAGTGCCATTGTGAGACAGGTAATTCCCCCTTCCTGGTAATAGTGGGGTTGTTTTGTTTTGTTTTGAGATGGTGTTTCGCTCTGTCACCCAGGCTGGAATGCAGTGGGGCAATCTCAGTTTACTGCACCTCTGCCTCCCAGGTTCAACTGATTCTCCTGCCTCAGCCTCCCAAGTAGCTGGGATTACAGGCATGCACCACCACACCTGGCATTTTTTTTTTTTTTTTTTGAGACGGAGTCTTGCTCTGTTGCCCAGGCTGGAATGCAGTGGCGCAATCTTGGCTCACTGCAAGCTCCGCCTCCCAGGTTCATGCCATTCTCCAGCCTCAGCCTCCGGAGTAGCTGGGAATACAGCTGGCTGTCACCACGCCTGGCTAATTTCTTGTAGAGACGGGGTTTCACCGTGTTAGCCAGGATGGTCTCGATCTCCTGACCTCATGATCCGCCCACCTCGGCCTCCCAAAGTGCTGGGATTACAGGCGTGAGCCACTGCGCCCGGTCTAATTTTTGTATTTTTAGTAGAGACGGGGTTTCACCATGTTGGCCAGGCTGGTCTCGAACTCCTGACCTCAAGTGATCCACCCGCCTTGGCCTCCCAAAGTGTTGGGATTACAGGTGTGAGCCACCATGCCCGGCCTATGGTGGGTTTTGCATACTCACAGGGCAGCCTGGCAGCCTTTAGCGCAGTCCAGTCTCTTCCCTACTTCCAGAAAAATCTATTTGTTGCTACTGGATCTTTTCAGAGTCTGAGTGGGTTGGAGGGTATATCGGTGAGGGATGCATTTGTCTCAGCATTTTTTTGAAACTACCAGTTACTCTTGCATAGTATTCCATCTCAAAAAGCAAGTAGCTACAAGTGGTAAGTCAAAGTTATTTATGAGGCTTATCAAGCTAATATCAGACTAATAAACACTTATTGACCAAAATATACAACCTCTACGTAAGTCCTAGCCTATTAATGTTTTTAAAATCCAGAATTAGGTCGAGTGCAGTGGCTCACACCTGTAATCTCAACACTTTGGGAAGCTGAGGCAGGCAGATCACTTGAGGCCAGGAATTCGAGACCAGCCTGGCCAACATGGCAAAACCCTGTCTCTACTAAAAATATGAAAATTAGCCAGATGTAGTTGACTCATGCCTGTAATCCAGCTTCTTGGGAGGCTGAGGCATGAGAATCGGTTGAACCTGGGAGGCAGAGGTTGCAGTGAGCTGACATCAGCCACTGCCGCAAAAACAATAAAATAAAATACAGAATCAAAACAGTAGACAGATGGTTTATTCATTTACTCCACAAAATGTAATGAATGCTCACTATGTATCAGACATCGGTCTATGCACTGGAGTTAAGAAAGTAAATAAGATCTCTCTGCTCAATGGAATGTACATATTGGTGCAGGTGTAAGAACAGCACTCCTGAACTATATGCATGCCCTTTTTCTTTTTTATGGGACAGAGTCTTGCTCTTGTCACCCAGGCTGGAGTGCAGTGGCGTGATCTCAGATCACTTCAACCTCCACCTCCTGGGTTCAAGTGATTCTCCTGCCTCAGCCTCCCAAGTAGCTGGGATTACAGGCACCACCACCACGCCCAGCTAATTTTGTGTGTGTGTATTTTTAGTAGAGACAGGGTTTCACCATGTTGGCCGGGCTGCTCTCAAACTCCTGACCTCAGGTGATCCACCCACTTCGGCCTCTCAAAGTGCTAGGATTACAGGCGTGAGCCACCGTGCTCGGCCGCATGCCCTTTTTATCGTAACAAGAGTAAAATGATATCCTTCTTTTATATTTAATAAGCTGAAAGTGAGTTACTGCCAAAAGCAACAGCTGAGCACTAACTACACACAACTTAAAAGCATCAGACTGCCGGGCGTGGTGGCTCACACGTGTAATCCCAGCACTTTGGGAGATTAAGGCAGGCAGATCATGAAGTCAAGAGATCGAGACCATCCTGGCCAACATGGTGAAACTCTGCCTCTGCTAAAAATACAAAAATTAGCTGGGCATAGTGGCACACACCTGTAGTCCCAGCTACTCAGGAGGCTGAGGCAGGAGAATCACTTGAACCTAGGAGGCAAAGGTTGCAGTGAGCCAAGATCACGCCACTGCACTCCAGCCTGGGCGACAGAGTGAGTCTCCATATCAAAAAAAGAAAAAAAGAAAAAAAAAAGCATCAGACTTGTTAAAAGCATTACTTACAAGTGATAGATGACAGGTGAGATACAGAAGAAACCTTATGATCACAAAGTTATTCTACCTACATATTTATACTTCTTCAAGGATCTAAGCAAGTTTCCACAATACACATTTATTCAAATTAGCAGTTCTATTGTGCAAAAAATCCAGCAGCATAATAGGAAGATGTAAAATGTGAAGGGATGCTCTTCAATTTTAGAGACTGAAGCTTCTCAGATCTTCCCCCTGCTTTGTTGCTCAAAGTATGGCCCACAAATCAGGGGAATCCAAATTTCCTGGGATCTTGTTAGAAATACAGAATCTCAGAACCCACTCCAGACTTATGAATCAGAATCTGCATTTTAACAAATCCCACAGGATTTTTATTATATTTGTACGTTTAAGTGTAGGAAGGCCAGGTATGGTGGCTCACACCTGTAATCTCAGCACTTTGGGAGGTTGAGGTGGGTAGATCACTTGAGGTCAGGAGTTGGAGGCCAGCCTGGCCAACATATAGTGAAATCCCGTCTCTACTAAAAATACAAAAATTAACTGGGGGTAGTGACGCATGCCTGTAGTTCCAGCTACTTGGGAAGCTGAGGCAGGAGAATGGCTTAAACCCGGGATGGGGAGGTTGCAGTGACCCGAGATCATGACAATTCACTCCAGCCTGGGTGGACAGAGCGAGACTCGTCTCCTTTTTTTTTTTGAGACGGAGTCTCACTCTGTCGCCCAGGCTGGAGTGCAGTGGCACGATCTCGGCTCACTGCAAGCTCCACCTCCCGGGTTCATGCCATTCTCCTGCCTCAGCCTCCTGAGTAGCTGGGACTACAGGTGCCCGCCACCACACCCGGCTATTTTTTTATATTTTTAGTAGAGACGGGGTTTCACGTGTTAGCCAGGATGTTCTCCATCTCCTGACCTTGTGATCCGCCCGTCTTGGCCTCCCAAAGTGCTGGAATTACAGGTGTGAGCCACCGTGCCCAGCCGAGACAGTGCTGGGATTACAGGCGTGAGCCACCGTGCCCAGCAGAGACTCTGTCTTTTTTTTTTAAAAAAAAAAAAAAAAAAAAAAAAAGCGTAGGAAAATTGTTTTATACTATGTGGATTAAAATTAATTTGGGAACGGGCTCCTACAGGCCAAATCTGGGATAATTTCAGCACCAAAATAATTAAATACAGTAATGAACTATAAACCATTGAAAAAATAGGAATTTGTGAGTGTACGCTGTTAATAAATAAGTAAATAAAAAGGGAAGAAGGGAGGCCTCTTATATTAAAGTGCCCATTCCTGACTGGCAAAGTTGGAAAAATCACTGTTCTGTAACAGTAACAACTAGCTCAGGCAAAAATCATCAATGGATGCAAAATCGAGGGGGAAATTTGAATTAGGAGCAGGATTTGAATGACTTTTTAAACTGTCTCCCCACAGACTGGTTATTAGTTACAAGGGGGAGAAAACATAAATTTATGTGTTGTGGTGAAATCAGTTGGCGTCTAGATAGGCTGTCAAAACAAACATCACCAGTAAGGGACACATGGGTGTGGTCTGACTCCAGATGTGACACTCTGAGGCTTACACGTCAACTTTTTGTTGCACACATGGAAAACATCCTACAGCATCAATAAGTAATGGTAAGGGGGTGCAACAGTATGAAACATCATACAACCTAAGGATTCTAGCAAGTTTTCTTATGACAGAGATCTAATAAAAAAATACATTCAGCCTACAAAAAAAATGGAAGCACATGAGAGACAAACATCATTCTCAAAAATGGAACAATTCTATTAAACAACTTATGACAAAATGGAAAGAATATATATAAGAAATAAAAGTTGATGAAGATAATAAGTGAGAATGCTGGATCAGAGATGGACATGATGGGGGAAAAAAGAAATTACACAAGGCCTAAAAGTGTTCAGCGCAGTGCCTGATGCATAATAAATGTTTTTAAATTATTGGTCATTACGTTAGAAAAAAAAACTAAAGTGGACACTTCTTTGTAGGATGGTTCCCAAATCTGGGTCTGTATCACAATACTCTTAAAAGTGTGAAATACACAAACAGCAGATTCCTGTAGGCCTAACTCACAATCTCCAGGGGGGTTATCATGTACCCCCGATAAGGACACTTCATCTCTGTGGTATTCTTCTCAAAAATCCAACAACCCCAGGCTAGATGAATCCAAAATGAGGGACATTCAACAAAATACCTTAGTCTCAAAACTGTCAAGGTCTTAAAAACAAGGCAAGACTGAGCAACTATCGCAGGCCAGAAGAGACATTATGATTAAATGAGCGTGGGATCCTGGATCAGATCCTGAACATAAATGGGACATTGAGACAAACTGGTGAAATCTGAATATCACTTGCAGTTTAGGGTAATGTGGTATTCACAGCATTTGGAGTTACGTAGGTAACATTCATAACATAGTAACACACCAGTGTTGGTTTCTAAGCTTTATCAAATGTACCATGGTAGTGTATTACCCTTAGGAGAAACTGGGCGAAGGGTATATAGAAATCACTGTCTTTGCAAATCTGTAATTCTAAAATTTTATTCTGTAATTCTGAAATTATTCTAAAATAAAAACTTTTCAACCTTATGAGAGAAAGTAGGAAAAAAATCTTTATTAAAAAGAAAATCCTTCGGCCGGGCGCGGTGGCTCACGCTTGTAATCCCAGCACTTTGGAAGGCCGAGGCGGGTGGATCACGAGGTCAGGAGATCGAGACCATGGTGAAACCCTGTCTCTACTAAAAATACAAAAAATTAGCCGGGCGTGGTGGCGGGCGCCTGTAGTCCCAGCTACTCGGAGAGGCTGAGGCGGGAGAATGGTGTGAACCCGAGAGGCGGAGCTTGCAGTGAGCCGAGATTGCGACACTGCACTCCAGCCTGGGCCACAGAGTGAGACTTGTCTCAAAAAAAAAACAAAAAAAAAACAAAACAGAAAATCCAGGAATAGACTCTAGGTACCTATATTACAAGTTTTTCAAGTGATTTGATACATACAAATTTACTGCAGTCTTGGTGAATGGTGTGATCAAATTATAACATTTGTGAGCTAATGAGGCTCCCTGTGTTGGCTGAGATCTATGAAAGGCTTGGGCATCTTCCATATTAGATCTAAGTTAATCAATTCCTAAAACCAAAATGAAAACTGCAAATTATGGCTACCAGGAGCTTCTTAGCTGTTAGAGAAGTAAAGCATGGATACTGACAAAAGCAAAAATAATTTTCAATTTGTTATTAAAGTATCAGCATCTATTGCAATGATTTAACACTATTGAAAACTACTTTCATTTAGATGATGCCTCTCACATGATGTACTTTCAGGGACTGTCATTTAATCCACTTTATAGTCACTTGAGTATTCAATTATGTTTGTCTGAAAAGAAAGACAACTTGTTGAAACATTTCAAATGCGTTTTATATTACTATTATATGTAAATGTGAAACTTGTTCTATTTGCAAGAATCATTACGTATGTAAAAATTCAAGGATAATAATCAATTTTTAAAATTCCACATTCTTCTTAAACTTACTCTTCTGCACATTCTTTCAGAATTTTCCTTACAGAAATGAGTATCACCTGGTTCTGGTCTGCATTGAATTAAGCTATTTAGATTTTACGGATCAGATAAGACACAGATAAGATTCTAGTAGTTCTGAACCAATATGAAAAGGAAGTTATAACACAAAAAGATCAACTAATACTAACTAAACACTGACCACAGAGTTTTTGGGAAACTATCAAAGAAGCACTTGAGAAATTTAATGTAATATGTGAATTGCTTAAAGCCCTCATTCCCTGAACTTAGAACTCAGTAAATCTAAATTAGGACCCAAGAACTGCATTTTCAAAAGGCCCTGCTGGTGATTCAGATGCAGATTTTCTAAGGGTTACATCTGAAGCACTGGCATAGGGCCAAGAATACAGGCTTGAAATCGGAAAGACCTGGATTCAAATTTTGACTCTGCCAATGTTTACCTATGCAGCACACAGCAAATCACTCCTTTAATCACTGAAAAACTACTAATGCCTACTACAGACTATGCACTTTACTTTTCTAAGACTCTATTTCCTTATCCATGAAATCGAAGGTTTGTAAGAAGTAAATAATGTATGTAAAACACTCAGCTCAGTACATGGACCACAATAAGCACTCAGTCAGTGTTAGCTGCGATTACTGTTAGTATCCCTTATAACAAGTTTCAATGGCCATCAGAAACTGGCCATCAAAATAGATTACAAAAAATAAAACAGCTTTCACTAGAGAAATGACAAAAACTTAAACTGCCCTCAGACACAAAAGCTTTATTCTGGCAGGAAATTCTTATGTCCCTTGCTATTCGGTGACAAAGAACATGGCTCTACAGTAGTCTGGACAGTATGAATCACAAAATGACTCACAATATTTCATAAAGTCATCATTAAACTGATTTTAAGGTGAAGGAGTGCAGCTATAGATAGCAAAAAAACGTAAAAAGAAAATTTGCACTATACTAGATTTCTCTTTTTATAAAATCAAAACTAAATAATGACCAGGCATGGTGGCTCATGCCTGTAATCCCAGAACTTTGGAAGGCCAAAACAGGAGGATCACTTGAGCTCAGGAATTCAAGACCAGCCTGGACAATATGGCAAAACCCCATCTCTACTAAAAATACAAAAAATTAGCTGGGTGTGGTGGCGCATGCTGTAGCCCCAGCTACCCAGGAGGCTGAGGTGGGAGGAGGATCACCTGAGCCTGGGAGATCAAGGCTGCAGTGAGCCAAGATGATGCCACTGCACTCCAGCCTGGGTGACAGAGTAAGATCCGGTCTCCAAAAAAAAAAAAAAAAAAAACTCTAAATTATGAGATGAGCAGGTACTGTCAAACCAAAGAGAAAACTAACATTGCATTAAACATTATTAACTTAAAGGCTTACAGGTATCACTAGCAATGACTCAGGGCTACGTTGCCAAATGAACACAACCATTTGAAAATAAATTATATAATAAACAAGCACAAAAAAACTCCACTGAAACTAAAATTAGCAAATGAAAATCCCCAAAATGATTCATAATTATATGTTAGATTATATATCCTAATGTTAGAACACCACCAATGTGCAAATAGGTAATAATAAACATCCATTTTTCTGTTTGTTCACACCAGAAATAACCTCTGAATTCAAAAAATGTCTGTTGGCTAAATACTGGGCAAAGGCTAGGTACAGTGGCTCACACCTATAATTCCAACACGTTGGGAGGCCAAGGCAGGAGGATCACTTGAGGCCAGGAGTTTGAGACCAGCCTGGGCCACGAAGTGAGGCCCCACCTCTACAAAAACATCAAAAAAAAATTAGTGGGGCATAGTATTGCACACCTGTGGTCCCAACTATTTGCGAGGCTAAGGCAGGAAGATCGCTTGAGCCCAGGAGTTTGAGGTTACAGGGAGCTACGATTGTACCACTGCACTCCAGCCTAGACAACAGAGTGAGAGCCTGTCTCAAAATAATAATTATTAGTATTACTGGACAGAGAAGGTGGGGCAGCACACGGCATCTGGACTTAGGTTTGAGGTCAGATACCACCAATAACCAGGAATGTGACATAGGCCAAGAGCCCTAACAGATCTGATCTTCAGTATCTTCATCTTATATTGAGAATTATAATACTACCACCAAACCATCAGACTATAACAAATCAAATGATTTGCTAATGGAACACCACACATGTATATGAAATGCATGCAATATTCAGGGATTAAAATTTTGAGATGGAAAGCAGTCATTTTAATCAGTTATTAAATCACCTTTGGGCAAAGAAATAAAAAGTAGTTTAAAAATCAAATGAGAAAAAGAAAAGAAAGGAGAATGCTTGTAAAGTTTTTTCTTACTGCTTAACCAAAGGTAGATCAGCGTATATAAGCAGACCACAGAAAAAATCTTAAATTTTAAAAAATCCTAGATTTCAAATAATTCACTGATGTATGTTTCAATGTCACTAAATATTTTACTTTTATACATACTTACTTGTAAAAATAAGTAACGGGGCAGTACATTGTCAAATGAAGGGCTGAGATATACTGGTTCTGTCATTCTTATGCCCATGCCTCTGAAAAATAGGAAATCTAACATTAGTCTGTATAAATTCCATGGTCTACACAAACTATGTTTCCAGAAACATTCTCAAATAGCCTGTCAAACAAAGATGCTCTTTTTAAGAACTCTTTTGGCAGGGTGTGGTAGCTCAAGCCTGTAATCCCAGCACTTTGGGAGGCACAGGTGGGAGGATCAGTTGAGGTCAGGAGTTCAAGACCTGCCCGACCAACATGGAGAAACCCTGTCTCTACTAAAAATACAAAAAAATAGCCGAGAGTGGTGGCGGGTGCCTGTAATTCCAGCTACTCGGGAGGCTGAGACAGGAGAATCACTTGAACCTGGGAGGCAGAGGTTGCAACAAGCCAAGTTCGTGCCATTGCACTCCAGCCTGGGCGACAAGAGTGAAACTCCGTCTCAAAAAAAAAAAAAAAGAACTCTTTTATTCAACAACAAAATACATGAAGTAGTCCTGTGAATTGTTTTTGAATTTTTACCTGCAGAATAGGAAGCCATCATAACTAAAAAGGAAAAAGTTACATAAACGTTTCATTTAAGCACAAATGAGTGTCTGTAGAGATTTGAACAGACTGAAAAGCAAACACTACCTCATTCTTTATTATTTCCTGTCAGCTCTTTATAGAATAATTGCCTGGTACTAACACAATCCCAAGGATAACCTTTTCCACCTTTGTCCCATTTTAGGAGTGGCAGTGAAACTGATCAGAGCAGGAAGGGCCAGGACTCAGAATGGCCTGATGGAGAGTGACTCATCAAGACAAACATTACAATCTCAGAGATGTTGTCAGAGGCTATTGAAGCAGAGAAAGAACACCCAAATCCTGTCAGACAAAGACAAGCCTGGCCTTGTGTGTCAGGCCAAACCAGACAGAGCAGGCGAAAGGAGAAATCCAAAGAAATCCAAAGAGTTCTGGGGATTAGGACCGCACAGGAAAAAGTATAGTCTAATTAAAAGGAAAGTATAAAAATCAGGATTTAAGCCAGCACAGTGGCTCATGCCTGTAATCCCAGCACTTTTGAGAGACTGGCACAGGAGGATCACTTGAGGTCAGAAGTTTGACACCAGCCTGGGCAACATCTCTACACAAAATTCAAAAAATTACAAAGGCATGGTGGAGTGTACCTGTAGTCCCGGCTACTCAGGAGACTGAAGCGGAGGGATCCCTTGAGCCCAGGAGCTGGAGGCTGCAATGAGTTAGGATCCTGCCACTGCACTCCAGCCTGGGCAACGAGCACCCAAATAAATAAAATTTTTAAAAAATGTTTTTTTAAAAATCATAACTTATACCTAGTTTAAGGGTACAATCCAAGGAGAGTCCCATTAGGATGGGCAAAGATAAAAGTCTTAGAAGCAGTACGGTAGACAAGTTCATAGCTAGCTTATGGAACAGCTTATGAGTTGATCTTGGCGGAGATGCATCTACACGGATGGTGTGTACTCTATCTAATGTTGGCAGGATAAGCTTATGTTAGTCTTTAGAGTAAAATAATGTCAGTAGATATCTGTGGACTATTACTGCAATGGTATGACTATAAACTCCCCTCGGTTTTGTTATTGGTTTTATTTATTTATTTTTAGACACAGGGTCTCACTCTGTCATGCAGGCTGGAGCACAGTGGCACAATCATAGCTCACTGCAGCCTCTAACTACTGGGTTTAAGTGATCCTCCCACCTTAGCCTCCCCAGTAGCTGGACTACAGGCACATACTACCATGCCAGGTAAGTGTGTGTGTGGACAGTCTCACTATGGTGTGTGTGTGTGTGTGTGTGTGTGTGTGTGTACAGAGTCTCACTATGTTGCCCAGAATGGCATCAAACTCCTAGACTCAAGTGATCCTCCTGCCTCAGCTTCTGGAGTTCCTGGATAACAGGTATGAGCCACCATGCCTGGCTCCCTCAGTTGTAACAGCCTTTAGCATACAATAAATGCTGACTCCTTTTCTTCCTCTTCCCATCCCTTTACCACCTTACTTATTTGTTTACCACTTGAAATCCATGAATGTACACTTTTAATCAGAGGTAAAACTCACTCGCTGCTCCAGTCGGAACCAAATCAAACCATTGTATCCACTTCCAAGGCAAATATCCCCTGCTACTGAGCAGAAAATATACAAACGAAGCTTCTGAAACGTCACTGACTCACATTTGAAAGCCAGTCCTGGCTGAGTGCGGCATCTCATCCCTGTAATCTTAGCACTTTGGGAGGCAGGTGGAGAACTGCTTGAGACCCAGTTCAAGACCATACTGGGCAACATAGCAAGACCCCCATTTCTATAAAAAAAAAAATTAAAATATCAGCTGATCATGGTGTCACGTGCTATAGTACTAGCTACTCAGAGGCTGAAGTAGGAGGATCACCTGAGCTCAGGAATTCAAGGTTATAGTGAGCTTTGATCACACCACTCCAGCCTTAGTGACAGGGCAAGACCCTGTCTCTAAAAGAAAAAGCAAGGCAAGTCACTCCTTTGTTGTGACACCTGGTACTCTTACCTTGATCAATACCCAGAATCTACAACTATTATTGAATATCTTGAATTCCAAAGTCTGATCACTCTATAATTTAAATGACTTTCTGACTTGCAGGACTCCAGCCCTCTAAAAAACACTGAAACTTGAAAATGTTCATGCCTGTCTTCCTAACTCAGTTCCTAACTACCACTTTAAGTTCTGGTGCTCTTCAACTATCTCCTTCTGACCATGCCTACCAGAACAAGGGAGTGCTATAAATCACTGAACTTAAAGTAACATAACGAAGAATAATTTAAGCCAATTATTATTCAGGTATGAGATTACATGTTTCTTTAAAAATTATTTTTGTAGCCACGTATCTCCATATAATAATGCAAAGTACAAGACTGCATATGTTAATACAGTCTGTGAGTAAATAAATCTGCCTTCATGAATCTATGAATGATTCAACCCATCTGGAATTCAAGAAAGCAAGGGGCTCAAATTCACTAACTGAATAACAATTGTACCATTAGTTGTGTTGGTTTAAAATTTTTTAAGGAATATAAATAAGAAACAGGGTGTACATGTAGCATTTCTGTTATAGCAGCCTGCTTCTCCCACCGGAAGAGACAAAACTTCCAACAGTATAACTGAAGAAATTGAGTTTAAAAACCAACTTTTTTTTCCTTTTTTCTGAAATTCTGAAGTCTCGCTGTGTCACCCAGGCTGGAGTGCAGTGGTGCAATCTTGGGCTCACTGCAACCTCCTGGATTCAAGCGATTCTCCTGCCTCAGCATCCTGAGTAGCTGAGATTACAAGCACCGACCACCACACCTAGTTTATTTCTGTATTTTTAGTAGAGACTGGGTTTCACCGTGTTGGTCAGGCTGGTCTCAAACTCCTGACCTCAAGTGATCTGCCCACCTTGGCCTCTCAAAGTGCTGGAATTACAGGAGTGAGCCACCACGCCAGGCCAAAAGGTGGAAGTTGGTTGCCTCCTACTTCCACCAACAAAAAATTATTCAGAACATTGTTCAGAAAACACTATTCAGCATGATAATTGGAACTACATCAAATAACCTAAAAGAATGAAGAGTATACCATTAACAATGAACTAATGGAGGCAGTCAAAATATCAATTACCTATTACAGGTCCAAAGATAAACATAGCAGATATATGCATAATCTTTATATTCATGAAGCCTTCTAAAGAGAACAAAATCTTTTTTCTTGGCCATTTGGAAAGTGCTGCTACCTAGATCTAGGGAATCCAACAGTCATCTTCTTCAGAAGAACGAATGAATTTCAACTACAAACCCAAACTGTTGCAACATGAAAAACTGTTCTACTAGTCAGGGATATCGTCCAATTCTAAATGGAGAAATTCACAGCTTTCAGCACGTCTATGTCAGCCATGAACTTTGGAGTAATGGAGCTGTCCACAGAATTCAAAAAGCCTGAAAAAGCTAAGAAAATAAGAGCTTGGATTTTCCACCAATTTATTCAGGGCCACTAGCAACCAGGAATGATTTAGAACAGACTATATTTTAATTTAGTTTGAACAAACCTAAACATTCATTTTTAACCACAAATATTCATTCATGTGAGTGCTAGGTTTCTGGTAAAATTTATTTTTAATTAAAAAATATTTAATTTATATTAAAATCAAACTTTTTCTTGACAAATAAGAACATTAAAAATGATCTGGATTCTAATTCATTCTCCATCATGATGAGCAATGGTTTTCAAAGATGCAAAATACTTTGAAAAAAATAAGATTCAGAAGGACAAGTAAAAATATTTGACAATTAAAATGTAACTAGTTGCTTAATAAGGCTCTTTAATTTGATCAGTTATCCTTTTTGACCAAAAATCATGGAAATATGGGTTAAACAATTTTTTTCCAGGTGGATTTATACCAAAAAAATTTCATATAATGCAACTAGATACATTTTACATTATTTTTAATTTTCATCGACCCACAAAAAGGACGCTGATTTCCCCAAAGCACCTGATGACATACTTCAGTTCAGGTAATCCACTGAAGATTTCTTTGCGGCTTAGTTCAGAAATCCCATTTCCCAGAAATACTTTTGTTCCATCAAATTCTTTGGCTCCTTTCTTACATTTTCCTTTAATATCAGAGTATACAGAAATAACATCTCCAGCTTTCATAACTAGAGAAAGAAGAAAATCAGATTACATTGATTTATGCTTTGGCAGAAGAATCGTGAAAATTCTTTGAGTTAGATTGGTGATCTCTAGAGGCATCAATAGTGGGCATGAAGCAGTTCAAACTGGCTCATTATCTCAATTAATCTTTAATAGAAAATCTGACTTTTTACTTTAAAATATTCCCTAACAATAAAACTCACTGAAGAATCCTTTTCAGTGAAAATAAAGAAATAGAACAGCTTCAAAACATCCTACCCGCAACTGGAAATCTGTAGCTGAGCCAAATTATTTCCCCCAAGCCTTAAAAGATTTCCTATAAATCTAGACATTTCAGCTCAAACCTCAAAGTTCTAAGTTTCCTTCAAAAGGATTGTTCAAAAATGTACTGTAAAATCCTTCAAAGAAATATTTCTAAATCCCATAACCCTGTTTGTATTTGCTATTTTGATGTGACAGCACAATTAAGGCAGAGACTTTAATGATAAGCATATATAGTCATTCATATATATACACACATACCTATGCACACATATATACGTGTGTGTATACACTCAGAATACCTTTTACAATATACAGTGTACACAGTTGCTTTATATGGCTGATTAAATCCAGTTTTTGTAGGCATTTATTTTCTGTAACAACTCCCAGTGATATTTACAATGGGAAATTATATTCCACTTCCAAAAAACATTTTTAAACCTAATCTATCATAAATTTATTTGGTCTATTACCTGACAACAGTAGTGAATAGCCTATTAGCTAGAGCTAAGAGAACTGTTAAAATCATGTAGATCAGATGTCAACACACTTTTCCTGTAAAGGGCAAATAAATATTTTAGGCTTTGTAGCCACGTAAGGTCTCTGTGGCATATTCTTCTTTATATATGTATCTTTTCACAACATTTTAAAACTGAAAAAACCATTCTTAGCTTATGGACCACACACAAACAGACATGGGCCAGACTTGGCCAGCAGGTAGTAGGTGACCCAATTCTGACACAGATCAAATTATTCATTTCAAGGACACCGTAACTGAGGCCCAGAGACTGAATAAGTTTTCTACGGATCAAAGCAAATGTTTATTGATTTCAAGTCCAATAAGGTACCACTGAACCACAGTGACTAACTTACTAAGCATATGCAATACAGGTATGTTCCCAACTGGGTGAACACATTAAGAATATTAAGTTTCATCTCAATGTTCAGATTCCAGGTTCTGGATGTTCTCTTACTAATGGTACGACAGCTTTCTGAGGTTTTAAGGCAATGCAGTCAAGAAAACAAAACAGAAGTTCACTGACGTACTCTCTCTATTTATCAGTAATGATCCACTAAAACAGCCATCATCAAATACATCCTTATTTGGAAGGAAAAAAAAAAAAAACTCAGAAAACCTTACATGATGACTAGTTTGTTAGTCCTTATCAGATAAAACCCTAAATGCAAAGCTGGAAAAATATCCGACCAAGGAAAATTTGGAATACGTCTTAGTGACATCAATAAATTTTCCATTTGAAAATGCACATAAAGTTTAGAGAACCTTAAAGACAAATCTCAACATTATACTTACATTTTGATGCTGACACAATTCCTGGGGCATAGACATGGGCTCCTCTTAAAACTGCATTGCCACACTGGGCTCCAACAATGGCTTCACACTGTTGTTTTTTAATATTCTTTCTAGAAATGTAAGAAACAAGAAGTTTAATAGTAACATACCTCCAATGCCTACCAATTTTTCCCGTGTTCTATCTGAACGCTAATAGCCTCTTTAGTCTTAATTGTCCTGAGTACATAAGAAAAAGCTGAAAAAAGAGGCATACATATAGAGGAAACAGGAAAAAACAGCAACACGAAGATGGGCACTTGAGAGGAAGAAAAAAATCAAGAGGTCCATCTGGTGGAAGGCAATAAAGTGGCACCAGAAATTGCTTAATCATTTAACAAGCATTACTGTTTATCATAGCATTAGGAGAAAAATAGATTTTCTCTGTCTTCAAAGACTAAAATAGAAAAATACACAAAGAATTACAAAAACATTTCTAAAGTGGTAAATTGTTGCAAGGTAAATTATGAATAATTTAAACAAGACAGGAAAAGAAGATAAGTCTTTTTTCCTTCCTTTGCTGGCCAACCTTTTTGAGTCTTTTCCAATTTCTCACATTCTATTCATTTCTTAGACCACTAAAATCTGTATTACTTCTAACACTCAGGGTTCCAAAGATCAGGGACCCAATGTGATCAGCCCTAAATAAAAACTCTTAACACTGAGTCTCTAATAAGCTTTCTTGGATGTGCTGTCACAATTCATTGCTGGGGGAGTTAGGTGCATCCTGTCTTCAATTCCATGATCGCCAATTCATCAAATCTTACTAAGTTTTCAGCTTCATACCTACTCCTTCCTGGTCCCAAACATTCTCATTGCTCATTCTTTGCCTACTTCTTAGATGCTCTCCCCACCAAGTTCCAAAAGATGCGACCATCTCTACTCACCTTGCATTCTATCCCTTGGCAATCTCATGATTTCAATAATCACTCACAAAAACAATCCATAAATTCTAATGTTTAGCCTTTCTAGTATTTTTTTTTTTTTGAGACCAAGTCTGTCTCTGTCGCCTAAGCTGGAGTACAGTCGCACAATCTTGGCTCACTGCAACCTCTGCCATCTGGGTTAAAGCAATTCTAGTGCCTCAGCCTCCTGAGTAACTGGGATTACAGGTGCCTGCCACCACACCTGGCTAACTTGTGTATTTTTAGTAGCGACGGGGTTTCACCATGTTGGCCAGGTGGGTCTCGAACTCCTGACCTTAGGTGATCCAGCAGCCTCAGCCTCTCAAAGTGCTGGGATTATAGGCATGAGCCACCATGCCCAGCTTAGACTCTTAATTGATATTTCTAATTACCTATGGACAGCTATATAGAGATGTCTCACAGTTACTTCAAACTCAACAAGTCCTAAACAATGTTAGTTTTCCCTCATCCATTCCTCCACTCCTTGGCAGGATCCCAAATCTTTTCATCCTGTTTCCAATCTTGAATGAGGCGTCATTATCTGCCCAGATAACTAAACTAGATGCCTCAATGTTACGGTCTGGATGTGTCCCCCAATATTCATGTGCTGGCAACTTAATCCCTAGTGCAACAGTGTTGGAATATGAGGCCTACTGGGAGCTGGTTACACCATGAGTGCTCTGCCCTCGTGAATGAATTCATGCTATAATAAAAAGGGCTTGCAGCAGTGAGTTTGCTTTCTCTTGCCCTTGTGCCCTCTACCATGTACAGATGTAGCAAGAAAGCCCTCACCAGATGCAACTGCCTCGATCTTGGACTTCCCATCCTCCAACACTACAAAAAATAAATTTATGTTCTTTATAAATTACCATCTCAGGTATTCTGCTATAGCAGCACAAAATAAACTAAGACACTCAGCATCATCTTAAAGTTCTAAGCCTTGACATTGATTGATTTAGGAATCAAGCTACCTTCTAGTTCTGATAGGTCTTGTGCGCCTATCTCCTGATGTCAGAAACATATCTCTTTGTGATGACTGAAATAGCTTCCTGCCTTTTACTACTGGTTTCAGATTTTCTCTATGTCTTTGGTGTTCTGCAGTTTCACTCTGAAGTATGTAGATATGAATCTACTTTTACTTTTGGCTTCAAGCTCACACTTCTTAAATTTTTCATCAATGACAGAAATTCATAGTCATTACATTTGTGATTATTGTCTTTCCCCCATTATTCATATTCTCTGTACCTGGGACTCATTAAAAATATAACTGCTGGTCAGGTGCAGTGGCTCAGGCCTGTAATCCCAGCACTTTTGGAGGCTGAGGCGGGTGGATCACCTGAGGTTGGGAGTTTGAGACCAGCCTGACCAACATGAAGAAACCCCATCTCTACTAAAAACACAAAATTACCCAGGCATGGTGGCACATGCCTGTAACCCCAGCTACTTGGAAGGCTGAGGCAGGAGAATCACTTGAACCCAGGAGATGGAGGTTGCAGTGAGCCAAGATGGTGCCATTGCACTCCAGCCTGGGTAACAAGAGCAAAACTCCATCTCAAAAAAAAAAAAAAAAAAAAAAGAAATATAAAGTGCTCTTTTTTTCATGACTCAATTTCATTTTCATATTTTTAATTTCTCTCTGCTGCATTCTAGGTATTTCCTAAGAGTCATCTCCTAATTCAAAAACTTTCTCATCAGTTGGCTCTAATCTGCTGTTTAATTCATTGTATGAGTTTTTAATTTTAATGATATTTTATTTTTAGAAATTTGTTTTCAATTCTACCTTTTTATCCTTAGGGTCTTTTATGTTCTATTCTTTCATTTTTAATCATTTTAAGAAAACTGTTTTGTCTACAGCCATACCACTCTGAACATGCCTGATCTCACCTGATCTTCGAAGAAAACTGTTTTTATAGTCTCTGCCAGAGAGGTCTGTTTGTTAAAAGTTCTGAGGGAAATCTAATCTTGCAGCTTGTTATATATGCTGATTCTTACTCATAGTGGTTTGATTCCTAGTGTAGCTTTTAACAATGCCAAGTGTTTGGCTTGGATTGAATGAGTGCTGCTCCAGAGTGGTGTCACTTAGGTTTTGCCAAGCACCAGGAATTGGCTTGGGACCAAATAGTTAATTTCCCAGTTTGCAGTTTCCAAGACAATTTAGGTTACAGCAATTGGCATTCCAGACCTTTATGACAGAGGGAACTTATGGCTGCGCATTCTCGGAAACACATTTTTCTCCAGCCTATATCCTAAGGCAAGAAAGACCTACTTTTAATTACTGCCTTGTACTGACTACTGGGTATTTCTCATCCTTAATATGAACACTTAATTGTTTAAACAAAAGACCCCAAATTTAAAAGACCACCTCCTTTCCCATACCTTCAACCCACCAATATTAGCTCACATGCTTGCTGTTCTCTTTTCAATCATTCTGCATTCCTAACCTCTAATATATCAACTACATTTTTAATCACTCAGCTACATCATTTTGTGGCCTACTATGTTCTTTTCTACTTAGCACTCCTCGGTGTATGTAGCAAAAACATCTTCATGTTATCTAATTCACCATACATATTATTGAAGCTAAAAAACTCTGAAATACTTTCCTAACTTTTCTCCAGGTTTGCAATTCACTTCTGAAAAAATTTCTGAAACTTTTGACTGTAAGTTGATGTAAGAAACACACTTGATAAAAGAACTTATTTCAAGTTTTTATATCATTTGAGAACTTGATATAAGAAACTACACATACGTGTCTGTGTGTGTGGTATCACACATAACATTTCATTAAATATTTTTACTATGTGCAATGCAATATATTATAAAACATCCCATTTATTTTTTAAAATATTCATTGAAAACATCAAATTGATTTCACAAGTTACTAAAGGGTCATGATCTCCAAGCAGTTTGGAAGACGACTACCACTATTAGATTTCTAAAATACACATCTAATCATTACTAATAAAAAAAAATTTTATTTTTTTTTTGAGATGGAGTCTCGCTCTGTCTCCCAGGCTGGAGTGCAGTCGCGCCATCTCGACTCGCTGCAAGCTCCACCTCCCGGGTTCACGCCATTCTCCTGCCTCAGCCTCCTGAGTAGCTGAGACTACAGGTACCCGCCACCACGCCCGGCTAATTTTTTGTATTTTTAGTAGAGACAGGGTTTCATCATGGTCTCGATCTCCTGACCTCGTGATCTGCCCACCTCGGCCTCCCAAAGTGCTGGGATTACAGGCGTGAGCCACCGCACCTGACAATAAAAATTCTTTAGCTTCTAAAGTCTATGAAAAAAAAATTCCTTAGTACAAAAAAAATCTTCATATTTCACACCTGCCTCTCCCAACTTCTTCAGTTTCATCTTTCACCCATGCCCCAACTCTGAAGACAAAGAGCCAAACCTGATCGCTTTTATTAGGAGCCACCATATTTTCACGCATTCATGTCTTTCCTCAGGCCTTCTCTCTGCCTAGCATAACCTTGCCCACCTTAACAGCCCTTCGGCCTAATTTCTCCTCACCTTCAAGGCTCAAATGAAATAATATCTGCTTAGAGAAAATATTTAACAATTTCTTTGTACTCAGTTCTTCCTATTTTATGCTCCAATAGCATTTAATTTATACTTCTACTGCAACTATCATAACAGTCTGACTTGTACCAAAGTCTCCTGACTTTGTAGAACTATGTCTCATTCATCTTTGTAGCACCATCACATCTCACATATAGCACAAATTCAAAAACATGTTTTGTGAAAGTGAAATCTGTAGTGTTAGATTTTATGAAAATAACATGGAGGGGAAAGGATGAATTCTGGAACAGAGAACTGTGCAGAAAAAAAGTTAACATAGTAGGCCTAATCTGGTATCTTTGAAAAGCCTGCTTACAAGGCTGGCCCTTGACTGACATCTGGGAACTGAGATTTCAGGAGGTTTACTTATTAACTGGTAAGAGTGGCTCACTGTGCCTGAATTATTGAACAAACTATGATTTATGGTAAATACCAGCTTTCCTTCTGAGAATCTGGAATGTGGGTATGTACCAGGCAGTGGGAATCTACATCATGAGCCCTGAATAGGAATCCTGGCAGTGAGTCTAATGTGGTCACGGCTCATCATCACTGGGGGACTTCCTGTGGGAGTCCTGTGTGACTCCCCCGGAAGAGGACTCTGGAAGCTTGTGATGGTTTTCCCTTTGCTGATTGTGCTTCATATTCTTTCACTGTAACGAATCATAGCCGTAAGTACAATTACGTGCTGAATTCCCTACGTCCTCTTAGAGAATCATAGAACCAAGGAGTGGTCTTGGGGATCCACTGACACCAGGGCTGACAATATAAAAACGTAGTATGTCATATGCAAGTATCAATATTTAAGTCAGCTTTGCTGAAAGGGAGTTTTTACTAGGAAAAAATAAAAGAGGAAACGTAAAAGTTGGTGCAGGGCCATAAAACATGCTAAAAGCTTGATTTTTATTGAAATGTTCCCAAATAGAGTGCACCAACAACATTAAAGAAAGATTACATTCCAATAGTTTAGTAATATAGGTTGGAGAAAAAAACTATAAATACACCTAGATTAAGAGAAAAGTATTAGAACAGCTAAAAAATGAAGTAGCTAAGGAATTAAAAACAGATTATGGGAATGTCCTGTTAAGGAATCTAAAAGCATATATTTTTATCTATTTGGTATTTTAACTGCACATATTCACAACCCTACACATACTAACAACCCTACACCAAACGGAAGGTGATGGATGAAACTGTGAAACAGCACATGATATTGCCGCATGCCAAATACTTCTTTGCAGCAGGACTGCCACCTTTATTTAATCAGTAGTCTTTGTGCAACAGCATCTCTTCAATATTCTATTGCAATAACCCTATTCACATATATATATGAATATACGAATATATATACATATATATGAATATACGAATATATATATATATATATATATATACAGACACATACACACACACATACACAAACACACACAGAAACTGAAATCTTACAGTGCTTGTTATGGATGGAATGTTTGTGTCCCCAAAATTCACATGCTGAAACCCGAACTCAACGTGATGGTATTTGGAGAAGTCATTGGGGGGTAATTAGTTATGAGGATAGAATGCTAATAAATGGGATCAGTGCCTTTTTAAGAGACCAAAGAGCTACTACCCACTTTCTTTCTGCAATGTGAGAACACAGTAAGAAATCAACTATATGCATCGCAGAAGAGGGCCCTCACCAGAACCTAAGCATACTGGCACCTGTCTTGGATTTCCAGCCTCCAGAACCGTGAGAAACAATCTAAGACAGTACTAACACGAGTGGCAAGGCGACTACAAAAGATGGAAATCAGCTGGGCACAGTGGCTCATGCCTGTAATTCCAGCACTTTAGGAGGCCGAGGCAGGCAGATTACCTGAGGTCAGGAGTTCGAGATCAGCCTGGCCAACACAGTGAAACCCTATCTCTACTAAAAATACAAAAATTAGCTCAGTGTGGTAGCAGGCACCTGTAATTCCAGCTACTCAGGAGGCTGAGGCAGGATAATCACTTGAACATGGAGGTGGAAGTTGCAGTGAGCAGAGATCATGCCATTGCACTCTAGTCTGGGCAACAAGATCAAGACTCCACCTTGTGGGGGAAAAAGATGGAAATCGAGTAGGCTGAAAGAGAAGACAAATCCAGTCTCATCTGGATTTCAAGAGATTTATGCTGTTGAATCACGTATTCAATTGTGAAAGAAAGGAAGAAAATTAATTTTCTGGCCTGCTTGAACTATTTTGAGACTTATCAAAAAGGGAGGAGCATTAATTGAGAGAATACAGAAATTCCTTAAAATTACAAATTGATTTTTGGTCTAAAAAGTTCTACTGATCCAAACCTACTTTTAGAAAACGCTGGTTGGGATGTTTTAAAGGTTCCTATATCAAGAGAAGTCTGCCATTCAGTTTTCTCCTAAAGTCATTAAATTACCAGACAAAAATCTTCTTCCAAAAATTACAATATATTTCACCAGTACATGAAATCTCATTTTAAGTAAACTGAAGAAACCAAAATTTTATTTTAAATTTCATTTGAAATTTTATTTTACATCTCATTTTAAGTAAACTGAAGAAACCAGTAATTCAGTGATGCATTACTTTTAAAATTGTTTACTGTATATAAAGTTTAAGTGATGCATTTATATTTTAAATAATTGTGATATTGAGCTTCTACTAAAAAAATCAGAGGAAGAAAACTCCTTTTTCTAAATCCCATGGAAATGAAAAGGGGGGACGGGGAGAATAAAAATCTGAGGAGAAAATTCCATTTGCAATAAAACTAAGAAACAGCTATAATCCCGACGATGAGAAATAATTGGGTGACAGTGAAATCTGAGCCAAACCTAGTTTCTCAGCATGGTGTGGAGTCTCTGAAAAGGAGAGGCTCCTGGAGGCTTAATCAAACATTTATTACTTAGGACCAGGACCACAGGCTTAGTGGAAAAAAAAATCAGAAACTAGGAACGTCTTACCAGTATCCTGTCCAGAGGAGACAAATCTGAAAGAAGAAATGGATTGTCAGAAACGGCATAACCAGAAAATCTGTTATTTTCTCTAACAAACCTGGATCAACTGCCTAAAAGCAGCCCAGGAAAGAGAAAAGAAATAGCAACCAACTTTCCTGCTCCTGACTTGTTATCTAAGCAGAGATTAAATAAAAAAGAAAGACTTCCCCACCCTCTGGAAAAAAGGTATGAGCTAAAGCCTTCACAGAGAGCCTCCGCTCTGCTCACCAGGACTAGAGATGAACCAGCAGAGATTTGCAGTACTTCCGAGAAAACATATCTGACTAGTCCCATAGGCATGCTCTTTCCCTCATTTTGGATCGTTCTTGAGCAAACTGCAAATGAGGATGTAATTGTTTCCATTCAACGCATGATAAGCAGAAATAATTCATTTTGCATTCATTGGTGGCACACACACACACAAAAAGCAGAAGGTAGATTTTAAAAATGTAAACCAAAGGAAAAATATTTCAAGTACCTCTGTATTTTCAGAGAAATTAAAGGAAAAACCTCAAAAAAGGGATAAAAGAACAAAGACAAAAGTAAACTAGCAGCTAAGAAAATAAAGACCAATAAAACTTAGGAATAAGGATTTACAAGCAGAGAGAGGTAATGCATCCCTATGACTAGATGGTATTTTGAATCCCCATTTTAGAGATAAGAAAAGCAAAGCACAGACAAGATAAAACTTATCTCCTATACTATTGACAAGACAGCCACTTTGAAAAAGAGCCCGTGACCAAGACACGCCTAACAACAAATGGGCCGGGCGCGGTGGCTCACGCCTATAATCCCAGCACTTTGGGATGCTGAGGAGGGTGGATCACGAGGTCAGCAGATTGAGACCATTCTGGCTAAAAAAATACAAAAAAAAATTACCCGGGCATGGTGGCAGGCGCCTGTAGTCCCAGCTACTAGGGAGGCCGAGGCAGGAGAATGGCGTAGACCCAAGAGGCAGAGCTTGCAGTGAGAGCTCCTGCCACTGAACTCCAGCCTGGGAGACAGGGAGACTGTGTCTCAACTCTGCCTCAAAAACAAACAAACAAACAAACAAACGAAAAAAAAGAAGGAATGCAGAAGAAAAAGATCAGTGAATTGAGTTGAAGAATATGTTAACAGAAAAAAAAATGTTAAAGTAACAGGCTTGAGACTGCGGTTCTTAGAAAGGCTTGCTTGAGAGGCTGGGTCTTGGCTAGCTAAGCAGCTAGAAACTGGAATGAGAAACAGTTCCCAGCGGTGACATAAAACCTTCCCAAATGATAAATAAGAGTGGCTCACAATTCCTAAACTCTGTACAAGCAAGGTACAAACACATGTCTACTCGGAGCACCTGCTTTCCTTTTGGGAGTCTGGGGATTTTGGCACATGCAGGGGGTGCCTATGTGACCAGCCCAATAAAACCCTTGGGCACCAAGTCTCTGATGAGCTTTTCTGCTAGACAGCTATTTCACATGTCACAATTAGGTGCTGGAGGAATTAAGCACGTCCTATGGGACTTCACTGAGACAGCTTGTGTTTGGTTTCTTCCAAACTTCACCCCATGCCTCTTTTCCCTTGCTGGTTTTGCTTTTGTATGCTTTCATGTAATAAACCTTAGCCATTAGTGTGACTGCATGCTAGGTTCTGTGAGTCTTAGCCAGTCACTAAACCTGAGGGCTGTCTTGGGAATCCCTGATGCAGGTAGTATCAGTGCCAGAAACGCAGCACACAAAGTCTTGCTGCGTTTATAACAGAGAATACAGAAAATGTAAGAAAAAAAATTCAAAGAAATAATGGAAGATGAATAACTGAAAAGCTACACTGTGTCTCATTAAAAGCTAAGAGGAAACAGGCTGAGCGTCATGGTTCACACCTGTAATCCCAGCACTTTGGGAGGCCAAGGTGGGTGGATCACCTTAGTTCAGGAGATCTAAGACCAGCCTGGCCAACATAGTAAAACTCCATCTCTACTAAAAATACAAAAATCAGCCAGGTATGGTGGTGGGCACCTGTAATCCCAGCTACTTGGGAGGCTGAGGCAGGAGAATCACTTGAACCCCGGAGACAGGGGTTGCAGTGAGCCGAGATGGCACCACTGCACTCCAGCCTGGGCAACAGAGTGAGACTCTGTCTCGGGGAAAAAAAAAAAAAAAAAAAAAAAAAAGACGAAGAAGAACTAAGAGGAAATAATCAAAATCAAGCACTACACTGGCCAAATGTCTAAAGCTCAGTAAGTAAGAATTCCACAGGTCTCCAAGCACAAAACAAGGTACTTTTAGAAGGAGGAAGAGTTTTTGGTGGGCCTTGGATTCCTTCACAATAACATTTGGTACCACAGGTTATAAAAACAATGTCTACAAAGTGCTAAGGGAAATACTACGTGCCCTGAACAACCAGACTCAGCTAACTTGTTATATAAACATAAAGGCAACAGGCAGACATTCTCAATCAAGAAAGTAATGCAGTACATAAGAGGCAACCTTCGGGAAAGGGCAGGGGGTGCGGGAGATCTGCTAAGTGACTGTACTCACCAACAAAGACATTAATAAAGATAAGAAATGAGAAATAAACTGTGCCATAAGGACTGAAAGCAAGCACTTCATCCATGTGAATTATACGTGGGAAATAACAATGTTATAAAGCTTGACAAAGTTAAAAAAAAAAAAAAAACTAGCTGGGCATGGTGGCTGGCACTTATAATCCTAGCACTTTGGGAGGCCGAGGAGGGTGGATCACTTGCGCTCGGGAGTTCGAGACCAGCCTGGGCAACACGGTGAGACCCCATCTCAAAAACAAAACAAAACAAACAAAACAAAAAACAGTAAATACAAACTAGGTGGTAGGAATTTTAGGGAAATTTTAACTCCAGGAACCTCCTCATTTCTCACAGTGGAAAGTCAAAAGAGACTTCATGCGCTGGGCACAGTGGCTTACGCCAGTAATCCCAGCACTTTGGGAGGGTGAGGCAGGCAGATCACAAGGTCAGGAGTTCGAGACCAGCCTGGCCAATATGGTGAAACCCAGTGTCTACCAAAAATACAAAATTTAGTCGGGCGTGGTGGCACACGCCTGTAGTCCCAGCTACTTGGGAGGCTGAGGCAGGAGAACTGCTTGAACCTGGGAGGCGGAGGATGCAATGAACCAAGGTCACATCACTGCACTCCAGCCTGGCAAACAGACCGAGACTCCATCTCAAAAAAATAAAAATAATTAAAAAAAAAAATACTTAATAAAAATCAGGAGTTAAAAAAACAAACAAAAAGGAATTGACTTTTTTTTTTTTTTTTTTTTGAGATAGAGTTTCAGTCTTGTCGTCCAGGCTCAAGTGCAATGGCACAATCTCAGCTCACTACAACCTCCACCTCCTGGGTTCAAGCAAGTCTCCTTCCTCAGCCTCCCAAGTAGCTGGGATTACAGGCATGCGCCACCACACCTGGCTAATTTTTGTATTTTTAGTAGAAACATGGTTTTACCATGTTGCTCAGGCTGGTCTCAAGCTCCTGATCTCAGGTGATCCACCCACCTAAGCCTCCTAAAGTGCTGGGATTACAGGCGTGAGCCACCACACCTGGCCTCTTTTCAGGAATGAAAGGTAGGTATGTGAATTTACAATCCTAAATAATTTTTTCAAGCTTCCCTGCAATAGCTCACCATATGTATTTTATACATTCACTTATGTCCTGATGAGTAGCCTAGATCACTACAAAGAACAGAATGAAAGGATGATTAAAGCCACGTAAAAGTAAGTATTGAAAATAATTTAAAGTTAAATCATCCATATATTTTAGAGACCTAAAATGGCGAGTATTGGCAAGAATGAAAGCATCAAAATCTCTCATATACTGCTGAAACATAAACTGGTAAAACTTTGTAGAGGGTAATCTGGTAATACGTCTTCAACTAAAATAAGCACAGACCTTTGAACTGGTTATTCTGTGTCATATCAGTTTGTTCTGCAGACATGCTTATGAAGTCCACAAATATTCACTCCAACACTTCTGCTAATAATGAAAAACAGGAAAAAACTAAATGTCTCTCAGTGGAGGACAGAAAATTTAAACTGAGCTAAATGATAAAATATACTGTTAATGTAGCCATTAAAAAGAATGAAAGTGTTATATAATCGTGAGACGATATCCATTATATATTTTTAAGCGAACATAAAAGCAAATTGCAGAACATTATAATCTTTCCTATTTTCTAAAAATGAGTACAAATGACTGTACATGTGCATTCATGTATGCAGATGTAAGCACAGAGACGGTCCAGAAAAAATCAAATTGGATGCTCAGAGAAACAAAACTGGGAGGTGGGACACGAGATGTAATGGATGATTACTTTTTTATTTATGTACAACTGTAGTTTTCACTTGCTTCTATAAAGAAAAACCTAACTGAACGATCTTTAGGATAACTAAATAAAACTAAAGAATAAAGAAGAAGTGTTTAACAGAATAAGAAATGGCCAAAGTTGGCTGGGTGAGGTGGCTCACGCCTGCAATCCCAGCACTTTGGGAGGCTGAGGTGGGTGGATCACCTGAGGTCACGAGTTTGAGACCAGCCTGCCCAACATGGAGAAACCCCGTCTACTAAAAATACAAAAAATTAGCTGGGCGTGGTGGCAGGCGCCTGTAATCTCAACTACTCGGGAGTATGAGGCAGGAGAATCACTCGAACCCGGGAGGCAGAGGTTGCAGTGAGCCAAGATTGTGCCACTGGACTCCAGCCTGGGTGACAGAGTGAGCCTCCGTCTCAAAACAAAAAAAAAGATGAAGAAGAACTAAGAGGAAATAATCAAAATCAAGCATTACACTGGCCAAATGTCTAAAATTCAATAAGTAAGAATCCCACAGATCTCCAAGCAGAAGACAAGGTACTGTTATAAGGAGGAAAAGTTTTTGGTGGGCCTTAGATTTCTTCACAATAACATTTGATGCCACAGGTTATAAAAACAATGTCTACAAAGTGCTAAGGGAAATACTATGTGGCCTGAAACAACCAGACTCAGCCAACTTGTTGTATAAACAAAAAGGCAACAGGCAGACATTCTCAAGTAAGAAAGTAACGCAGTACATAAGAGGCACACTTCGGGAAAGGGCAGGGGGTGCGGGAGATCTGCTAAGTGACTGTACTCACCAACAAAGACATTAACAAAGATAAGAAATGAGAAACTGTACTATAAAGACTGAAAGCAAGCACCACATCCATGTGAATTATACTTGGGAAATAACAATGTTATACAGCTTGACAATGTTAAAAAAAAAAAAAAAAAAAAAATGGCCAGGCATGGTGGCTGGTGCTTGTAATCCTAGCACTTTGGGAGGCCGAGGAGAGTGGATCACTTGAGCTCAGGAGTTTGAGACCAGCCTGGGCAACACAGTGAGACTTCATCCCCGCCAACAACAACAACAAAAAAAAACCAACAGTAAATACAAATTAGCTGGTAGGAATTTTGGGGAAAATTTAACTCCAGGAACCTCCTCATTTCTCATAATGGAAAGTCAAAAGAGACGTAATAGGCCGGGTGCGGTGGCTCATGCCTGTAATCCCAGCACTTTGGGAGGGTAAGGCAGGCAGATCATGAAGTCAGAAGTTCAAAACCAGCCTGGCCAACATGGTGAAACACAGTCTCTACTAAAAATACAGAAATTAAGCCAGGTGTGGTGGCATGCGCCTGTAGCCCCAGCTACTCAGGAGGCTGAAGCAGGAGAATTGCTTGAACCTGGAAGGCAGAGGTTGAAGTGAACCAAGGTCACATCACTGCACTCCAGCCTGGGTGACAGACTGAGACTCTGTCTCAAAAAAATAAAATCAAAAAAATTTAAAAAAAGATACTTAATAAAAATCAGGAATTAAAAAAACAAACAAAAAGGAATTGACTTATTCTTTTTTAGGAATGAAAGGTAGGTAGGTGAATTTACAATCCTAAATAATTTTTTCAGGCTTCCTTGCAATAGCTCACCATCTGTATTTATACCTTCACTCATGTTCTGATGAGTAGCCTAGATCACTACAAAGAAAAGAATGAAAGGATGATTAAGGCCACGTAAAAGTAAGTATTGAAAATTACTAAAGTTAAATCATCCAAATATTTTAGAGACCTAAAATAGCCAGTATTGGCAAGAATGGAAGTATCAAAATCTCTCATATACTGCTGAAACGTTAACTGGTAAAACTTTGTAGAGGGTAATCTGGTAATATGTCTCCAACTAAAATAAGCACAGACCTTTGAACTGGTTATTCTGTGTCATATCAGTTTGTTCTGCAGACATGCTTATACAAGTCTACAAATATTCACTCCAACACCTCTGGTAATAATGAAAAACAGGAAAAAACTAAATGTCTATCAAAGGAGGATAGAAAAATTTAAACCGAGCTAAATGATAAAATATACTGTTCATGCAGCCATTAAAAAGAATGAAATAGTGTTATATAATCGTGGAATGATATCCATCATACATTTTTAAGTGAACACAAAAGCAAATTGTAAAACATTATAATCTTTTTTTTTTTTTTTTTTTTTTTGAGACGGAGTCTCGCTCTGTTGCCAGGCTGGAGTGCAGTGGCACGATCTTGGCTCATTGCAACCTCCGCCTCCCGGGTTCAAGCGATTCTCCTGCCTCAGCCTCCCGAGTAGCTGGGACTACAGGCACGCGCCACCACGCCTGGCTAGTTTTTCTATTTTCAGTAGAGATGGGGTTTCACCGTGTTAGCCAGGATGGTCTAGATCTCTTGACCTCGTGATCTGCCCGCCTCGGCCTCCCAAAGTGCTGGGATTACAGGCGTGAGACACTGCGCCCGGCAATCTTTTCTATTTTCTAAAAATGAGTACAAATGATTACACATGTGCATTCATGTATGCAGCTACAAGCACAGAGATGGTCTAGAAAAAATCAAATTTGATGCTCAGAGAAACAAAATTGGGAGGTGGGACAGGAGATGTCACAGATGATTACTTTTACATTTATGTACAACTCTAATTTTTACTTGCTTCTGTAAAGAAAAACCTAACTGAACTCTATCTTCAGGGAAACTAAATAAAACTAAAGAATAAAGAAGAAGTGTTTAACAGAGTAAGAAATGGCCAAAGTTTGAACCTAAATAAGTACAATTTTGCATCCTCATAAGGAGTGTAGTAACCTCCAAAGATCTGTGATTATGGTCTATTATAGTAGCAACTAACTGGTCCAAAACTAAGAGATGACAGAAATCACAAGAGCAGTTTCCTGGTAGTACAAGAGATGTTTCTGGGATAATGGAAATGCTCTATCTTGACTGGGGTGGGTCTTGGCTGCACAGTTGTATATATTTGTCAAAACTCAACAAACTATACATTTAAGATCTCTTTGTTTCACTGTATCTAAATTTCACCTTTAAAAAACTGAATAGAAGATGAAAAACTTTAAAAATTAAACTAAATAGAATGAGCCTATACAAATCAACTTTAATTGCAAAAATACATTCTTATAGTAAAAAAAAAAAAAACGAAAATATTACACATGAAAATTTCCTTTTATTTCCCCCCTCTCTCCCAATCTAACTTCTTCAGAGTTAACCACTATTAAAAGTTGAGTATGTCACAGCTTCCAGACGTTTTTTTACATGTAAATAAATATACATAAATCCATAGTTGTGTACTTTTATTAACTACAAAAAAAGTAAGTATGCCAAGTACGGCAATTTGCTTTTGATACTTAAATCTGATCATAAACATCTTCTCTGATTGGTAAGTATAATTCTCCCATGTTAAAGGCCATATACTATCCCACTGCATGGACAAATCATAGTTTATTAAACCACTGCTCTATTGCTGCCCACTAAATTGAAGTTTTAAGAAACTTCAATCTTAACAAAAGCATTTCTATATTATAACTCTTAGGAGTTCAAAAAGATTTTAGACCATAACTAGGAATTTTAAAATGCTCCACAGGAATAAAACTCCATTATAATCATTATACTATGAAAACTTATTTTTCCATTTTTTTTTTTTTGTTTTGAGACAAGGTCCTGCTCTGCCTCCCAGGCTGGATTGCAGTAGCACAATCATGGCTCACTGCAGCCTCCGCCTCCCAGGCTCAAATGATCCCTGAATAGCTGTGACTATAGGTGTGCACCACCATACCCAGCTAATTTTTGTAATTTCTTTTAGTAGAGGTAGGGTTTTGCCATGTTGCCCAGACTGGTCTCCAACCCCTGGACTCAAGGGATCCGCCTACCTCAGCCTCCCAAAGTGCTGGGATAACAGGAGTAAGTAAGCCACCAGATCCAGCCTGAAAACCTATTTTTCAATTTTCAAACATATGCTTTCCAAATACGTAAAAGTGTAGAACATAAATGGCACATAGTAGTTTAACATACTTGTTGAATTATGAATAAAATTTTACAGGCTGGGCAAGATGGCTCACATCGTAGGCTGAGGTGGGAGAACTGTTTGAGGCTAGGAGTTCAATACCAGCCTGGGACACATAGTGAGACTGTTTCTACAAAATAAAAAATAAATTAGCCAGGTGCAGTGGTGCGCACCTGCAGTCCCAGCTACTCAGAAGCTGAGGTGGTATAAATGTCTGAGCCCAGAAGTTCGAGCCTGCAATGGGCTATGCTTGTGCCCCTGCACTCCAGCCTGGGTAACAGAGCAAGACGCTTTCTCAAAAAATAAAATTTTACAAACATATCAGCTATGAAAGTAGAAAACAGGTTACTCTATATTTTTGTTGCAGCTCAAAAAAGAGTTTTAATTTAGCACTGAAAATTCATATGAAATACAAGTAAACAAATAAAATAAAATTTCACAGAAAGTGGAGGGAAAAAACATCACAGAACTAAATGGACCTAAAATGCATTATTCTCAAGATCCTTGGGCCCATTCCTAGTCTTCTTTTGTATTATTTTCCATGACAGAGTCTAAAGTCTGCATTTATGAAGTTCTGAATTCCTGTTATCTATAGAAAGTTGCAAACAATGGAGAAACTTAGTATTATCACCGAACAATTAAAAAACTCCCTGTGGGCCGGGCGTGGTGGCTCACGCTTGTAATCCCAGCACTTTGGGAGGCCGAGGCGGGCGGATCACGAGGTCAGGAGATCGAGACCACAGTGAAACCCCGTCTCTACTAAAAATACAAAAAATTAGCCGGGCGTGGTGGCGGGCGCCTGTAGTCCCAGCTACTCAGAGAGGCTGAGGCAGGAGAATGGCGTGAACCTGGGAGGCAGAGCTTGCAGTGAGCCGAGACTGCGCCACTGCACTCCAGCCTGGGTGACAGAGAGAGACTCCATCTCAAAAAAAAAAAAAAAAAAAGCTCCCTGTGACAAACTTTTATTGACAAGAATATAATTTGGAAATGAAGTTCTTACAAACCTGGGTCCAATAACAGGAATAAGTAACACATCTTGAAGGTCTGGATGTTGAAGAATAGGAACACTTAATCCATTAAACTGCTGTTGAAGATAAACATGATTATAAAGCAATCCATACATTTGATACATTTCAACTTATGGAACTTTTCAGTATCATCATCTACCACAGCATGAAGCCCTAGTAGCTCTGGGGCACTTTCACCTTATTCCACGGGATACTGTAAAAATCCAAAAGACCTCAAAACAACAATGTATTCTCTATTTTAATTCTGAAGTATCCTGACTTCCTTATAAGACTCAATTTTGCTTACTATTTGGCATTATAAACACAAACCGTGGTTACCCTAAATGATTTACGTTAAAAACTTTTATTTAATGTAGAATTACATGTAGTATTCCTTTAAGAAAAGTTTCTGAATAGGATGTTAAAGACTGAGATTACTATTAATAAATATTACCTAATACACACAGTCAACACTGGCATCCATGTCAGCTTCGGTGAGGAAAAGAAATGTTTATGGTAGAGGTTCGGGATTTTCAGTATTCTCTATTGTAAGGGAACCGGAAGAGTGTCACACTGAAAGCAGGTACAGGTGTGGGAGCCAGCTCACACCAGCTCAGGAGAGCCACTGCATGCATCTCTTTCCAATTCCATGGTCATGCACGTAGCTACCAGGGAACATGGTGAGTATTTATACCACAGAAATCAACAAACACCACAAATTGGGGTTATTTTTCCCAGAAAGGGGTTGTTAAATATGTACCAGCGTACCACTGTAACAAGCAGAAGAAAATTGGGCACTCTACACAGAATAAAAAACAGCTGCATAGGGGACTGGATGACAGGGACCGTATACTCTATGAGAGGGCAGCACGCAAATATTTGAGAACAAGTCTGCCTTGTAGGTTAGGGTTTATCAACTCTATTTTCACATACTACATAAAAGAGCAATCACCACAATGCATGTTTGCATTGCCCCACAGGATTCATACACTATCTACAGAAAATTTCTGAGATCAACTTACTGATTTCTAAGTTGGTAAGGAAACAGAAAATAATTGTGCATATTTTAGAAATATAACCTCGTATCTACCAATTCACCAGTTCTCTGAACTTCTGCTTCTTCCAAAGGGTATAGTTATCCAACAGACAACTAATAAGCAATCTGAAAGATAAATTCCATCTCAATAAATCAAATCCTTCTTCCTTTCTCTTTCCCTCCCTCCTTCATCATTTTGATACCCTTACAGTATCAATTATAGGGAATAAATCTTGCCAAAGAAAATGAACTTTGATTTTTGTTTTGTTTTGTAAGTAACATTTGATTTAGACTGTAGAAATATCTTATACAGAGATCAAAGCTTCTCAAGCCAAAGGTCATTGTCTCTCCCTTTCGATTAGGAGCACGTTAATATATAAATAAAACCCATAAAACCACACCCTTCATAACACACACGTTTTTTTCCAAACCAAGCATATCACCAGCTTCTTTTAATGTTGGTTTCTGCCCTATGCTATTTTAAAACAGCCTTACTGAGATAATTTACATACCATAAATTTCACCCATTTTAAACATACAATTCAATGATTTTTAGTAAATTTAAATAACTGTACTCCAGTTTTAGACAATTTCCATCATCCCACAAAGATCCTTCATGCTCGTTGGGAGTCAATCCCTGTTCCCATTGCTAGGCAACCACTATCTTTCTTTCTCTATAAATGTGCCTTTTTCTGGACATTTCACATAAATGGAATACAAACCGAGCATCCCTAGTCCAAAAATCTGAAATGTTACAAATCAAAACTTTCTGAATGCTGACACGATGCCAGAAGTGGAAAATTCCATACTTGACCTGGACTGGTCAAAGTCAAAATGCAGACTCGCAACAGTTTATCCAGCCTACTGTGTTTTTGTTGTTGTTGAACAGCTAATTCAGGTATTCTGGTGATGCTACTGTGCTGCTTAGTTACCCTGAACACATTATTTTTTTCACTGTATTAAGGTACGTCTTTTTTTTTTTACTGTTAAGTGCTTACATATGAGTAAGTATAAGAAAACGTTGGCCAGGCACGGTGGCTCACGTCTGTAATCCCAGCACTTTGGGAGGCCGAGGCGGGCAGATCACGAGGTCAGGAGATTGCGACCATCCTGGCTAACATGGTGAAACCCTGTCTCTACTAAAAATACAAAATAAAATTAGCCAGGTGTGGTGGCGGGCGCCTGTAGTCCCAGCTACTCGGGAGGCTGAGGCAGGAGAATGGCGTGAACCCAGGAGGTGGAGCTTGCAGTGAGCTGAGATTGCGCCACTGCACTCCAGCCTGGGCGACAGAGCAAGACTCTGTCTCAAACAAAAAAAAAAAGAAAACGTATAGGTCAGGTGCGGTGGCTCACTCCTGTAATCCCGGCACTCTGTCAGGCCAAAGCAGGCAGACAACCTGAGGTTAGGGGTTTGAGAACAGCCTGGCCAAGACAGTGAAACCCTGTCTCTACTAAAAATACAAAAATTAGCTGGGTGTGGTTGAGCGCACCTGTAATCCCAGCTACTCAGGAGGCTGAGGCAGGAGAATCACTTGAACCTGGGAGGCACAGGTTGCAGTGAGCTGAGATCGCACCATTGCACTCCAGCCTGGCTGACAGAGACTCCATCTCAAAAAAAAAAAAAAAACACGAAAATGTATATAAATACAATTTTCTCTGTATATAAAGAGTCAGGAATGATAGTGATGTCAAACAACCAGATTGTCCACATGGCTGAGATAGTGATACCTTTGCTTTCTGACGGTTTAATGTATATAAACTGTTTCCTGCACAAAATTATACAAAATATTGTATAAAATTACCTTCAGGCTATGTATACAAGGTGAATATGAAACATAAAAAAATTTCATGTTAGACTTGGGTCCCACATCCGATATCTCTCATTATATAGATGCAAATATTCTAAAAGCCAAAAAATCCAAAATTTGAAATAATATGTAGCATCTGTGTCTAGCTTCTTCACTATTTTTGAGGTTAATCCATACTGTAGCATGTATCAGTTCATTCTAGTTCATGATTTTTATTGCTGAAAGATTCTATTGTATCAATATATGACATTTTGTTTATCTACTTAAGAGTTGATGAATATTTGGAGTATCCCTTTTGATTATTATGAGTAGTGCTGCTATGAACATTCATGCTAAAGAATGTATACGGGCATATGTTTTCATTTATTTGGGGTATAAACCTAGGAGTAGAATTGCTGGGTTTTAGAGTATGTTTAACTTTTTAAGATACTACCAATGCTCCAAAGAGATCATATTATTTACATTTCAACCTACAATGTTTGAAGATTCCAGTTTCTGCATATTCTCACCAGCCTAATTAAATATTATTAAATTTCAGGCCAGGCACAGAGATATATGGGATTCACACATGTAATCCCAGCACTTTGGGAAGCCGAGGCATGCCGATTACTTGAGGTTAGGAGTTCGAGACCAGCCTGGCCAACATGGTGAAATCCCATCTCTGCTAAGAATATCAAAATTAGCCGAGCATTGTGGCCACTGCATATAATCCCAGCTACTTGGGAGGCGAAGCCAGAAGAATCGCTTGAACCTAGGAGGCAGAGGTTGCAGTGAGCCAAGATCGCACCACTGCACTCCAGCCTGAGTGACAGAGCGAGACTCCATCTAAAAAATAATGATAATAATAATTTAACATGGGAACAAAACACTTACTTTTATATCATCCTGTTCAGGACATCGCTTTAGGACATGTGAACTTTTCAATGTGAAAGGAGAAAGAAAATCCACAGCCTAAAACCTCCTCTAAGCGCTCTTTCTTGCTAGAATTGGGTACTGCTTTACCATTGGTTTCCTATCTAGTGACTCTGACCCAAGCTTCCCTGTCCAACGTTAACCTTCAAGGAAAGGGGCCCAAAGCCCAGAGTGACTGATCCTAGCCCATGGGATCTTGTATATCCAGACTAGGATACTAAAATATCCAGGTTCTGGAAATCATTTGTTATGAAAAAAAAAAATAATAAGGCCGGGCGCATGGCCTCACGCCTGTAATCCCAGCACTTTGGGAGGCCAGGGTGGGCAGATCACAGGGTCAGGAGTTCGAGACCAGCCTGGCCAATATGGTGAAACCCCATCTCTACTAAAAATACAAAAATGTGGCGTTTATAGTCCCAGCTACTCGGGAGGTTGAGGCAGAAGAATCGCTTGAACACAGGAAGGAGACGTTGCAGTGAGCCAAGATCGCGCCACCACGCTCCAGCCTGGGCGATAAAGCGAGACTCCTTCTCAAAAAAACAAAACAAAACAAAACAAAAAAACAAATCTGGATCTGAGTTATGGATATTTCCAGTGGGCCTCAGAAGTTTCCTTTTTATTAGCTGAAAACATACACATGGTTATGGAAAAGTAATGATTTTAGTTGCTTAGGGCAACCACTTATGTTTTATGCCTGTCATTACTCTCAATAAGATTATCACTATCTACCAATAAAAATCAGATTAATGTTTTTTAAAATCTTATTTAATTATTATACTAAGGTTTGGTCTCATACAGTGAGATGCCATAGCTGGTTCTTCTGATAATACGGTCGTCTATTCACAACTTGGTACTTATGGAATTGTTCTTAAAGAGAGTATGACAAAGAGTCCATAAATGTAAAAGAGAGATTTTTTAAAAGGGGATAAGTGCCTCAGTGATAATTTTCTGAAGTTTTCCAAGTAACTAAACACAGCTTGTGATTTACAAATGGAAACCCTGTAATCATGGTTGCCTCTTGCTTTTAATTCAGACACAAATAAGGCAGAAATGGAGTCTGCTGACACCCACCAGTGACATGTCACAAGTCACTGAATAACTACAATATACAATTTATGTGGTACCTCTCAGCATCTATTTTTCTACCTCCTACATTGCTTTTGAGGTAAATTTCAGTGTACAGCATATGAAACACATAAGGCAAAGCTTTCAAAAGCAAAAAAGTATATACAAGATAACTCAAAAAATATAAACAAGATAAATCAAATACTTCCTGCTTAGAAGTCATAAATGCCATTTTATAACATTGTTTTCATCTGTAAGAGGACTATTTTGCCAAAACTATTTTATTGGTTGGATACAAAAAGTCTCATGCTGTCTTACATTGAAAATAGATTCAGATTCATTCTCTTAATTTCCTGGTTTTATAAAACATAAGACGCTCAACATCTTTTTTTTTTTTTTTTTTTGAGACAGAGTCTCATTCCATCACCCAGGCTGGAGTGCAGTCATGCAATTTCGGCTCACTGCAACCTCCACCTCCTGGGTTCAAGGGATTACTCGTGCCTCAGGCTCCCGAGTAGCTGGGATCACAGGCATGTGCCATCATGCCCAACTAATTTTTTTGTATTTTTAGTAGAGACACGGTTTCGCCACGCTGGCCAGACTGGTCCCAAAGTCCTGGCCTCATGTGACCTACCTGCTTCAGCCTCCCAAAGTGCTGGGATTAGAGGCATGAGGCACCAGGCCTGGCCCAACATCTATTTTTTATGTCAATTAACAATATAATCCCACAGGTACTTAGTATGTACCTCCTTACCCCGGGGCTTATCTCAGCTATACCATCTGTCCTCCTGGTCATTATATGCTGCTTATCACAAAGCCACAGGTTTTTAAGGTTAGACTGGACTTCTTCACATGTATTTTAATGATGAAGCTACTAAGGCCCATTTTAACGTGGCCCAGAGGGGTTTAATGAGCTATTTAGTCACCAAAAATGAATAAATTTAGAATCATAAGTACTAGTTTCAAGTTCTAGCATTACCACCTAGGATAATTTTGAAGAATTTACCATTCATGATCCTCAATCTCCTTATCTGTAAAATTGGAAGTGCATTATATCATTCATAGGATTCTAAATGGAGAACATGGCAGATTGCAAAAATTTAATTATGTACAAACGACAGAAAATTTCCACAAACCTTCTGAAGTTCATCAAGTAACAGATTTTTCACATGTTGTACTGAGGCTAAATGTGTATTCACTCTGACAGTTGTGAATGACGGAGGATGTGACAGGTGCTTTAACAAAGTTTCAAACTTCCTTTCTGCTTCTTGTTTACCTAAAGCAGTCACAATCTAAAAAGAAGTAGTTAATGTTTAAATTTCCTGAGAATTAAAAACAGTCAGCAGAACATGCTTATATATTAATTCCATCTAATGAAACATTGCTTAGCAACTGTTCAGCTCCATTCTTTTTTGCTGTATTATGTGTTAATAGCAACTAAGGAAATAGTAATACTTCACGGGGTTCTTGGGCTTAAACATGGTAATAAACACCTAAGAAAATGCCTGAAATAAAGGGCTTAGAAAAACATAGCCTAAACTTCAAAGCATTAGGAACATTTTCCAAATATTACTATCTGCTACATTTATTCACACAAATTCAGGAACTCAGTCTATTTATAATGCATTACCATTACAGCATCTCTGTAGAGCTAACATTATATCCAAGTTAGCTAGATGTTAGCTAATTAGCTAACATCATATCCAAGAGCAAACTGGGTGGTATCCTTTTAAAACACCAATATTTAAAGAATAAGTAACATTGATATAGTCACTGTCATACAAAGATTCCCCTAGGACATCAGCTTTTTAATATGGTGTTATTAAATGTAACAAATATATACTGTCCAAAAAACGTTGAGTAGCAAAGACACCTGTCAGATATGACGGTATAAAGACTCAAACAACAATATTCCCTTGTAATTAACCGAAGATTTTCAAGAAACATATTTTTTTTTTTCGTATTTGACAAAACCCTGCTTTACAGAATCTTCACAAACCACTTGTTAGCCTACTCGTGCACCAGCCTTAAAAGTATTCATACTTTCTCAAGGTTTAGTCTTAACAAAACTGGAACATTCAGCCCGGGCAACATGGTGAAACCCCATCTCTACAAACAATACAAATATTATTAGCCAGAGTGGTGGCCCCTGTCTGAGGTCCCAGCTACTCAGGAGGCTAAGAGGATCGCTTGAGTCCCAGAGGCCCAAGCAGCAGTGAGTTGTGATCACGTCACTGCACTCCAGCCTGCGCAACAGAGCGAGACCCTGTCTCAAAAAAAAAAAAAAAAAAAAAAAAGGCATAAAACTTAATATTCCTTTCCCTTCAATACTTTTCACAAAGGCATAGCTTTTCATTTTGTAAAACTGTACCATTGATGAAGCTCTGAGGCACAGGCAGTGTCAAAGATGTTTGGATCTTCTTTATAAAACAGTGTTCTCCATTTTAAATTCTGCTGAAAAAAATTGTGGAATGCCCCCTACTTCTCTAAATATGTGCCTTACATTTTAAGTCCCTTGAAATCAACAGAATATATTTTCTCTTTCCGTACAGTCTACTCCCTCAACGTAATCTTTGGAAATGAAACGTAGAAATCAAATCTAAAAGGCATGGCTTCAATAACATATTCAAAAATGAGTAACATTTAAGTGGTGTTAATCTGACTAAAAAAACTAAAGATTTAAAAAAAAAAAAGCAAAGTTGCTTAGAGGCAACATGGTAAAGTGGAAGAGAGGACAGGCTTTGCAATAAAAGACAATCAACATTTACTGAGGACTTCTGTGGCAGGCACGGCCAATAGCAAACAAAATTAACATTTTTTGAAGACTTACATGCCAAAACAATGCTAGTTGTTTTCATTTACATTTAATATCCTACAACAACCTGGTAAAACATTTTTAATTTGACTAAAAAATTAAAGATTTGGAAAAAATAAAGTTGCTTAGAGGCAGCATGGTAAAGTGGAATAGACAACAGGCTTTGCAATCAAAGATAATCAACATTTACTGAGGACTTTAGCAAACAAAATTAACATTTTTTGAGGACTTACATGCCAAAACAATGCTAGTTGTATTCACTTATATTTAATATCCTAAAACAACTTGGTAAGATATTTTTAACCATTCTCAATTTTTCACAGAAAAGAAAAATCGAGGTTAAGCCACGTAATTTACAAAGCACTAGAATGCAAATCAAGTGCCTGAGATTCAAAAGCTGTACCTTTGTTCATTAACACCTGAACTCTTTCCCTCCAGATTTCAAGTTACTTGATAGCTGTGTCAACTTGGATCAGTTAGTTACACAATTCCTTGAGCAGTTTTCTCATCTATTAAAAGAGGAACAAACCTCTAAGAAAAAAGATTGTGAAGATTAAAGATGCAAATCTTCTAGCACAACTGTTGGCATTTAAGAGGCACTCAACAACTTACAGAATCCTTTTCACCTGAGTGCCAGAGCGAGCGCTCTTTTAAAATTCGACTCGAGTTCTTGAAGACAGGGACCTTTTCTTGTTCATCCTTGTAACCCTTTGTGCCATGCCTGACAGGCACATGCCTTTTTTCCCTTCTTTTCCACTCCTAAATGTCACAACATATACCTTATTGACTTCGTATCTCAGTAAGCTTTAATACCTGTAGAAACATATCGGTATTTTTACACTTGATAGACAAGTAGTAAGAAACGATGGCTGTCAAGATTTCCCTTTATACTTTTTTTCTATTTCTCTCGAGTGTCCTAATATGAGTTTTTGCAAAATATCATCTAACATCTTTACCTGACCTACCTCCTTATTCATAAAGCCTTCCTTAAGGTAGTTTTCAACCTCGGGTCTCAAAGATATCTTAGGGAAAATAGACATTTTTCCTGTTGTTTAGTTCTCCACCAAGAGAAATGCTGGAAAACGGTGTTTTTTTTTTTCTTTCCGAATTAATAGTGACGAGTGTCTTGACACCAGATGCTCAGGAAAATCTTGCCGACCACGCTGAGTTAATTTCGGAAATGCAGAGATACACGGTTTCTCAAGCCTAGCCGATTAGAAGGGGCTGCCGGGCTTCCACCACACCTCATCGAGGCAATGTTTTCTCGTAGAGAGGCTCATGGAAATCACTGAGCCAATGCCACTCACGTTGCAAAGAACCAAAAAAAGAAAAAATGCTTAGTAACTGAATCCGTGGTGAAACGGACGCAGACCAGTAAGCTAGGCTGACAGCAGGTCGGTCCCTTTATTTTCTCTGTCAATTTGCAAACACGCGCCCCCTATTTCTCTTCGGAAAGTCGCTTCCGGGTTACGTCACGTCCGGCGCCTGCGGCCCACCCCTCCCTTTCCGGTCCCCTAATCCGCAGCCGCAAGTTTCCCCCAACACTACGCTACGGCACACCACGCCACGCCCCCGGAGGTTCCTAACTCTGCGTGAGGCGCTTTCACTTGCCTAGCGTTAAGTAGGCAGGGCCTGCTGGCTGGGTGGTCGAAGATATTTAGTTCCCGGTACCGGAGGGCTAGGTGCCAGGGGCAATGGGGAAACTGCCAAGTGGCGTGGGTTGAGTGGAAGATGTTGCTGGACCGAAAAAAGGCAGAGCCCAGTTGCTGTCCTGCCGGATGTCCTCCAATTAGAGGATGAAGCCAGAATTTGGGCGCATCAGCCACCGTTTGATTTCATGACATAATTTTACCTTTCTCAGGCATACATATCTGACTTCAGTTGTGAAGTTCATAGGGTTCATATTTTTGAAAGTTGGGTTAATGGTCTGTTAATATCCAATGCTCAGGTAAAACTTAAAACCCACAGATAGTGTTTACAGTTAGTTATAAGGCTAACTGCTACTTGTATCATAGTTGACATATTTAGAGTTTGGGAGACCCTTGCCATGATTTTTTTTTCTTTATTTTGGTCATAAGCAGACAAGGATATAGATTCAAAGAACGAGGATACCTAACGAAACTCAGTCATTTTATAATTGTACAGGAAAGTCAAAATAATTCTATCACCTTGACATGTTTTTTGCAGCACACCATGGTAATTTACACATAACTATAGGAAAGTGTTTTTTATTGTTTTTTCTCTTTAATTTTCACACCAAATTATACACACAGACACACACACACATATAACAGGTACTTTCTATGACACACCAACTCTTTACCAGAAAGAGTAGAAAATAGTGTATGACCATTATACCATACAACAACCTGCAAGGTGTTGTATGGTATAATACATATAATCATATTCTCTGCTTTTTTTTGTTTTTGTCTTTGTTTTTTTTGTTTTGTTTTTGAGACAGAGTCTCTGTTGCCCAGGCTGGAGTGGAATGGTGGGATCTCGACTCACTGCAACCTCCACCTCCTGGTTCAAGAGATTCTCCTGCCTTGGCCTCCCTAGTAGCTAAAATTACAGGCATGTGCCACCAGGCCCAGCTAATTTTTGTATTTTTAGTAGAGATGGGGTTTCACCATGGTGGCCAGGCTGGTCTCAAACTCCTGACTTCAAGTGAATCTGACTGCCTAGCCTTCCAAAGTGCTGGGATTACAGGTGTGAGCCACCACGCCCAGCCCATTTTCTCTGTTTTAAAGAGTAAATCAAGGTTCCTAGGTTTGAAACAACTCTCCATGGTCTCACAAATAAAAAGCCAGGATAAAGACTAGTAATTTGGCTTCTGGAGCCAATACCTTGACTTTTATTTATTGAATTTAAATTTATGGAAGCATATTTCTTCAATAAATCCATGAGATTCTTTCATGGCTAAAACATCTGAAAGTAATAAATGTCTAAATCAGACATTTCCAAAGGAATTTCTGTAGCCTCAATTTCGTGGTGACCATAGCACCACTAATGGCTGGAATCTGTACTTTAGCGATGAAGGAGGAGAAGGAACAAGTTGAACTAAATGTTAAACTCCACAAGGACAGAGACTTTATCACACCACTATGTACCCAAGCCTAACCCATAATAGGCACTCAAATACTTACTGAATGACTAAATGAAAAGATGGATGAACATCTCTATAAACTATGGAAAGAAAATGCTGATAAAGCATTTGCCAGAAATTACTTCACTAGTACCACAAACATGGACAGTATTGAGGACATTTAGACTTTGTTTGTTTGAGATGGAGTCTCATTCTGTTGCTCAGGATGGAGTGCAGTGGTGCTATCTCAGCTCACTGAAACCTCTGCCTCCCAGGTTCAAGTGATTCTCCTGCCTCAGCCTCCCCAGTAGCTGGGATTATAGGTGCCCACCACCACACCCGGCTAATTTTTCTATTTTTAGTAGAGATGGGGTTTCACCATGTTGCTCAGACTGGTCTCGAACTCCTGAGCTCAAAGTGATCCACCCGCTTCGGTCCCCCAAAGTGCTGGGATTACAGGTGTGAGCCACCACACCTGGCTATTTAGACTATTCTTGACTGGATGTTATTGTAATGACAGTTAATGTTGATGAAGATATCTCTTGGTGTTCTAAGGCTGGATCCAAGAAAAGCGTATTATAAATCAAGAGGTTGGCATAGTAGATATGTGCTATGTAAGCAAAGGAAAACTACTCTATGAATACACCCATATAAGATTTATTTAGGCTACAAGTTCTTAATATGGGTGATATGGCTCCCCAGGGTGTGAGGAACTCAGGGGGGACTGAAACAATTTTTGATATAATCTCACTCTTTTTTTTTTTTTTTTTTTTTGAGACGGAGTCTTGCTCTGTCGCCCAGGCTGGAGTGCAGTGGCACAATCTCGGCTCACTGCAAGCTCCACCTCCCGGGTTCACGCCATTCTCCTGCCTCAGCCTCTCCGAGTAGCTGGGACTACAGGCGCCCGCCACCACACCCGGCTAATTTTTTTTTTGTATTTTTAGTAGAGACGGGGTTTCGCCGTGGTCTCGATCTCCTGACCTCGTGATCCGCCCGCCTCGGCCTCCCAAAGTGCTGGGATTACAAGCGTGAGCCACCGCGCCCGGCCTATAATCTCACTCTTAATTTTTAGTTTGTGGAACTCCAAAGCTTAACCTTACCAAAACAATCATTCCTGAGCATTTAATTTCATGGTAAGGGTATGGGCGAATTAAGCTAATCTTCTAGAAAGGCTCTTTAGGGGGATGATAATTTTAAAAGGTTGATAAAACACTGATTTAGGTGATCACTTCCCTCGAGTCTCGTTCTGTTGCCCAGGCTGGGGTGCAATGGCATGATCTCGGCTCACTGCAACCTCCGCTTCCTGGGTTCAAGCGATTCTCCTGCCTCAGCCTCCTGAGTAGCCGGTATTACAGGTGCATGCCACCATGCCCAGGTAGACAGTTAACTAATTTCTATCTAGTCCTCCCTTTTTCTGTTCTTCCAGGTTGCCTTATTTCTTCTATGACAGTCATGCCTCTTTTTACTTGCCAAAATGTTATTTCAGATTGATCCTGGAAGAAAGTTCTTAATTCTGCCTCTGGCTATCTCCATTCAAGGAAATTTCTTTCCTTCTTAATTTCAACCCTGAGTGGTTCTATGAAAATAACATGACACCTATAGTCACCCATTCACCCATAAATCCAATCCTGTATCAGTACAGCAGCTGTAGTCTAAGCTCAAATTTATTTGGCATTTGAGACACAATAAATTAGGGCCTATAATATCTGGAAAGTGGCCTGGCACAGTGGCTCATGCCTGTAATCCCAACACTTTGGGAGGCTGAGGCGGGTGGATCACGAGGTCAGGAGTTCAAGACCAGCCTGATCAATATGTAAAACCCCATCTCTACTAAAAATGCAAAAATTAGCCTGGCGTGGTGGCATGTGCCTGTAATCCCAGCTACTTGGGAGGCTAAGGCAGGAGAATCGCTTGAACGAGGGAGACAGAGGTTGCAGTGAGCCAAGATTGTGGAACTGCACTCCAGCCTGGGCGAGACTCCATCTCAATAAATAAATAAATAAATAAATAAAATAAAAAAGTCTGGAAAGTAAAGGGAAGAATGAATACGATTTAGTTCAGAATACTGCCAGGATTAAACAAACAAAAAATCAATCTTGGATTGGTTCCTCTTTATTTCTAGAAGTAATACTATATACCTTACCGAGAACTTCCCATTTTTTTTGCCATGCTTATGGAACATTGGAAATTAGCACCATAATTTGCTTTGGGGAACACTTCTCTGAAAATCCAGCAGTCCAACTGTTGCCAGACTTAAATCCCTGGCTGCCTTATCTTGCACATATCCTTCCCACCTAAGTAAGGAACAAACAACATAGATTCTTACAAAGAAAATGGTATTAACATATAACTGAAGTTTAGCAGGGTTCCTGGGCAATCTGTATCTTTGACACCTCTGGTGTCAAGCTACTAGGGTGCAGATTCCAGTTCTTGCAACTTCAGGCAAAGTATTAAAGTTCTTTGCACTTCAATTTCTTCATCTGTGAGATACAGATAATAGCTCCTGCTTCGTAATTTTACTATAAACCAAACAAATTAGGTAGAGTGCTTTAAATGGTACTAGAACAAAGTCCTCTGTAAATGTTAGATAGTATTATCATACATGTACTGAAGGAATGGCTATAGGATAGTGAAAAGTCATTTGTGAGGAAAGAACTAAAGTGACCCACATTCTGACATGTCAAGAGAGTTAACTTTTCTATCTAAGGGAGGAGTGAAGAGGTGTTTAGGAAATGTAAGAGGCTCCACCCGAAGGAATGGGACTGTAGTAAAGAGGGGCAAAGCTGTTTCCAGAAAGAGAGGACCAGAAACTTCAAGAAGGTGAGTCAGCTTCAAAAGCCAAAAACCTACTATAAATGGGTAATTTATAAGCCACCATGACTGCCACTGAGCAGCCAAGCCCGTAAAGGACTACATGTGTTGATGATACAAGCTTTGAAATACCTGTTGGAAGAAGCATTTATCAAATGTAGGAAGGCTGGTCACATTGAGCCCTAAACTACAGAAGAGAGGTCAATTCTCGTTGATTGAATTATGACCAAAGTCATAGACCCATGGCTAGTTTGATCTAGTAGATATTTTGAAACTCAGGATATTATGGCTTCTCTATGTAAACATAAAGCAACTTTGTCAGAAATTTATCAACATTTTATCAACATACTTTTCGTAATGACAGGAGCGAGACGTGAGTTTCTTTTATATTACTTACAGCATCAAAAAATTGTTGGTCTCTCAATAGATATTTACAGAAGGCGATCATATTGATTTCAGACCATATGGCAGGCAGGGAGAATTTTCTGACGGGAAATCTATCAGTCACACCTAATCTGGAGACTGATCAACTAAACTAAAATCACAATGGGCATTACCTTAAAGGTTGAGGAAAGTTAAAAAATGGTGGCTTCCAGCCCTTTGGGAGGCCGAGGTGGGTGGATCACGAGGTCAGGAGTTTGAGACCAGCCTGACCAACATGGTGAAACCCCATCTCTACTAAAAATACAAAAATTAGCTGGACATGGTGGTGTGCGCCTGTAATCCCAGCTACTCAAGAGACTGAGGCAGGAGAATTGCTTGAACCCGGGAGGCAGACGTTGTAGTGAGCTGAGATCACGCCACTGCACTCCAGCCTAGGTGACAGAGCGAGACTCCGTTTAAAAAAAGTAATGGACAAATTGATCAGAGTTGTATAAGTAATAAATTGAATTCAATTATAGCTACAGCTAGCTTCCCAAGTATTATCTCAAGTTAGTTTGTAATAGTTCCTTTTAAAAACATATTATATTTTTATTTTTTAAATTCCCGAGTTGTTTGACATTTTTCTTCCTTGAACTCTTTAAAATATTTTGTTGAACTGGACAGAGATTTTACTGGGATTCCAATTTAATTAAAGGAAGTTATTTCCAATGAACGCTTAAGAAAATTAGTTATAATCCTTTTTTTTTTTTTTGATTCAGACAGGGTCTCACTATGTCACCCAGGCTGGAGTCCAGAGGCACGATCTTAGCCCACTGCAGTCTTGACCTCCTTGGCTCAAATGAGCCTCTTGCCTCAGCCACCCCATTAGTTGGGACTACACATGTGCACCACCATGTCCAGCTAATTTTTGTTTTTGTAGAGACAGGATTTCCCCATGTTGTCCGGGTTGATCTAAAATTCCTGGGCTCAAGTAATCCACCTGTCTTGGCCTCCCAAAGTGCTAGCATCACAGGCATGAGCCACCGCGCCTCTCCTACAAAATGCAATTGAATGTATTTTTTCTAACAGATCGATAGGTACATCAGCATGATTTCTGTTTAGATAATACACAACTATATTCTGTTAATCAATCATATTACTTTTGATAATTGTGGCTATTTTTCTTTCCCTCCAGTTTGTAAAAATTTTAGATTTCCAAATCAGCAAATAAAACTTTTAAATATGAAAAAATATTTTTAAAATATTAGAACAGTCTCATTGTCAGGTAAATTGTTCATAAGAAAGGTGTTAAAAGTAAGTTAAAAGTAAATTTTAACAAACTGAAAACTTCAACACTGAAGTTTTCTGAAATTTCAAAGAAGCAAAACCAATAAAAATATCAAGAGCCATGTTAAAATAAATACATTCACTCCACTTAGTTAAAAGTAGAAGTATAATTCAAACTTACTATCTCTAAAATATCATAAAAATGTTTAAGAAATCTACAGTTTTTTTTGCTTCAAATCTCTGCATTTTATTTTTATTTTTTTAGACGGAGTCCGGCTCTGTCGCCAGGCTGAAGTGCCATGGTGCGATCTATGCTCCCTGCAACCTCTGCCTCCCGGGTTCAAGCAATTCTCCTGCCTCAGCCTCCTGAGTAGCTGGGATTAAGGCGCACACCACCATACCCAGCTAATTTTTGTATTTTTAGTAGAGACAGGGTTTCACCTTGTTGGCCAGGATAGTCTCCATCTCTTGACCTTGTGATCCACCCGCCTCAGCCTCCCAAAGTGCTGGGATTACAAGCGTGAGCTGCAGCGCCCAGCCAAATGTCTGCATCTTCATACCAAAATGCTTTGTTCTTTTCAGAAATGGTTTCTTAGAAATCCGAAAGCCAGAAAAAAAAAAAAAAAGCAGAATGTGGTTTAAATCCATGTCTAACAATTGAAGAAGCTGTTACAGAATCTAAAGTTTGTTTTGTGACAACGAAGAAAGGACTAAAAATGTGCTTTTAAGCCATTACTTACACAAACAGAAAATTATTCACATTTATGGTACAACTGATAGTCATGAAAGTTAAGTTTGCATAGGCTCAGTACATTCTTTTTCCTCTACATAGGAGGTTGAAACTTGCCTTTAATGTTGTAACGTTGGAGCATATTATCCTGCATCTAAGTCTTAAAGAGTCTTTAAACCATAGCACTGGGAGGACGTAAGTCATACAGTCTCCTTGTACAGGTTACCTCAATAGTTTGGCATGTTAAAAGGCCATGTTGCCAAGGTTAAAATCCAACATCTGACTGAAGTCATAGTCTTGTAAGCTTGCTCCTCCGTCAGCTGATTTCAAGGACACTCAGTTTCGTTTCATTCCAGGCTGTGAAGCTTTTCTTTTCAATGCCAGAACCTAACCATGGAAAGTGGAATTGAAAACAATTACACAGCGAATTGGCTTATGCGTGGACTTCGATCTGGGATCCACGAACATACCTAATGCTTGGCAGAATGGAGAGGGGTGCTATGTGTTATTATTATGTGTTATTATTAATCACATAACTGAAGTCTGTGGCTCCAGGCCTTCCATGGCTTGTCTCCCAACAAATTCTTTTCATAACTGAGAATCACGACAGGGTCCGGGCGCGGTGGCTCAACGCCTGTAATTCCACCACTTTGGGAAGCCGAGGCAGGAAGATTGCTTGAGCCCAGGAAATTGAGACCCCCTGGGCAACACAGCCCGACGTCGTCTGCCATCGATCAATCAATCAATGAGTACATAAATGAATAAGCGAATGAACGAATACGTGAAAGAATAGATGAATAAATGATAAAGAATCACGGCAGAACTCCTAACCTCTAGCACGCCTGCCTAGGGGAAGAGGAAGAAGTCAGGAAAGAAACACTCTTCACTTCTGTGACTTTTCTAAGGGCAGCAAACGGCGGCTGCTCACTTAGAGAACCTATGGTCTTTCCTGGCTTTAGAGGTCAGGGACGCAGCTACTAGCAGCAGAGAGACTCAAATCCAAGGGGAGTCCCACAAACGCTTCGAGGGCTGACATCAGAGGGAGCACGCACCAAGGGAAATTCCCCACCTCCCTGCGATACCGCAAATTCCCAGCCGCTGGCCATTTGGGACTATCCCACCGGAGGTGAAACTGAAGAAAACGCCACGTCGAAGGCGTGGGTTGCCGTAAGCGCGCCGACGTCACGCGCCAAGCTTCCGGCGATGGGTGGTCCTGGGATCCGGAGGGGAGGCGGGGTGGAGGCGGGGCTTGGGGCTGAGAGAGGCTGTGGTGGGTAGGTGAGTTCAGACCGAGGGGACTACGGGTCGGCGTTGGGTTCAGTGGGCTCGAAACAAAGGGCTGTCCGGTGGGGACTCGCCGCGGCGCCTTCTTACGAGTCGGGTCGAGGCTTCTCGGCCTAGCAGTGCCCTCGCTGCGCGATCTCAGGCGGGTTCTCCTCGGCTCCGCGCAGCCCGCGCCGCGGTGGGGGACCCGGCGCAGAGGCACCTGCTGCCGAGGGACCCCGCGGCCCGCCCCGGTGCTCGTGATGGGGCTGATCTTCGCCAAACTGTGGAGCCTCTTCTGTAACCAAGGTGAGAAGGATGGAACTGCGCGGCGGCTCGAATCCGAGGCAGAGGGTCCGGCCGCCGATGGGGACATCGGAGGCAGGGGACAGAGCGTTCGGAGACGCGGAGGAGGAAGGGACTTAGGCCAGGGGGCGGGCAGAAACTCAGTGTTTTAGACCTGGAGGACGTACAGGAGAGACCTGAAGTGTGGGAGAAACGGAGGCAGAAGAGAAGGCATTTGGCGTCCCAGAATCCAAACTGAGAATGTTTGGATATTGGCGAAGAAAAGCGGGATACAGCTAATGATGCCAGGAGGCGTATGGAGGGCCTTTCTTGTCTTTATTGAAGCGTGCTTGTGTTTATATGTAGCCCCAGGATAAGTGTCTTTTTAAAAATAATGTTGGTGCTTTGTTTTCCCGCCCTGCCGTTTGAGCCATAAGCCAGTGCACCTTCACTCTGATTTCATCTCCTTTCCTCTAGGACTCGGGAATGAGTTGTCCTATTCAGATACACGAGTTTTCCAGCATCTTCATTCTAAACATTTTTTTTGAGGCATTCAGAAACTAAATGCTTTTCGGTTTTGTATAAGACGTTACGTGTCCGTAATTAGTCTAGAACAGGTAATGAGACACCTGGAAGTGGCAGGTCCAAAGGGCCGAGAAGTTGCAAAACCTGTTCTGAGTCAGAATGAGATGTGATGTCTTCTGAAGGGAGAAAACTCCCAGACCAAAAAAGGGGCCGACGATAAGTTAAAGTTTTAGGCCTCCTTTGAACGGAGTGGTTTCTTAGTAATTGAAACCAGTTTTGAAAATCAACTCGTTTCATTTTACATTTAAGAGCCGGGCATCATTAATAAGCCAGTTTAATTTCCTTTTATGCTGGTACCAATTTGTTACTGCTAATGTAGGTATCTAATCTTTTTCTGGATTTAAGAAGTTGTGGAGGTAATGGAATGGCTTTTGTCGACTTGTTCTGTAGATTGATAAGAACACTAATACAGTCTTTTTCAAGGTTATATAGATGTAGGCACACATGTGTATGTATATGTATATGCCTGTATCCAGTAACCACATATAATATTACTTATCAAATGATTTCAAAGTGAGTAGAGCTTCACACTTTCTGGGTATTATCCATACATTTAACGTATTATCTTTATTTATTTATTTATTTATTGAGACAGAGTCTTTCTCTGTCGCCCAGGCTTCAGTGCAGTGGCACAATCTCAGCTCACTGCAACCTCTGCATCCTTGGTTCAAGCGATTCTTGTTCCTCAGCCTCCCGAGTAACTGGGATTACAGGCGCCCGCCACCACGCCCGGCCTATTTTTGTATCTTTAGTAGAGACGGGGTTTCGCCATGTTGGCCAGGCAGGTCTCGAACTTCTGACATCAGGTGATCTACCCACCTCGGCCTCCCAAAGTGCTGGAATTACAGGTGTGAGCCACTGCGCCCGGCCGTAAAGCATCATTTTAACACATGCTTAAAGGTATGAAGATTAATACAAAAATCACCAGTTTTCTCTTTCCCCTGAGCTGGAAAATCGAAACATTACCAAAGTAGTTGGTTTTCCCTTTATATCTTTCCCGTTTTCCTTTCTCTCTTTTCTGTTACGTGGCTGCTCTCTTGTCTTTTTTCGTTGGAGGTGTCCTTACTCAGACTAGAGGTAATAAAAGATGTAAGGGGAAAATTTAGAAGATGATGAAAGACATTCAGTGGCTACTTTTATAATCTCATAATTGTTCAGGCCTCCTGACTCTCCATTTCTACTTAGAATTTTTCTTTTTCTCTAACTTTCCTGTTGGAAAATTTAGAACCAGTGGTTATTCTGTTACTTTATTCTTATTCATTCATACAGCCATAGGCAAGTCTTCAGAGTTTAGCATAGGAGATACAAAATTAAAGAAGAAAGATACCTTACTTCCTGGCAAAGTACTCAAACATCAATAAGCGAGACAAACATGAAAAAAATGCAGTTTGGTAAATTATTTAACAGATATGTGTGAAAATGTGACGTTGGCTACAGCATAAGGTATACTTGGACTGTAATGTAATGATGAGTAGGAATTTGGGTGGCATGCTAGACAGAGCGAATAGAAGGGACATGTTATTCTAGGCAGAAGAGCTAATATGCAAAAGGGAGAGGAATGAGCTAGTTTGGTACTTTTAGGGAAGCTGAAAATAGTTGAGCTTGGCTGTGTGTTAGTTTGCTTGCGAGGAGTGAAGAGGAGACCAGATTGGAAAGACAGCCAGGAGAACATTATCACAGAGGGCCTCCAGTGTTGACTAGGACATCAAACTATCTAGAGCAAGGAATGGGACTCATTGAAGAGTTTAATCCACAGTTGTATCTTAGCTTATATTTTTGTTTTCTGCATCAACAAAATTAACTACCAATCTCAGCATTTTCCATTTTTGTCACTATATATATCTATTCCAGTGGAATTAGATGTATTAGAATAGCAGGCCCAAAGCCCCACCTCACACCAACTAAATCAGAATGGGGTGAAGTGGCCTCGGCATCAGTGCCGAGGTAAATCGAATGTGCAGCCAGTGTTAAGAACTGCTGATCTTACTTTATGTTCTCCTTTCCCTTGTCTTTCTTCCAATATTTCCACATTCTCATGTTTTTTTTTCCTGTAGCATTTTAGAGTCTCATGCATCTTATAAATTAGATACCTTTCTGTGAATAAGTATACTAAAGCATGTGTTTTCTAAGTAAAGCAATTTAAAAGTACATTAATTCCTGCAATTCTGTATTGTTTAAACTGGAAGCCTGTTTACTTCAACAGTTATTATTCAAGGAAATAATTTCAAATTCTGATTATCTCTGCAAACATTTTATATATCAATGTAGTTCTATGAAATACATATGTGTTATGTGTGTTTGATAGCTCACCTCTGAAGTTTTGCATTGTTTTTTAATTTTCTTTTGAACTTTTGTAGGCGTAGTCTTTTTCTCTCAGTGTTATGACTGTACAAACCTGTCATCAGTTATTGCTTTTTTTGTTGTTTGTTTGTTGTTTTGTTTTTTTTCTTTAATGAGGTGGAGTCTCTGTCGCCCAGGCTGGAGTGCAGCGGTGTGATCTCGGTCCACTGCAACCTCCACCTCCCGGATTCAAGCAATTCTCCTGCTTCAGCCTCCTGAGTAGTTGGGATTACAGGGGCACGCCACCACTCCAGCTAATTTTTGTATTTTTAGTAGAGACGGGATTTCACCATGTTGGTCAGGCTCGTCTTGAACTCCTGACCTCAGATAATCTGCCCGCCTTGGCCTCCCAAAGTGCTAGGATTACAGATGTGAACCAGTATGCCTGGCCCAGTTACGTCTTTAAATTTTATTTATTATTATTATTTTTTGAGATGGAGCCTCGCTCTGTCACCCAGGCTGGAGTGTAGTGGCATGATCTCAGCTCACTGCCACCTTTGCCTCCGGAGTTCAAGCAATTCTCCTGCCTCAGCCTCTGGAGTAGATGGGATTACAGGAATCTGCCACCAAGCCTGGCTAATTTTTGTATTTGTAGTAGAGACGAGTTTTGCCATGTTGGCCAGGCTGGCCTCGAACTCCTGACCTCAGGTGATCTCGCTTCCCAAAGTGCTGGGATTACAGGTGTGAGCTACCGCACTCGCCACTTATTTCTAGTGTTACCCAGAATTAAGAACAAATGAAATAGGGTTTTAATTGTAGTTCTTTTTCAGAACCATGTAACAGTAACATCTTAATTTCGTAATTTAATCATTTCTTTCCAATCAATGAATTTCATGTCATCATTTTGAACACTGGTTGCCAACTGCCTATGATTATTGTCCTTTAAGCAGGTTTCAAACACACTAAACTTATCATCTATCTGCATCCTGTCTTCCAGACCATTCTTTGTTTTTTTTTGTTTGTTTGTTTTGTTTTTTTGAGATGGAGTCTTGCTCTGTCACCAGGCTGGAGTGCAGTGGTGCAATCTCAGCTCACTGCCACCTCCGCCTCCCAGGTTCAAGTGATTCTCCTGCCTCAGCCTTCCAGGTAGCTGGGACTATAGGCAACTGCCACCATGCCCAGCTAATTTTTGTATTTTTAGTAGAGACAGAGTTTCACCATATTGGCCAGGTTGGTCTCAAACTCCTGACCTTGTGATCCGCCCACCTCAGCCTCCCGAAGTGCTGGGATTACAGGTGTGAGCCACTGTGCCCGACCTGGCTAACTTTTTTCTTAACAGATGGGATCTTACTGTATTGCCCAGTTTGGTCTCAAACTCCTAGATTCAACTGATCACTTCTCCTTGGCCTCCCAAAGTGTTGGAATTACAGGTGGGAGCCACTGCGCCTGGCCTAAAACATTGTGATTTACTATAACTGATAGTAACAGTAGTGTCTTTTTTTTTTTTTTTTTTGAGATGGAGTCTCGCTCTGTCACCCAGGCTGGAATGCAGTGACCCGATCTTGGTTCACTGCAAGCTCCGCCTCCCGGGTTCACGCCATTCTCCTGCCTCAACCTCCCGAGTAGCTGGGACTACAGGCACCTGCCACAATGCCTGGCTAATTTTTTGTATTTTTAGTAGAGATGGGGTTTCACCATGTTAGCCAGGATGGTCTTGATCTCCTGACCTCGTGATCCACCTGCCTCAGCTTCCCAAAGTGCTGGGATTACAGGCGTGAGCCACCGCGCCTGGCCTAACAGTAGTGTCTTAACCTAAAATTACCTCATGTTAGGGACCTACCTTTCAAAATGGTGCATTATTGTTGAGTTTTACCATCACAGGCCTTCAGTATTGTGTGAAGCATCATAATGCAAAATGTGAAGCAAGGAGCAGGGTTGTTTGAGAATGACCTGGGTCTTCACTTGAGTTGCTTCAACAAGGAGCCATCTGGTACTGCCCTTCCATTCCTTTCTCCCGACAGGATTATCTGCCTTCAAGTTTTGCTTATCTTTAAACTAGTGGCTTCATTCTCACCACTGCAGGCATGTTGTTTTCTCTAGATGCTTGGTAGGTGGAGCTTCTAGCTGTCACTAAAATTTAGAATGCTTAGTGCCAGGCAGTCTGTTTGTTCCTTCACTGGTAGAAGTTCTTGTACTTTAAGGGATAACACACAGGGTAATACTTAAAGATTGGCTACATTAGAGGATATGTAGCCAGGCTTGGTGGTGTGCACCTGTGGTCCCAGCTACTCAGGAGGTTCAGGTAGGAGGATCACTTGAGCCTGGGAGGTCGAGGCTGCAGTGATCATGCCACCGCACTCCAGCCTGGGCAACAAAGCAAGACCCTGTCTCAAATAAATAAATAAGGAGAATTATAGTGAGTTATACTAAGCAGGCAAGTTTTGTTTTGTTTTACAAAGCAGCTTCTACCATAGTGAAAATAGCCCTTCCAGAGGACCATGTCTGTTTATCCTGCACTGTTATAGGCTGTACCTAGAGTGTGTAGGTCATTAGAAGACCTGCACATCTCAAGAACTTAACTTTTCTTGGTCCCTCTTTTTTTGGCTGATAAAGTTTTACAACTTTAGAGTAGGAATATGAGCTGATAGTTGATTGTATGACCAGAATGTTGACATTCACCAGAGGTCGTCAAGAAGAGCGGGGTTCTGATATGAGATGTGCCCAATCATTGCCTACAAATCGACTGTGTTGTGATTCTGTGGCAACTTCCCTACTTACCCTGTTGATGTTAACTTGTAACTTTTTAAGCATTCTTCTGCTTTGGGGAAGGGGATCTTTATTATACTTGGCATAAGTTAAAATCTAGGAAAGATGGTATCTGGGGTGTTTTCTGTATTCATAGGACATTGCAGAATATGTACCACTTAACAGATAATTAGATGAGCTTTAGCAGCTACTTATTAAAAGAGGTGAATATTTAGTGCATGGCACCCAAAGGAGGAAAGAACTGAAGAGATTTTCGTTGTACGAAGAGCAGAAACAGAATCTGCTCAAAAGAACTGTAGAAGCCGATTGAAAAAATGTTAAACAATGAGTAATTGTGTAAAAACTTGAGAGTATACGTTTGTCTTTGTGACAGATGAAACGTTTCCATTTTAAGCTTACATGGGATTTTTAAGTGAGAGGAAGAAACAGATCGTGGTATACATAGGTGGGGAAACTTACAGATGTGAAAACATTTTGATAAAAAGCTAACTTGATTGGTACAGAGCTAAAAAGGTGTGTAAAACAGGCTTTTTTAAAAAACTTACATTTTAGGTTATAATTTTTGCCTAGATTAATATTTTGGTCTCCTCTCCCCTAGATGCAATATAAGTGACCAACTTCGCTGGTGTTTCCTTCCTACCCATCTCCCACATTCTTTTACAAGAGAATTAGACAGAGAATCAATGATAATTGATTTTGTTACTTAACCTAGGTAGCCTTAACATCATAACATTTCTTTCTGTATTTTAACAGTCTAGTAATAGATATTCAGTGAATGATTCTCATTAATGAGCTAACTAATAATCATTGTTGAAAGCATGTAATTGTAGTAATGCAGTAGTGTTAAATGTTTATGGTTTGCTTTCTTTTTGTAGAACACAAAGTAATTATAGTGGGACTGGATAATGCAGGGAAAACCACCATTCTTTACCAATTGTAAGTATGGGTGTTTATTAAACAGTTTTCACTAGTTATTGAAACTAATGTGTTTATAATTAATAAGAGATATAACAGTGTGATGGAAAAACTTAAATGTATGTTTTTTGGGTTTTTTTTTTTTAATTTTACCGAACACAATCTATAGAAAAGTGAGCAAAATAAACATTTGCTAAACCCTTCACAAACACTTACTGTTTTCTGGCCTTGAAAGAAAGAAATTAATATTAAATAAATAAAGCGCATATTAAAGTGCTGGGCTGAGGTGATAAAGTGGATTTCACTTAGTTCTTCCTACACTTGGGTTTATGTAAATAAATTGTTAGCTCTAGGAAGCCATTGCTACCCTCCTAATAGCTTTGGAGTTTTTTTTAACATAGCCAGACTTGTCAAGTCAAAAGAAATGTGATCACTTCTGAAAATATTGCTGTAGTCGCTTGTAAGAGGGAGAGTTTTGAGACTTTCAGAGAAATCTATTAATATCTTAGGAAATTTTCACAGGTCATCATTCCACTTGTCAGAGTACCTTCCATTATCCTTTCAGTGCCAATGAAATGATAGTATTAAGCAGTAGAAATGGATCTACCAAGCACTTTAACAAAATAGTTCTACAATTCTTTGCACCATTGTGTAGCTCTTACCTCTTCCCACTCATGTTGCATTAGAAGACAGCCATCAGCTCACCAGAAGTACTTCATTTGCCAGTGATTAGCGCATTTTTCAACTACTTTGCGAAAAAGCTACTGACTTAAAGTTTGTTGTTTCAGAGTTGAATAACCACTTGTTTCTCTTGAAAACATTTTCATTCATTGGTGATTATGTGTTTAAATATGAATTAGCTTTTAAACATCACATATAAACATTTCAGAAACCTGTCATCTTTGTTGAAATAATTTTACACATGGCTTCAAAAATATACGTAAAACCCAAGAGAGTTGCAAGCCTCCTCCAACACAGTACTGACATGTTACTGGCAAGGGCATATTTGTTGAATTAATTGATTAATGTAGCTTTACCAATGATTATGATAATACGAGGGGTATGAACATCAGTATTTATATATATATATACATATACACATACATATTTGAGACGGAGTTTTGCTCTGTTGCTGAGCTGGAGTGCAATGGCATGATCTCCACTCACTGCAACCTCCACCTCTCAGGTTCAGGCGGTTCTCCTGCCTCAGCTTCCAGAGTAGCTGGGATTACAAGTGCCCACCACGACGCCCTGCAAATTTTTGTGTTTTTAGTAGAGACGAGGTTTCACCATGTTGGTCAGGATGGTCTCAAATTCTTGACCTCAGGTGATCCACCCAAAGTGCTAGAATTACAGGCGTGAGCCACCACACCTGGCCTTCTGAATACATTTATAGTTAATTTAAATTTTCACTTGCCCATGGTTGTCTTTTTAGGACTACTTTAGATTAATATGCCTGAACTGATTTTTGTGACTAAGTCAATTTAGACAGTCTTCAAAATTATAAATAGCCCACTATCCAATATTTGCTATTTTGCAATCACCTAGAAACTTGCTTTTCAGGGTGGGATGGGACATTGGGTCTTATCTAACCGATAACAGGGCATGGTGGTATTGGAATTTTTGGCCACAGAAATGCAAATTCACACCACACTGTTTCCTTTCTTTTCCATCAAGCTTGCAATTTCTTCCATTAAAAAAAAAACAAGAAACAAGTCTTTCTTCTGGAGTTGTTGTCTAGATATTTATTTGCACAAATGTTCTCCAGGTTTCTAATTTTCATGCTAATGGTCATCATCATTGGTGCAGAAGGTTGATTGATCTTAAAAATACAGAGATAAAAGTTGCTTCAGATTCTCAAGATTTACAAGAGCTTTTATGGTGTCTGTTTTTCAACAGCTTAATGAATGAAGTGGTTCATACTTCTCCAACCATAGGAAGCAATGTTGAAGAAATAGTTGTGAAGAACACTCATTTTCTTATGTGGGATATTGGTGGTCAGGAGTCTCTGCGATCATCCTGGAACACATATTACTCAAATACAGAGGTATGCTAAGATGAATTTTGAATTTTAATCCAAAGGTCCAAAGAGTAAACATAGAAAGTAGATAGGCTGCACCTGGGCATATTGACAGTTGCCTTTTTTTTCGAGACGGAGTCTTGCTCTGTCGCCAGGCTGCAGTGCAGTGGCGCTATCTTGGCTCACTGCAAGCTCTGCCTGCTGGGTTCAAGCCATTCTCCTGCCTCAGCCTCCTGAATAGCAGGAATTACAGGCGTGTGCCACCACTCCCGGCTAATTTTTGTATTTTTAATAGAGACAGGGTTTCACCATATTGGTCAGGCTCGTCTTGAACTCCTGACCTCGTGATCTGCCCTTCTTGGCCTCCCAAAGTGCTGGGATTACAGGCTTGAGCCACCGCGGCCAGCCTGACGGTTGCCTTTTAATAAGATCCTTTTTTGTAGGGAATTTGGGTTTCTTTTTTTAAATAAATAAATTAAAATTTCATAAATGAGACTTAAGAATTTGGGTTTTCAAATAAAAGAAAAGGCAGATAGAAAGATTGTTTGGAGCTATTATTAGTTGAGTGCTTATTGTTTGGCCGGGTTCTCTCCGTTAATCTTCACAAGATTTTAATGTCTCTAGGGTTGGAGAGATCTGACACATGGAGAAATTATATAACTTTCCCCAAGATCTCACAACTTTCTAAGAGACCCTGACCAGGGGACGAATAAAATGTTTTATTAATTTAAAAATTTCTTATAACATGAACATTCAAAATGTTGGTAGATTTTTTTTTAATTAGAAAAAAGTGGATTTGCAAATCATCTCTCAAAGTTCTCTGTCAGTTATGAGTTCAGAGCTAACTTAGGGAACAAACCTGGATATATTCATGTTCTATTTCTGCTTTTATTTCTTCTTAGAGGCAGATTTTTTTTAAAGCCATTCAACGTAGTTTAGAGAGATTTATCCTTGAGAGTATGAGTTCACAATTGCATCCGTTTAATTGTTCTTTGCAAAGAAGTACACCTAACCAATTATTTTTTCTAAAAAATAACCTTTTAAACCTTTTAAAAATTGGAGTTGGGCCAGGCACGGTGGCTCATGCCTGTAATTCCAGCACTTTGGGAGGCTGAGGCGGGTGGATCATGAGGTCAGGAGATCGAGGTTATCTTGGCTAACACAGGTGAAACCCCGTCTCTACTAAAAATACAAAAAATTAGCCGGGCGTGGTGGGGTACACTTGTCCCCAGCTACTCAGGAGGCTGAGGCAGGAGAATTGTTTGAACCTGGGAGGCAGAGTTTGCAGTGTTCCGAGGTGGCACCACTGCACTGCAGCCTGGGTGATAAAACGAGACTCTTATCTCAAAAAAAAAAAAAAAAAAAATTGGAGTTGGAAGGGAAGGAGGTAGAAAAGGATGTAATACGAAGAATTTTTGGTGAACAAAGTTGCCTTTTTAAATAAAAAACATGTATTTTTCTAGATTTATATTATAATAGCACGTGTGTATGTGTGTATATATTCCAATGCAACGTGTAAGTAGTAAACAAAGATGGCGTATCATAGATACTCAGAACTTGTGGTAGCACTTAATTATTTTATTGGGTATGCAGAAGCTGTAAGCAAATAGTATAGTTAAAGGGTAGCTTATACATTTATACAGTAAAATAATGTTCTGAAACTAGAATGAGTTAGAAAGTAAGGGAAGGGCCAGACGCAGTGGCTCACTTCTGTAATCCCAGCACTTTGGTAGGCCGAGGTGGGCAGATTGCTTGAGGCCAGGAGTTCAAGACCAGCATGGCCAACATGGCAAAACCCCATCTCTACTAAAAATACAAAAATTAGCCAGGCATGGTGGCATGTGCCTGTAGTCCCAGCTACTCTAGAGGCTGAGGCATGAGAATCGCTTGAACCTAGGAGGCGGAGGTGACAGTGAGCTGAGATAGCACCACTGCACTCCAGCCTGGGTGACAGAGTCTCGCTCTCTCTCAAAAAAAAGAAAAGTAAGGGGCAAATGACATTGTAGCATATGATTAATTTAAACATCAGAGCTGTTAGTAGTTTAAAGCTCACAGTTAACTCCACCTGTGAAAAGGGCAGTTATCATTGATGACTTAGTGCCAGAGTTGATTCTAGTGAATCCATATGTACTTAAAGTATGTCAAAAGGGTAGTTCTTGAAATGGCTGAAACTCTGGAGGACTTAGCATGGGTCCAGAAAGAGATATCCATTACTGATGCAATTTGCATGAAATGTTCTTTTAGTAAGTGATCTCTACAAGAATATCAAAATTACTACAAAGAACAGTGGCCTCTGTCACTTTGCATTTTGAAAATTCTTCACGTGGAAGAGTCCCCCAAAAGCTGCATTATGTCCATTATAATACAAGAAGTTACAGGTATTAAGTAATTCTTGACACCTTCCTCTCAATAACTCACGGTTGCATCCCCATATTCTGTCAATTCCTCCTTTGCCACATGACATTCTTTCCATTTATTCCCTTCTAACCCCAACTCAGTTTATATTCAGATTAGTTGTCTGTTTCCCTAATTTTATTTATTTTTGTTTTTTATTTATTTATTTTTTTGAGACGGAGTCTCACTCTATCACCCAGGCTGGAGAGCAGTGGTTTCATCTTGGCTCACTGCAACCTCCACCTCCCAGGTTCAAAGGATTCTCCTGCCTCAGCCTCCCAAGTAGCTGGGACTACAGTACACACCACCACACCTGGCTAATTTTTGTGTTTTTAATAGAGACAGGGTTTCACCATATTGGCCAGGTTGGTCTTGAACTGTCCTCAAGTGATACGCCCACCTTGGCCTACCAAAGTGCTGGGATTACAGGTGTGAGCCACTGCACCTAGCCTGTTGCCCTAATTTTAAAGTCATCTCTGTAATCTAATTCCACCCTTTATGTCTTACTTTATTTTGCATCTATCTACTGCTGTAATGACATCATTTCATCTCATTTCTTAGCCTTTATTCTGTATAAAGTGTTCAGCTTAAGGGTGCTTTTTCGCTGTGTCATCTCCTCCATCTCCTCCTCCTCCTCCCCCTCACCTACCCCCCACATGTTTTTAAAATGAGTTAGGACCTCTCTGTCACCCAGGCTGGAGTGTAGTTGCATGATTCTCAGTACAGCCTCAACTTCCTAGGCTCAAAGCAGTCCTCCCACCTTAGCCTCCCAAATAGGTGGGACTACGTGCTTGGCTAATTTTTATTTTTTGTAGAGAGACAGGTTCTCACTATGTTGCCCAAGCTGGTCTCAAACTCCTGGGCTCAAGCAATCATCCCACCTCACCTCCCAGAGTGCTGGGATTACATGTGTGTGAGCCACCATGCCTGGCCTGTATCTTCTTATTTTTTAATATACAAACTACCTTTTTTCATGTATAGCTTTACCAACAGATTTCTCCTCTTTTTTCTGGCTTCTTGCCTTTATTTAATTTGACCTGAATCTCCAGTATATTAATGCCTAAGTATATATGTTTCAATCTTGAACATTTATGGTTGATATTGTTTTCTAAAATTGTCTTATTTTTAAAATGCATTTATCTTTTTCTTTCAAACTGGCTTTTCTTTCTAGGAGTTAGGAGATTGTGGTATACATAAGTAAGCAATTATTGACTGTTTAGATGAGTGATAATGGAGTACTTTGAAGTTTTAGTGAAAAATATTACTGAAATTAATGTAAGTTTCTTTTCAAAAATTACTTTTTACTACCAGCATTTGAAAACAAATCATAGTATTATGTATTCGGGCATCACTTAAAAAAAATCAAGTTGGGCACAGTTTTTATTTGTTGAAGTTATGAGTTATTTTCTTATTGTTAACATTTGGATTTTACTGCTTGATGTGATTCAGTATTATAAAAGCTGTTTATGGTGAAAAAGCAGTAGATGTTTTATAGTAATGATGATGCCATGTAGAGAAAGTACTTAGATTACTTGAGTAGTTTTACAGAAACCTTTTTAGCATCCCATTCAATTTTCTGTCTTTCCTTTTAATTTTCTTCTAGTTCATCATTCTTGTTGTTGATAGCATTGACAGGGAACGACTAGCTATTACAAAAGAAGAATTATACAGAATGTTGGCTCATGAGGTAAATTTTTAAAGTAAATATTTAAAAAACGATGTAGTAAAGTATCTGTACATTGCCTTTGCTTTTTTGCAAAGATTAATGTGATATGATGTTGGCTATTTTATTATTAACACAACTTTACATATTAAACTGATGGAAATCTTGAGGTAAAAAAAAGTTCATTACTTTTTTAAACTTAGAAAACCCTAACACGTTAATTTGTAGATTACTACTGTTATTGCAAAATTTTTTCAAAGCTAAAGTTACTTAAGCATGCCTTTAAAAGTTTGATAAATTGAGATAAGTAAAAGGAAAACTTAAGGGTCTTTTCCCCAAAAGTTTATAATAACTGAAAGGTTTTTTTTGTTTTTTGTTTTGTTTTGTTTTTGTTTTGTTTTGAGACGGAGTCTTGCTCTGTAGCCCAGGCTGGAGTGCAGTGGTGCAATCTCGGCTCACTGCAAGCTCCGCCCCCTGGGTTCACGCCATTCTCCTGCCTCAGTCTCCCGAGTAGCTGGGACTACAGGCACCCGCCACCACGCCCGGCTAATTTTTTCTATTTTTAGTAGAGATGGGGTTTCACCGTGTTAGCCAGGATGGTCTCAATCTCCTGACCTCATGATCCGCCCGCCATGGCCTCCCAAAGTGCTGGGATTACAGGTGTGAGCCACTGCACCCGGCCCAATAACTGAAAGTTTTTAAATGAATAACTCAAGATCACTTAATTCTAAGTATTTCAGATATTTAAGAAAACTTAGTAAAACACATTCATGCACCGTATCAACATAAGATATGAAATATCTTATGATACCTTGCCAATCTGATCTTCCCTTCTCTTTCAAGAGGTATCTACTACCTTAAAAGTAGTGATTGTTATTCTTATGCATATTTTTATACTTTTACTACATTTTTATGTCTTGAAGTTATACAGAGTATTGTATTCCATGCTGGGATTTTTTTTTTTTTTTTGAGATGGAGTCTCGCTTTGTTGCCCAGGCTGGAGTACAGTGGCGTGATCTTGGTTCACTGCAACCTCCGCCTCCCAGGTTCAGGCGGTTCTCTGCCTCAGCCTCCCGAGTAGCTGGGATTACAGGCACCCGCCACCACGCCCGGTTAATTTTGTATTTTTGGTAGAGACAGGGTTTCACCATCTTGGCCAGGCTGGCCTTGAATCCCTGACCTCGTGATCCACCTGCCTCAGCCTCCCAAAGTGCTAGGATTACAGGTGTGAGCCACTGTGCCTGGCCTGTATTCCATATTTTTAAAAGTAATAGTATATAATATATATGCTTCTGAATCTTGCTCTTTTTTACAACGTTGTGACTTATCCCTGATAATACATTCTGATTTATCCATCTTAATACGCACTGCGTTAGTTCATTCCTTTTGACAACTATATAGTTTTCCACAGTATGAATATATCACAATCTATTCTTCTAATGTTTTCATAGTATAAACGATGCTGAAATGAATATTAACCAATGAGCTTATGTTATACAAAGACTAGTACGTAATAAGTATTGCGCAGCTCCTATCACCAGTACTCTACTTTTAAGTTTTGGAGAAACTCTAGTTTGGCAACATACTACCAAATTTGCCTGTTAGAATATTACTTATGTAGTTTTGAGTCAGTATTTAAAATTCAGATGTATTTTTTATTCAGTTTGACCAATTCGACTCAAAAATAAAAAATAATTATTTAATATTAATCTGTTAGAATGAATAATGAAATTACGGGTATTTGAGATTATTATTATATTAAATATGAGTGCCCGATTATGTTAAAGTAGAAGCACTTCTTTTTAACTGTTCAGCTGGGTAAATTTAAATTGTGGTATTTCACATATTAGAAATATTTTGTCTTGATTGTAGGATTTACGGAAGGCTGCAGTCCTTATCTTTGCAAATAAACAGGATATGAAAGGGTGTATGACAGCAGCAGAAATCTCGAAATACCTCACCCTTAGTTCAATCAAGGATCATCCATGGCACATTCAATCCTGCTGTGCTCTCACAGGAGAAGGGTAAGTTCATCAGTCTGAGGGGAAGTATGACTTCTTTCAAATTTCTTCCAACTTTTTAAGCCAACTTGTTTTCTTCTTGGGTTCTGTTCCTTTTCTGTTTGTTTGTTCTTAATTAAAGGTGACTTTTATAATGTGTCTCAGGCTTACAACATAGAAATAATTCTAGTAAAATCACTGGCAACTTAAAAACTTTTAATGTAAACAAAATGTTTTACCAAAAAGCAATAAACTATTGAATTAGATTTTCATAATCCAAATTTTTTGATGTTCTTTGTTGCCTTTATCATATACTGAGAAAAAAACTGTAATGTCACCTTTCTTTTAAAGAGGAAGCTTGAAAGAAATTTCACATTTTCTGCAAGGACTTAAACCTAAGATCTCAGCTTTCTGCAAGAGTACATCGTCTTTATTATTAGGAGGTCTTTTGGGAGGCATAATTCTAGACAATAAACAGTTGAGACAAATGCCATATAGTCTGTTCTTCCATCTTTAACAATTTGAATGTGGGTATTAGGCCAAGAAGAACCCAATGTTATTTATGTATTACCCAGTTTATATCAGAGAACTTATCCTCAAATCAACCTCACCTTCTTAGTTTTTGTCTTAGTATTTATCAGAAATAGCTTGCAGTAATACCTGTGTGTAGGCCTTTTTGACTCATACTTTTGAGACTGAGTCTAAGTATTCCATTCTTTAGAATTGAGGAGGATAAGGTGAAGTTCCAGTTAACTTTTCTCCAGTCGTTAAGTTTCAGTTAATTTTAAAAGGTGGGGAGTATTTGCAATCTTCGTGGCAAAACTGGCATAATTGTATCTTCAAGATGATACTGAAGCAATTTCCCACAAACTGATTAAGAATATTTAAGAAAACATTCCATTTAAAAATTTCACTTACTGGCCGGGCGTGGTGGCTCATGCCTGTAATCCTAGCACTTTGGGAAGCTGAGGCGGGTGGATCACGAGGTCAGGAGATGGAGACCATCCTGGCTAACACAGTGAAACCCCGTCTCTACTAAAAATACAAAAAATTAGCCGGGCGTGGTGGAGGGCACCTGTAGTTCCGGCTACTCGGGAGGCTGAGGCAGGAGAATGGCGTGAATCCAGGAGGCGGAGCTTGCAGTGAGCTGAGATCGCGCCATTGCACTCCAGCCTGGGTGACAGAGCAAGACTCCGTCTCAAAAAAAAAAAAAAATTTCACTTATTATAGTGTGACTTGAACGTTGACACTGATGTATATAAATAATGATTGTGCTACCAGCCTTTGGTTAAGACATAAAAATAATAAGTATGCTTTCAGTTTTTAAGTATGAAGTTTTTAATTTTAAAAATACTTCTATCTTTTGTTCAGGTTATGCCAAGGTCTAGAGTGGATGACCTCCCGGATTGGTGTGAGATAACTTTTTTGCTTGAAAGAGACTGCTCTATTTATTCTGTGACATGAACATTTTTTCCTAGTACCTTTGGCTGCTAAGGCAGCAGCATGTTTAATTTATAACAACACAAACCTCTGAGAGCAACACTTGAATCAAGTGCAGCTGACCTGGAACATAAAAGATTTTTTCTTAACTTTTTTTTTTTTAACTTACTAATCTTCAGTTGGATGAACATAATGTATAACTATGTTTTCAGCAACAATTCTTCTGTTTATTCTAATTAAGTGACTACCTTGTAAGAAATGTTTGTCATATGCTTGATGTCTTCTGAAATATTCTTATAACCTTAATGACCAGTTGCTTTCAATTCTTGACCACCACTCCCTCCCAACCAGAGAATTCCTGGTTTGATAGAGTAGTTGTGGAAACCATCAGGTACTGCCTGCAAACTTCTCCAGCACTAAATATTTGTTCCCCCTGTGAACCATTCATCTTTCGGACAGAGCCTCCTATAAAGAAAGAAATCTGCCTAGAGGATATATGTAAGGAAGATTCCACATCATAAGTACTTGCCTTTTAACTTTCCCCCACATTACTGTGAGTCATGGAATAATGTTTAAGTTGTTATTTGCATGGAAATTAAGTAGGCTGTTTGTTTATCTAAAGGAATCGAGTTCACTCTTCTGCCTGCAACATATGGTCAAAAACTAACCAAGGTAAAATACTTATTTGAAAGCCCAACTTTGATGTTAAATATTCTTGAATACATCTGATATTTTAAGAATATCACATTATTCAATGCATATAAAACTATCAGAAGTTGGTAAAGCATACCAGCACTAAAAATAAGACAATTGGAATATATTTTAGCATCAGTTTACAAACAACTTTATTATCAACAGAAATTTTAGCTCTTTTCTTTGCAAGATACGTCACAGCTGCTTTGGGGAGTAGCTGAAGCCGAAGTATGAACAGTCCATTTTGTTTCTTAAAATTTGAAATTGTGTCTGTCGTAGCATTTTTACCACCAGCAGTATATTACTTAAAAAACTACACGGCTTTCCTTGAATTTATTTGATGGTATTATGTAATAGACTTCAAACAATTGCCATCTTTGTAGTTATGCCTTGGGTTCTAAAATCTTATAGGAAACCGCTGAATTGAATCCTAGCTTTTAGAATATTAATATGAGACTCTAAGTTAATATTCTTAACAACTTAAAAATTAAGAAAAAGTCATAATCTATCAAAAGTTTATGTATTGGATGGCATTAAAACATTTTTGAGGCAGTTGTCTAATATGAACAATAATCTAAACAGTATATTCCTTAATTTAAGAGGAAAGACAAGTGTTGTATTTCGATCCTGTTTATTCAAATGTGTGATTTTGCTGAAATGAAAGGGATAAAATGAATACTTAGAGAATAATACTTCATTTTTGCAGTATTTTTTAATTTTGATAAAGATTCAGTGTTCATAATATCAAAATATGTGTTCAAAATTGGTATTTTAATTTTAATATTTTTGTAAGTTGATTTAAATTTTGCTCTTTTTTCAGGTGTGCTTGATTTGTTATATTTAATCAAGTTAATTTAGTCGAATGTGGTAACATTTTTCTGATTTATCTTTAGTTGTAGCACACCCTTGAACTGAACAGTGGCCAGAGGAAAGCTTTCCAGGCTTTGGAAAGTAGTTTAACTTTGTTTTAAACCGTTTTCTTAGTGATTCTGTATCAAGTAGAGGATAAGTTTAGTTTAACTTAGTTTTTAATATAACTGATAATCAAGAACGTGAGCGAAAAGCAGACATAAATCAATATGGATGCTTTGTGGTGTGTGTGGGGTGTGGGGGAATTAAGAAAATGCCATTTACCTAAGCACAGTTTGCCTGAATTTCTACTTGGTTATGTTGTTTACCGTAAATACTGAGGATAATTCCCCTAAGTCTGTCCTGAGAAAAAGCATACTTAGTACTCCTGTATTTGTTCTTATGAAATGACTATCTGCCTTCTTGTATCTAGTAAGATTGGCTGGCTCAATTTTCTTCTGTCAAATTATATGGTTATTTTTTATATTACCACATCAGCATTATATTAAAAGTGTTTTTAATAGTTGATTGTATTTTGCCAACTACTAGTATAGACTCAAATTTGCTATTTAATTTTTAAAATACGATTTATTTTCTAAATCCTTTAAAAAATATTTGCTTAGTTTTGGATTAGAAATGATTTATGTTAGCCATGTGTTGAAGATGAAATTGGCATCAGTGTAGACTGTGCTGATTGGGAAAAGTTCATGATTAGGAAATTCATGTAAGACTTTTTAAGAGTATTTTTTAGGTTTTCACTCAATCTTTCCTGTTACAGTAACGTGAAAACTGATTATTCTTTACTCCAAGAGAATGTTTTAACCCAAGCAAGTATCTAATACTAGAGCATTGGTTCTGACATTCATTGTAAATCAATGAACTATAAGATACTGTCTGAAAAATGTACATTTGTAATTAGTGCCTTTATTCATATTTTGAAATAAGTTCTTAGTTTTATATTATACCTGTTCTTTAGAAGTCACGTGAGCAGCTAATTATTTCAGTGATGAAATAATTTGTGTGTTTTATCCCCCTTCACCTCCATGTATTGGTTAGCACAGTTTATAGTAAGTGAAAAGCAAGGGATCCACCTGCATTACCTTCAGGAGACTGTTCTACCTTTTAATTTAAAAATAAGGAAATTAAATTTTAACAGAAGTCTTTTAAGTGTGTTATAACCAAAATGTTCAATTATCCTTGCAAATTCAAATACAGCATTTTTCTTAATTTTGAGCATGTCATGCCCTTCATCTTTAAACCCATCATTCTTATTGAAGCCCATCTGAGAACTCTTAGAATTAATAGAACCTTTTATAAGGGAATATACTGAATATTTTTTATTGTTAATGTAACTTAATTCCTTAAAACCTGGAATATTAATATATATAATCTATTAAAAGCTGAAGATTAAATATGTAATTTTTGCTTTTAGTTTCTTGTGTTAGTATGCATAAAGGTATCAATACTTTTATTCTGTATTCATTAGGAGAAAGGTAATAAATTTAAGTTTCATTGCTGAAAAATGTTAAATGGGTGCCACCCCATCGCCATAGTCATTTTGATTAAGCATAATTTAACTTTCATTATAGCATAAAGAGAAAATAATTATTTTACTATGGAAACAGTGATAGGCAGTGCTGTAAACAGTATTCTCTGAAAAGTTGTGGAGGTCACAAAGAAAATTTTAAAGAATATAGAAGCTTTTTAAAAAAATCTTTTTAGTGTAGTTTCTTAGAACAAATTATAAACATAATTGTTCTGAATAATCAATTTTTATTTAGTCCTTAACTATGTAAAACCGTATCCGAAGAAAAATGTACCGGTGTCGTGTCTAAAGATGGATAAATTTCATTGGAATTTATCTTTGGCGGCCAACTTTATGAGGCAGACTTTTCATCTACGGCTTTGGAACCAAAAAAACTTCACTCTGATTCAGTTCTAAAGGCTATTTTACATTTTGCCGGGGTAAAGTGACTTCAAGATACACCATGGTGTCTTTTATCTAGTAGAATACTGTGCTAGCCATCTAAAAAAGTGGATTTGAGCCTTAATTTGGCCATTTCTCAGTTGTCTAGTTGACCTTAGACAATTAGTGCCCATGGCTTTCCTTTTGTTTTTCCCATACTGAGGAACTTAAATTACAGCTCTAAAATGTCTTTTGGTTTTAAAATTCTGGATGCTTATATCCTACTATTAAAAATTAAAAATCCCCCAAATAGTAGGGAAATACAAGTAATATGAAATTAAATGTATTTTTATCCATTATTTGATTCCCACCTATTATTTTATTTAGAATACGAATACAACCAAATAGGGAAAAAACTATCAGTAACTGCTATTCAACTTAAATTCAGCGAATAGCTAATGACAATGCAAAAGAGAAAACAAGCCATATTGCTAAGAAAAGGATAGTAAGCTGCTTAGAAAGAACCAGCCTGTGTTGGAAATAATTCTCTTCTAGATAATTTACCTTATTTTCTTGGCTTGTACTAATTGAATGGAAGTGGTTAATTTGTTCAGAGTTGATTGCCTTTTGATGCCACCGCAAACTATAGTTCTGTGTGACTTTCCATATTGAAAGAGTAGGGTCAGTAGCCAGGTTGTCAGTCTTTTACAAATGTCTATATAAATGTCTACATAAATCTGAAAGTGGTTTATATTCAAGGTTAGTTTCTCAGTAGCATCTCCTTATTATTCATTTACTGTTACTATGAAGACTGAAATCCAAAAGCCAGGTTCCCCAAAAAAGTATTTTTTAAAAATTTTAGGGGACCAAAATAAATAGAGGAAGACCAATATAAAAAAATATGTTCAACTATTCCATTTTAAATTTAAAGCAGAAAAAAAAAATTGTACCCCTCAGACCTAAAGGCAGCTTTAAATGTATATAGTTTGGTGAAACATTTGGGAAATTTTAATTTGGAGATTTAGAAGCATACTGAAAAACAAATTCAAAGCACTTGAAAGTAAAGACAATACCATGAGGTCGAAAAACCTTTAAAAGGATATTAGGTAAGAGAAAATGTGAATGAAAGCAGTGAATTTCTGCCTCTCCTCGTATTTAGGGTACTTAAAATTACTAAAAAATACCGTCTTTTTACCATAGAGCTAGATGGCCTGTATTACTCTTAATATGGCCAAAGGAGTGAAGACTGATTAGGGTTTTAGAATTTGGAACTGTAGTCACATAAAGGCATCTTTTGCATTTCTTAAACCAGTAATCTACATTTTCTCCTTGTAATGGAGAAATATGAAATGTGCTGTGCATAGCTTTTGGAATAGAAAACAAAGTTTTAAAAGAATGGATATGTTTTCTTGCACAACTTGTAAAATTTTAATTAAAAAATTACCTCATTTTTCAATCCATAAGGTGCTTTGCTCAAGTTTGTGGGATGTTTGTACCATCCCATAAAAACCCACTTCACCCAAACTGTATTTGAAATATGCAAAATTCATAACTAAGGGATAGCATTCCTTGGAGATTTTGTTTTGTTTTACTCTTGTTTACCAGCTGCGCCAACATGGTAGATATATCAGATTCACATATGGTTTCATTAAAGCACACAGGAAAGTGCTCAGTCAATATTTAATTAGTTTAATTAGATAAGAGAAAGGAGAAATCCTAAATTTGATAGATTCTATTATACTGTGAATATATTTCCATCAGTGTTGGTAAGATATCAAATGACTATCAGTTGATCCCAGTCATCAGTGACTTATTTGCATATTTAAGCCCTATTCACAAGAGACCATAATCATTTTAATGTTGTATTTTCCCTCAGGAAATTTAGGGACTCCGAAGCCCCTATTTTATTCTCTTGGAGTAAACTGTTGAGTGTAGTTACAAAAACTTTTATTTATGACTTAAAAAAAGTTTAGCTGCTATTTCATTGAAAGTGTGAAATAAAATGGTCATGATTTTTTTCAATTACAGAATAGTACAAATTTTACCATGTTCATCTATTCCACAGAGCATGTTAAAAACAGCAACAACAACAAAAACCTAACAGCAATTACAACCTTGGTGTTGCGTTTATTCTAATCAGAGTGAATGATTATAATCACACTTTGCTATTTTAACATAAATTGGTGCTTTAGAGCATTAAAGAGGAAGCAGCAGGCCCTGTACTCAATATTTATTATTTCTTGCCTCAGAATGCAAAACAACTTTAAAGTGTCTATATTCATATATATGTGCGTTTCTTAAGATTTAAATACAAACTATTGTTACTCCTTAAGCTTCAGGCTTTCTGCGAAAGCTCTAAAAATATCTTAGTTACTATGCTTGGTCAACTAGAAGATGGTATTAATAAGGTCAGAATTAGGAACTGGATCACTCTGTGGGTCCTCTGGTATTGTGCAGAGGAAAGAAAAATGTCGTTCACACCACAGACTGTGTGTCTGAGCCCCAGCCAAACAAATGTGTTCCACTGGTCCAACATATAAGCATTAACAACAGCAACAAAAAATTTAAAACAAGTAAATTAATGCATTCACATTATCACTTACTGAAAATGGTTCAAAGCATGTTTTCCTGATGGTTGTTTAAATGACATGTTTTAAAGTTTTTAATACTTTCTTACTGTTATGAAGTGCTTCTTTTGTATGTTAAGTTTAGGTTGCCAGTACTCATAATTTTTATTTCTGCAATTATGTTATAATGAGTTGTTTGCATGCCTACTTAACCCAAGTAAAAGGATGCTGTTTGCTCTGGAATGTTCATCTTTTAGACAGGTTTTGGCTCATTTCCAATCATGGTGCAATATAGTGTAACATTCATTTGTTTTCATTCAACAGTTTTATTTTTGTCATAATAAATAATTACTTTTCCAATACGAAGTGAATCCAGTGTTTTCTTTTAAAGATAAAATCTGCTATAAGTTATTTGCTTGCAAATAATAGAAACCCACCTATGCCAACAAAGAGAGGATAATTGGGGTGAGGTGGTGGAGGCTCACGGAACCCACGGAACAACTGGATTTGTAGAACAGACTGACACTAGAGACTGGACCATTTAGGAGCAAGCAGGAAGTTACCTTTTTTCCTACTCATCTTTTTCTGTTTTTCACCTGACTGGATTTCTGTTTCCTGTTCCACACAACAGATAATGTCCCAAGTCCAGTAGCCTCCTGAATTTGTACAAGGGAGAGGAGAAGTCAGATTATTGTTAGACTTTTAGTTACAATTCCATATTCCCCAGAGAAATTGTTCATTAGCCTGCACTGGGTCATTTCCTCTCTCTGATCTAAACAACTGGCTAAGTGGAAGGTGCGTTTACCAGAGAAGGAATCCCTGGCCTGGGAAGGTGATCCAGATTGGTGTGTACTCCATTGTGGGGTATAATTGGGATCATCTACCTAAGTTGTGTCCTTGTAAAAAATAAAATAAAATGGAGATCTAATAATGAGTGGGATAACATTTTCACTATGTTCATTCTTCAGATTCCTCTAAAGTAGTGGCTTTAACTCCACCGTTTTTGTTCACAGACCTCTTTGGGAATGTGATAAAAGTTGCCTACATAGAAAAATTATTCATATTTAGGCCGGGCCCGGTGGCTCACGCTTGTAATCCTAGCACTTTGGGAGGCCGAGGCGGGCGGATCACGAGGTCGGGAGATCGAGACCATCCTGGCTAACATGGTGAAACCCCGTCTCTACTAAAAAATACAAAAAATTAGCCGGGCGTGGTGGCGGGGCCTGTAGTCCCAGCTACTCGGAGAGGCTGAGGCAGGAGAATGGCGTGAACCCGGGAGGCGGAGCTTGCAGTGAGCCGAGATTGCGCCACTGCACCGCAGCCTGGGCGACAGCGCAAGACTGTCTCAAAAAAAAAAAAAAAAAAAAAATTATATTTACAGAGTTAGGAATTTTGAGTAGAAGGTTAGGAATTTCAGGTACCTAAGCTTAAGAGTTCTGCTACACACAGAAAACTCAGATTTCTTCTGAAAGACACCAGAAACTAGTAAGATTTCATTCTGCCTATTACTTTTTAATCCGTGAACTTAAGATTGATATCTTTTTTAAAGCATGTTTTATGTAGGTATTTTTGTAGGTATAATGAATGCAGTAAACTGCTCACGGTTAAACTGTACAATTCGAAAAGCTTTGATGTGTATACATTTGCAAAATCCTCACCCCAATCTGGGTAATGAAAATATCCGTCACTCCAGAAGTTTCCTAGTGTCACTTTATAATCCTTCCTTCTGCTCCACTCCCCATCTGCAGATAATCACTGGTTTTGACTAATTACCACCAATTTTGTGGTTTAAAACAATTTAAAACAGTCTAAAATTAAGGTGCCAGCAGGGCTGTGTTTCTCCTCAAGGTTCAGGACAGAACTCATATCCTCACCTTTTTCAGCTTTCAGAGGCTGTGTGTATTTCTCGGCTCATGGCCCCTTCCTCACATCACTCCACCATCTGGCTTCTGGCAACACATCTACCCATTCTCCTCATCCTATGCTTTTCTCATATTAAGGACCCTAGTGTTTCTAACTAGGTTTTCCTTGATAATCCAGGATAACCTTCCCATTTTGAGGCCCTTAGGCCAGGTAAGGTAACACATTCACATGTCTTGGGGAATTAATTCAACTTCATGTGAGCTAAAAGAGCATCCTGAACAAAAGCCTCACATGCTGGCAAGTGGCCATTTGCGATCTTGGCTCACTGCAACCGCTGCCTCCCAGGCTCAAGTGATCCTCCCATCTCAGCCTCCCGAGTAGCTGGGACCACAGGCATGTGCCACTACACCTGGGTGATTTTTTGTACTTTTTGTAGAGATGTGGTCCCACCATGTACCCCAGGCTAGTCTTGAACTTTTGGGCTCAAGCCATCTGCCCTCTTTGACCTCTCAAAGTGCTGGGTTTATAGGCATGAGCCACTGTGCCCCGCTCATACACTGATTCTTGATTTAGCAAACCTTTCTTTGTTTAAAAAACCCTTCCTACTAAGAAAACAAATGTATACTCCTCAGCAAATTTGAATTCCCATCTCTAATTTCCCATCTGAGATTTTTGACCTGACATTTTTGTGAGGACATGGAGATTTGATGATATTGCTATACTTGAGGATTATTCTGCAACAGAAACAAATGTAGTTTGAGTTCAATAATAACAATGAATCCATGTCTTCCAAAATGGGATTGGCTATTTTATCACTTCTTTCAAATTAATCACCTTGTTTTGGCAGATGACACTATGTAACTCAACATCAAGATACTTCATACTTGATAGGAATCATCTCATCTATTCTTTGACTCTGTTCTGAATTATGGTATTTTTATATTCAATTTAAAATTACACTGCAACTCTCACTGTAACCTCTGCTTCCTGGATTCAAGCAACTCTCATGCCTCAACCTCCCAAGTAGCTGGGATTACAGGCATGCACCAATTACAGGCAATTTTTTTTGTATTTTTACAAAAAACTTCTGACCTCGGGTGATCTGCCTGTCTCGCTCGGCCTCCCATAGTGCTGGGATTACAGGTGTGAGCCACCACGCCTGGCCCAGATGCATGTGGTTCTAAAGCTGTACACTACCATGGAGAAAGGTTGAAGAAACTTGAGCTCTGGCTTCATTTTCTCTTATTAACAGAATGAAAGGGAAATGAAAGAATTTCCTCCAGATGTGCCTTGCCCAAAAAGGAAGTTCAGGGGATGCATAGACATAATGGAAGTCACTTGGCTAGCAACGGCAATTTGTATTCAGAACAGGGACCCTGTGGCTCAGAAGAGGTGGAGAGAAAAGGCTTGGAGAAGGATTTCACATTCTGAGGGAAATCTTAACTATATGCCTGCCTGAGCTAAATAGGAACTCTAATTCCTTCTGCTTATAAACAAAACAAAAAACAAAAACGGATGCAAACAAGAACAGTGGCTCCTTTTCAAACCTGTTTTTTCTTTCCTTGTCAAAGTTATAATTTCCTTTGAGAAAATTATAACTTACATGAAGTGCATGAAGCAATGTGCACAATTTAACAAATCAATAAAGTGAACATATGTCCCCACCACTTATTATCGTATCCAGTATTGCTCTCTGGAAATGGCCAGCTTCATGTGGTTGTAGTTACCACCATCATTCAAAAGTACTTGAGACCACGTTCCACCTCTGAGGGTTTCCCAGGGTGAGATTAGGGCTGTGGCTGATTCTCCCTGCAAACCCACAAAATGCCCCAGTGATAGTTAGTGTATGACTGTGGTAAGGAGAAATTTGATAGGGAAAAAGAGATGTTGATTTCCCATCCATCTCCTTTATTTCCTGGAGCCTGTGGCATACATGAAACCACCACTGCAAAATAATAACAGACAGTGAAACAGATCTGACCCAACTGACTCCATCTTTTAACAGCTTTTCACCTCCAAGCCGTCCTTGTTTATTCCCGGGAGCTGGCTGAACTAACTTTGGGAGGAATTCAGTTTACAGTTTGAAACAAAAATGACAACAGCCCTTTCCCAAGACAAATCCCCTTCTTGGCTTGCGACTAGACTGCCTTTGTAGGACTAACACGTTAGCCAAAAGATTAGAAATTATTGTTTAGGAGTCATGCAGCTGTAGGCTGCAAAATTCTAAACTTCCCCAAATTGCTCCTGGGGATAACATCACTATTTTAAAACCTAAGATCAGTGTTTGAGATATTTTGTAAACCCTGCACTCAGTGGATCAGCAGGCACCACCCAGATCAATAAAATGGCTCTTGTGGTCCTTACCCAGGAAGTGACTCAGGGCAGCTTCAACTCCCTATGATTTCATCTTTGACCTGACCAATCAGAATCCCCAATTCACTGGCCCCCTACCTACCAAATTATCTTTAAAAACTCCAATCTCTGAATTGTCAGGCTGTGCGTGAATTACTCTTTACTGCAGTTCTCCTGTCTTGATAAGTCATCTCTGTCCAGGCAGCAAGCAAGGCGAATCCACCTGTTGGGTGGTTATGTGCAGATTGTTCAGGTCTGAGTTAATAAGGAAAAACAAAGAATTACAACAATTCAGCCCTGATCAATTTTACTGAATGATGGAGTCCTCAGTAGAGTTATAACTTCCAGTGACTCCAATGAATCCCACTCTGTAGACCAGCCCCTACATTTCTAGATGAGACTCCTTTGATGATTACCTACCACTAAGACAAATTGTGGTGCACTCTCTTAATGGGAGAAACTAATATCCCTGCTTTTGATGGGGAAGGGCCAATATGGGTATGCGCCCATAAAAGTGAGAATAAAAAGGTTTTGTACTCCAGATTCAAGAAAGAAAAAATACTGTCTTTTTGCTATATCCTTACAGGTAAGAACGACAGCCTCACATGAATGCATACGTGTCTGACAATCAATCAGTGACGAGTCAATGCTTCAGAAAGTCAGCCAGTCAGTGAAAGTGAATGATCATGCTTCCACTGGGGGAATTTGATAAGGAGATTGAAACTCTTCCAACTCCCTGTGTTCCATTCAAACCGTATTTTTGCTCATAGAGACTAACCCTTAGAGTGGTTCTCAAACAATGATGTCAGCATCAACTAGGAACTTGTTAGAAATGCAGATTTTCAGACTCCATCCCAGACTTTTTATATTAGAAACTTTCAAGGTAAGGGCCCAGAAATCTATTTCAAGAAGCCCTCCAGATGATTCCAACGCAAGTTAAAGTTTGAGAACCACTGCCTTATAAACCCAACTCTTCCTTGCTTTGGAAGAAATATCTGTTTTACATATTCACTGGTGGCCTTTTGCTTTAACAAAGTGAGACGATTATTATTTCTGCAGGAAAAGTCAAGAGATGGACTGAACACACTGCGCAGGGAGAAAGCTGGTGGAGTGGACAGGGTGGTGCTCATCAGTCATAGGGAAGAACCCTAAGAGAGGAAAAGAAGGGTTCCTCAGGTGAACATTGATTGGGAATTCAGATAGAATACATCAACATTAGCCATAGCAACCCAAGCTTGCTGGACTTAACAGTAGGAAAAAGAGCCTGGCAAACTCCAATCTGAGAGCCTGGAAAATGGCAATATCCAGCTTTATTTTATTTTATTTTTTTTAGACTGAGTCTCACTCTGTCGCCCAGGCTGGAGTGCAGTGGCACGATCTCGGCTCATTGCAACCTCCATCTCCCGGGTTCCAGCAATTCCCCTGCCTCAGCTCCTGAGTAGCTGGAATTACAGGCATGCACCACCACGCCTGGCTAATTTTTGTATTTTTTAGTAGAGATGGGTTTTCACCATGTTGGCCAGGCTGGTCTCAAACTCCCGACCTCAAGTGATCCGCCTGCCTTGGCCTCCCAAAGTGCTGGGAATCCAGGCGTGAGCCACCACCCCTGGCTAATTTTTGTGTTTTTTAGTAGAGATGGGTTTTCACCATGTTGGCCAGGCTTGTGTCAAACTCCTGACCTCAAGTTATCCACCCACCTCGGCCTCCCAAAGTGCTGAGATTACAGGTATGAGCCACTGCGCCTGGCCCTATCCAGCTTTTAAGGTGACTTTATCTCCAGGCTAGTGGTGAGAGTGAATGAGACACAAACCCTACCCAACCAATGGGGTGACTGGGAATGCCATGAGTGTGGATAAAAGCCTTTTATATCCTTAGCAAGGAGGTTTGGGAGAATGCAGAATCGAACAGTTGCCAGGGATACCCCTTTCTTTTTTTAAAAAATAGACTTTATTCTTATTTTTAAAAAGTTTTTATTTATTTATTTATTTATTGAGATGAGTTTCACTTTTGTTGCCCAGGCTGGAGTGCAATGGCGCGATCTTGAATCACTGCAACCTCCACCTCCCAGGTTCAAGCGATTCTCCTGCCTCAGCCTCCTGAGTAGCTGGGATTACAGGCACTTGCCATCATGCCCGGCTAATTTTTGTATTTTTAGTAGAGATGGAGTTTGACCATGTTGGCCAGGCTGGTCTTGAACTCCTGACCTCATGATCTGCCCACCTCGGACTCCCAACGTGCTGGGATTACAGGCATGAGCCACCACGCCTGGACTAAAATAGGCTTTATCTTTTAGATTCACAGAAGCACTGAGCAGAAAGTATAAAGAGTTCCCATTTACCACCTGCCATTTCCTCCCACCCCCACACAGCCTCCCTTACTATCAACATCCTGTACCACAGCGGTATATTTGTTATGACCGAAGAACCTACAGGGCACATCATTGTCCATAGGCTTTACTCTTGGTATTGTAGATTCTATGGGGTTTGATGCTTGCATAAAAATGTGCACTCACCACTATAATATCATACAGAATACTTTCAGTGTTCTAAAATCCCTCTGCTCTGCCTGTTCCTCCTTCCCTTCCACCTAACCCCTGGCAGCCACTGATCTTTTTGCTGTCTCCATAATTTTGCCTTTTTGAGAATGTCATATAGTTAGAATCATACAGTATATAGCCTTTTCAGATTGGCTTCTTTCATGGTAATATGCATTTAAACTTCCTGCATGTCTTCTCATTGCTTGACTGCTCATTTTTTTTTCTTTCCCCAAATTAACTTCTCATTTTATTTGCGAGTTTTTAACTTGAAGGGTAATATAGATACAGGAAAGTGCACATTCCAGAAGTGACAGTTCAGGAATTTTCACAAATTGAAACTATGCATGTCAGCAGTACACTGATCAAGAAAGAGAACAGGAGAACAAGACAGGTGGCTTGTGTAGCAACCTGGTGGCTCGTACTTGCAATCCCAGCACTTTGGGAGGCTGAAGTGGAAGGATTGCCTGATCCCAGGAGTTTGAGACCAGCCTGAGCAACATATTGAGACTCCATCTCTACAAGAAATAAACAAATAAAACAATACCTGGCTAATTTTTATGTATGGTTAGTAGAGATGGGGTTTCACTGTGTTGGCCAGGCTGGTCTCAAACTCCTGACCTCAGGTGATCCACCCACCTCGGCCTCCCAAAATGGGATTACAGGTGTTGAGTCACCACCCCCCGGCTGACATAGATTATTCTTAATGTTCCTTTCTGTTATGAAGTCATTTGATTATACAGGATGCCCTTTGTTCCTGATTTTAAAAAAATTGTATATGTAATATGCTCTGAAAATCAAATACAATCTACCTGTAACAGATATATTGCAGTTTATAATACTGTTTAACAGGAGGTATATATTAGCTAAGAAAATTTTAAAATGTGGGCCAGGTGCAGTGGCTTACATCTGTAATCCCAGCACTTTGGGAGGCCGAGGCGGGCGGATCACCTGAGGTCAAGAGTTTGAGATCAACCTGGCCAACATGGTGAAACCCCGTCTCTACTAAAAATACAAAAATTAGCCAGAGCTTGGTGGTGCGTTCCTGCAGCCCCAGCTACTAGGGAGACTGAGGCAGGAGAATTGCTTGAACCTGGGAGGCGGAGGTCGCAGTGAGACAAGATTGCGCCACTGCACTTCAGCATGGGCAGCAGAACCAGAATCCATCAAAAAAAAAGAAAAAGAAAAAGAAAAAAATGTTAATATGGTATTGGAAATCTACAATGTAAACAATCAAAAAAATAGTTTAAGCTGAAGCATTAGCAATAAAATATGTAATCAGTAAATGAGAGTCTTTGAGGTTTGTTTTCCTTCTCATCCTCTCTCTCTCCTCTTCCTCCTCTTTCTGATTTTCTTCTTCCTCATTCTTCTCTCTCCTCTTCCTTCCTTCCCTCCTGCTTCTCCTCTTCTTCCCTCTGCCTTCTTCTTCCTCCTCTTCCTTCTCATCATTCTCTTTCTCTCTCCTGCCTTCTCCTTTTTTCTATTCCCTAGTCCTGACAGTCAGTAAACCCATGTCACAGTAAGTTAAGGGATGTATTGCTTGTTCTTCTTGACCTTGTTCGGAGTCTCACTCCGTCACCCAGGCTGGAGTGCAGTGGCGCAATCTAGGCTCACTGCAACCTCTGCCCCCCAGGTTCAAGTAATTCTCCTGCCTTAGCCTCATAAGTAGCTAGGTTTACAGGCACGTGCCACCACACCCAGCTAATTTTTATATTTTTGGTAGAGGTGGGGTTTTACCATGTTGGCCAGGCTAGTCCGAACTGCTGACCTCAAGTCATCTGCCTACCTCGGCCTCCCAAAGTGCTGGGATTACAGGTGTGAGCCACTGCACCCAGCTGACCTTGTTTTTCTTGATCTTCTTGTTCTTCTCAACCTTCTTGTTCTTCTCAACCTTCTTGTTCTTCTCCTTCTCTCTCTCTCTCTCTCTCTTTTTTTTGTTTATTTGTCATTTAATAAAGAACTCCAGAGGAGTTTAAATGTAAATATAACTTAAATGTGATTCAGAAGAGGAAGACAGGAAAATGCTGTTTTTTAAAAAGTGCTTTTTGAAATATTATTTTCTTCTCTGATAAAATCTGATATGGTGGCATAGAAAAAAATATACACAGCCTCTCACAACTCCTCCCCTCTCTTTTTAAACAGAATATTTCTTCTAATTTTAAGATTCAGGGGCCATTAAGAGGTAAATTAGTTTTCTAAACAGTGTGTTTCCTCTAGATGGCAGAATAGGATTTTGTTTTGCACTGTTGAACTCTCTTGGCTATTATTTGAACATTTCTTATTACAGAAGTTTCTAAGTTATTTGGTAACTGAATACATATTTAAAATTTTCTTTGTACAAATAACACCTCGCCAGCCTAAAGTCACAGGAAGAATAGGCCTAGGTACACAAATGATAAATCTAAATAATAATTTTTTTAAAATTTCAGAATGTTTGATAATCAAAGCTATGCTATCTTGAGTACATTGCTAATTACTTGCCAAAATATAAATCCCATTAGACTGGCTTTAATGGGTAGATGAGATTCATTAACCGATATTTATTATTGCTGCCCAGTGAATGTTGATAAGTCCTTCAAAATTACCCTCTTATTTGGTGAAATACACTGTCGCATTTACTTTTATGTTGCAATTGTGTTTACTGGTGAAATACACTGTCGCATTTGCCTTTATGTTGCATATTTGTTTACTGGCAAATTTTTTTCCCTGTAGAAATTTCAAAAATAAACTTTTAAAAAGTTTATTTCAAATAGACTAGAATAGACTTGGCTCAGTTATTAAGAAGTTTGAATTCATTGTACCTGAAAGATGGAATTCAAATCAGATCCCTTAGCAATCATTATTTATTTATAAGAGTTTATCATATTATGCAGTGTTGTCTCTGAATACAATTGCTATTGGGGATCTATTAGTTTTCTTCCATTTCTCAATAACCTGTTTCTACCAGAAAATGAATTTTCCACATAACAGACACTCTAGAAATACTTATGAATTAGAATTGATTTGAATACAGGTCACATTCCCAACTTTGATCTGAAACATCTAAGGAGATGTACTCAAAGGTTGAAACTTAATCTTTCTTTTTAAAAGGGATCATCTTTTCCCCACAAAAAGCCTGCATCACGTGTCTCCCAAATGAAGATCACTCTTTATCCACTCGTACAGGGATGAAGTAACAAAGGCTGATTTCTGAATTTTAGATTTAACTGTATTGAGATCTGAGGTCTGTATGTTTTGTTTTAGCAACACAGCAAGGTAATGATTTGTGATTTCTCACTCTGATAATTTTGCCTATGAGTGATTGATACAGTAATGTGCTGCAAACTATGTTCCGGTCAGCAAGGGACTGCATATACGATTATGGTCCCGTAAGATTATAATGGAACAGGCCGGGCATGGTGGCTCATGCCTGTAGTCCCAGCACTTTGGGAGGCCCAGGTGGGTGGATCACCTGAGGTCAGGAGTTCGAGACCAGCCTGGTCAACATGGTGAGACCCCATCTCTACTAAAAATACAAAAATTACCCGGGCATGGTGGCATGTGCCTGTAATCCCAGCTACTCCTGAGGCTGAGGCAGGAGAATCACTTGAACCCGGGAGGTGGAGGTTGCCGTGAGCCGAGATGGCGCCACTGCACTCCAGCCTGGGCAACTGATTTCTGGAGTGCGCCACTGCACTCCAGCCTGGGTGACAGAATGAGACACTGTCTCAAAAAAAAAAAAAAAAAAAAAAAAAGAAAAGAAAAAGAAAAATATTATAATGGAGCTAAAAAATTACTGTTGTCCAGTGACATTGTAGCCGTCATAATGTCACAGCACAAAGCATTGCTCACAGGCTTGTGGTGAAGCTGGTATAAAGCAACCTGCCCTGCCAGTCGTATAAAAGTAAAGCCGATATAATTATATAGAGTACATACTGCATGATAATGATAACAAACAACTATATTACTACTTCTTGTATCTACTATGACATCGTTTTTATTGTTATTTGAGAGTGTACTCCTATTGATTTTAAAAACTTAACTGTAAAACAGCCTCAAGCAAGCCTTTCAGGAGATATTCCAGGAGAAGGCATTGTTATCATAGGAGATGACAGCTCCATGCATGTTATTGCCCTGAAGACCTTCCAGTGGGATGAAATGGGAGGGTGGAAGACAGTGATATTGATGATCCTGACCATGCATAAGCTAATATGCTTGTTTGTGTCTTGGTTTCAAATAAAAGCATTTAAAAAGTGAAAAAGTAGGCTGGGCATGGTGGCTCACACCTGTAATATCAGCACCTTGGGAGCTGAGGTAGACGATCACTTGAGGTCAGGAGTTTGAGACCAGTTTGGCCAACATGGTGAAACCCCATCTCTACCAAAAAAAAAGAAAAAAAAATTTAGCCAGGTGTAGTGGCACAAGTCTGTAATCCCAGCTACTCAACTCAGGAGGCTGAGGCAGGAGAATCACTTGAACCCAGGAGGCAGAGGTTGCAGTGAGCCGAGATCATGCCACTGCACTCCAGCCTGGTGACAGAGTGAAACTCAGTTGCAAAAAACAAACAAACAAACAAACAAAAACCAAAAACAAACCCATGTGTCAAAAAGCAGAATGGCTTTATAATGCCAAAATACATCATGGAAGAGACTGTAAATACACACCTATATCTGTGCTTTCCTCTACATTTGCCATTGTCCTAACAGTTACATTCACCTTGTGACTAGTTCTATTCAGCAGACTGTAAATGGAAGTAAATTTTTTTACTTCCAGGTCGTGTTCTTCCCCCTATATTCTGGCTAAACTTTAAACCAGAAGATGATGGGACCTTCAGGTGGAAGAGGTATGTAGCAAGAGAGAGAGGAAAAAAACAAACAAACTTGTGTTCTGTTAAGCACCAAGCTTTCAGGTTTTATTTGCTACCACAGTGTAGTTCATCTTATCCTGGCTAGTAGATCCACTGACAGTCATAATGCAAAAGGCATTAGAATAACAGTTTTTAAGTATTCTGACTGCTCTCTCCATATAGAGACAATATAACTAGCCCAATTTCAGGTCAAATTATTTGTGTGTTTTCATTTTACCCCCACCACCCCACCCCAGTGAGGAGATTTCTCTTCCTCCACAGTGGTCCAGTTACACAGTCTAGAGGGGCCTACTTGCAGTCTGTGCCTGTGGAAATCAGTGCTACTTACAGATCCCCATCCACCTGCCATCTAACCCTGATGGCCAGTTTACTTAGTTTGAAATTTAGATTTGTTATGGTTTGGCTCTGTGTCCCCACCCAAATCTCATGTTGAGTTGTGATCCTCAGTGTTGGAGGAGGGGCTTGGTGGGAGGTGATTGGATCATGGGGACAGTTTCCAATGGTATAGCACCATCCCCCCAATGCTGCTTGTATACAAGTAGATAGTACCCCCTCCCCCACCCCTCCTCCTGGTCATGTGAAGACCTGCTTGCTTTCCCTTCACCTTCCACCATGATTGTTACTTTCCTGAGGCCTCCCTAGCCATGCCTCCTCTACAGCCTGTGGAACAGTGAGTCAATTAAACCTCTTTTCTTCACAAGTTACCCAGTCTCAGGTAGTTCTTTATAACAGTATGAGAACAGACTAATACAGGATTTTTAGTCGATTTTGTGTGCCTTTTGGTTTTTCTTTTAGATACTTTTTTTTATTCCTTCAACTCCTTAGAAAATGACAAATTGCAAGAGTATGTGCTTTAATAAAGAACAACTTACTTCTTAGTCTTGATGATTGATGTGGAAACAGCCCAGTTCATAAGATGGGACTTCTGGTTTCACATTTGTCTTGTAAGCCACATCTATATCTGGGAATCTAGACATGGAATATTCAATGGAGCAGGCTGGGAAAATCCCCATGCTGTCACATTTCTAAGGCAGCAATCTCCTGGTTCCAATTCACATCTCTCCTTTAAAAGTACATCAGAATGCCTGGATTCATTCATTCTTACATTAATGAATGAATTCAACATTTATTGAGTACTTAAAAATGTGCCAGGTCTCATGTTAGGTGTTAGGACACAAACATGAAGAAGATCTCGTCTCAGTCTTCATAGAATATCTATGCCATGGAGAAAACCAGTGCTGAAAATCATAACAAGGGTGAAGAGCATTATGAAGGCAGTGTGTGGCAGTAGTGAGAGATTAAGGGTGCGAGAGAAGGAAATCTGAGTCGGGGACCCTGTCGAAGATGATGTGGTGAGGGAGTGATGTTCAAGTTGAAAGTGAAGGATAAGTGGGTGTTAGATTGAGGGGGACAGGCATGGAGAATGTTCACAACTGAGTGAACTGCAAATGTGAAGAATCTGAGGTGAGAAAAAGCTGAATGAATTAGAGGATCTAAAGTAAGACCAGGATGGCTGGAGGCAAGTGATCTTCCAGGGCCTAAGTTTGACAACAGCCTCTTATCATGGTCAGAGAAGCTTTGTAGAAAAGACACTCCCTGGCTAGAGATTCCCAAATTCAACAGGAAAAAGAAAACAATTTTTTTCTTTCTGATTTTGACTGCTCTCTTTAAGATTGTCCATTTTCTGTGAAACGAATTTGATCAAATGCATTATTTTCTTTTTTTTTCAAGTTTTACTGATGGCTGATCGTACTGTATTTCAGGAATCTGCATTCCTGGCCATTCTATTTATTTAGGATCATCTGTAACATATTCACATGTGAGGAAAGTTGAGAGCTGAAGTGCTCAAGCTTTATACAGTTGTATAATAGATTCTGTGGTAGAGATAATGTTTAATTTTCTGTGTGAATGTTAATCAAACGAGTCACTCAAAATTCTTGCAAAAAGTATCATAAAGCCACGTGTGTGTCTGCCCTTTGGTCTTGGAAACTCTCTTTCTGAAACTTGAGTCAAAACACAGTCTTTTACTTAATTTAATCCCAGACAAATGTGAGAGCCACTAAAATGTTCTATTATTCTGTCTGCACTATGTAACTCTGTTTGCCAGTAGCTTGGAAATCAATCAATTGGACCATTTTAGAAATAATCTCTTTGCAAAAGCAAACCATAGAATACACTAGAGTGTATTCTTTGATGACAATCAGTGGCTGGCAAAGCAATGTGGCCTGCAAAAAGGAGGCTTCCAGGTGCCATCAGCCATGTCCCAGGTGCCGAGAGAACTGTGGAATGACACTTCTTTCTTTGTGCTCAGCTACATGGCGTGGCAGGACACCCTGTGCTGGCAGCTCATTGATCAGGAAGTAGCACCATTCACATCAGTCATGTTTGCAATTAGAGCCTATTAAGCTTGATTAAAAATGAAGCATCAGAGACGTTATGCAATTTGAGAAAGGGGAAACAACATCTGGAGCCCTGTCATCTTGCTGGGAGAGAGTAATGAAAACCCAGGGCAGAGTAAATGCAAGCTTTTTTAAACAAGAAGGAAGTTGTGGGACAATTTCTTTCGAGAGTAAATTTCATATAACTAGGGATATTTAACAATATTAGTCATGTGGTTTGGATCTGTGTCCCCACCAAATCTCAGGTTCCATTGTAATTCCCAGTGTTGGTGGTAGGGCCTGGTGGAAGGTAATTGGGTCATGGGAGTGGATCCTTCACGAATGGTTTGGCACCATCCCTTTGGTGCTGTTCTCACAAGAGCTGGTTGTTTAAAAGTGTGTGGCACCTCCCCTCTCACTCTCTTCCTCCTGCTCCTGCCATGTAAGATGAACCTGCTTCCCCTTCACCTTCTGCCATGATCGTAAGTTTCCTGAGGCCTACCCAGAAGCAGATGCTGCCATGCTTCCTGTGCAGCCTGCAGAACCATAAGCCAATCAAACGTCTTTTCTTTAAAAATTACCCAGTTTCAGGTATTTCTTTATAGCAGTGCAAGAATGGATTAATACAATTGGTTATAATTATGGAATGTCACAGATAGTGTGCCAAAGGTTTACATGTGTCAACTCCCTGAACACTCATCACAGCCCTGTGAGATGGTGTTATTGTCATTCTCATTTTACAGTTGGAGCTTTACTAGTATGAATTGAAGAAATGAATGACCCCACCAATGCAATGTCCAAGATGGCAAAACTGAGGCTGGAGCTACTGACAAGAAGTGACCTTGAACTTAAGCCTCAGGCTTCTGATTCTCCACCTACTTCTTTTTATGCTACCTCACATTTCCATTTCACCAACGGAAACACCAGGACTAAAGGCTTTTGAGGTTTCGTGAAAAATAAGGAGCAGGATTGGCTTGATATAAGAGAGTGAGATGCTCTTCTGTGTGATTAATCATGAAGGATGAAATGCTTGGATCTCCCCAGATATTTTCTGTTATCTGCCAACTGATGCTGAAATTCCAGAGCCTTAAGCATTAGACTCTAATCCTATCAAAGTATTTTTTTCCTGTCATTAAAACGCAGGAAGGGTACATCTTTAAGTCATAAATCAGTTTTGGTGTTTGTAATTTGTAATGTGAATGACAGGAATGGGATCTGGTTTTCCCAAGAAATACTGTGAGGTCACCTAATGGAACAGGCTATTTGCAAGAGAGAGAATGAGCCCAGAATGGGAACAGTTATTTAGACTACATTGTGAATGGTGTTCCCAGAAAATTCTCAGCACAGTGGTGGGCAGGGAGTCCAGGAAAAGTGTGTGTGTGTGTGTGTGTGTGTACGTGTGTGTGTATTTAATTAAAGAGGAACCGAGGACATACTTCACTTGCTTCTCAAACACTTCTTATACTAGTTTCCAAGGCACTTCTATGACCAACTTTAAGAGTTTGCCCTCTGATTACAATGGGCTGAGTTTATGAAGGTTTCAGAAACCTGAATTGATCCACACATTTCCTAAATTCAAATAGACTTAACAACTATTGTATGTTGCGGCCACAGAGAATGTACATGGCATCAATACTTGGTGTTACTCCATTCTGGTTAAAAATTGAAAAGGGATAAACTATTAGCCTCAGTAGTTTAAAAATATTTTATTGAGCTTTGATTGAAATGGGAAAATTTGAAAAATTTATCTAGCATTGAAGTTATAAAAAAATTAGTCCTTTTACAAATTGTTCCTGTAGGCAGCTTGTTTTGAATTATTCCTAAACAGTAAAAAATAAGGGCCACTTTAGGGCCAGATGATAGAAAATGAAAACTACATGTAGTTTTTCTAGCAAGTGTTCCTCAAGGGGCCCTGAGCACAGAGTACATGCTTTTGATTAAATTCACTGAGTTTTCTGCACTGTGACTGTGATGCTTGGGTTGGCTGCTAAATGTGTTGCTTTCATGGAGATTTTGCATTAAAAATCACAGGAAGGTGCTTTCTGAGGAAGTTACATGAATATTTTATAACATTATATGAATGTTGACCATTTCGGGTAATGATATTAACTTCAAGGTAATTGCACCCAGTGTACTCTTTGGGTATCCAAAGATTAGCAGGATGGAAAGCATATTTTATACACTTCCTGGAGGTTCTTTGTCTCTGTGTGAAATGCCCCTTATCTAAACTGTATTTTACTGACAAGCATAGATATTAGAGTCAGACTGCCTGTGTCTGAATTCTGGCTCCATCATTCCTCAGCTCCACCATTTTGGGCAAATCATTTAACCCTTCTGTGTCTTGGTTTGCTTCTCTGTTAAAATGAGAATGATAACAATACCTACCTTATGGAATTGTTGTACAAATTAAATGAGATAATATATGTAAAGGGCTTGGAATTGTGTGGCACATAAGTTCTTAATAAATATTTTAAAATTATAATTGTTCTTTCTAATTTGCGTTTCCTAGCCTTTCCCCTAAACCTTCGCTCCATCATTCTTGCATCAAACATTTCTTTCTTTCTTTCTTTCTTTCTTTCTTTCTTTCTTTCTTTCTTTCTTTCTTTCCTTCTTTCTTCTTTCTTTCTTTTCTTTTTTTTTCTTTTCTTTTTCTTTCTTCTTTCTTTCTTCTTTCTTTCTTTCTTTCTTCTTTCTTTCTTTTTTTGTGAGACAGAGTCTCACTCTGCCACCCAGGCTGGAGTGCAGTGGCACAATCTCAGCTCACTGCAACCTCAGCCTCCTGGGTTCAAGTAATTCTCCCTGCCTCAGTCTCCCAAGTAGCGAGGATTACAGGCGCCTGCCACCATGCTCGGCTAAAACACTTCTTGACACCTTATGTCATTTGCTAATAGCTCTTTAAGTGTCCTTCCAACAGTGACTTTATGACTCCAGGATTGTAATAGATGTGCTGGAGGTGATGGCTACGAAATGAATACTATGTGGTCTCTGCCCTTAGATTACAGCCGTGCAAAGCAGATATGACTGTCTCAGCTAATTGTAGCACCATGCAGAATGCGGTAAGTGTGCTTACCTGTTTATAAAATGAATTGGTAATACAAGAAGAGGGAGGAGAGCTACATTTCAATTTGGAGAATGAAATAAGATCTGGGAAAGCTTTTCAGCCACAGCGACCTTTGCATTTGATCTTGCATGAGGACATTTTAAGATGAGGGAATATGTGAGCAAACAGCACTGAAGCCAGAAAGCGGAGAATGAGCCTGGAGAATCTGAGTGATTCTCTCAAGCTGGAACCTAGAGAATCATGCCTGGAAATGCAGCCTAGGAATCAGTGACAGAAGGATGAGCATAACATCCTAAGGACATTGGTATTTATTTTACTGGTAATGAGAAGCCACCAGATAAGAAGACAAGGAGGGGCAAATCCAGTCTTTTTCTTCCTTTCTTCCCATTCTGTTCACTTTTTTTTTTTTTTTTAACAAGGTCTCGCTCTCTCGCCCACGCTGGCGTGTAGTGGTGTGATCACAGCTCACTGTAGCCTCTAAATCCTGGGTTGAAGTGCTCCTTCAGCCTATAGGCACGTGCCACCATGCCCAGCTGATTCAATTTTTTTTTTTTTTGTGGTAATGGAGGTCCCACTGTGTTGTCCAGGCTGGTCTCAAACTCCTGAGCTCAAGCAATTCTCCCGTCTTGGTCTCTCAAAGGGCTGGGATTACAGGTGTGAGCCACCGTGTCCCACCCATGTCTTTTTCTTTACCGCTGATGAAAGGGTTGCTTTCATTAAGTGCACTTGATCAACCAACCCTAACTTTACCCTTTGCCTTAACACTAGATTTTCCAGAGCCCTAGGGAGGGAGTTCTGAGTTTCCTTGGTTAAGTTTATCTACTTTTTGCTGTGACCTCTTAACTTATATTTACATTTTCTAAATGACAAATTCAAAGGGAACATTATTTGCAACGCAATGTACCTTCTAATGACTTGAGCTTCTTGAGTGATTAGTTTGGAATAAATACCTTATAGATCAAGTTTGCCTTGAGTCAAATGTTGATAGTGTAAACTAATTGGTAAATGCTTTCTTATATTAGCATAAAATTGGGGTTCTTTTGAAATAGAGTTTCTTTTTGAGTACTTGCATTACAAATCTATATAAAGCTCAAGCTGTACGAAGAAAAATTGCATTCTGGATCCACGAAAAACAATGTAATTTTCTGTTGAGATTATCATACTGCCATGTACTTTAAAATTCTGGTTAGTATTATAATTTAGCATAAGGAATATAAAATTTCAAGGTGCTTATTATGAGTAGGACTCTAATGCCCCCAAATTGAGCTATTTTCTTTCACTGTTTCCTCCTTCCTTCCTTCCTCTTTCTCTTTCTTTCTTTTCTCTTTTGTTTTCTTTCTTTCTTTCTTTCTTTCTTTCTTTCTTTCTTTCTTTCTTTCTTTCTTTCTTTCTTTCTTTCATCTCTTCCTTCCTTCCTTGCCTCCTTCCATTCTCTCCCCCTCCCTGCCTCTTTCTTTCTTTCTTTCTTTCTTTCTTTCTTTCTTTCTTTCTTTCTTCCTTCCTTCCTTCCTTCCTTCCTTCCTTCCCTCCTTCCATTCTCTCCCCCTCCCTGCCTCTTTCTTTCTTTCTTTCTTTCTTTCTTTCTTTCTTTCTTTCTTTCTTTCTTTCTTCTCTCTCTGTCTCTCTCCTTCCTTCCTTCCTTCCTTCCTTCCTTCCTCTCTCTCTTTCTTTCCTTTCTTGGTTCTTTCTTTTTGTGTGTGATGGGGTCTCACTCTGTTGCCCAGGCTAGAGTGTAGTGCCACGATCATAGTTCACTGCTGTCTTGAACTCCTGGGCTTCAGTGATCCTCCTGGCTCAGCTTCCCAAGTAGCTGAGGCTACAGGCACATATCACCATGCCCAGCTACTTTTATTTATTTTTTGTAGAAACAGAGTCTCAGTAAGTTGCCCAAGCTGGAGTGCAGTGGCATGATCATGCTTCTCTGCAACTTTGACCTCCCTGGGCTCAGGTGATCCTCCCACCTCAGCCTCCAGAGTAGGTGGGACTACAAGTGTGCGCTACCACACTCGGCTAATTTTTAAAATTAATTTTTTTTTTTTTGTATAGACAGGGTTTCACCATGTTGCCCAGCCTGGTCTTGAACTCCTAGGCTCAAGTGGTTCACTCTGTAGTGCTGAGATTACAGGCATGAGCCACTGCACCCAGCCAAGAGTTAATTTTTTAAGGACAGTTCTGTCTTTTGTTTTCCCAGAAAGCAAGAACCACCCATGTGTTTCTACCTTCTTGGCAAGTTACTGATCCTCACTGAATAAAAGCAGTTACTTCATAGAAATTAAGTGTAATTATGTACACAAACCTTTTTGAATATGTGTGACACAGCAAATTTTGTGTCTCAGTAAATGTATATTTTAAAAAGAATTAAGCTGCTTTATTTTCTTGTAAATATTCTTCACTCATTACTCTGGATTTTTTGTTGTTGTTGTTGTTGCTGTTGTTGTTTTTGCTCTTGTTGCCCAGGCTGGAGTGCAATGGCTTGATCTCAGCTCACTGCAATCTCCGCCTCCCAGTTTCAAGCGATTCTCCTGCCTCAGACTCCCAAGTAGCTGGGATTACAGGCATGCGCCACCATGCCCAGCTAATTTTTGTACTTCTAGTAGAGACGGGGTTTCAGCATGTTGGCCAGACTGGTCTCAAACCCCTGACCTCAGGTGATCTGCCCGCCTTGGCCTCCCAAAGTGCTGGGATTACAGGCATGAGCCACTGTGCCCGGCCTACCCTGGGTGGGCCAATTTTTAAAAAATATACTTTATTTTTAAAAGCAGTTTCAGGCTCACAGCAAGCTTAAGCAGAAAGCATAGAGTTCCCTAAAATCTCCCTCCCTCACGTATGCACAGCCTCTCTCACCATCACATCCTTCATCGGTGTGATTACATTTTTTATAATCAATGAACCTGCATGGACACATCATCACCCAAAGTCTATAGTTGACATGGGAGTTCAACCTTGGTGCCGTACATTCTATGGGCTTTAACAAGAATATTCACCATTATAGTATTATACAAAAAAGGTGGGGTGCAGTGGCTCATGCCTGTAATCCCAGCACTTTGGGAGGCCGAGGTGGGCAGATCACAAGGTCAGGAGATCAAGACCAGCCTGACCAACATGGTGAAACTCCATCTCTACTAAAAATACAAAAATTAGCTGGGCGTGGTGGCGTGCACCTGTAATTCCAGCTACTTGGGAGGCTGAGGCAGGAGAATCGCTTGAACCCAGGAGGCGGAGGTTGCAGTGAGCCAACGCCACTGCACTCCAGCCTAGACAACAGAGCAAGAAACTGTCTCAAAAAAAAAAAAAAAGCTTCATTGCCACGCAAATCCTCTATGCTTCACCTATTCATCCTTCCTCCCTCTAATCCCTAGCACCCACTGATCTCTTTATGATTTTGCCTTCTTCAAAATGCCATATAGTTGGAATCATACACTATGCAGCCTCTTCAGATTGGCTTCTTTCACTTAGTAATATGCACTTAAAGTTCCTCCATGTCTTCGTATATCTTGGCAGCTCATTTCTTTTTAGCACTGAATAATATATTACATGGTCTGGATGTACCATAGTTTATCCATTCATTTATTGAAGGACATCTTGGATGCTTCTAAATTTTGGCAATTATGGATTAAGCGGCTACATGTTTATGGTGTTTATTTTTTTGAGGTGGAGTTTTGCTCTTGTTGCCGAGGCTGGAGTGCAGTGGCGCAATCTCAGCTCACTGCAACCTCCACCTCCCAAATTCAGGTGATTCTCCTGCCTCAGCCTCCCAAGTAGCTGGGATTACAGCCATGCCCCACCACTCCCGGCTAATTTTGTATATATGTATTTTTTTTAGTAGAGACCAGGTTTCATCATGTTGGTCAGGCTGGTCTCAAACTCCTGACCTCAAGTGATCCAACTGCCTCAGTCTTCCAAAGTGCTGGTATTACAGGCGTGAGCCACTGTGCCTGGCCTATTTATGGTGTTCATGGACAAACACACAGGTGCAGGTTTTTAGGTGGACATCAATTTTCAACTCATTGGGATAAACCCCAAGGAACTCGATTGCTGGATTGTATGGTGAAGATATGTTTAATTTTATACAATACCGCTAAATTGTTTTTCCAATACACTATTTTGGATTTCCACTGGTAATGAATGAAAATTCCTGTTGATCCACATCCTCGGCAGCATTTGGTGTTGTCAGTGTTCTGGATTTTGGCCATTCTAATAGGTGTAGAGTTGTATGTCATTGTTTTAATTTGCTTTTCCCTTATGGCATGTGATGCCGAGCATCTTTTTATAACCTTATTTACCATATGTACATTTTCTTCAATGAGGTACCTATTCAGCTGTTTTGCTTATTTTAAATTGGGTTGTTTTCTTATCTTCTTATTGAGTTTTAAGAATTCCTTTGGATATCAGCCCTTTATCATATATATCTCTTGCAAATATTTTATCTTACTCTGTGAGTTGTCTTCTCATTTTCTTGATCCAGGCCAGTCTTTTAATTTAAATTTTTTTTTTTTTTTTTGAGATGGAGTCTTGCCTTGTTGTCCAGGCCGGAGTGCAGTGGTGTGATTTTAGCTCACTGCACCCTCTGCCTCCCAGGTTGAAGCTATTCTCTTGCCTCAGCCTCCTAAATAGCTGGGATTACAGGTGTGCACCACCATGCCTGGTTAATTTTTGTATTTTTAGTAGAGACAGGATTTTGCCTTATTGGCTAGGCTGGTCTCAAGTTCCTGACCTCAAGTGATCTGCTGCTTCAGCCTCTCAGAGTGCTAGAATTACAGGCATGAGCCACTGCACCTGGCCCTAAAAAATTTTCAAGTTAGAAAATACCACTGCCTGGTGCAGCAGCTCATGCCTGTAATCGCAGCACTTTGGGAGGACAAGGGAGACGGATCACTTGAACCCAAATGTTCAAGGCCAGACTGGGCAACATAGTGAGACCTTGCTTTTCTCTACAAAAAATAAAAACAATAACAATAAAAAAGAAAATACCACAGAGTGACAAGAAACAGCGCTTGAACAGCCAAAAAAGGTTGTGTGTGTATGTGTGTGTGTATGTGTGTGCATGTGTGTATGTGCCTACTGTAAAATACTGAGGTAGTAGTTTTTCTAGTCATTTAATAAAAGTTTTTATTTCAAAATAATTTTAAACATTCAGAAGAATTGTAAAGTTAGTACCGGGAATTCTAATTTATCCTTCACCCAGTTTCCCTTAATGTTGACATCTTACATAACAATGACACAATGATGAAAATAAAGAAATTTTTTTTTTTGGGACGGAGTCTCGCTCTGTCGCCCAGGCTGGAGTGCAGTGGCGCGATCTCGGCTCACTGCAAGCTCCGCCTCCCGGGTTCACGCCATTCTCCTGCCTCAGCCTCTCCGAGTAGCTGGGACTACAGGCGCCTGCCACCACGCCCGGCTAATTTTTTTTTGTATGTTTAGTAGAGACGGGGTTTCACCGTGGTCTCGATCTCCTGACCTCGTGATCCGCCCGCCTCGGCCTCCCAAAGTGCTGAGATTACAAGCGTGAGCCACTGCGCCCGGCGAAAATAAAGAAATTAACATTAGAGCAACACTATTGACTAATCTACAGGCCTTACTAGGATTTGACCAGCTTTTATCCTAATGTCCTTGTTCTGTTCCCGAACTGAATCTAGGATACCGTGTTGCATTTTAGTTGTCGTGTCTCCTTAGTGCCCTTTGATCTTTTATGGTTTCTCTATCTGTCTTTGTTTTTCATGACTTCGACACGTTTAAGGAGGACCAGTCAGGTCTTTTGTAGACCCAATGCGTGTTTGTCTGATATTTCATGACACAGGCTTTTAGGAAGAATACTGAAGATGTAATGTGTACTTGACTCATACCAATGATGTTTACCTTGATTACTTGGTTAAGGTGGTGTTCGCCACATTTCTCTCCTGTAAAGTTACTATTTTTCCCATTCCTATGCAAATATTCTATGTCTCCTTAAAGTTTTGGCCGCTAATTTTAGCATTCATCAATGAAGTTTGCCTGCAGCGATAATTACTGTGGAATTCTAATGCTGCTTTTCTATTCCTCTCATTCTTCCACATTTATTATTTAGAATTCTTCTGTAAAAAAGATTTGTCCCTGCGCTCCCACTTGTTTATGTGTTTAATCACCTACTTATAGGTATTTATTTTATTCTTTGGGTTATAACCCACTACTCCTGTTGTCTGTTTTATTGCCCTAATTGTTCTAGCTTTGGACATCGGGAGCTTTTTTAGGTTGGTTCTTCTATCCCTTTCACATGTCTCCCCCCCACACCCCCCCTTTTTTTTTAACTTATCTGGAGCAGTTCCTCTCTTTCTGGCACTCAAAGATGCTCATCTTATATTTTTCCTGCCCCAGAATTAGAATCAGCTAGAAAAAAAATCCAGGTATATGTGTATATATATATGGACTCACATACACACAAATATAGCGATGTTTATATGCATATCTATCAACTGTGGCTCCCCCATCATCTGCAGGGGACAGGTTCCAAGGCTCCCAGTGGATACCTGAAACCACAGATGGTACCAAACCATATATATATATATAGAGAGAGAGAGAGAGAGAGAGTGCTTTTTCTATATATATAGTGTTTTTTCTATATATACATGATTATGATAAAGTTTAATTTATATATATGAGACACAATTAAATTAGAGATGAACAACAATAACTAATCATAAAACAGGACAATGGTAACAATATATGGTAATGAAACTGATGTGCGTTGCCCGTCTGGCTCGGCCTCCTTCTCTGCGGCTGCGCGGGAAACCTCACGGCTTCCCCTCTACGTGCCTGGCGGCGGCGCCGCCACCGCGCGCCTTCCTCAGCCGCTCTTAACCCCGGGGTCTAAAGAAGCACTGAGAGGACTCCTCAGCCTGGTGAGTGGCCCGCAGAGGATAGCGCTCGCCCCGGGTGCCTTAGCCTCAGGAGTCAGGTCCCCTACCCGGGCGTGCAGGCGGGTTTGGAGGGGTGGTCGCGGAGGAAGGGCAGGTATACCTGGCCCCACAGCGACCCCAAACGTTGCCCTCCTCAGGGAGGGGACCCCCGGGAAGCTCCTGCTGTGGCTGGTGGGTCTCCCCTGCAGTAGGGCCCGGGGCAAGGGTATGCCACCAGTCAGGACTGCCACCTCCCACCTTCCTGCAGCCCGGGGACGCTGACCCCTGCCCGGGCAGCATGGTGTGTCACACTGGTGTTCACTTCCAACACAGAAGCCCCAAGTCTGAGCCTCCCCGCCTTGGACAGATGGAGTTACGCCCTGCAGCCCCATTTTTCTCTTCACACTGTTTCCGCGGGAATTCAGCTAAATACACAGAGCGGCCTCCTTCTCCCCGAGTCAATGAGAGAAAGCTCAAAAAAGGATGGAGCCATCCCTGTTTCTAGCTCGACTTCATCACTTTACGCGTCCTGAAGCTACTATAAATGTTTGCTCTTCTCAGAAATAGTGGGGGAACACATTTCCTTATTATGTTATTAGGCATTTCAGGTGTTGCCATTTATTTTAATTTAATTTTAGTTTTTGAGTTGGAGTCTTACTCTGTCGCCCAGGCTGGAGTGCAGTGGCACAGATATGAGCTCACTGCAACCTCCGCCCTCCCGGTCCAAGTGATTCTCCTACCTCAGCCTCCCAAGTAGCTGGGATTACAGGCCCGTGCCACCACGCCTGGCTAATTGTATTTTCAAGTAGAGATGGGGTTTTACCATATGAGCCATGATGGTCTTGAACTCCTGACCTCAAGTGATCTGCGGGCCTCGGCATCCGAAAGTGCTGGGATTACAGGTTTGAGCCGCTGTTCCCAGGTGTTGCAATTTAAAAACCAAAAACAACAACCAACCCCCCTCAAAGTTATGTGAATGTGGTATCTCTCTCTCCCCCTCCCCTTCCCCGTCCCCCTCCCCTTCCCCCTCCCCCTCCCTCTGTACACACCTGTTTTCCCACTGTGGTTGACCCCCTCTCCCTCCCTCTGTACACACCTGTTTTCCAGCACTGTGGTTGACCGCAGATAACTGAAAGTTTGGAAATAAAAATCGTGGTGGCTAAGGGGGATTACGATACACCTGTCTCCATCTGTCTCTCTAAATTACAAGCCATGAATTTATACCAGTCACCCTGTGAGAAACAAACTCACCTGTCCAAACCCAAAGAATGGACTCAGAGACCTGAAGCACAGCAACAGTGAGACTTTTAATGAAGGTCTTGCAAGATCGGGTGTCTGATGGGTAGGCACACCCAGCACAGTTACAACAAGCAATTTATCCCCTCAGGCCCCTCCACTGGTTCCTCATAGGCTGAGTACTATGGGGTCACAGTCTTCCCGGACATTGCCTATGGGTTGTTGGGTTGGGGCTTTGGATGTTTTTATTTTAGGGTTGTCTTGCTGCATTTTGTTGTAGCCGACAGTGTATCACAATTCTAGTTAGCTCAGGGGCTCTTTAAGCATTTGACTTATGACCTAAATAGCTGGGCAGTCTGATAAGAACAGACAAATATATATTTGATATATAAAATGTATTGATATATAAAATATATCAATTTGCTTACACATGCCCCTCTGTAATCCCAGTCTCCTGACCACACTCTGTAATCACAGCTCACCATTTTGGCACCTCCTGCCTTCTTCCCTCCAATGGCCTCAGTCCTGCTGTCCCCACAGGAAAGGGAAAGGAGAGGAGCAACTTATTTTTAAGAAGCAGGTTTCACAGATGGGAATCAAGATGGGACCACACGGCTATCTTGGAATTCAGTCTTGGGCGCTGAAAGCCACCCACTGAATCTGTCTTTTACAGGAAGGCTTCTGAGGCAAATGTTCATTAGATCTTAAATCTGGAGTCCCAGGGTTTCTCCTGTTAGCCTGCCCCTAAGACACGCTCACTTAGCAAGGCAGGTGGTGCTTCAGAGGTGCTGCAAAGGGTTTACTTCAGACCAAAATATAATTGTCATATGATTGGTGACTTCTGAGATCACTTCATGGTGAGCAGAAGAAAGCCTTTCATCCCAAGCCGACCCCGCATTGACCCCTTTTGTGATCTCACTGACTATCCCAGACCTGCACTTGGACATCCTGGTTAGGACCAACTCTGCTACCTGCCTGGTGTGTCTTCTCAGCTGCTCCTGGGTAGGAGGCAACAGCCTCCCTTCCCAGTAGAAGATCTGTTTGTGTGATATAAGAACACAAATAGGATTATGCCACCCTCTGCTTCAGACTTTCTTTTGGTTTTCCTTGAATTTAAAACCCAAACTTGGCTGGGCATTGGTGGCTCATGCCTGTAATCCCAGCACTTTGGGAGGCTGAGGTAAGTAGATTGCTTGAGCCTAGGGATTCGAGACCAGCCTGGGCAACATGGCAAAACCCCATCGCTGTAAAAAATACAAAAATTAGCCGGGTGGGGTGGCGTGCACCTGTAGTTTTGGCTACTTGGGAGGTTGAGTTGGGAAGATTGCTTGAGCCTGGGAGGTGGAGATTGCACTGAGCTGAGATTGCATCACTGTACTCCAGCCTGGGGGACAGAGTGAGACATTGTCTCAAAATAACCCCTAACCACCCCCCTGAAAAACTCCAAACTCCCTCATTTGTGCTATGAAGCTGAAAAAAATGAATGATTTCTCACCATACCTTCCTGTCTGAATGCTCCTCACTGTCATTAAACCAATCTTGACACTGGCTCTGAAGGCCTTTGACAATCTACAGTCACAAACGTGGCTTAGAAGTCCAAAGTTGAGTACAGGTGACATAGCCACTAAATCCTGTTCTGAAAACCAGATCTTGGTGGAGTTGGCAAGTTAGCATGTTTGTCTGAGTCAGTATCACTTGAACAAATTAAGTTTTTCTTTGCTCACTACGCTTTGCTGGACTTTCTAAAACTTTTTATGACTCATTGAAATACAAGCTTGCGGTTCTCTTATGTTACATAGTAGATCGGCATGTCAGCAGATAACTTGTTTGCAGGGAGCTGGTGAAATGCCAGGATAAGTGACAACTGCTCAATGTCTGTAAGGAACACATCACCAAATAGAACAGGTTGGAAAATGAGTACAGATACTCGAAAGCCTTAATCTGCAATTTCTAGGTCATCATGCAGAATGGATTAATACAAAAAAGGAGAGTGGGCCTATTACTGAGAAAAAAATACATCAGGATATTCCTTTTGTGCGGTATTCATTAAGCAATGACAAGGCCAATGTCTCACCATATTTTGATTTTCCTTATATATCAGAGACAGAAATTGAATTTTTAAAAATCTGGGCCTGTCAAATCTTAATGCTGAAAATTGCTAGTAAATTAGCTTAAAAAGTTTACCGTGCTGAATATGAACTGTCTGCTGTTTGGCATAGTAAGAATTGAGATTTTAGAAAGAGGATCTTCGGAAAAGAAGAAGATGAGAAGAAGGAGTCATTACATTTCAAAGCAGCACCTTTTAAACTTATGTCGAAGAAGAAGGTGGTGGTATTTGCTGCATGGTTGATTCTACTTTAGGTAGTCCACATTGAAAAATATGGAACATCTTTTGTGTGTGTGAATAATAGTGATGAAGATGGTGATTGACAGAGATAACTTTCCATGTGGGGAGATGGGTGGGACTTCTTTGGTGGGATCTGTGCAGTGCCTGGGACCTGCCCACATCACTGTGCTTCTAGAATTTTCAGTGGTGTTCAAAATTTCTCCCATTAGAATAATAATTATGACTTTGCATCATAACTTGGGGTTCCAAATGCTGTGGTTATCAGGACAGAGAAATATCTTAAACATTAATAGCCATCAGAAGTTGAGTGCAGTGGCTCATACCTGTTATCCCAGCACTTTAGGAGGCAGAGGTGGGAGGATTGCTAGAGGCTGGGAGTTTGAGACCAGCCTGGGAAACAGCAAGACTCCATCTCTGAAAAAAAATCCTAAAATTAGCCAGGTGTGGTGGCACATGCTTGTAGTTTCAGCTCTTGGGAGGGTGGGGCAGGAGGATCACTTAAGCCCAGGAGTTTGAGGCTGCAGTGAGCTATGATTGTGCCACTGCACTCCAGCCTGGGTGATAAGAGTGAGACCTCAGCCTCCTAAAGTGCTGGGATTACAGGCAGGAGTGAGCACACCTGGCTTTCATAAACATTTTTTAAATGAGCAAATTATTTCTTTTTGGTTGGTTAATTGACAGCCCACAAATACTGTGCGCCATTAAACTAGATGTGTTTCAACTACTTTGTATCCATGGTTTGGGAAATTAGTGTAGGGGAGGAAAACATTTTCCTTGACCCAGGGTCCCTGGCTGGGTCTGAAAGGAAAACTAACAGATTAATAAGAGAAAAGCATACACATTTATTGACTATTAGTTGTATGTGACATGAGAGCCTTCATAAAGCAATAAAGACAGGAAGGAGAGGTGAAACTTGCATATTTTTATGCTAAGTTTGATGAAGAGTGGACAGTCATGGAGAATTATGATTGGACGACGGGGGTATGATCTAATGGCAATAGACAGGAGGCTTAGCAAGGCTGAGTCATTCAGATCCCTCTCTCTGTCCTTTTATCTTCAGAGATAAGGATGTTTTTTCCTCCAGATATAGGGAAGGTCTGTCTCATAAGAGGGTTTTTTTTTTTTTTTTTGAGATGGAGTCTCACTCTGTTGCCCAGGCCAGAGTGCAGTGGTACCGTGTCGGCTCAATGCAACCTCCGCCTCCTGGGTTCAAGCAATTCTCCCAAGTAGCTGAGATTACAGGTGCCCACTACCATGCCCGGCTAATTTTCGTATTTTTAGTAGAGATGAGGTTTCACTATGTTGGCCAGGCTGGTCTCAAACTCCTGACCTCAGGTGATCCATCCGCCTCAGCCTCCCAAACTGCTGGGATTACTGGTGTGAGCCGCTGTGCCTGACTGAGGGTCTTTTTTAAAATTATTATTCTCTGACAGTCATATGAGGGTCTCATGAACTGCTTCAGGGAAAGGTCAGAAAATCTTTCCTAGGTTTTATGACCTGCTTTAGGAAAAGGTTATAAAAGGTCAGAGCAAACTTTCTGCTCCTACTGTTTTCTTCAATATGCCAAGGTGCTATATTTTAGGGTAGCCTGTCCTGAACCCCATCACTGTTATCAACGATCAGGAGATCAGGCACATCTTGACTTTCACTTAGTAAGAGTAAGCCTTTGCGTCTAAAAAAATCATACTAATGTATTAAAAGTCTGTTTTTATTGGGTTAATTAAACAGACAATAAAAATTACAAAAGGGGGCTAAGGAGGGAATTCAACTGATTTTGTAGGATGGAGGTGTATAGAGATTAGACAAGAAAATTGTTTTTTTTTTTTTTTTTTTTTTTGAGACAGGGTCTGGTCGCCCAGGCTGCAGTGCAGTGGCATGATCTTGGCTCACTGCAACCTCTGCCTCCTGGGCTCAAGCCATCCTTCCATCTCAGCCTCCAGAGTAGCTGGTACTATAGACACATTCCACCATGGCTGGCTAACTTTTGTATTTTTTATAGAGATGGGGTTTTGCCATGTTGCCCAAGCTGGTCGAGAACTCCTGAGCTCAAGTGATTCATCCACCTAAGCCTCCCAAAGTGCTGGGATTACAGGCATGAGCCACCATGCCTGGCCTAGATTAGCCAAGAATATGCTTGTTCTCATTGCCAAGGCCTGGAGATAGGCCTGCGACCTGAAAGGACCTTGACAGAGAGTCTCGCGTTGACCCTTTGATACTCTCTGGATATACCAGGAAAACTGCACGATGTGAGGCACACAGTGAGAAAGCCAATCTGTGTATTTATTTGTTTGTTTGTTTGTTTGTTTATTTATTTATTTATTTTGAGGTGGAGTTTTGCTCTTGTTGCCCAAGCTGGAGTGCAGTGGAGTGATCTCAGCTCACTGCAACCTCTGCCTCCCAGGTTCAAGTGATTCTCCTGCTTCAGCCTCCCGAGTAGCTGGGATTACAGGTGCACCACCAAACCTGGCTAATTTTTGTATTTTTAGTAGAGACGAGGTTTCTCCATGTTGTCCAGGCTGGTCTCGAACTCCTGAGCTCGGGTCATCCACCTGCCTTGATCTCCCAAAGTGCTGGGATTATAGGTGTGAGCCAATCTGTGTATTTAACTAGCGGTAAATACTCAGTAAGGGCAAGTTTTCCACGAAAGAAAAAGTGGAGGATGCAGCAACTGATAGCATGTTAGAGAATGAGTCTGCCTGTGTGTGTGGCCTTCCTGGTAAGGGGAAATTAGGTTCTGAGAAGGAAGGTAAGATTGTGTGTGAAAGGAGGAAGGTGCTATCTCATGCTTTGTCCTTAATGATAATTAAGGAGGGGAAATGGAGTGTAGTGTAAGGAGACTGATAGCAGGGAAATGAAACTCCAGCCATTTGAAACCAGTCGATAGAGTCAAATGTTTTCTGTACACTGTTCACCTTCTTGAGCCACTGTGCAGATGCAAGCAGCAAAGAAATGACAGACAATTACCTCCCTGGGCAGGTGAACCTATTTCAAAACCCGTGGGCAGGAGTTTTAACCTGGATTCCATGAGTAAACTCCAGGAATATGTGAAATCCTGAAACCCACATATCACACATGTTTACGATGATCCCTTATGTGTATTTATTTCTGGGAAAATTAGTCATAACTTTTTCTTGGATTTTCAAAGGGGTCTGTGAGTTTTAAAAGGGAAGATACTATCACACATGTTTACGATGATCCCTTATGTGTATTTATTTCTGGGAAAATTAGTCATAACTTTTTCTTGGATTTTCAACGGGGTCTGTGAGTTTTAAAAGGGAAGATACTCTGTTGGATAGCTTTGTCCAGTGCTATGCTTTTATTTTTATTTTTGGAGATTGGGTCTTGCTCTGTTGCCCAGGCTGGCTTACTGTAGCCTTGACCTCTTGGCCTCAAGTGATCCTCCCACTGTGGCCTCCTGAGTAGCTGGAACTACAGACATGTGTCACTATACCTGGGTATTTATTACTATTATCATTTTTGTAGTGATGGGATCTCACTATGTTGTCCAGGCTGGTCTTGAACTCTTGGGCTCAAGTGATCATCCTGCCTCGGCCTCCATAAGCTCTGGGATTGCAGGCGTGATCCACCATGCCCTGCCCAATGGTACACTTTTCAGGAGAAAACTCTTCCACTTCTGTCTTAGGTAGCAGCAATCAAGAAGAATCCTAGATCCACCAAAGGGACAAAATTGGTACTAAAAAAACTTTCTATAGCGTAGTAAATTCGTAGCCTAGGAGAAGGCTTCAACTTGTTAGGCTGAAAGTAGCTATGACTTTCAGTAACTCTGAAAAGAGCATTCCTGTTGCAGAATCAATGAGACTGTGTAGGCTTTGGCTGATAGATGAATGACTCACTGTCTTCAAAACTACTATGGAAAAGGCTATGCTTTGCATCTGTCTAGTGTGTAAATTTGCTTTTGATTGACAATGTGATAGCAAACAATTTAAAGGGAAGAAACAAAGAGAAAATGTCATCTTTGTGGGCAGATGCTTTTATTAGGAGCTGAAAGTGTGATGGAAGTACTTTTGAAAATGTGTTATTTCTCCCTGTTCTTTTTTGCCACTGTAAGCAGAGAAAAAAACGTTTTTATTCTTACCCATCTCTAAGAAAAGTCAGCAGATTCAAAATTCACTGTAAGCACAAAACGTTTGTGAATCTGCATTTTATGGTGGGTACATAATGGCTTGGTAATAAATGGTTTCAGGGGGCTTGTAACTTCAATTATTGTTGCAATTGAGAATGATTGAACAACTATTTTTGTGAAATATTGTTTGGTGAAAACTCAAGTGTTTATTGGGAATTCTTTATAAAACATGGGGTGCTTATTATCTTAGGGCTTTGGGCTCAAAAATGTTGATTTATTGGGTAGAATGAATTGTTCTAGCCTGACATCAGAAGTATCAAGATGCCTTGTGGCTCCTTAAATTCAGTTCATGTGTTTGGTATTTGCAGATGATACGTTAGCTTTAAAAATCTTTAGGGAGTCTTTAAATAAATATTTTCATGTAAGCCTGAAAACAGTCCGTGCCTCTTCTTCCAGGGAGCTGCCTAGGCACTGGGCAGATCAGATTTCATAAATACAGCTTGTTATTATCCTTTACCTATCCTGGAAAGATAAGACAGGAAAACAGCACACCTAATTCAATAACAGATAAGAAAAGCACACTTTTTCTTTTCTGAGAGCTGTGTAACCTGAGGGTCAATTTGAATGTTTAGAGAATTTTTCTTTTTGAATTTTATGGGCATTTTAAATATATATATTTATATGTATTAATATATATTTTAAATATATATGTTTTTTATATATAAAACAATGAGTTTATATTAAATGTGACCTACTTAAAATAGAAAAAAGAGAGCCAATTCCATTAATCTGAGTCAGCAGAAGCTGAAAATCCTTTATACCACTCTTTTCTTTTTTAATTTCCTCAGCTCACATTCTCAGATGGCCCTTCTTACTGCAGAGGGGCTCTGATGTACCAATGCGAATGTTTCAAATGTACACTGCAGGTTCTCTCTGCGGAGACCTTTTGGGCTGTTCATCCATATTATTATCTGATAAGAAAGAACTTACATTGAGAAGCCAACTGTCACTCAAACTCCCTCCATTCCAGCAAGCCTTGAGGGTGCCCTATCAGCACAGATCTGCCAGGCTGCCCTCATGGCGCTGTCTAAAATAGCACTGCTTGCCTTGGCTCCCTGAATCAATGAATCTGCAGTGAGGCTTTACTGTGCTTTGCTACTCCATCGCTACTTGTCTTTTGCTGATCTTCAGGCATCAAGATTTTGTCACCTTCTTATTCTCAAGCGCCTGCATCACCTTGACATTCTTCGCATCACTTTAGCTACTTACTCCTTGCAGAACCCAGAAAGCATTCCAGAAAGTTGAAAGTTTAGAAATGTCTTCACAAAGCTGAACACTCTGATTTCCAAGGACATAACTTTCCTACTTTCCTGTATTCATTTCTCTGAGAACTTTTGCTGTTTTCACTGTTCTTCCCCAGATCATGTATGGCCAATGTGAGAATAATCCCCAGTACTTACTTTCCAGGTATTAAGTTCGAGCAGACACCAAACCTATTGCTTATTAACCCTGCTTCTTTTCTCTGGGAGACACAGAAAAAAAGAGACAGAAAGGAGTGAGAGAATATGATGTGTGTGTGTGTGTGTGTGTGTGTGTGTGTGTGTGTGTGCTCATGAGCATGGGCGTACAGAAGAAATTGATAGCCAGAATTCCAGAATGAAAGGCCCACTTTATCACATGCTGAATAATTATTGTATCACACAACTCTAGTTCTTCTATGCATTTTTAAAATGAAAATTTCAGTTTAAAATATGGCATTCTTAGTCATAGTCTTACCTTCTTAGAACTTTTTTTTTTTTCAATTAAAAATATTTTTCTGGGCTGGGCGCGGTGGCTCATGCCTGTAATCCCAGCACTTTGGGAGGCTGAGGCAGGTGGATTGCTTGGGATCAGGAGTTCGCGACCATCCTGGACAACGTGGTGAAACCCTGTCTCTACTAAAAATACAAAAATTAGCCAGATATGGTGGCGCTCATTTGTAATCCCAGCTACTTGGGAGGCTAAGGCAGGAGAATCGCTTGAACCCAGGAGGCAGAGGTGCAGTGAGCCGAGGTCATGCCACTGCACTCTAGTATGGGCGACAGAGCGAGACTCTGTCTCAAAAAAAAAAAAAAAATGTAGAGATGGGGGTCTCAGTATGTTACCCAGACTGGTCTCGAATTCCTGACCTCAAGTGATCCTCCCACCTCAGCCTACTAAAGTTCTGGGATTATGGGTGTGAGCTATTGCGCCCAGCCAACTTTAGAACATTTTATTCTGAGAAAACCTGAGGTAATTTATTTACACATTACAAATTTGATAATTCTATACAACCATTTATCAGTCATAATATTTTGGATAGCTTTAGGAGAACTTTGTCAAATCTGAGATTGTTCTTCCTAACACCATTATCAATGTGGCTAGATATATGGGCAGCTTTATTTTTATTTATTTATTTATTTATTTTGAGACAGAGTCTTGCTCTGTCATCCAGTCTGGAGTGCAGTGGTACGATCTCAGCTTACCTGCAATATCTGCCTCCTGGGTTCAAGGGATTCCCCTGCCTCAGCCTCCCATGTAGCTGAGAATACAGGCATGTGCCACCACGCCCGGCTACTTTTTGTATTTTTAGTAGAGATGGGGTTTTGCCATGTTGGCCAGGCTGGTCTCAAACTCCTGACCTCAGGTGATCCACCCGCCTTGGCCTCCCGAAGTGCTGGGATTACTGGCGTGAGCCACCGCGCCTGGCTTTCTGGGCAGCTTTATGTGGAAAGTGCTTTATCTCCACACACAGGTGGGACAAGGTGGGACACCTACTGACTCAGATCTCTATTAAAATGTGACTAAATTTAAATTGTCAAATTTAAAAATAAGAATATTAAGGGTGATTCAGGATCCATTAAGAAATATCAGAATTCTACATAAAGATAAAAACCAGCTGGGCATGGCGACTCATGGCTGTAATCTCAGTGCTTTGGGAGGCTGAGGCAGGAGGATCACTTGAGCCCAGGAGTTTGACACCAGCCTGGGCAACAGAGCAAGACCCCATCTCAGAAAAAGTTAAAAAAAAAAAAAAGGGCTGAATGTGGTGGCATGCTCCTGTAGTCCTGAATGCTTGGGAGGCTGAGGCAGGAGGATGGCTTGAGCCCAGGCGGTAAAAGCTGCAGTGAGCCATGATTGCACCACTGCACTCCAGCCTGCGAGACAGAGTGAGACCCTGTCTCCAAAAAAAAAAAAAACCTATATTTAAAATATCTCAAGACATGACATCCTATAAATAGTCATTTTCTTTGTGTTTAGGCTGGGAATGATTTATTCATTTTAGGAAGCTGAGTAAATTATTTTATATTTAAGGCTACCAGTGGATGAATTTTCTTGTGCGTCAGAGTCACGATTTACTTAATCTGTTACAGCACCCTCTAATGGTTCCAGTTGTGCCTGAAAAATATCTGAGTGAACTTCGTGGACTTCTTCTCTGATTGTTCCCCTCAAGTCTGAAATTTTATTAATCATATTTGGAATCAAGCAGACAAAGTGTTCAAGTATTTTGAAAAATAAGAGCTGGGGTGGTGGCTCACGTCTGTAGTTCCAGCTATTCGGGAGGCTGAGGCAGGAGGAATGCTTAAGCGCACGAGTTGCTTTTAAGTAATTCTATAATTTTAGGCAACTTGATTACACATAAAATTTCTTTCGTAAGATATATCTTCCACAAACCTATAACTTTCTTATATTTCTTCAGTCCTTTGTCCTATACATTCCCTCTTTCTCCTTTTGGACAAACCAGTTATTCTACTTCCAAACAAAAATTACTCACTTTTTCTCTTAGCCAGAGCACATCTTCCATACCACGTAGCTTCACTTACCAGAAACATGTCTTACTTTCCTTACCATGTGAAGTGTTTCTTTTTTATTTCTAGTTTTAATTACCATATGTTGATTAGAATTTTTGACTCTTAACAACCTTAATTTCTAATGAAAACCTAGGGAAAAAGCAATTTTGAACTGTCATATATCAACATTTTATGAATATACATTTTATAACTTCCAAAAACATGTGCTTCCTCATGGAACAATTTTTTCATGTTTACCAACAGACTCAAATATAATTAGCTTCTTTATACCATATAAAAACAAGATGCCAAAGTGTATATAGTTTAAACATATGTTCAGCAATTAATGTTAATATTTTAACTTAGAAAAGACTCAGATATTTTATGAATATCTATTAATATTACATGAGATTAAGATTTCAAGTTGCTGAAAAAGATTTTGATAACTATGACAAGTTCATTTATAAAGTTTTATCTCACGTTTATTTCCTTTGTCCTTAACAATTACACTTAGATTATTCATAAAAATTGAGACATTTGACAGACTTAGCCATCATCTCAAGCTATTTTCCCATGAGCTGTCTCATAGCACGTGCATATTGGGCAAGTATCCTTAAAGAAAAGCCTTAAAAATTAAATTTACGGGTCCTTATTTTGCTTCTGTGCTTGATATACACAAAGTAATGGACACTGCGCTGTCCTCTCACTTGCACATTTATTCTTAGGTCAAACTCATAATTTTATGATCTTCATGATCTAATAGAAATAAAGATTGTTTCTGCATTATATTTAATGCTGGTAATACTGAAGACATGCCTGTTTTCATTTTTTTGTTTTCTATTTTTATTTTGGTGGGTACATAGTAGGTATATTTATTTAAGGGGTATGTGAGATGTTTTGATACAGGCATGGAATGTGAAATAAGCACATCATGGAGACTGAGATATCTATCCCTCATAAAGCTTTTATCCTTTGAGTTACAAACAATCCAATTACACTCTTTAAGATATTTTGAAATATGTAGTTGTTATTATTGGCTATAGTCAACCTGTTGTGCTATCAAATAGTTGGTCTTATTCTTTCTACTTTTTTTCTACCCATTAACCATCTTCACCCTCTCCCTATCCCATTTTAATAAAACCAACAATATTCTTATTTACCAAATTTTACTGAAGTCATGTGAACTTAAAAAGCATTTGAGTTAGTTTCTTTCTTTTTTTTTTTTTTAGGGTGGAGTCTTGCTCTATTGCCCAGGCTGGAGTGCAGTGGCACGATCTTGGCTCACTGCAACCTCCACCTCCTGGGTTCAAGCAATTATCCTGCCTCAGTCTCCTGAGTAGCTGGGATTATAGGCGCATGCCACCACGCTTGGCTAATTTTTGTATTTTTAGTAGAGACAGGGTTTCACCATGTTGACCAGGCTGGTCTGGAACTCCTGACCTCAGGTGATCTGCCTGTCTTGGCCTCCCAAAGTGCTGGGATTACAGGCATGAGCCACTGTGCTTGGCCAATGCTTGCTTCTCAACTGAATTTACTGAGTTCAGGGTGGAGTCCATTAACATATGGGGCAAAAAAAGCATTTTCTACACATGAACTCAGGATGGATAGTTCTGAACAAGCAGCAGATCCACCCTGACCTTTATAAATACTTTATCTCACTTTCTTTTTGCCTTAGGGAAGGGAGAATAACTACATGAAAAGGTTAGCAGATTCAGTTTTTCTCATCAGTTAGTCACTTAAGCTTTCCATTTGCCTTTGTAAGGAGTCTATTTAAAAAAGCATAAACATTTTAAAATTCATTTTCGGAAGAGTCTACACATCAATAGACAATACTTGGTAGGCCCCCTATGAGAGACTCTCATTTTTAAATGCATTTCTTAAAGTGCAGTGTGGTTCATCTGGAATATTCCACATTATGGCCATCATAATTCTAAATTATCTGTAGTGCGATTTTGCCATTTTTGTAAGCAGCTTCTGGGAGCTAATATTTACACATCTAAAAGGTAGGCCTATGGGGTATTCAGGTCTTTAGAAATTAAAGATGAAATTTTTAGGTTGAATCTTGGCTCTCTTAGAGCCAAGATTAAAGCCTGAAGAAAGCACCGTGGGCTTGTGTTGTGTAATGCTTTCATGGAGTACCTCACTGCATGAAAATATCCTTGAAGCTGGTGAGCAACCTAATGTCAGCTAGCCCATTCTGTTACCAGCTTATTTTTTCACGGAAGTCTTATTTTTTAGTGGTGAGCACTGTAATAGCTTTATTTTTTTTGAGAGACAGAGTCATGCTCTGTCACCCAGGCTGGAGTGCAGTGGCACGATCTTGGTTCACAGCAACCTCCGAATCCCAGGTACAAGTGATTCTTCTGCTTCAGCCTCCTGAGTAGCTGGGATTACAGGTGTGCGCCACCACACTAGGCTAATTTTTGTATTTTTAGTAGAGATAGGGTTTCCTATGTTGGCCAGGCTGGTTTCAAACTCCTGACTGCCTCGGCCTCCTGAAGTCCTGGGATTACAGGCATGAGCCACTGCACCCAGACACAGCTGTAATATCTTTTAAGTTCTCAAACTATGCCCACCAGTCAGGTTGTAGCTTTGGCTCTGAGATCCCCTTGACCAATTTAGCCAATACTTACCCAGTTTTGTCTGACCCAGTCAATCCCCTGAGGCCTCCCTTACTGAGGCATTCAAGAAAAAGAAAAGAAGAGGACAGAAACCCAAATACCTAAGATTTTTGAGGAGTTCATGCCTCCTACAATAACTACCATTTATTGCAACTGCTGTCAGTTACCTTTAAAACTGTAGCTCTTTCATGATCCAGAGCTTCTCCCAAAGATAGCCAAAAGAAAGGAAGACTTAGACAATTCCTTGAGAGCTGGCAGCAGTCAATACACTAGCTGTGCATGGGGTGCACCCACATTTCTGTCTGGCCATATTCTTGGGGGCTTGACTTAAGACCAAAACAAATAAGCCTCTATGACTTTAACTAAGACATCTCCAAAGTGGGAGCAGAAAGATGCAGCTCTTACCAGTTACTTGTTAGCCACCACAAACCCAAAGGCCAAGTGCCTTCTCATAGCACAAACTAACTCTGGATTTGACAGCCAAAAACCCAGGAGCGCAATGAAAAAGAGCAGAGTCTGACTTGAGAGAAACTTACTTACGACTCTCAGGGCACCATGAGAACGACAGGAAACCTGAAAAGGGGTCAGTGGTGCTTCTCCTGCATTCATTCCTCAAAGGGTCTTGGGGGGTGATCAGCAGTGTACTCTGGGTCCCTTCGGGGTCGCCAGAAGTGGCAAAAGACAAAATCATAGCAAGTTTATTTTATTTTTTTGAGACAGAGTTTTGCTGTGTCATCCAGGCTAGAGTGCTGTGGCGTGATCTCGGCTCACTGCAACCTCCGCCTCCCAGGTTCAAGCAATTCTCTTGCCTCAGCCTCCTGAGTAGCTGGGACTACAGGCGTGCACCACCACCCCTGGTTAATTTTTTGTATTTTTAGTAGAGACGGGGTTTCACCGGTTAGCCAGGATAGTCATGATCTCCTGAACTCATGATCTGCCCACCGCAGCCTCCCAAAGTGCTGGAATTACAGGCTTGAGCCACCGCGCCTGGCCAGCAAGTTTAGTTTAAAAATCTTAGTCGGCTTTATTTGCGATTCCGGAATCAGGCAACCCTTTATTCTGTAAAATAGAATGAGTGTTTCAAAGAGCTGAGCAGATGTGTTTGGTTTTATAGACAGAAAAGAGCTGAAGAAAGCAGAAACAGAAAACGAAATGCTGATTGATAGTTTCAAAGTTACTTTTCTTGTAAAGGTTAAAGCAGAGGGGACTTCCTTGTCATGCCAACTAAAACTGGCTTATTTGGAGATGTTGCTATTTTCTGTCTCTCCTGATTTCTTGAAAGTTCAGATGTATAACTTAGCTTCAGTTTGGTGACATGGAACTTTACTACTTATTACTTACTGTTTTTTGAGATGGAGTCTTGCTCTTTTGCCCAAGCTGGAGTGCGGTGGCACAATCTTAGCTCACTGCAACCTCTGCCTCCAGGTTTCAAGCCATTCTCCTGCCTCAGCCTCCCAAGTAGCTGGGATTACGGGTAGAATTTCACTTTTGATGGCATTAAGAGGTGCCATTAGCTATAAATCACAAGAAATAAGAATAGAAATTGATTTAGCAGAGAGGAAAAGGGTGATATTAATAGCTAATTGCCTAAGGTTTGTGGGATACCAATGCAAAGTTTGCCCACTTGCTCTGCAGCCCAGAGGAACTGAAGGCATCAGCTTCCATGGAGATGGTGGCACAGGCCTGGGGCTGAAAACAGAGGAGCTGTTTGTGTCTGTCGGAAGAACACTTTGACTCCAAAGCCTAGTGAATCCCCTGTATTAGTCTGCTAAGACTGCCATGACAAAATATTACAGACTGGGTGGCTTAAACAATAGACATTTATTTTCTCATAGTTCTGGAGGCTGGAAGTCCAAGATTAAGGTGTCAGCACCTTACTTTCTCCCAAGTCTACGTCCTTAGCCTTCAGATGGCTGCCTTATCACAGTGTCCTCACATGCCCTTTTCTGTGTGCATTTGTAATCCTGCTGGATTCGGGCCACACCCTTATGGTCATATTTAACCTTAATTACCACTTTAGAGACTCTCTCTTGTGGCTGGGTGCGGTGGCTCATGCCAGTAATCCTAGCACTTTGGGAGGCCCAGGCAGGCGGATCACCTAAGGTCGGGAGTTCGAGACCAGCCTGGCCAACATGGTGAAACCCCGTTCTACTAAAAGTACAAAAATTAGCTGGGTGTCATAGTGCATGTCTGTAATCTTAGCTACTCAGGAGGCCGAAGCAGGATAGTTGATTGAACCTGGGAGGCGGAGGTTGCAGTGAGCCGAGATTGCACCACTGCACTCCAGCCTGGGCAACAGAACAAGACTCTGTCTCAAAAAAAAAAAAAAAAAAGACTCTATCTGGAAATACAATAGCATCACAGGGTTAGGGCTTCCACATATGAATTTTGGGGAGACATAAATCAATTCATAACAATTCCTTTTCCCACTCCCCAGGCGATGAGTAGGGTAAGGAGGATAAAGCAGCAGAAGGTCAAAATGAACGGTGGACAGAATAAAAAGGGATTCCCTAGAAGTTGTCCTGCTAAAAGGTGAAGATCCCAGGCCATTTCTCTAGTCCTGAGGCCTTTCACGGTCAGCTCTCAGGCACAGGGCAGATGAGTTGTTCCTTCTTGGAACTGCTATAAAACATCCACAGAATGCCTTTTATTAATCATGAGGGTGGAAAAAAGGGTGTGCCAGATAATTCACAGGAAGATCCTCTTGAAATTAATGTGTACTGCTCCGTAATGGAGAGGTCAAGCAGAAATATTGTGAAAGTTCTAGATGTTTTTAAGTCCTTTATTATGGTTCATCTTGCTACCTAAGGAATAGATGGTTTGTTTGCAATCCTTGCAAACCTTTGCAGTATCTACAGCAATATCAGAGATAATGTTTATGACGTGCCCTGAGCTTCTTGAAGGTAGGTGGGTATATAATTCAGCTTTGCATTTCCTGGTCCAGGGACAGAGACACAATTACCGCAATTGGTGCTAAAAACATGAATTCTGATGTTTGCAAGTGGCTTTTTCTCCCCCATGCATTATTATCATAACTACTTGGGAAATAATTTGTGGTACTTGAAAAGCAATTTGGAAATTTTGGAGATAACCAAACCCCTTTTAACCTTACCTTTGTATACAAAAGCACATTTATGTTATATTGTCATCCTTTGGTATCTGTGAGGATTGGTTCCAGGATGTCGTGCAGATACCAAAATCTGCTGCTACACAAGTCCTTGATATAAAATGGTTTAGTATTTGCATATAACCTATGCACATTCCTTACATATACCTTATTTTATTTTTATTATTTTGTTTTTTTGGAGATGGAGTTTCACTCTTGTTGCCAGGCTGGAGTGCAATGGCACAATCTTGGCCCACTGTAACCTCCGCCTCCCAGGTTCAAGCTATTCTCCTGCCTCAGCCTCCTGAGTAGCTCCTGCCACCACACCCAGCTAATTTTTGTATTTTTAGTAGAGACGGGGTTTCACCATGTTGGCCAGGCTGGTCTTGAACTCCTGACCTCAGTTGATCCACCCACCTCCGCATCCCAAATTGCTGGGATTACAGGCGTTGAGTCATCACACCGGGCCCTTCACATATAGTTTAAATCATCTCTAGATTACTTATAATACCTCATACAATGCAAATGCAATGTAAATAGTTATGATCATGCATTGTTTAGGGAACAGTGACAAGCAAGTAAAAGTCTGTACATGTTCAGTGCAGGCATAATTTTTTTTTTAATAGTTTTGATCTGCAATTGGTTGAATCCATGAATGCAGAACCCATGGGACCCACGGGACCCAAGGATATGGAGTGTGCGTGTGTGTGTGTGTGTGTGTGTGTGCGTGCACATTAGATCTTGGCAAAAATCCATTTGTAGATAAGGAAACTGAAGTTTGTATAATGTGATGATTATCAGGACTAGAACACAGATATTGTGCTTCCCTTTTACTCCATTATGCTAGCATAAGTTTTAAAATGCAAATCCTGTGATTACTTAAGCATCAATTCTGAAATGCTTAAAAGTTGCATTTAAACTGCAGAGCATGTTGTTGCCCGACACTAATAGAATTTTCTTTGAAAGGCAATGCTAGATAATTTCCACTGGATATTAATAAGGTGAGTAAAAAATGTTTAAATAAGCCACCTTCGAGTTTAGCATTGGTCTCTGAAGGAGAAAAAGATATAAGGAGTCTGTCAGAACAATAGCAGCAAAAGTTTGAGACATTGCTTTTGTGTGGAAAAAAAATCCTCCTTGTTGTGCAGAAATCTCTAGAAATGTTGCACTCTGGGGTTTGAGAGGCTGAGATGATGCAATAAAAAAGAAGCTTTCTTTCTTTTTTTTTTTGAGGCGGAGTCTCGCTCTGTCACCCAGGCTGGAGTGCAGTGGCTCGATCTCGGCTCACTGCAAGCTCCGCCTTCCGGGTTCACGTCATTCTCCTGCCTCAGCCTCTCCGAGTAGCTGGGACTACAGGCGCCCGCCACCACGCCCGGCTAATTTTTTGTATTTTTAGTAGAGATGGGGTTTCACCGTGGTCTCAATCTCCTGACCTCGTGGTCCGCCCGCCTCGGTCTCCCAAAGTGCTGGAATTACAAGCGTGAGCCACCGCGCCCGGCCTAAAAGAAGCTTGCTTTCTTAAGAAACATGGGCTGAAAACCAATGAGGCAAGAATAGTGCCAAGGTTCAGCCACGTTTTGACCTCACTTGCCCACCTGTATTCAGATTGTGCAGTCATGAAGGGAAATGAGTTTATCTGTTTATGCCTGTTGGACATTTGTCTCCACAACGAGCTCACTCAGTGATATAAAGGCGAAGATCCTGTATATCAAGCCATGTCCAAATGTGGTTTTCCAATCAGTGTAAGAGCCCGAGACCCTGGTGTGAGAATTGACTAGATAACTCTCCAGACTAATTGTTGTTAATACTTATATATATTTAATTACTTAATTTATATACCACCATGTTTCACAAATAATGTGAAGCAACTTAATTATGATATTTATGTAGTTATTGACATTTCATGTGTTTTAGCAGGTTTTTTGTGAAGTTTGAACAATAAGCCTCTGAGGTCAGTATGAACAGTCCATTTTTACAGCAGGAGGAAGTATGGTTCATATAGATTAATTGCCTTGCTTTGCTATGAGGTGGTTATTAATATTGTCTTCCTACTGGTAGGAAAGTAAAGCTTAAAGGAAAGAAGTAAATTGTTAAAGAAGACACACATGGTTTGAGGTGCTTCTGACAGGTAGGATTTCCACTCAAATCTACTGACCTCAAAGACTATCCTTAACCCCTATGATATCCTACCTCCTCAAAATGGAACTGAGTTGCTCTTCTGTTGGTTTTAGCCATTAAAAAAAAAAAGAGTCATTCTGTTGATTTATATTTCTAAACATGATGTTTTAGAACAGGGATGCAATTTACAATTAATTTCAAATTATTTTGGCAATATGAGACACTCCATTTTTATTTCTAAAATATTATTCCATCCAGAGAATTATGCTTGCATTTACTTGTATGATTTTATCCAATAAATACAAGGAGAAAGTTAACCACACTAGAAAAACCTCTGCTGTCTTATTTGTGGAGAGATCCTAAGTTGGCTTGAATTAGGAGTCCTAAGTTTTTATTTTTTATTTTTATTCTTTTTGAGACAAAGTCTCGCTGTTGTTGCCCAGGCTGGAGTGCAGTGGTGCAATTATGTTAGTGCAGCCTCCACCTGCCAGGCTCAAGTGATCCTCCCACCTCAGCCTTTCAAGTAGCTGGGACCACAGGTTTACGCAACCACACCTGGCTACTTTTTTATAGAGACAGGGTTTCGCCATGTTGCCCAGGCTGGTCTCGAACTCCCAGGATCAAATGATCCACCTGCCTCACCCTCCCAAAATGCTGGGATTACAGGCATGAGCCACCATGCCTGGCCTGTAGTTGACTTTTAAGATGGGATTAGAGTATTAACTTATTCTGTTTATCTTGTGCTCTCAGCAAATACATTTTCAACTTGGCAAAATATGGTTGATTACCTGTGACTCTTTTTTTTTTGAGTCAGAGTCTTGCTCTTTTTGCCCTGGCTGGAGTGCAATGGTGCGATCTTGGCTCACTGCAACCTCCACCTCCTGGGTTCAAGCGATTCTTCTGCCTCAGCCTCCCAAGTAGCTGGGCATGCGCCACCACGCCTGGCTAATTTTGTATATTTAGTAGAGATGGGGTTTCTCCACGTTGGTTAGGCTGGTCTCGAACTCCTGACCTCAGGTGATCCGCCCGCCTCAGCCTCCTGAAGTGCCATTACTGTCAATGGCAAAAACTGCAGTTACTTTTGCACCAACCTGATAAGAAATTGTAAGAAGTGACAAGGGAAACTTAACATTGGATGCTATCCCTTTTGAAATCTGAAGTTCTTCTGGTGGAGACTAAAAGCCAAGGTCGTTTTGAGAGACATTTTCTGAGAACCGTTTACCATGTTTATAGTCAAAGTAAATAACTGAATGAGCTGTCTACTTTTTGCTGAATACTATGTAACCATAAATATTATTCTATTGCTCCTGGCCATGTAAGATTATAAGACTAAGAGACAGATACAAATGAGCCTGGAACTCTGCAGCTCAACCCCCCACATCCTCTAGGGGATGCTCGAACCTAGCTTTTGTCCTTCTGTCTGGGGTGGGGTTGGTGGTCCTTGCGATTTTATGCAAACTGCCGTTTATCTTCTTTGTTTTATTGATGTCAGGGTGTCAGATTTGAAATGCTCCCTGAAGGAGTCCTCTAAGAATCTAAAGCCTGGAGCTAATGACAGTGCTGCACTAATGCTCTTATGGACATGGTGAGCATTTCTCTGCCGCCCAGTTGCTGATGTTACCTGGGCAAGGTGCCTCTTTGTGGGTGGCTGAGATCAGCCACTGAGCTGGCATAATTCAGACTCCTGCAACAGGTGACAGCCTTTATCTTTTTTTTTTCTGGGAAGGAGTCTCGCTCTGTCCCCCAGGCTGGAGTGCAGTGGCGGGATCCTGGGGTTTGGGATCCTGGGGCCGGGGTCCTGATTATGTCTGAAGATCCTGAGCTGCCATACATGCAATCTCCTCTTTCAAAAGAACCATGGTACAGGAACAACAACAACAACAAACTATCAACAGAGTAAACAGCCTACTGAAAGAACATATTTGCAAACTAAGCATCTAACAAAGGTCTAATATCCAGAATCTATAAGGAACTTACACAAATTTACAAGCAATAAACAACCCCATTGAAAAAATGGGTAAAGGACATGAATAGACACTTTTCAAAAGAAGACACGGCCAACAAGCATATGAAAAAATGCTCAACATCATTAATTATTAGAGAAATGCAAATCAAAACCACAATGAGATCCCATCTCACACCGGTCAGAATGACTATTATTAAAAAGTCAAAAAATAACAGATGCTGGTGAGATTGCTGAGAAAGGGAGTGCTTATACACTGTTGGTGGGAGTGCAAATTAGTTCAGCCAGTGTGGAAAGCAGTTTGGTGATTTCTGAAAGAACTTAAAACAGAATTACCATTCAAGCCAGCAATCCTATTAATGAGTATATACCCAAAGGAATATAAACCATTCCACCATGAGACACATGCATGTATATGTTCGTTGCAGCATTATTCACAATAGCAAAGTTATGGAATCAACCCACATGCCCATCAGTGGTAGACTGGATAAAGAAAATGTGGTACATATACATACACCATGGAGTATTACATAGCCATAAAAAGAATGAAATCGTGTCCTTTGCAGCAACATGGATGGAGCTAGAGGTCACTATCCTAAGTGAACTAACACAGGAACAGAAAACCAAATACCACATGTTTTCACTTATAAGTGGGAGCTAAACATTGAGTACATAAGAACAAAAAGCAGAGAATAATGCACACTGGGGCCTACTTGAAGGTGGAGGGTGGGAGGAGGGTGAGGATCGAAAAACTATCAGGTACTATGCTTATTACTTGAGTGATGAAATAATCTGTACCCCAAACCTCTGTGACATCCAATTTACCTATGTAACAAACCTGCACGTGTACCCTTGAACCTAAAATAAAAGTGAAAAACAAAAATTCCAAAAGAACTGTCATTTTCAGATGACTCAGATGTCACAAAACACTGTGATTCAGCCAGTAGAATGGAAAAAGAGAGAAGCATGTATTTCCAGCCACCTCTTTCTGTGTCTCTGCCCAGGACTTGCCTCACATTGAGAATGGTGTTGTGGCCATCCTCACCAGGCAGATGATGGTATAGCTGAAAGTGAGAGGCAACACAGTGAAACATAACGATGGCTCCCAAATAGCCTATGAAAACTGCTTGATTGCAACAAGAGGTCCTCCAAGAAGTCTGTCTGACACTGATGAGGCTGGATCAGAGGTGAAGAGCAGAGCAACACTCTCTAGAAAGACTGGAGACTCTAGGACTCTGGAGAAGATTTCATGGAAGTCAAGTCAGTTATGGTTATCAGTGGGGGCTTGCTTGGTGGTGAACTGGCCTGTGCTCTTGGCAGAAAGGGTTGGAGCCTTGGGCGCAGAAGTGATTCAACTGTTTTCTGAGAAAGGAAATATGGGAAAGGTCTTCTGCAAATCCCTCTGCAACTGAACCAAGGAAAAAGACGAAAGGGGGTTAAGATGATACCCATTGCTATTGTTCAACCGGTTGGAGTCAGCAGTGGCAAGTTACTCATCACGTTGAAACATGGTGGGAAGGTAGAAACTGACCACATAGCAGCAGCCGTAAGCCTGAAGCCCAGTGCTGAGTTGGCCGAGAACTGTGGGCTGGAAATAGACCCAGATTTTTGTGGCTTCTGGGTAAATGTAGAGCTATACGCATGCCAAAACATCTGGGTGGCAGGAGATGCTGCATGCTTCTATGATATAAATCTGGGGAGGAGGTGGTTAGAGCACCATGATTATGCTTTTGTGAGCAGAAGATTGGCTGGAGAAAATATGACTGGAGCTGCTAAGCCGTACTGGCATCAGTTTTCTGGAATGATTTGAGCCCTGATGCTGGGTATAAAGCTATTGGCCCACAGTTGGTGTTTTTGCAAAAGCAGCTGTGCAAGACAACCCAAAATCTGTGACAGAGCAATCAGGAGCTGTTACCCGATCAGAGAGTGAAACAGAGTATGAGGCCTCAGAAATTACTCTTCCTCCCAGCACCCCTGCAGTTCCAAGGCTCCTCTCCAAGGAGAGGACTACGGCAAAGGTCACATTTCTGATCCGAGGGACAAAGTGGTCATGGGGATCATGCTATATGGAACATCTTTAACTGAATGCCAATAGCAAGGAAGACCACTGAGGATGGTGAGCAACTTGAAGATCTCAAAGAAGTGGCCAAACTATTCAACATTCATGAAAACTGAAGCCCACAGTGGAATAGACAAGCCCTTCAGCGTCCCTGAGAGTGGGTTGCATGGGTAAAGGAGCATTTTTTTTAAATTCACCAAACTTTCTCTGTGTATATAAATGTGAGTAATCAAGTCTCTTGTGAATGTTTTCAACCATGTAGGCAAATTCTTAATTTTCACGTCATGAAAAAAATCTGATTCTTCTAAAAACAATTAAAGAATTAGGAATTAGACATTAAACATTAAACAATAAAACACTTCACAAAAAAATGACATTAAAACTTAGGGGTGACCGAGATAACATTTCACAAGCATTTCTTGTAAACCACGTAGTTTTAGACTTCTTCCTAGGCATGTTGGAAATTTGAGTGATTCACATATAATGTTTTTAAAATGGCCATTGGCCTGTTTTTCTCAGAATATGTTGCATGCAGCTCTTGACTAAAGATTGGGAAACAGATATGCATTGTGAGGGTTGTGTGAGAACCTTCTGTGGGCTTTTGAAGAAACAATGTTCCCAGTATTGACTTTACTTTTGGAATCTAGGACACAGCTGAAATTGCTTAGTGCCAATGACTGGCTGTCTCATCTGGAGTAATCTGTCTCACAATCTTTTTTGGCCTAATAGATATTTCAGTCTCACACATTTGCCGGACTTCAGCTTTGTTTTCTTCTCACTGTTTCCTTGAAGAGAACTGATAGTTCACTGGAATGAGAAAATAAAAACAAAATAACAAACATTACTTTCTAAAACAATAGTGTTTTAAAACTAAGATTACAGTTTAAGGCGAGATAGAATAGACTTGTTCATCTAATAAACTTCGGAGCCTTTAATATATATCCAGACATTACCTAATTTAGCATTGAAAAACAATAGTTTTTGTGTATCCTTTTGCCAGTAGATTGATATTTGGATTATTTCCAGTTTTTGGTGTTTATGAATTAAGCTGCTATAAACATTTTTACTGGTTTTTATGTGAACCTAAGTTTTTGTTTCACTTGTGTAAATACCTAGGAGTAGAATTGCTGGATTGTATGGTAAATTTATGTTTAATTTTAAGGAAACTGCAAGACTGTTTTCCAAATTGGGTGGATGTATACTTCATATTCCTGCTAGGAATTGAAAAGAGTTCCAATTGCTCAGCATCATTTTGAGCACTTTATATTGCCAATTTTAAATATCACAGCCCACAGCCATTTAGGCTGATCACCTAACGTCAGGAGTTCAAGACCAGCCTGGCCAACATGGTGAAACCTGGTCTCTACTAAAAAAAACACAAAAATTAGCTGGGTGTGGTGGCAGGTGCCCTTACTAATCCCAGCTACTCATGAGGCTGAGGCAGGAGAATCACTTGAGCCTGGGAGGCAAAGGTTGCAGTGAGCCAAGATCATGCCATTGCACTCCAGCCTGGGTGACAAAAGAAAAATTCCATCTCAAAAAGAAAAAAAAGAAAAGTTACAGCCATTATAATAGGTATGTAGTGATATCTCATTATGGTTTTAATTTTGATTTCCCTAATGACTAGTGATATTGAGCATCTTTTCACGTGCTTATTGGCATCCATATGTCTTCTGTGAAGTGTTTGTTCAAATCTTTTGCCCATTAAATAATTTAAAAAATGGTATTGCATTTTAAGAACCTTTTATATATCCTGGATACAGGTCCTTTATCAGATTCGCTGTTTGCAAATATTGTCTCATAGTCTGTGGCTTTTCTTTTCATCCCTTGAGAGTGTCTTTCATAGAGCAGGAGTTCTTAATTTTGAAGTCAAATTCATCTATATGTTTTTCTTTATGAATTGGTCTTTTGGTGTCATGCATCTTGGGGTATAACTCAGTAGCAAAAGGGAACAGACTACTAATATACAGAACGACACCAAATTAAGTGAAAGAAGCCTGCCCCCAAAGGCTACATGTTATATGATTCCATTTATTTGGCATTTTGGAAAAGACAAAACTAGAAAGACAGAAAGTAGATCTATAGTTGCCAGGAGCTACAGGTGGGAGTAGGGGCAGAGGAGTTGACTGTGAAGAGGAAAGGAGAATTTTTGGGGGGTAATTCTGCTATCCTATATCTTGATTGTGCTGCAGATGGCATAACTAAATGTGCTTGTCAAAACTTACAGAGCTGTCCACTAAAAAGGGTGGTTTTATTGTATTCTATGTGTTCCCAAAAACTGTTTTATCTACTTCATGGGCACATTACAAAATAATTTCCAGCCTCCTTTGTAATTATGTCTGGCTATGTAACTAAATCTTGCGAAGTTATGTGTTCCCTTCCAATACCGATCCATTAAAACCTCTTGCAAACCACCATTCTTTCACTTCCCGCAGATTCTAGATAGATGTACAAGATTTAGCAACAGATTCTGTGAGGTTGAGATTCTATGGCAGGGTGCAACCATGAGGTTCTATGGCAGGATGCAACCATGAGGTTCTATGTCATTGTAGAACCATGAGGCTCTATAGTTGAGGTTTATGGCATTGTAGAACCATGAGGTTCTATAGTTGAGGTTCTGTGGCATGGTGGAATCATGAGGTTCTATAGTTGGGGTTTATGGCATGGTGGAATCATGAGGTTCTATAATTGAAGTTCTATGGCATTGTGGAACCATGAATTTCTCTAGCTGAGGTCCTATGGCATGGTGAAAGCATGAGGTTCTATAGTTGAGGTTCTATGGCATGGTGGGACCATGAGGTTCTATGAGGTTCTTTAGTTGAGGTTCTATGGCATGGTGGAACCATGAGATTCTATGAGGTTCTTTAGTTAAGGTTCTATGGTATAGTGGAACCTCCAGGTAGAAGTAACCTGGGTCTCTGTGTGACCATATCAGTTGGTGGTCATTCAATTGGATTGTAAAATGAATTTTAAAAAAAATCTGTATTTTGTTAAGCCAACTGAAATTTATTAGGTTTGTTTGTTACAGCACTTTGTATTACTTAGCCTAAACCAAACAGGAACAAGCACTTCCTTACCTGTTAAGGCATATTAAAAGGTTGGAATTTTTGGTAAGAGGATAATGAGGTGATTCATCCATAAGTTTGGAGAGCTTCAGATATCTGTGGATGTGGCATTTGCAGTGGTATGTTTTTTTGACCTTTTGGTTTTAGGAACTCTTTTGCACTTTCATTTGGGCTAGACTGTAACAAGATGTCTGATTTATATGTTGATTAATGGAAGAGGTATATTAAAATATTCTGTGTTGAGAGTGTTTTTTTTCTTTCTTGTTGCGTTTACATAATTTTTTGCCTTGTATTCATTGAACTTATGTTATTAGTTGCTTATAATTTTGGGACTGATAGTTGTCCATGTGTATTGAACCTTTTATCATTATGAATTGATTTATTTCTATCAATGCTCTTTTATAAACAAATTGTTTACTGTTAATGGAATTATACAAGCTTTCCTCAGTATTTGCTTGGCATATACATAACAGTTTTTCTTCTTTCATACTGTATATCTTTATGTTACAGATATATATTGTTTATAAACAAAATATAGCTGGATTTAGAAAACACAGTCTATAAGTTTCTTCTTTCTTAAATGGGAACATTTGCTCCATAAGTTTTTAAATTAATATATTTGGAATACTCTTTATCATTTTATGATTTTTGTGTATTTCATCCACAGTATGATTTTAGTGAAGGAGTTAATATATAGATCAATGGAACAGAATGGGAAATCTAGAAATAAACTCCTACCTATACCTACTAATTAATTTTCTACAGGATGCTAAAGCAATTTCATGGGGAAAGAAACATCTTTTCAACAATGGTGCTGAAGCAAATGAATGTTTGTATGGAAAAAAAATAAACATCTCAACCCTTCCCTTCCCTTACATACAAAAATTAACTTGAGATGAAGTATAGACGTAAATGGGAAAGTTAAAAAAGTAAGACTTTTAGATGGAAACATGGGTTAAAATCTTTTGGCAACTTTGAGTAGGAGATTTTCTTAGTTGTTACACAAAAAACATGGCTCATAAAATAAAAAAATCGATAAATCAGATCATATTATTATTATTTTTTGAAATGGAGTTTCACTCTTGTTGCCCAAGCTGGAGTGCAATAATGCAATCTTGGCTCACCACAACCTCCACCTCCCGGATTAAAGCAATTCTCCTGCCTTAGCCTCCCGAATAGCTGGGATTATAGGCATGCGCCACCATGCCCGGCTAATTTTTTATTTTTGGTAGAGACGGGGTTTCTCCATGTTGATCGGGCTGGTCTGGGATTCCCGACCTCAGGTGATCCGCCCAAAGTGCTGGGATTATAGGTTTGAGTCACCACGCCTGACCAACACTCTTCTAATTAAAAAATAAGAAGACAAACTATCCAATTTGAAAATGGGCAAAAAATTTGGACAGATACTTTAGGAAACAATGGTCAATAAGACATGAAAAGGTGCTTCACATATCAGGAAAATAAAAGTCCAAATCACAATAAGATAGCACTACATATAATTAGAATGCTTACGGTAAAATTTCTGGGAATACAAATATTGGTGAGAATTTGAAGCAATAAGAATTCTCCTACACTTCAAATTACTTTGGAAGATTGTCACATTTTAAGAAGTACACATATGCCTACCATATGATTCAGGCATTTTATTCTAGGTATAAAATGAAAACATGGATCTACACAAAGATGAATGTTAATAACTGCTTTATGCCCAATAGCCAAAAAGTGGACACAACCTAAATATCTGTGAATGGATAAGTGAAATGTAGTATATCTGTACAACTGAATAGTACTCAGAAATAAAGAATGAACTACTGATTCATAATACAGCATGCATTGACCTCAGAATTATTCTAAGTAAAAGGATCAAGACACAAGAAATGGATATTGTATGATGCCATTCATGTAAAAAAGTGCAGAAAATGCTATCTATACAAAATATATAGCAGCAATTGTCTGGTACCAGTGGTAGAGAGTGGTAGGTAATGTAAAATCACTTGAGGTAGCTTTTGGGGTGATAAAATAGACTGTATTTTGGTTGTGGCAGTGGTTTCATGGTTGTAATAATCTATCAAAGCTCACTGAATTGCACACATTAAGACAGCTTATTTTAGATATACCTTAATAAATTTGATTAATTTTTTTCACTAGGTTTAGAACTCTTACACCTAATTTGTCTCAGTGTGCATATAATTCCATTTTCTTCTGGTTCCCATTGTTGCACAGGATAAATTGGCTGTCAGTCTCATTATAATTCCTTTGCATGTGATGTCTATTTTTTCTCTTGCTTTATTTAGGATTTCTCTTTTTCACTGTTTTTTGGCAGTTTCATTATGATGTATATTTTTCTTTTTAATCTTGCTTGATATTTATGAGGATTCTGAATTTGTGGAGAGGGATCTTCCAGAGATTTTAGGAACTTGAAGTCATGATTCCTTCAAATATTTCCTATATCATTCTTTTTCCTTTCTCCTTCTATTAAACTCCTTCATTGGACATGCTTTGGGCATTGTTATCTGTTCCTGTACCTTTAAAGTCATGAAAAATTCCAAAGCTTAAAATTACCAAATTTAAAAATTGACTTCCTTTAAGGAATGATCTGTTTTAAATTCTCTTCTTACCTTGTTGCATTTCTTTCCTCACTTAATTTTTGACATCTAAATATTCCTTACTTTTCTTGCTAGCTAGCTATAGACATTTAAAAAGATTAAAAATATACTTCACTTGGCATTTTAACTTGCTTTTGGTTGGAGGATTAGTTATGAAACCTGGTCTGTACTATCAGAAAATAGAATTGCATGGTACATATCGCTCCATTTAAAAGCTGTATCATGATATATCTATTAATATTTAAATTATTTCTTTAACAATTATTCCTTAGTCACTACAAAGTTCAAGGTCTAAAATAGTTTCTACAGGCTGAAAAAAAGTTTATAAACACAAAACATATGAGAAAATCCTGGACAGATTTTGCTTTGATGGTATTGGATAATCTGAGGCTCATTTACAATGAGATTGCAATGAGACCTAAAACATTTTAAATTGAACAGGAGATTACATTGTTAAGAGTCCATTATTTCTTAACAATTCACTTTAGAAAATGCATCTGCATTTCAAAATGATCTCAGAATTATAAAAAGCAAAATTTGGTAGCTGTAAAGAGAACCTTTTGAGACAGTTGTGATATTGGAAGAAAAAGGAACAATTCATTTCTTTTCTCTATGTTGGTGAAATAATATTTCAGAAATGACAGATCTTACTGATCAAAAGCTTTAACTTTATTATTATTCAACTCATATCAATGTTAAGCCTTTATTCAATAGCCCGGTAATTTTTAATATTTTGGAATTTGATACCTAGTTTGACTTTATAATCCATTTTACCACCTTTGAGTTTCAGATCCTGTGGTGGTTTTAACCAGGTTTGAGCACTAGCATTCCTAATGTGCACTGAACACATCCTATCTTATGCTTATTTATGCCAGTTTTAGCTGTTTTCCAAATCTCTAAGGTAAATTACTGTACTTGTAGCTTATACAATTGATCACACAGACACACAAAAACAAATATATGAATGAAATATGCATTCACATTTCGGTCCTTTTTTTTTTTTTTTTTTTTTTTTTTTTTTTGAGACAGAGTCTCGCTTTGTCGCCCAGGCTGGAGTGCAGTGGTGCAATCTCGGCTCACTGCAAGCTCCGCCTCCCAGGTTCACGCCATTCTCCTGCCTCAGCCTCTCCGAGTAGCTGGGACTACAGGCGCCCGCCACCACGCCCAGCTAATTTTTTTTTTTTTGTATTTTTAGTAGAGACGGGGTTTCACCGTGGTCTCGATCACCTGACCTCGTGATCCGCCCGCCTCGGCCTCCCAAAGTGCTGGGATTACAAGCGTGAGCCACCGCGCCCGGCCATTATGTTTAGTCCAGAAATATTTATATAAACGTTTTAAATGAGCTAATTTATATCTCTGTATTATTTTTGTTACTGATATCAGTGTCCTAAATGTGACTGTTGTTTAATGTTTACTAAGAAAAAGGAGATCTTGAATTTACATCTCATTGTGTATCGTTCTAGAAGATATTCTTTTTTTTGGATAAAATATCTCTAAGTTGTCACCTTTTCCAATGCATTCTAAAATTTGTTATTTCTGCATTCATATTTTAGGTGCATAATTTTATGTCACACTATAGTTGTGAAAAAGGACTATTTTATAAGCACTACTTTAAATTTCTAAACAGAATATCAACTGGAAACTTTAGAGCAGTGTTGAATTGTGAAAGGAGCATGGACTTATGTCGGGCTCTAATTTTAAAAAGTATCCATTAATTTAATAAACATTGCTTTAAATTTCTGAACAAAAAATAATATGGAAGATAGAATGAACACAGTTTTGAGGTTTGTGTGTGGCTGTACTGTTCACTGGCTATGTCCACACCAGAAAAAGTATTTTACAAATATTCAATAGCTCGAAGCTAGAATGAGTTGAATATTATCTACCCAACCGAGTTGTAATGCATTTCTATTAAGTATAATATGTATAATGACTATTACATAGGTACTAAAAAATGAGCTTTACTATTTCTGGGTCAACTCTGCAGATTAGTTAAATTTATTTAATTTGTGGGGCAAAGATTATAAGACTCTACAACCTATGCTTAAAGCTGTATAATACAGCTCGTGGTTAGAACATTTAGTGGCAGTTTCTAAAGGTCTGCACTGAGAAATGCTAATTTCAAGGCCTGTCTTTCTGTATTCCATTTACTCCCAGTGGGTGACAGTCAAGGAACATCATGCAATCCACACAGCTGTGAACAATGAGGAAAGGAACCTCTGCAGCTTAGAGGCAGCAGTCTATCACCCTTTTGTCAGAGAACCTTTGTAGAAGAGTGAATGTTTTTTGCCATTTGAAAATCTCTGTTTCTCATTGTTCAATTCCCACCTGTGAGTGAGAACATGCGGTGTTTGGTTTTTTGTCCTTGCGATAGTTTACTGAGAATGATGGTTTCCAGTTTCATCCATGTCCCTACAAAGGACGTGAACTCATCATTTTTTATGGCTGCATAGTGTCCCATGGTGTATATGTGCCACATTTTCTTAATTCAGTCTATTGTTGTTGAATAATGAGAACTCATGGACATAGGATGGGGAACATCACACTCTGGGGACTGTTGTGGGGTGGGGGGAGGGGGGAGGGACAGCATTAGGAGATATACCTAATGCTAAATGACGAGTTAATGGGTGCAGCAAACCAACGTGGCACATGGATACATATGTAACAAACCTGCACATTGTGCACATGTACCCTAAAACCTAAAGTATAATAAAAAAAAAAACAAACTCTGTTTCTGCAAGATGCCATGCTAGGTACTGTACACAATTAAAATGAGTTCCCATCTCTAAGGAATTTGCAACCGTAGACAGCACAGTGAAGACAGGTGTTAACTTGAAGGCAGCACACAAACAGTGAATTCTCCCCTTCCCTCCCCTCCCCCTCCCTTCCTTTCCCCTCTGACAGAGTCTCACTCTGTTACCTAGGCTGGAGTGCAGTGGTGAGATCTCGACTCACTGCAACCTCTGCCTGCAGGGTTCAAACGATTCTTGTGCCTCAGCCTCCTGAGTAGTTGGGAGTACAGGCAAGTGCCACCACGCCCGGCTAATTTTTGTATTTTTAGTAAAGACGGGCTTTCACCATGTTGGCCAGGCTGGTCTCAAACTCCTGACCTAGGGTGATCCTCCCGCCTCTGCCTCCCAAAGTGCTGGGATTATAGGCATGAGCCACTGCACCTAGTCAAGATCCTTGTATTCTTAGTATTTTTCTAAGCCCCACTGAAACGTGATTTCTGTTTGAAGCAGCCCATTCTTTTCTGTGAAATAAACCAGAACATCAAAAAGCTATGCAGTAGTCCATATTGATTTTTTTTTTTTTTTGAGACAGAGTCTCACTCCATCACCCAGGTTGGAGTGCAGTGGCACGATCTCTGCTCACTGCAATCTCTGCCCCCTTGGTTCAAGGGAGTCTCCTGCCTCAGCCTCTGAAGTAGCTGGGATTACAGCTATGCCCAGCTAATTTTTGTATTTTTAGTAGAGATGGGGTTTCACCATGTTGGCCAGGCTGGTCTTGAACTCCTGACCTCAAGTGATCCACCTGCCTCAACCTCCCAAAGTGCTGGGATTACAGGTGTGAGCCATCATGTCTAGCTTGATTTGGTTTGTTCCCCAAATTCCTTCTAAATTTATTTTGTATCTGCCCCTCCAGTTAATTTCTTTGTTGGATGCATATGTTTTTGTAATGCAACCCATTCTTGCATTTATTTTAGGGAGGCAAGTGAAGTTGTCACCTACCGTACAATACAGCGACCCTTGTATGAAGATCCAAGACACATATGGAAATTAAAGATTTAATTATCACTCCTTTGGAGGATTTGTTGGCCATCAGCAACTTGGGCTTAACTTGGGTCCAATTTTATAATTTTAGTAAATTATAATAATATCTATAACTATATACTAGTGCTTGGTCTTATTGTTTAGATATAGTTTTTCTTGTTTAATTTTTATGTGTTTATTTTTTATTTTGTTGAATTAATTTTGTCTTTCGTCAGTGTTTGTCAGTTCCTCATTTTTTTTGTGTCTTTTTGTATATGTAAATAGGTAATTCCTCTAAATAACATTTCTTTTATTATCAACATTCTGTCAGTGCTAGTTTACTCTTTGTATTAATTCCTGACAAATTTTTCAGTTTAATACTCAGGGTAATATTTTTAACATATTAAAAAGAATTAAGGAGGAAGAGAAATTGGAAGTATGTAAAGATGGGAAAGCTTAATAGTTGTAGCTATTTGGGAAGACAGTGATGTGAAGGAAATAATTATTACCTACTTATATAAAATTCAGTTTCAAAGAGCTAGTCTTTTAAGAAACAATTGCCATTTTTTTAAAAAATAAAAATATTATACATCCCAAAGAGATAATTTCTGAGGTTATAAATCACAATGCTTACAGTTGAGTACTTTGTGAATCCCCTAACTTCCTTCCCCACAAATAAGCAATTTTTTCTACCATTTAGATAATCAAAATATGCTTTGCTTCTGGGGATTGATGAAACTGCCATTTAATTAAAGAATAGTTTTTAAAGCAAATTTCCTTTGATCACTTCCCTTAAGCATAATTCTTGACTAGTGTGTCCCTCATGGAACTCTTTTAGTAATCTCACTGCTTGAAGAAAATCTTAGCTATAGTTTGAAGTCATCAAAAATTTATTAATATTTATTCATTTTTTAGTTGTGTATCATCCTTTTCATCTTTAGCAAAAGAATGATAATATTCTTAGGTGATCTACCACAGGGGTATGCAGTTAATTACTCTATTGTCTTTGAAATTCTTTTTTTTTTTTTTTTTGAGACGGAGTTTTGCTCTTGTTGCTCATGCTGGAGTGTAATGGTGTAATCTAGGCTCACTGCAACGTCCGCCTCCCGAGTTCAAGCAATTCTCCTGGCTCAGCCTCCTGAGTAGCTGGGATTACAAGCATGCGCCACCATGCCCAGCTAATTTTGTATTTTTAGTAGAGACGGGGTTTCTCTATGTTGGTCAGGCTGATCTCCAACTCCCGATCTCAGGTGACCAGCCTGCCTTGGCCTCCCAAAGTGCTGGGATTACAGGTGTGAGTCACCACACCCGGCCAGAAATTCTTTTTTTGGTGTCCATTCTGTCCTGGTTTTCCCTTGCCTCACTGGCTTTCCTTTCTAATTTACCTGCTTGGTACTTAAAAAAACAAAACAAAACAAAACAAAAAACAAAACAAAACAAAAAAACCTCCCTGACCTTTGAAAACTGGAATACTCCTTGGGCGCTTTTCTTCAGACCAGCTCCTTAAGAGACCTCACATGGTCTTGTGGCTTAAAAATATCATTTTGACAACTTCAAAATTTATATCTCCAGACTTTGCCCCTAAACTGTAGTCTTGTGTATGATATTTGCAGCTGGATCTCAAATCTTTCACTTTTCTTTTTTTTCTTGCTCTGTTGCCCAGGCTGGAGTGCAGTGGCATTATCTTGGCTCACTGCAACCTCCACCTCCTGGGTTCAAGTGATTCTTCTGCCTCAGCCTCCCGAGTAGCTGGGATTACAGGCATGTGCCACCACGGCTGGCTAATTTTTTTTTTTGTGTGTAGTTTTAATAGAGATGGGGTTTCACCATGTTGGCCAGGCTGGTCTCAAACCCCTGACCTCAAGTGATCTGGCCGCCTCAGCGTCCCAAATTGCTGGAATTACAGGCGTGAGCCACTGTGCCTGGTCAACCCTTCCATTTCTTAAATTTAGTTTCCAATTATTTCCAAAGCTGGATCCTCTCAGAATCTTTCCTAAGTCAGGTAAATGCAGATAGTTGTTCAGGCCAAAAATCTTGGCGTTATCTTCAACTCCGCTTTTAATTTCACATCCCAAATACAATCTGTCAGTCTTCCTATTGGTTCATTTTCAAGATATGTCAAGAATCTGACTGATAACTATTGTTATCACTCTGATCCAAACCACCACCGTATTAGACTTGGATAATTGCAATAGCCTCCTATGTTAGTCATGACACTAACTGTTTAGCAAACAACTCCAAAGTCTCAGAGGTTTAGTGCAATAAATGTTTATCGTTTTCTCACATGACAGTGAGTAGGTGAAGGAGCTCTGATCCACATGGCCATTGAGGGTCCCAGAATTCTTCCATATAGTGGAGCTACCTTTCTTTACAACATGGAATTAATTCCATACTGGATTCTCTCCATCTGGCAGAGAGTGTGTATGTGTTTTCTCATGGGCCAGGACTGAAAGTAGAGTAGCATCATTTCCGACTACTTCTTTCTGGCCAGAAGTCAGTTGCATGGTTCTGTCTAGCAAGGGAAACTGGGAAATAGCATGTAGCTGTGTATTAAGGGAAGCAATAAAATTATTTGATGAACACATGACAGTCATGTGATCCTGTTAAAATGTAAGAATCAAATTGCTTTATTGTTTAATATTTTCCAGTGTTTTCCTTCTCTCTATGTCTAAAAAACAAAACAAAACAAAGCAAACAAAAAAAGAAACAACTCAACATGTACAGTGGGCTATGGCACCCTGCATGATCTTTGACTTTATTTCCTCCTTTTCTTCCCCTTGTTCTGTCCTCTCCAGTCAAACTGGCTTCTTTTTAATTTTTTTTTATTTTTAATGTTTGTGGGTACATAGTAGGTGTATATATTTATGGGCTACATGAGCTATTTTGATACAGGCATGCAATGTGTAACAGTCATATCATGGAAAATGGGGTATCCATCCCCTTAAGCATTTATCCTTTGGGTTACAAACAATCCAATTATACCCTTCATTATTTTAGAATGTACAATTAAATTATTATTGACTATAGCCACCCTGTTGTGCTATCAAATAATAGGTCGTATTCAGTCTTTCTATTTTTTTTTTTTCTGTACTCATTAACCATTCCCACCTGCTCCCCACCCTCCCACTACCCTTCCTAGCCTCTGGTAACCATCATTCTACTCTCTATCTCCATGACTTCAATTGTTTTGATTTTTAGATCCCACAAATAAGTGGGAACATGTGGTGTTTGTCTTTCTGTGCCTGGCTAATTTCACTTAACATAATGATCTTCTGCTCTATCCGTGTTGTTGCAAATGACAGGTTCTGGTTGTTTTTTGTTTTGTTTTATTTTTTGTTTTTTGGTTTGTTTGTTTTACACCTTGGCTTCTATGATGGTCTTTGAATGTGCCAGGCATGCTCCCACCTCAGGGCCTTTGCACTGGCTTCTGCTCCCTGTAGTATGTTTCTTCTACATAGCTGCGTGGCTTTCTGCCTCACTGTCTTCATATCTTGCTTCAAATACCACTTTCTCAGTGAATTCATGTCTGTTCACCCAAGTTAAAATTGCAACCAGCACTCTCAGTCATTCTTTTTTTTTTTTTTGAGATGGAGTTTTGCTCTTGTTGTCCAGGCTGGAGTGCAATGGTGCAATCTTGGCTCACTGCAACCTCCGCCTCCTGGCTTCAAGCTATTCTTCTGTCTCAGCCTCCCAAGTAGCTGGCATTATAGGCATCCACCACCACACCTGGCTAGTTTTGTATTTTTAATAGAGACGGAGTTGCACTATGTTGGTCAGGCTGGTCTTGAACTCCTGACCTCAAGTGATCCATCAGCCTCGGCCTCCCAAAGTGCTGGGATTACAGGTGTGAGCCACCGTGCCTAGCCACTCTCAGTAATTGTTATCCTGCTTCTCTGCTTAATTTTTTCTGGGCATTATCACATTCTGTCATATGATTTATTTATTTTGTGTATTGTTTTTTCCCCTCAGACTAGAATGTGAGCTCCAACAAGGTAGGGATTTTGTCTGTTGTGTTCATTGCTACCCTAGGAATAGTACCTGTCGTTTAGTAGGTACTAAATAATAATTATAGTAAATAGGATTACAAACTTATAAAAGTATAATAATAATGATTTGTCAAGTGAATGAATTCTTTATTCTCAAGAACTTAAAAATCAAGCTAGGAAGAGAGAGAGACAACTGTAATGTATCACTACAAGAGAAAGATGTCAAGAGTCATAGAAACAAAGGAAAGACTGATTTGTCTCTGCCTAGAATCCATCAGATACCACAATGGGCGCAATGTTTATCTGGGCATTGAAGAACGAGACAGTATTTTCTAGGTTTTGAGGAGAGAGCCTTTCTCGGGAGAAAACTGTCACAAACAAAGGCTTGAAAGCAGGAGTATTGTGACATTTGGGAAACAACTGAGAAATCTGAGGAGACCGGAGATAAATATGTGTACCTATATTTAAGAATGGGAAAATTAGGTTGAAATACTAAGTTAGTCCAAAAGTGTCTAGCACTGTAACAGATTTGGATTTCACGCTGCTGGCGGTGGAGAAACTTTGCAGTCCTTAGTAGGATTATGCTGAGTCCAGGTGTATGCATATGAAAAATAGACTTGGTGAAGAGTGCAGCAAGACTGAAGGGCAAGTGGCCTGGAACTCAGGTGAGAGGCTATTCTGATACCCACAACAGAAATGACTACCTGATCTAAGATAATGTTAGATATGAATTCTAAATTTCTTTTCAAAGAATCAATATGTCAGTATGTTCAATTCTTTGCGTTCTACTTTTAAACTTAACTTCCTCATAAAGCAACCTTTTTCGATTGCGTGCTCCACCCGGACTCATTTCAATCACCTGCTCCACCCTGACTCATTCCGACTACCTGCTCCATCCTGACTCATTCTGATTACCTGCTCCACCCTGACTCATTCTGATGACCTACTCCACCCTGACTCATTACCTGCTCTGTCATAACCATTTTTCCAGCCAAACCACTCACCCTGTCACTCTCTTTAAATTAGTCAATCGGAATTAGTTTAGCCTGTGTGGTCTAACCCTAGCCAATAGGGGAACGACACAGCAGCAGGGGCCACGTGCGTCAGGGATAAGAACGCTTTCCCCTCCCTTGTCCAAGTGTGCGCTCACAATTGCTCCATCTGTAAGGGCGTACCCTTCTATAGAAGTACGTTGCCTTGCTGAGAATTAAAAAGAAAATTTTATATTCGAGTGCTATTTCTTTTGTGGCACTGAAACTTTTTATATAACAATAAGATATTAAAAAGGGCTCATATGGATAAATCTAATCTACCTGACCTAAGATACTCAACAAGGGGACATGTGGGGATTATGGGAGCTACAATTCAAGATGAGATTTTGATACAGGAGCTAAAAAATTATTTAAGCAGTTAGTAAGGGTAAGAGATCCTCAGGAAGGCTACCTTTTTAACAAAAAGCAGCCCCCAAGTCATTTTTTTTCTAACAAAGAGCAGACTGAAAAATCAAGCTGCAGACATGGAAAAGCAAGCTAGAAGCTTGCACTGGTAAACGCCAGCAGCTATGTCAATTGGAAAAGGCTACCTGGGGACCAGGCGTGTTCACCATGGTGGCTGCATCTTCTTTTTGTCAACCATATGTACAGTAAAGCGGCAGGAGGGATGGCACTGACCAGGTAGAGAATCCATTGGCATAATAAAAGATTAGGGTGGGGTGGCTAGCTTCTTCGTGTGCTATGTAAATGGAACACCTGGTCTGACTAATCTTTTGGACCCTATGTAAATCAGACACTGCCTCCTGGAGCCCGTCTATAAAACCCCATACAACCATGGAACAGGAAGACCCACTTGGGAGCCCCTCTCTCTCTGCAGGAGAGAGAGCTTTTCTCTTTTCTCTCGCCTGCTAAACCTCTGCTCTTAAACTCACTTCTTGTGTGTCCCTGTGCTTGATTTCCTTGGCGTGAGATGACGAACCTCGGGTATTTACCCCAGACAACGACGCTGCTTCACTATGGGTGGGGACACAGCCAAACCACATCAAAGGAAAAGACTGATGGCTCTCTCTCTTTCTGTGGGGCAGCCTGAAGTTATAGGACACACCCCTCATTATGCGATGCTGCTGAGGAGAACAAGCCCCAAGCGCAGGCTAGCCTGCTAGAAGACAAAACACCATCAAGTTGCCCCAGCTGAGTACATTAGATCATTCAGTCCCTAGCTGACCTGCTAGCTGACGAAAGAAGCATGGGCAAGTCCAGAGATCAGTGGTGCTTGGTCCAGATAAGCAGAACTGCTCAAAATTCCATAGATTCAAAGTTTTGGAGTAGTTTGTTACTCATCAGTAGTTAATGGATACAAATATCTTAAAAATTTACAATACTTACGAACATAATATTAACAACGAGAAAAGAAATAACCTACATAACCAAAACAACTACAATTAAAAGTATAAATTCTGTTTGAAAAAAGATATTCAACAAGGGCTCATATGGACAAATCTAATCAGTCGTGAAGATATAATCTAAATTGCTTGCCTGTCTCTAAATGGTAGTGGAAAGAACTCTGTCCAAATGTGGCTACCCTTTAGAACTTAGAGATCATTGGGACTATTGGCTTTGGCTTAAATTTAGCATTATACTTCTCCATCCATGTAGAAACTGTTTCTAATACTTTCCACGGCCATTAGAACAAGGTCTTTAAAGTTTGAATCTCCAGCAGTTTATTGTGAAGATACTATTTTGTGAACAAAAAAAAGACATGGACATTTACATGACTAAATGTTGACAAATGGTTTGGTTTTGAATTTGATCCTAATTCGTCAGGCCTATTTAGCCTTTCTCAAACAAACTTCATCATCTATAAATGGTTTATGTCACAATCGACTTTATTCTGTGCAATTTAAAAAGTATTTATTAAATACGATCTTCACATGGTAAGGTGCTACAAGCATACAAACATGACTCATACGCAGAGAAAAGCATTCGAGTCACGGTGCCTATCTGTCACTGGACCATTCCAGTCATCCCCATAATCAAGTGACAATAGAACTTGTGGGCCTTGAAAATAATACTTAATAGAATTGCTTCTCTGGCAAGAAGCCATTCATGCTTATATTGACTTTCTAAATCTGAATTGAATGATTTCCAAAAGATTGTCTTTTAGTTTTTGTTGTTTCTAAATGTTCTGCATTTTAAAATTTAGCAGTAATGTGATATTGGATATTCTAAGTTGTGTGCTTGTGTCTGTGTGTGCTTATGTCATGGGTATGGGGCTGATGAGTAACTAGGCTTTGACCAAGTAGGTATTAAGGAATCAAGACCATCCAACAGTTTTTAAGTGACATAATATGCTTATTCCGAGAGATAGTATAAAATCCAGAAAAATTCTTGCTTTTATTTTTTTAATGATAAAATCTGTTTCTTAGTAACACTGTCTTTCTTTCTTTCCTTTTTTCTTTTTTTTTCTTTTTTTGAGAGAGAGTCTTGCTCTGTCACTTAGGTGGGAGTGCAGTGGTGTGATCTTGGCTCACTGCAACCTCCATCTCCCGGGTTCAAGCGATTCTCCTGCCTCAGCCTCCCAAGTAGCTGGGATTACAGGTGCACACCACCATGCTCAGCTAATTTTTGTATTTTTAGTAGAGATGGGGTTTCAGCATGTTGGCCAAGTTGGTCTCAAACTCCTGACCTCATGTGATTCTCCTGCCTCAGCCTCCTGAGTAGTTGGGATTATAGGCACGCACCACCACTCCCGGCTAAATTTTGTATTTGTAGTAGAGACAGGGTTTCACCATGTTGGCCAGGATGGTCTCGAACTCCTAACCTCATGTGATCCTCCCACTTTGGCCTCCCAAAGTGCTGGGGTTACAGGCACCACATCTGACTCTGTATCTTAATAACACTTTCTCATTAACCATATCTATATAGTAATAGTGAAGGAATGTCAAAGCCCAAGTTTACCAGAAATTGCACATTTAAAACATCTTCTGCTGTAAAACATCATGGTAGAAAAATCATGCCCTTTCTTAGCCCTGGGGAAACTAGTGGTCTAAAGTGTCTGAGCCTGGATTATAACCCCACTGTGAGCTCGTTTCACACTGAGTAGTAGAACGCAATAAAAAGATACGTGACTAAGTTCTGGGCATTGATGGTATTTCATTTTTGTGGTTGTTCTTAACTTCACTGGATTAAGAAATAACCTTGTTATGGGAGTGTAAATAACAGTCTTCTCATAGCCTTCTCATCCTTTCTCAGCTCCTGTGCTGGATTCTTATTCTTCCTCTGGCTTTCCCAGCACAAGCCAAGTACCCTGAAATAAGAAACTTCTTTTGGAATCCTGACCTTAGCAGTCACCATCACCACATAGCAAACTGCTGCAGATGTTTCTCTTTTCTTTTTGTCTTTGTATAATCATTACATTAAGAGGCTTTGCATCCTATTGGGTTCTCACTTTTGGTTTTATTTGGGAGGAAATTATATGCCTTTAGAAAGTTAAGTAGAGCATTTTTTCCCAATGTTATAAGCCTTGTGAAGAAATATAACAGCATGGGAGGCATACTTACATCATTTTAGAGTAGAGCCTAAACAAATAAAAAAATACTCTCCATAGGAAAGTGAAATAGGACATTGTTTAATAGTTGTTACTTTAGGAGAAAATACTGGAGTTTTATATTTTGTGTAAAACATTTTTTTAAATTTAAAACGTTACTTTTTTTTTTTTTTTTTAAGAGGCAGGGTCTTGCCCTGTCATCCAGGCTGGATTGCAGTGTTGCTATCTTGGCTCATTGCAACCTCGACCTCTCGAGGATCAAGCAATCCTCCCACCTCAGCCTCCTGAGTAGCTGGGACCACAGGCATGCACCACCATGCCTGGCTAATTTTTGTATTTTCTGTGGAGACGGAGTTTTGCCATGTTGTCCAGGCTGGTCTCGAACTTCTGGGCTCAAGCTATTTCATTGCCTTGGCCTCCCAACGTGCTGGGATTACAGGTGTGAACCACTGCACCTGGCTTATATTCTGTTTGAGAAGACTTTTGATATTTCCAACAAAAATGGTAACGTCACAGCAGCAATCATTTGTGTGGAAGGGTGAACTGATGATCACCAAGGAAGTTGATAAGTCCTAATCCAGGCAGGTTCAAGAATTAGGCTGTGAAGAGGGTTGAAGCAAATAAATCTGAAGGAGCTTATTAATAAAGCAAGAGATCCTGAAGGCTACATGTTCTCAGATAGTATTACAATATTCCATGATGGCAAAAAATTTTTTGGTGTATAATTTTCTATGTAAGATTTCCATAATACACAACCCATTCCCAGTGTTCTATTCCTGAACTGCTATATTAGAACAGTGCCTGGTGTGTAGTAAGTGCTGAATAAAAGCTTTAGTGAATGAATAATTCTTGATACATTTTGGAGGTGATATTTACTGAGCAGTTACTTTGAGCCAGGCACTTTTCTAAGCACTGATAATATGGTGGAATATACATGTACATGAGTAAAACAATTAGATTTTCATGGGGATTCTTGTTCTTCTTCCCATTGGGATTTATAAGCCATTAAACCATAGGCGTCACTTCTCCAAAAGTGGAGGATATGTTGGAATCTGATACTTCTTCTTCTTCTTTTTTTTTTTAAAGACAGAGTGTTGTTCTTGTCGCCCAGGCTGGAGTGCAATGTGGCATGATCTTGGCTGATTACAATCTCTGCCTCCAGGTTCAAGTGATTCTCCTGCCTCAGCCTCCTGAGTAGTGAGTAGCTGGGACTACAGGCACCCAGCACCATGCCTGGCTAATTTTTGTATTTTTAATAAAGACAGGGTTTTACCATGTTGGCCAGGCTGGTCTCGAGCTCCTGACCTCAGGTGATCCGTGGGCCTCAGCCTCCCAAGGTGCTGGGATTACAGGTGTGAGCCACTGTGCCTGACCATCATTCATTTTTTGGATTTTCTGAGATATGAACTGGTACTATATTAGCTCATCAGATAGTTAGATTGACATTGTAGATGACATTAATTTGCCATAGATATTCACTCAAAGAATGACAACATATATCCTAAGCTTTTACTCATAGAAGATTATTATTTAAAAAAAGCCACATGAAATAAATTGTTATTGAAGATACTTAACATTTAACAGCTTTCATTATGTTGTTAAATATTCTCAATAAAGTAACTGGCAGGAGCCTTTCTCTCCTGAAAATGAGAAGTGCAATAGGTAATAATCATTTTCTTTCTTTACTTTCCATTTCATGAATAGTTTTACTATTTTTGTGGGAAGCCAAATGTTAAATTTTATATTTAGCTCATCTTCTACCAAGAATTAAAAAAAAATTTCTTTCTGACAGTTTTATAAAGGAAGTATACCTTAAAGAGTCCTTAAAAAGTATGTTTTAAAGGTTGCCATGGAAATGGTAAGATTGAGAAAAATAACTATTTGGCTTTTTTTCCTTTGACTTTCTAATGACTTTATAATGAAGCTGCATATTGATTTTATAATGAAGCTACATAACTGATATTTGCCAAGGGATAATATAAGGATGAATCTTTTTACAGCTTTGGAATATAAAGGCTATTTGAAATCTTTCCCATCCCCAAAGCCTTCTCTTGACCCCCTCTTCTCCCATCAGCTCTTGTCTAATTTCTCTACCTTTCTCACTAGCAAACTTCTTTGAAATGGTTATACATACTTTCTGTCTTCTCTTTCTTTACAGAGCCCACTCCATTAGGGCCTCCTTTCCGTGCTTCTATTAATACAAGTGTTTCTGTTCCATGTCCTCTGTGTAGCTAAATTCAGGGGCCAATTCCCAGTACTCATCTTAACTTGACTGAGTAACAGCATTTGACATCATTGGTTGTTTCCTTCTTTGAAGCTGTGTCCACGTCTATTCACCACCATAGCCCTCCCTTTTTGTTTTACATGGACCTCATTGGATGGCTGCTGTGCAGTTTTCTCTGCTGGATTCTACTCAGCCTATCATGACCTCAAATATTGCAGTCTTGCAGGGGATAGCCTTTGGATCTTTTCTCTGTCTATATTCATTCAGTTGGTTATCTCATCTTTTTTTAAAAATCAAAATTTGTACATTTTATTTGTGTAAATTATATCGCAATAAAGCTGATATTTTAACAAACAAAGAGTAAACTAAGTCATACATTACTTTAATTTTTAAAATTATCCGTACTTATTCTGTTGAGATATTATTATTATTTATATTTTTTTATTTCCATAGGCTATTGGGGAACAGGTGGTGTTTGGTTACATGATTGTTCTTTAGTGGTGCTTTGTGAGATTTTGGTGTAGCCATCACCCGAGCAGCATACACTGCACACAATTTGTAGCCTTTTATCCTCCCCCTCTTCCCATCATTTCCCGCTGAGTCCCCAAAGTCCATTGCATCATTTTTATGCCTTTGCATCCTCATAGCTTAGCTCCCACTTATGAGTGAGAAGATATGATGTTTGGTTTTCCATTCCTGAGTTACTTCACTTAGAATAATAGGCTCCAATCTCATCCAGGTTGCTGCAAATGCCATTAATTCACTCCTTTTCAAGGCTGAGTAGTATTCTATCACATTTTAAACCCTATACTTCAAAATATCAGAAAATCCTATCAGCTCTTTCTTCAAAATATATCCTAATTTTGAGCTATCAATGACATATTTTTAGTTCAAGGCAGTTTCGTTTCTTACTAGGTCTACAACAATCAGTTTTTATTGTATTTTCCAGTTTCTTCTCTTGCTTTCCTCACCCTAGGGCCACCAATGCCTTATAGTTTCATTCAGAATGAAACCGAAGTGCTTGCCATGACATTTAATGTCCTCTCTGAAATGAACTTGACTTATTTCTCTTTCTGCATCTCTTAGCAATCTTGACCTCCCGCAGAGTACTTCAGCCACACTTGCCTCTTTGTGATATCATTAGTCATGCTAAGTCTTCTGGGGCTGTGGCATATAGGGCTTCTTCTGCCTGAAGTACTTTCACCTGACAACTTGTTACCGCACTCTTACTTCATCCAGGTGTTTTCTCAATGTCACCTAATCACAGAGTCCTTCCCCGCCCCTCAATCAAAAACATGGGACCTGCCAGCCTTTTCACTACTCATCCTCTTACTCACCTTTATTTTCTTTAAAGCAGCAGTCCTCAACCTTTTTGGGGACCAGTTTCTTGGAAGACAATTTTTCAGTGGATCAGAGAAAGGGGTGGGGTGATGGTTTCGGGATGATTCAAGTGCATTACATTGATTTGTACTTTATTTCTAGTATTATTACATTGTAACATATAATGAAATAATTATACAGCTCACCTTAATGTAGAATCAGTGGGAGCCCTGAGCTTGTTTTCCTGCAACTAGACCATCCCATCTGGGGGTGATGGGAGGCAGTGATAGATCTTCAGGCATTAGAGTCTCATAAGGAGCCTGCAACCCAGATCCCTTGCATGCACAGGTTACAATAGGGTTCATGCTCCTATGAGAATCTAATGCCACCACTGATCTGACAGGAGGCAGAGCTCAAGCAGTAATGTGAGCGACCCCAAACAGCTGTAAATACAGATGAAGCTTCGCTCGCTTGCCCGCTTCTCACCTCCTGCTGTGTGGCCCTGTTCCTAACTGCTGTGTGGACCAGTACTGGTCTGTGGTGCAGAGGACTGGGGACCCCTGCTTTAAGTCACCTATCAGTATTAATTATCTATTGATTCAGTTGAGGCTACCTTTCTCCGGTAGGATGTAGCCTCCCTAATAGCAGAGATGTTGCCTTTGTGTTTGAAAGTATATCGTCAGTGTTGGAAGAGTGCCTGAACTATATATAGCAGGTACTCAACAAATTTTGTTTCCAATGAATGAATGGAAGAAATAATGAATGGGTTTTAGTGTGTTGGAATGGAAGTGTTTGCCATTCTCATGTATCCATAAAATGCTGGTTGTGGCTATATGATTAATAAACTTGATGATGCTTCACCCTGGGCATCCCGCATTCCTCTGGTGAGCCCATGCAGAGGTAATGGAAGGGTCATTCTAAATGCTTTTTGCTAGAAGAGTATCTTGCTGCTTGGAGTTCTCCTGGGAAACTGATCCACTACTGCTGAGAAACATGATTGCTGCGTAGTTTCTACAGCAACATCATTGATGATCACTCCCACTCCATCAAGAATGGATCAGAGATTGAGCAGGAGCCATACTCTTTGGTTGCTTCTTCACAAGAGCAGGATTTATTTTCAACTCTATGTAATTATTTGCTGGAACCTCATTTTGCAGAACTGTTATTTTACAGTGGGGGTACTGGGGAAAGTTATTTAAACTGCTCTAAAATAAGGACACATTGGAAGTGTTTTCTCTGTAAAGGAAATTGTCCAAATTTGACTTTTGAGTCAACATTTTTATTGGATATTTAGGGCTTATCAGAATTGCTTGCAGCCCAAATAAAACATCAGTCAGAGGGATACATTTTACTGGTAGAAATTCATGACTTCATTGGATTAAGATTTTATAGGATTTTTGTGATCTATATCTCTTCAAGTTACAGTTTGACAGAAGTTGCATTAAATCTGCCATTTTCAGATGAATCCTGAAGATGGAGAAATTATAAATAATTTTTATAAATGACAAAGCTATGTTCTTCTCTAGCAGTGAATGCCACAGTCAGAATAAATAAATAATTTAAATGCTTATTTGAGATCAGAATTGCTTTCAGGAAAACATACCATTAAAGCTAATGACAGAAAAGTCATAATGGAATAAATATTACAACAGGAAGATGATTAAAATTCTCCAAAGGAACTTTGTACATTTAAAAATTAATAAAAATTAATGCTATTTGCTATTTGATTCATTGAAAATATTCCATGTTTAGTAGGGAAAATATTTGTTAGACTTTTGGTGATGTATTATAAAATATGATAAGTTAGAATAGCAAAAACTATTATGACTGTTTTTTGAAGAATGTAGAATAATTACAAAAGGAAACCTAGAAGACAACACATTACTGAAACACTGATAATGATAGTGTGTAAAATCAAATTATTTCAAATTTAAAATTAGTATAAAATTTAAAAAATTAAATGAAAGAAATGTGAACATTTTGACACATAAATTACATTTATTTTTCATGTTTTTTCCAGTCCTTATCTAAATCCATACTCATGTTTAACAGACATAGTCATAAGGTACATGCAATATTATAGCTGTAATTTTCACTTAAAATCCTATATATTTTTATATCTTGCTATGTGACCTTTTATGAATATCATTTTTTGTTTGTTGGTTTTTGAGACAGAGTCTTGATCTGTTGTGCAGGCTGGAGTGCAGTGGCACGATCTCGGCTCACTGCAACCTCCGACTCCTGGGTTCAAGTGATGTCCCCCCTCAGCCTCCTGAGTAGCTGGGATCACAGGTGCACGCCACCATGCCCGCCTAATTTTTGTATTTTTTTTTTAGTAGAGACAAGGTTTCACTATGTTGGCTAGGCTGGTCTCGAACTCCTGACCTTGTGATCTGCCTGCCTCAGCCTCCCAAAGTGCTGGGATTACAGGCGTGAGCCACCGTGCCTGGCCATGAATATCATTTTTAGTGATCACTTGCTATTTCATTCAGGAGATTGCTGGAATTTGCTTAAACTACTTTTCTAATTCTGCACTCAGTCACTTTCTGTTTGCTTTCTGAGTAGGCGCTCACAATATTTAGTTATAATAAATAACTCCCTATGTGGTGTGATTGGAGTAATGACAAAAGAGATTTCTCATTTCAAAGTTTCCATGTTAGGTTATACCATGGCCTGGATCAGTTAGCATGTTTGTTCCAGCCAAAATATAAAAAATGCGTTTTGAACAGAGAAGACACGACAATAGGGTTTGAACCTAGGCTCAACTCGGGAGACCAGATCTGGTGGGTTGACACTGAGAAAGGATTTTGAGTAAGGATGGACACCCCCAAGGGTCAGAGGGGACACCTCATTTGCAGTATAAAATCTGTTACTGGACAAGGTATTAAAATTGTACAATTTTTATGGAGTTTGGTTTTATATAGATGAAAAATTTATAAATGAAAAGAAACAGCTATAAATAATTTTTTTTCCTGTCTTTGGGCTGAAAGAAGTTTAAGGAGATGTTACTGATTCACAATGCATATCATAATGTGGGCAGAAAAATAATAAATTTACCTAATCCTAAGTGTACTATAACACAGGAACATGACTGTGATACGGTGGTTCACATCAGTAAAGTCAGAGCTGCACTTGTCAGTCCTGTTGTTTGTCATTAAATCATGAGGAAAATAACAATGACTAGCAAGATTTTAGACACTGATCTATTTTTTCAGATTCTTTCACAGTCCAAATGACCAAGGCATCACTGGAACAAGAGTTCATTTAAATTGTAAGGCAGTATACAAGCAGCAATTAAATGATATCTTTTTCCACTAATGGCTGCGTTATAATTTAAAAGCTAATTGTTGTTCACCTATGTCCAGTGGTGGCCATTTATGACCAAAATTATAATACTCAATTTTAAGGATTTAGAGCAATGAAGTAAATTGTAAATTACATGAATTGTAAATCATGTGTATAAATATAGCAGTAATTATGTTCATTTACTCATGTAAAATATTTTTTGAGCTTTTTGTGTGTGTCAGACACTATTTTAGGGAACAAAGTGGTGAATAAAACAAAGTCCTTACCCTCATGGAGTTTATTTTCTAGTGGAGTGACATAGACACTAAACAAGCAAATACAATACACAATTTCCAATTTTGAACACATAATAAAAAATAAAACTAAAAACACTGGAAGAAGACCTGGTTTATATAGGGTGGTCAGAGAAGGTCTTTCCAAGTTTGAGATACTTGAATCAACACCTAAAGAGGGGACAGAACCAGCCTGCCATTAAGAGGTAAAAGATGCTCCAGGTGAAAAAATCACATGTGCCAAGGTGTTGTAGAAGCATTCTGGGCATTGCCCAGGGAAAGTGATGAAGCAGGTGGGAATGGAGCAGAGTGACTGAGGTTAGGAGTGGTCTGAGAGGAGACAGGGAGGTTGGGTGGCTGGTGGTGCAGATGGTGTAGGAGCTTTAGACCACTTTGATTATTTTGTTTTTTTTTCACCCAGGATGAGACAGGAATCCATTACAGGGTTTTGAACAGAGGAAGGACATGCCTGGTTTGTTTTAAAAATTTGACTCTGCTGTGTGGAAAATAGGCAATATCAAGATGAGGAGCAGAAAAAGAGAGGCCTGTGAGCAATCTCTATAGAAAAGAGGCAACTTTGGCTTTGACGTGGTGGAAGTGGTCAGATTCAGGATGTATTTAGAAGGACGAGCTGATAGATCTTCAGACAGCATAGTGTGATGTTAAGTGAGACGGCAAGGACAACTGATGCTTCTGGGCTGAGCATCTGGTAGGCTGAGGTTGCCTTTTGCTGAAATACAGAACAGTGTGGAAGAATCAGTGTGGTATAGGTGCAGCTGGGACCAAGAGCTTGATTTGGGATGTGTGAATTCATGATGCCTATTAACCATCTAAATGGAGGTGTTGCATAGACAGTTTAAGATATATCTAAAGCTCAGAAGTTTGTTCTAGAAATATAAATATTTTAAGTCTGTTCACAAAGCAAGAGCATCAGTGATATGGTTAGGCTTTGTGTGCCCACCCAAATCTCATCATGAATTATAATCCCCAGGAGTTTAGGGAGAGACCTGGTGGGAAGTGGTTGGATTATGGGGGTGGTTTCCCCCATGCTGCTATCGTGATAGTGAGTGCATTCTCATGAGATCCAACGGCTTTATAAGTGGTCGTTTTTCCTGCTCTAACACACACTTGCTCTCTTGCCTGCTGCCATGTAAGACATGCCTTCTTCTCCTTCCACCATGATTGTTAAGTTTCCTGAGGCCTCCCCAGCCATGTGGAACTCTGAGTCAATTAAACCTCTTTCCTTTGTAAATTACCCAGTCTCGGGAAATTCTTTATAGCAGTGTGAGAATGGACTAATGCAATCAGCAAAGACTGAAACTGAGTAATCATATCCCTGGAATGAAAAATGAACGTCCCAGAGTATTCAGACAGCAGCATATGGCCAATAGGGGACCGTGAATGACGATCCAGCAGATTATAATGGGCAACCCCTCAGACACACTGACCCATCTGTCTGGGAGTGCTTCTTAATCCCCTGTGATTTACTGTACTCACTTATTTTATAATTTGTTTATTTATCTGATACCTTTTAGCAGGATATGGAAAGGGACCTGTAAGATTATCCTTCCAGACTGGTCAATTGAGGAGCTCAATAAATTGTACCAAATAGAAGTAAGTTCTATGAATCCATAAGACAAATGCAACATAGTCATCCATTTGGATAAAACATTTCTGTATGATATTGATGGCCATTCATTCTTTCACTCACAATTATTTACTGAACGCTTACTATGTATGCTTTTGTGCTCTGTGATGGGGATGTTTCAGTGAACAAAAAAGAAAAAAATTCTATGGAACTTTCATTCTGTAGGGAAGATATAAACAATAAAAATATAAGTAAAATATATATTAGATGGTGGTATTTAGAAAAAAAAGACCAGGAAAATGAGACTGGCTTTATAATTTTAAATAGGAAAAGGCATTATTAGGAAGGTGACATATGAAGTTTTATTTTTTCTCCCCCAATTTTATTGTCCATGGAACAATCCTCGATAGTTTCTCTACAGGTGTCTGACTACATCCTAGATGAAATTTACAACTAGCCTAAATTCTGTTGTGAATCAGCACCAGCCTCAGCTTTCTTGGTACTAGGAGAAAAAGGGTTTTGTCTGTAGTTATCCGCATCAGCTTCACCTCCAATGAGTCTTATGGGTTGCTCTTCTTCAGTCTTTGGGTCATGAGATTTTCAGTGCTGGTACACAGTGTTGCAGCTTTTACCTTCTATGAGGGTATCACTGGATGCAAGCCATCTCTCTCCTGTTCTAGGATGCTGCAGGTCCAGTTATAGACCAAGACAAGCATCAGAGAAAAAGAGACCATGTGATAGTCTTGCATCAAGCCAATCTTGCGTCAGCTTCTTGTAAATAATACATATCTGTGCAAGACCTCCACTAGGAAGACATTCTAGAACTACGATTATTAGTAAGTGTCAGAAGGATTAGTAGAAATTGGACAGATAAGGCAAATATTTGAAGGCCTAAAGACTCTCTCTCTTTTTTTTTTTTTTTGAGACAGGACCTTACTTTCTTACCCAGGTTCTAGTGCAGTGGCGTGGACACAGTTCATTGCAACCTCTGCCTCCTGGGCTCAGGTGATCCTCCCACCACAGCCTCCCAAGTAGCTGGGACTACAGGTGCACATCACCATGCTGGGCTAATTTTTTTGCATTTTTTGTAGAGGTGGGGTCTTGCCATATTTCCCAGGCTGGTCTTGACCTCCTGGGCTCAAAGGGATCTGCTGGTCTTGGCCTCCCAAAGTGCTGGGATACAGGCATGAGCCACCATACCCGGCCAATGAAGACAGTTTGAATCTCTCTGTTATCTATATCTGGGTATGTTCTACAATTGCTGAGTTAACTTGGAAAATGACTACCTCACTTTCAACTGCAAATTTCAAAATTTTTGAGTTAGGTATAGTGTTGAATCTTTTGATTGATGGATTTTTCAGCTTTGAAATGTTAAAAAGAAAAAATACCATATTGACCTATTATTTTTCTTAATTTATAATTTTTGTGGATATATAGTAAGTATATATATATGGGTATATGGTATATTTTGATAGAGGCATACAATGTATAATAGTCACATCAAAGTAAATGAGATGTCTATCACCTCAAGCATTTATCTTTTGTGTTATAAACATTATTTATGGTAATTAAAATCAATGTTCGGGCTGGGTACAGTGGCTCACGCCTGTAATCTCAGCACTTTGGGAGGCCGAGGTGGGTGGATCACCTAAGGTCAGGTGTTCGAGACCAGCCTGGCCAACATGGTGAAACCCCGTCTCTACTAAAAATACCAAAAAAGTTAGCCAGGCCTAGTGGCAGGAGTTACTCAGGAGGCTGAGACAGGATAATTGCTTGAATCCAGGAGGCAGAGGTTGCATTGAGCCGAGATCATGCCATTGCACTCCAGCCTGGGCAACAAGAGCAAAACTATGTCTCAAAAAACAAAAAAAAAAACAAAAAGCTGATGTTGGATAAAGTAGAAACATGTATATATACTTACAATATTCACGCACATCTTTTTATCACAACAATAATTAATGTAAAGTATTGTTTTGTTCTTGTTACTCATTGTGCCTAGGAATTTGATTCACGTGTGGCTGCTAATGTCAGTGCTACTGTGATCTCAGGTACACAAAGTAATGAATGAACACTTGGCCTCTGGAGTCCATAGATGGGGCAGAGATCAGTTCCTCACTTGTGTACTGAGTAACTTGGTAGCTAAACTCTTTTAGCATCAGTTTCCTCATCCAGAAAATGGTGATCATAAAATAATTCTCATGAGGCTGTTGGGAGGATTGAATCAAATTAGATAACATAGGTGATGTGCCTCATCTTGTGAGATATATGGAAGGCACTTAGAAAATGGTAGATGGCACAGAATGGTGGGAAGTTAGTTGGATCCCAAAGGACTCATACATGTGAACTTGTCCTTCATAACTTATTCTTCAGCATTTCAAGGCTGCTTCAATACAATATACTACTCTATCATTCATCATTTTAGTGACTATCTCTACTTACCTATGTTGTACCAGTTCTTCCATTAATAAAATTAATTTATTTTTAGATATTAAAATTCTCTTTCTGATTGAATGCCATTTCCCCAATATCCCCCAAGGCAATGTTTTCAAAAGTTTTCCACAGAACAGTAACACAGATGGGAATTCTGCCAATTAAATGCTGTGTGGACAAAAGAAGGTTGAAAAACACTGTGTATACTATCTCTCTTTTGCGGAGTCACACACATAACAAGAAATCGTTTAATAAAAATATCAGTTTTTCTTAGTGTAATCTTGTATTTCCCAAGCAATCTTGATAATTGAATTGTTTTTATTTTTACTTTATTATTATTTTTAATTGGGGGTGAAATACATATAATATCTTAACTATTTTTAAGTGTACAGTTTAATGGCATTAAGTACATTCATATTGTTGTGCAATCATCACCACCATCCATCTCCAGGACTCTTGATCTTGTAAAACAGAAACTATACCCATTGAATTATAACTTCTCATTTCTCTCCCCTCATCTCCCCTCACCCTGACTGGCTTCTTTCACTTAGCATGATGTCCTCAAGGTTCATCTATGTTGTAGCATCTGTCATAATGTTCTTTCTTTTTAAGGTGAAATAATACTCCCTTGTTTGTATGTACTGCATTTTGTTTATCCATTCACCCATCAATGGGCACTTGGGTTGCTCCTAACTTTTGGCTATCATGAAAAATGCAACTATGAACATGGGTGTACAAACATCCTATGAAAGAGAACCTGCTTTTAATTTTTTGGGTATATACACAGAGGTAGAATTGCTGGGTCATCTGGTAATTCTGTTTAATATTTTGTAGAACTGCCATACCGCATTCCATAGTGGCTGTATCACTTTACATTGCTCTAACAGTGCACAAGAGTTCCAGCTTCTCCAAATCCTCATCAATACTTGTTATTTTGTGTTTGCATGTTTGTTTAATAGTAGCCATCCCAAAGGGTGTAAGGTGTATCTCATCATGGTTTTGACATGCATTTGCTTACTAATTACTGATGTCTAACATATTTTCATGTACTTCCTGGCCATTCGTGTAATTTCTTTGGAGAAATATCTATTCAAGTCCTTTGCTTATTTAAAATTTTTTTTTCTTGTAGGAGTTCCTTATATGTTCTGGATATTTATGATTTGCAGATGGCTTTTCCCATTACTTAGATTGGCTTTTTGTTGATTCTGTCCTTTGATGCACAGTAATTTTAAATTTTGATGTAGTCTTGTTTATCTGTATTTGTTTTGTTGCCTGTTTTTGGTGTCATATCTAAGAAATCACTGCCAAATCCAATGTCATCAAGCTTTTCCTTTATGTTTTCTTAGGAGCTTTGTAGTTCTAGATTTTATGTTTAGATCTTTGATCCATTTTGAGTTAACTTTTGTCTGTGGTCATTCCTTTGCATGTGGACATTGAGCTTTCCCTGCATCATTTGTTGAAAAGATTGTTCTTTCCCCATCAAATGGCCTTGGCACCTTTGTCCAAATCATTTGACTATATATGTAAGGGTTTGTTTCTGGGCTCTTTATATGCCTGTCTTTATGCAAATACCACATTGTTTTGATTACGGTAGATTTATAGTAAGTTTTGAAACTAGGAATTGTGAAACTTACAACTTTGTTCTTTTCTTTCAAGATTGATTTTTTTGTTTGGGGCCTTTTGAGATTCCATATGAATTTTAACATGGTTGTTCCTAATTCTTCAGAAAATCCCATTAGGATTTTGATAGGAATTGCATTATATCTGTAGATTTCTTTGGGTAGTAATGACATTTTAACAATGTTAATTGTTCCAATTCATAAACATGAGTTGTCTTTCACTTGCTGATTGTATTAATCTGTTCTCATGCTGCTAATAAACACACACCTGAGACTGGGTAATTTATAAAGAAAAGAGGTATAATGGACTCACAGTTCCTCATCGCTGGGGAGGCCTTGCAATCATGGCAGAAAGTGAATGAGGAGCAAAGTCACGTCTTACATGGCAGCAGCCAAGACAGTGTGTGCAGGGGAACTCCCATTCATAAAACCATCATATCTCCTGAGACTTATTCACTGCCACAAGAACAGTATGGGAGAAACCACCCCCATGATTCAATTATCTCCACCTGGCCTTGCCCTTGACACATGGGGATTATTACAATTCAAGATGAGATTTGGGTGGGGACACGGTCAAACTGTATCATTAATATCTTCTTTAATTTCTTTCAGTAACATTTTGTTTTCAGTGTACAAGTTTTCACCTGCATAGTTAAGTTTATTACTAAGCATTTTATCCTCTTTTGATTCTATTGTAAATATAATTGTTTTCCTAATATCCTTCTGGGATTGTTCATTGTTAGTGTATAGGAAGCAAAGGATTTTTGCTGAGTTCTTTTTATTCTCACATGATAGCTCAACATCCTTTAAAATTAGTGTTCTGAAAAGCACAGTTTACTACTCAAAGCAGTAAGCTTTGGAAATACCACTCAAAGGGAGATATTTTTTGTTGTTATTATTGCTGTTGGAAAATCTTTCTTTCAGCTTATTTGCTTTTTCACATCATTTAGAGAGCTTTGTTGATGTTGTTTATAACCTTTATGATGAATCATGTTTTTATTTATTTTGAGGAAAAAAACCCTAGAATATTTGAATAATATCATAGTTGAATAAAAGTTGATTTTTTTTTTTTGAGACAGAGTCTCACTTTGTCACCCAGGCTGGAGTGTAGTGGCACAGACTCAGCTCACTGCAGCCTCTGCCTCCTGGGTTCAAGCAATTCTCATGCCTCAGCCTCTGGAGTAGCTGAGACTACAGGTATGCACCATCATGTCTGGCTAATGTTTTTTGCATTTTTAGTAGAGACAGGGTTTCACCATGTTGCTCAGGCTGGTCTTGAACTCCTAAGCTCAGACAATCCACCCACCTCAGCCTCCCAAAGTACTAGGATTACAGGCATGAGCCCCTGTGCCTGGCCAATAAAAGTTGATTTATTCATCAACCAGATCTCCATATTTACTTGCATTTTATTATTATTATTATTATTTTTTGAGATGGAGTTTCGCTCTTGTTGCCCCAGCTGGAATGCAATGGTGTGATCTCGGCTCACTGCAACCTCCCCCTCCTGAGTTCAAGCGATTCTCCGGCCTCAGCCTCCCAAGTGGGTGGGATTACAGGCACCTGCCACCATGCCCGGCTAATTTTTGGTATTTTTAGTAGAGATGTGGTTTCACCATGTTGGCCAGGCTGGTCTTGAACTCCTGCCCTCAGGCAATCCACCTGCCTTGGCCTCCCAAAGTGCTGGGATTACAGGCATGAGCCACCACTCGCGGCCGTACTTGCATTTTATTAATTCAAGAGTGAAAAGTTCGAATGTGAGTTTTACTGCATGTGAACTATATGACTTTGCACATTGTGCTTAATAATTCTGCACCTAAGCTTTCTAACCTATAGGACATAGTAACAACACCAAACACCAAATGTATTTTTGTTATAATCAAAGAAGATCTTATATATATATATATATGCATATATATATATATATTTCATTTTAGGGAGTGTTTTGGATTGAAGTTGAACAGTGTGTCTTATATTTGTACTTTGCTGTTGGTTCTATATATTCTAAGTTAAAATATTAAAAAAACTTTTAAACATTAAATCTCTTAGTTCATGGAAAAATGAAGAAATATATGCAAATTTAGGGTTTGAAATACCATTAATTTGTTTCTATAATTTAGGCTTGTCAGTATTGCTAGACTTATTAATTTCTTTGACATTGATCAGATGTCTGTTGTTGAAAGCGCAAAAGTCAATTGTATTTTCTGAGTGGGGGCATCAGATAAGAAGTTCCTAAACATGATTTCTGAGAAACATTGAGCAAACTAGTAAGTGAGAAAGAATCAGGTCCTTACTTCTTGGCAGCAGTCTTACCTTCTCTTCATTATAAAACTGAACTTTTTTTTTTAAATTTAGGCCTATGTATAATGTAAGAATTAATTCATTGATAAGGATAAAACACCATTGCTGCACTTCAAATCATTGACTGCAGAGACTAGTACTCCATAGAGTTACGACCTGCTATCTTTTCTCTTTCGCTTATTCAAGGTTGTGGAACAGATTTGCGCCCAAAGATTGCAGTTATTTTGTCTTTAATCTCAGTCCTTTCATAAGAGTTTAAACTAACTTCTCATCGCTACCCTTGGAGGTGGCATTGCTATTATCTCTGAGGTGATAACGGGCTTTCTGCTGCACAGAATATTGTTGCAGTCATTTCCCAAAGGGCTTACCACCTAAGCAGAAAATCCCATTCTAGGGTAAAATATCTTAAATGGGAAACATCACCAGTGCCTGGTTACTTACTCCCTGACTCTGGTTAGAAAGAGATTTTAATTCCTTGAGAAGTCCTACGTTGTGAGAGGGGGATCAGCACTTGTGTATCTCCTAGAGGTGTCCCTGGTTTTCTGAATGTATAATCTGGTGTCTGCAGGCAGCTTTGCTCTGTGCTTATGGTCAGTGAGAAGGCTGCATTTAGTATCATCAGTTCACCCTACTTGCCAGAGCCTTCTGTCCCGGCAGCGTTCAGAAATGGCAGTTTTCTCTCTGTCTAAAATGACAAATGCTGAAGAATGCATTCATCCTTTCATTCTTTTATTTGTTGATTTACCTATTTGTTTATCAAGATGTGGCCAGGTGTAGTGGCTAATGCCTGTAATCCCAGCACTTTTGGAGGCTGAGGCAGGTGGATCACTTGAGGTCAGGAGTTTGAGATCAGCCTGGCCAACACAGTGAAATCCCATCTCTATTAAAAATACAAAAAAATTAGCCGGACGCTGTGGTGCATGCCTGTAATACCAGCTACTTTGGAGGCTGAGGCAGGAGAATTGCTTGAACCCAGGGGGTGGAGGTTGCAGTGAGCTGAGATAGTGCCACTGCCCTCCAGCCTGGGCGATAAGAGTGAGACTAGAATCTCCAGAAACAAGCAAATAAAAATAATGTACAATGTGTAAGGCATTTCTAGGGGTACACAGATGAAAAACACTATCATTTCTGACCTCAAGGAACTGCCTGTTGAGTGGTAGTAAATATGTAACTCTCCTACATTGTGAATAGTAACAGCACACACAGGAAAGACATCTGCAAGGTAGCAGGGAGGGAGCTTACAGTTGAGATTGGAAAAGAACTGAGGAGGGTACTGAGGTGGGAAGACAATGGAGAGAGGCTTTCAGAAGGGAGGGAAGTGTTGCGTCTCCATCCTTGAGGCTGCAGATGAAAGAGAATACCTGCCTTTCTGGGAGGGTGGAGGGGCCAGAGTGATTGGGGTGGAACTTTCCCCTGCCATTCCAAGGGGCCTGAGGTCAGGGCATGGACAGAACTCCAAGGTGCTACCTTCACAACAATAAAGTGATTCCTTCCTTCAATCAAACAGACCCAATTACTGGGAGGAAAAAAACAAGACATTCTAAACCAAGCCATTTGACAGGAGAAAGTTAAAATAGTCACCATGTCACTGCCAGAGTCAAGCCTTACCCCTTTGACAGGATTTTAACAGGTGAAATCTATTCCATTAGTAATTCCCTATAGGACACCATGACAGCTGCCTGAGCTCCCAGTTCTCACGTTTGCACTATTATTTTCCTGAGGCCCCATTGTTTTCCTTAGGCCCCAGTTACAAACCTGGGATAATCGACAAACTAATTTTGTGCCCTTTTTCATGAACTCCCCAGCAGAGAATTACTCCACTTTTTTCAGCTCCAAGACACTGCCTTATCTGAAAGATGCTAATAGGATGGCATCTGCCTAGACAGGGATCATAAATATTCAGATCAATTCCATGTAGTACTTGTTATGTGCTCAGCTGTGGCTCTGACAAAAGATGAGTAAAACATAGTTGTGATCCTCAGAGAAACAGAGTAATTGTTTGTGGGGGGAAATGAGGAGATGCTAAAAATTAAGCATGAAGGAGTCTTATGTTTACAGGGGAATTCTACACCAAAACACTAAAATTCAGGCTGATACATAGCAAAGGACCCAAATGGGCCCACTATAGAAGGAATTTTAGTATATGTGTGTGGGGTAAGTCAGATCAGTGTGGGTTTGTGGTAATATAGGAATGCTTTGTGAATGAATTGGGACTTGGTCTCGAGGAATGAATAGGAGTTGGGTAGACAGAGTGGTTGGTGAGGACATTCCAGAAGGAGAAGCAGCACAGCAGAGTGTTGGGAGAAGGACACGGGCATGAAGCTCAAGGAGAGAAGGACACAGCCTGATTGAATTAAGTGGGGCAGGGAAAGACAATGTTAGGAGTGACATGTTACCACTAAATTATGGGAGGCTATAAAGATGAAATGGTTGCTTTTTTTTTTTTCCAGAGAAATTAGAAACTGTTGAAGTTATTTGAGCAACAGACTTGTGAATGGATAAATTTACTTATTAATTTCTTGGAAAAAAAGGAGTGCTTTAGATGCTGAGAAGCAAGAAGCTAGGGAGACCAGTTGGGAGACTGATTTAGCAGCTTTAAGGGAATGAAATATTCTTGGATTCAAGTTGTGGCAATGAGGACAGAAATGATTAGAAAAAAATAACATAAGCCTGGACAACATGGTGAAACTATCTCTACAAAAAATACAAAAAATTCAGCCTGTCTCAAAAAAAAAAAAAAAAAAGCCCAAAATATTGCACTATAGTGTGCCAGATGCTTTTTTGTCCTTACCATAATTATATGACTTATTTACTCCTTGGAAAAACTCTTAATGAGGTATGTAAAATGTAATCATTCCCATATTTGTGTAATTGTGCATACCTCACCCATTTTATAGAACGGAAAACTGAGGCAATGAGCAGTTGTGTAACTTTTCCATGGCACGTGGCAGAGCCTCAATCCAATCAGGCAAACTGATGATACAGTCTGTACTCTTAACTGCTAAATCACTTTGCCTCTGGGATGGGTAAAGGGGATGTTTATGAAGAAACACAGATAATATTTGGAAAATCTATAATGTATGGGAAGACAGGCAGCATCACTTTCTGGATAGCTTTTAACTGTTTTTTTTTTAACATAGTGTATTATTTGAATTAAAGATATGTAATATACTTTTAAAATATAATGATGGGAGATAAATTTTAAAATTTATGTGATTTGCTTTTAAAGGAGTAGAGAAAACTTAAATCTGTTTATTCAAATGCTTCTAAAATGATAGGTTTTTATATTTTCTAGGAATAACTTGTGCATTTTGAGGTGTTGATTTGTCAGAAATGCAATTTGGAATTGTAAGTGTAAATGATTGATTTATACTATGTCTTGAACCCAAATGAGGCCTTCTGTTCATAACACATTAGTTGATTGTAGGATTTGTAGCAAAATCCACACATTTTCCTTATATGGTGGGCAATTTGCCAGAAAGCTTTTGGGTAACTTGCTAATGTGCCAATAAATAGCCTGTTTTTAGCTCCACTGTCATAAGAATACTCCATTCTTATATTTGAAGGCATAAAAAGACCTATAGAGAAGAGGATTTTTATCACTTCCTCAGTTCTTACTCTTTATTTAAGTGGGGAATTACATTTCTAAAGAAAAGACAATCTCTCATTCAGCATAGGTTACTAAGTACGTAGTTTTCATCTTTCTTTGGGGGAAAATTTTAAGTTGTTTTATAAAAATTCTAATAGTTTTATTAGATTACAAACCAACCCTGGAAGAACATTTCCATTAATATTTGACTGGATTTGTGTTTCTGAGCTTAATGATGGGAGAGATAAAATATTAAAGATCTCAAAATGAATGTATGAAAACATTTTACTGGTCTTGTCCTAATTATAATTTCTTTTTAAGTTTGTTCTGGCTTAAAACACATTTTTTTCAAACAAGGTGGATACATAGGAGTAGACTTTTATTTGATTAATTTTTAAAGAAGAATGGAGAATAGTCATTAAAGTGTAATAGATCAGGATAACTTTTATTTTTAAGAGAATTGAAATTATCTTTGTTGTACAGATAATTTTGGACATGTTGGATATTTTAGTGCAAAGATTCAAGTTCTTTCTTACATTTGTGGTTATTTGCAAAACAGGAGAAGAATATTCAAGGCTCTTGACAAAAGAAGCCTGTCTTTTCAGGAAAAACACTTCTCTTTCCAGGCATTTTCAGAATTTGGTTTGGAAATGTTGTTGCTCATTTAATTCTTGTTCGTGTTACCTAATGTAATCGAGTTATTTCATTTCCATGCAGGAATATGTGGCTTAATAAACCATTTGTAACAACACTTAGAATTTGTAAGTGAAAGACTTTAGTGTTGCTATATGTAAACACAACAGGCAAGTTAACTTCAGAATTGCTAGGAGATAAAACACCAGACTAATTTTTGTAAAGTCTTGACTCACTAGATTTACCTAAAGGAAGGAAAATGAAAAAGAAATAAAACCAAATTGAAAGATCTGTTTGTCTCCAAATGATATTACTCAAGCAGTAATATCATGTGATATTTACTCAAGCAGTGATTGCTATGATTTAAGTTGCAAGTTTTGTGATGTGCAAATAAAATCAGCCCAGATTTATGATAGCAAAAATATAGTCTGATAAGTTGCTATGTATATTGATGACTTTTAGTCATTGTAGATCTTAGGATAAGGAAAATAGTTTCTCCATATGCATAATATTTCAATATTAACATGATAGGAAAATGCAGAAGTTTAGTTATGACCTAGTGCCAAAGTTGTACAGGGCTGCATGAGTTGGTAAAAAGAAAGTGCACTGGAAGGAAATGTAATAAATGAACATTTAAATTATATTTCCAATTATAAAAACAACACATTGGCAATATCAACAACATGAAAGTACAGAGAAGCAGAAAGAAGGAAGAAAAACTACTCATAACCCACAACCTGGAAACCACTGTTGTTAACTCTATTATATTTCCTCCCAGCATTCTTTATTCTGCCATATGAATACAACTGATTGGAACCATATTTAATTATATATTTTTCTTTATTCATTTTTCACTTAACATTGTATCAGGACCATATCATTAAAATTTTTTGAACATTTAATTTTTAATAGCTGGAAAATAATCAAGATATAGTGTGTTATCATTTATTTAATTACTCCTTTATTTGGACATTTGGTTCAATTTCCACTTCATCTTTGTTACAAATAATGGATAATGACCATCTAGATAAGTATATTTTTGTCATCTTCACCTCATTGTTTCCTCTGAGTTGATTTCTAGAATTGGAACTACTGGGTTATTTATTCATTTAATCATTCTGTTAGAGTAAGTAGCTAGTCAGGCATGAGCAGGGCAGGAGAGGTCCCCCACCCCCACCAGGAATGTCAGGCGACCATCAGGTGGTGGTGAGACCGTTGTTACACTAGTTCTCTAAAATAATTGGTCGCAGCTGGTGCCAGGGAAAGGCAGCCTCCTAATAGATAGAAAACACCTGAAACTGGTGATCAGCAGGTTCCCAGTAAGATCTCAGGATTTGGGTGAGTGGGCACAGGCATGCGCTTTAAGAGACCAGATGGCAGAGGTTAATTGGTGTATGGCCTCCTAAGTACATTTGACTGGTAAGGGAAGAACACCTCAAGTAAGCGTGCATGTAACTCCGGCAAAGACACTGCGGATGCTCACCTCCCAAGCGCTAGCAGGCCATTGCGCATGCGGATAACCCACCTCCAGGGAAGAATCAGGGTAGAAGGGATGGAAGGCCTCGGAAGTATGCCAGGGTATAAAACCCTACCTCAAAGGTCAAATGGGGCACTTGATCTCCCAACTTGCCTGCTTTGTCTTCTTACGAGTGTTCTTTCCTTCCTTTCATTCCTGTTCTAAAGCTTTTTAATAAACTTTCACTTCTGCTGTAAAACTTGCCTCGATCTCTCCTTTTGCCTTATCCCTCTCAGCTGAATTCTTTCTTCTTAGGAGGCAAGAATTGAGGTTGCCTCAGACTTGTATGGATTCATGGCTGGTAACAATTCCTGCGACAAAAACATTTTCGAATGCTAACTTTGTGCTATAAAACCCTTTTTCCAGTTCAGCTGTTTTTAAAGTTTATTCACAAAGTTATGCAGCCATCACCACTATCTAATTTTAAACATTTTCAAGTCCTCAGAAATATATTCTGCTGCCTCCCTTCTCCATACCCATTCAAGTGTCAGTGTCCATTCTCTGCCTTTTTCTCATCCCCTGTAAACCACAGAAACCATGAGCTTTCCATTTCTAGAATCTGCCTACCCTGGAGAGAGATATATATATATATATATTTTTTTTCTTTTTTTGCAATAAAACGTTTTTAAGTCTTTTGATACATGTTGTAAAATTGCTGTCCAAAGTGACTTTGCCAACTTATTGGTGCTTATGCCAAACATGCCTACCTCTTGGTATTTATGCCCTTGTATAGTCCTTTTCATAATGAATAGCATCAACCTATGTAAACCAACATGTAGTTACAAAAACACAGACTGGTCATAAAGGACATGATGGCATCCGCTTTGCTTACTCTTAGATCTCCTGCCCTGGGAGAAGCCAGCTTCCATATCATGAGAATATGTAAGTATCCCTAAGGAGCGGTCCATGTGGTGAGTGAGGAGCAGAAGTTTCCTGCCAAGAGCCAGCAAGGACTTGAGTTCTCCAGTCAACAACTGTAAGTGTGAGCCATTTTGCAAACAGATCCTTCAGTCCTCACCCAGCTTTCCAATGACTGTAGCCCTGGCCAACATCGTGATGGACTCTTCATGAGAGCTGATGAGCCAGGACCACCCAGCAAAGCCATTCCTGGATTCGTGTCCTGCAGACACGGTAAGATAATAAATATTTAATTTGCTACATTTGGGGGGTAATTTGTTACACATCAATAGATAACTAATACTCATTCCTATCAGCATTTGCAATAGAATCCTTGCTGACATTGTCATTTTTCAGTTGTTTTGGCAGATAAAAATCATCTTAATGTTTTACTTTGCACATTTTGGTTGATAGTTTTCTCATGTTTATTAATCATTTTTTTCTTCTTCCAATGGTGATCTACATTTATCCATTTTTCTGTCAGGGTTTCAGTTTTTATTCCTTTAGGATTTGCATTTCTGCTAAAAACTAATACAAAAGTGAAGTTATCAATAGGGGCCATGAAGAAGCCTCAGAAATGCACAATTCATAGATTTTCTTAGATTCACAAAGTGACAAGATTTGGGCAACAAATTATGCTTAAAGATGATGTTTGGCATTTCACCTGGTAAACCTCTTTGGTAACTGAAGCAAAATATGGAAGATTTTGTATTCCAAAAATGCCACAGCAGCATTTCCCGCCCTGCACCATGAGTTTGACACTCTTTCCACTAAGTACTAGGGTCAAGAGTGGCCTTGAATCTGGATGGGCTGGGGACTGTGCAGCCAGGCCATGTGACTTTTGAAGGGGAATCATAGAAGATACTATAGCTCCTGCTTGGATTTGTTTTTTTTTTTTGATGCTCATTCTTAGAGCTCAGATACCCCAATGTAAGGAAATCCAAATTACCCCACTTTAAGAGGCCACTTTGCGTGGCTACTGGTAGGTTTTCAGCCAACTGCCCAGCTGAGGTTCTAGTCAACAGTCAGCACCAATGGCCAAATATGTGAGTGAAGTTGCCTCTGCGTGATTCTGGCTCCAAGGAATTGAGTCACCTCCAACCTTCTAGTCTTTCCAGCTGAGGTTGTAAATATCTTGGAGCAGAAACAGCCAAGTGCACTCTGATTTGTCTGAATTCCTGACCTGAAGAACCTGTGCATGATATAATAGTGTTGCTTTATACTTTTAAGTTTTGGTTTGTTACGTAGCAACAGGAATTGGAACAGCTACAATATAAGGAAAAGTAGATTGGTTAGATATTTTATTATTGTTTAAATTTTTTCTTTGTATTTCTATGGCTACAAATGGTTAGGTATTTTTAATCCACGTTTTAGGATGCCCAGGAAATACAGGCAAAGAGAGAGAGAGGGGAGTGGCATTTTCAGGATGTATTAATTGGGGCTTTCTATTGAAACAGAGCCAATAGGATGGAGATACGTGTGTGTGTATATCTCTATACATATATAAATATAACTTATATATAAAATTATATATTAAATTATTATATATAATATATTTTATATAATTTATATAAAATTATATATATAAAATATAAAATATATAATATATTTTATATAATTTTATATAAAATATATAATATATAATTTATATATTATAAATTATGTAAATTATATAATTTAATATATATACATTATATATATTAAAAATTTAAACAATAATAAAATGTCTAACCAATCTACTTTTCCTTATGTGGTAGCTGTTCCAGTTCCAACTGCTACATAACAAACCACCCAATATATAATATATATACATAATATTGGCTTATGCAATTGCAAGGCTGATATGTCCCACTATCTGCCATCTGCAAAGTGGAGAACAAAGAAACTATTTGGTATAATTCAATCTGATTCTGAAGGCCTGAGAAACAGAGGATGGGAAGGGTTGGGTAGAGTGCTGGTATAAGTCCTGAGTCAGAGGGCCTGAGATGTCCGAGGGCAAGAGAAGATGAATGTTCCAGCTCAAGAAGACAGAGGACTCACTTTTCCTCCACATTTTTATTCTTTTCAGGCTCTGACTGTTCAGGCATTGAATGGTGCCCACCCTCATTGGTGAGGGCAGATCTTTTTTACACAGTCTGCTGATTCTAATGATAGTCTCTTTTGGAAACTCGCTCACAGATGCACTGAGAAATAATGTTTTACCAGCTGTCTGGGCAACCCTTAGTTCAGTCAAGTTGGCACATAATATTAACCATCACATATGATTTCCTAATAAGTTACCATTAGTCCACTAGTGGATTCTCTCCATACTTTCAAAGTTATAACTAGTGATAAAAACATAATGGAGACATTTTACAGTTAATCATTTATTCATAAATATATATTGAGAAATAAATATATATTGAGAAATATTACTAGGTGCTGGGATTAGACTAGATATTGAAGGTTCATAGTGAGCAAAAACTAGGCATGGGTTCCACTTGCATGGAAATTACAGGCCAGTGCAGGGGTAGACATTAATCAAGTAATCCTGCATACACATGAAACTTAACAACTGGGAATACCAGATGAAGGAGGTCTTAACAGTTCTCTCAGAGCAAGAATGCACTGATTGTGGTCAGGAAAACTTGTCTGAAGAAGTGGTATTTGAGTTGAGAGCTGAAGGTTGAGTAATTGTATTTAGTTATACATAGGTTTTCTTTTTATGTAGTATCTAGCTTTTAATTTGTTCATTCACTTTCTACCATTTAATTATACACTGCTTTAGGCCAGAAAATGGCCTTTCTGTTTCACTTGAATAACTTTATAGAGCATATTTATGCTCATAGTCCTGCTTAGCCTTCTGCAAATTACTTATAGGAACATGTTGGGCTTGAGAGTAATTTAACTTAGGCTTTCATTTCTGTAATTGTTTTACAATGCTGCTTTTCTATCACTCACCTACAGGGTTTAGTTGAGATCTCTGTATCATTTGCAAAAACCTGTTCCGATGAGCATGGTACCCATGGGTTTGGATACTGATCTCCGTGGAGATTCAGTTGGCTGATGAGCCGTGCATTGACTTGGCAAAACGATGGGTTATTTTTACTGATGACATTAATGACTCCTGTACTGTTAAGTTACAAGAACATTCAATGGTTGTTAATTGGCAAGATAAATTAGTAGCAGTTTATGAAGATTGGCAGAGCAGAATTTGTTTCTACTAATAATGTAAGAATGGAAAGAAAATGATAGAAAGGTAGGATCCAAAATCCTCTAAATCTCTAAAGCTCATTTGATAACTTACTGCCTTAGATTCTCAGTATTTTATAATGGAATTTCTACAAAGGGGTTGTAACTATAAAGGAGTCTTTTGGTGGACCCAGACTTAGAGGGTCTGTTGGAACTCAGGATGGATATGCAAGGACTGAACATGAGGCAGAACACCATGCTTTCTCTAATTTAGTCAAACACTGGTATTCCATCAGGGTTGTAAAGAGCAGATATTCTGAGATGAACATCTCTCTAGAATTTATCTCTGGTTTATGGCCTCCTTCCTTTTGAGGGGCCTACTAATTTTGGTATTGAGCTTCTTCTACACTTGCTGAGCCACAGTCCATTTATCTTTTTGTTGGAGACTTAGCTAAGGGTTGGGCAGTCACCGAAGTGGACCAGGTGGTAGCAGAAGATGTGATCTTTTAATGTTAGGGATCAAGAGATGCTGCTAAAGGGGCAATATTTTTGGTGTTTGTGCTGATTTGTGTCAGGGACAAGTGGATGGCTCGATTGTCTTTGTAGTAGTTTGGGTTAAATTAGAGCTATTTATTTCACTTGAAGTTAACTTACCACTCTGATTAGCTGTATGGCCAGGAAAAAATGCAATCATTTCAGAAACTTGGCAGAGGACACCTTAACTACAAGAAAAGATTATGGGTCTTTAGCCCATGGTGATGTGATTTGGGAAGTCATGGAGCCAAAAGTCTTAGAACAGGATTTCTGTTTAGATAAACTTAAGGAAAAGACTGATTGTTCTATGCTCATGGCAACTATTAAACTAACAAAATTGGTTCTAAACCTGTTTAATCATCCAATGACAGTTCAATAGCCATAGTATGAAGTAATAACCAGATGTAGTTTCAAACCTCTTTAGTGGACTAATGACAAATTGCTTCAGTTTAACAGACACCTGGAAGCCAACCGTGAATGATAGCTTCTCACTTTTTTTTTTCAACTTTTATTTTAGGCTCAGGGGATACATAAACAGGTTTATGACATGGGTGGATTGTGTGTTGTGGGGGTTTGCTGTACAGATTATTTTATCACCCAGGAAATAAGCATAGGACCTGATAGGTAGTTTTTCCATCTTCACCCTACTCCCTTCCTCTCCCCTCTCCCACTCTTCACCCACAAGTAGGCTCCAGTGTCTGTCGTTCCCTTCTTTGTGTTCATAGTGTTCTCAATGTTTAGCTCCCACTTATAAGTGAGAATATGTGGTTTTCTGTTCTTGCATTAATGAGATTAGGATAATGGCCTCCAGCTCCATCCATGTTGCTGCAAAGGACTGATTTTGTTCTTTCTTATGGCTGCGTAGTATTCCATGGTGTATATGTACCACATTTGCTTTATTCAGTCCATCATTGATAGGCATCTAGATTGATTCCATGTGTCTGCTATTGTGAATAATGCTACGATGAACATATGCCATGTATGTGTCTTTATGGTGCAATGATTTATATTCTTTGGGGTATATATCCAGTAATGGGATTGCTGGGTCACATGGTAGTTCTGTTTTAAGTTCTTTGAAATTCTCAAACTGCTTTCCAATCTCTAAACTACTTTTTTTCACTGATGAGCTAATTTGCATTCTCATCAGCAGTGTATAAGCATTCATTATTCTTTGCAGCCTGGCCAGCATCTGCTATTGTTTGACTTTTTAATAATAGTCATTCTGACTAGTAGGAGATGGCATCTTACTGTGTTTTTATTTGCATTTGTCTAATGATTAGTGTTGAGCACTTTTTCATATGCTTATTGGCCACATGCATGTCTTCTTTTGAGAAATATCTGTTCATTCTGCTGCCCATTTTGTTTTGTTGTTTTTTTTTTGAGACGGAGTCTCGCTCTGTTGCCCAGGCTGGAGTGCAGTGGCGCAATCTCGGCTCACTGCAAGCTCCGCCTCCTGGGTTCACGCCATTCTCCTGCCTCAGCCTCTCCGAGTAGCTGGGACTACAGGCGCCCGCCACCACACCCGGCTAATTTTTTGTATTTTTGGTAGAGATGGGGTTTCACCGTGGTCTCGATCTCCTGACCTCATGATCCACCCACCTCGGCCTCCCAAAGTGCTGGGATTAGAAGTGTGAGCCACCGCGTCCGGCCTCTGTTGCCCATTTTGTGATGTGGTTGTTTGTTCTTTGCTTGTGATTTGTTTAAGTGCCTTATAGATTCAGATATCAGACATTTGTTGGATGCATAGTTTGCAAATATTTTCTCCTATTCTGTAGGTTTTCTGTTTACTCTGTTGATAGTTTCTTTTGCTGTGCAGAAGCTCTTTAGTTTAATTAGGTCCCACATTCAACTTTCGTATTTGTCGCAATTGTTTTTGAAGACATACTCATAAATTCTTTGCCAAGGCCAGTGTCCAAAATGGTATTTCTTAGCTTCTCTTCTAGGGCTTTTAAAAAATAGTTTTAGGTTTTACATTTAAGTCTTTAATCCATCTTGAGTTGATTTTTGTATGTGAAAGGAAAGGGTGGTTCAATTTCAATCTTCTGCATGTGGCTAGCTGGTTATCTCAGCACCATTTATTGAATAGGAGTCCTTTCCTCATTGCTTGCTTGTGTCAACTTTGTTGAAAATCAGATGATTGTAGGTGGGCAACTTTATTTCTGGGTTCTCTAACCTGTTCCATTGGTCTATGTTTTTGTTTTTATACCATACCATGCTGTTTTGATTACCGTAGCCTCATAGTATAGTTTGAAGTCAGGTACCGTAATGCCTCCAGTTTTGCTCTTTTTGCTTAGGATTGTTTTGGCTGTTCTGGCTCTTTTTTTGGTTCCATATGAATTTTAGAATAGTTTGTTTTCTAATTCTGTGAAAAATGATGTTGGTAGTTTGATAGGAATTGCATTGAATCTGTAAGTTTCTTTGTGCAGTATGGCCATTTTAACATTATTGATTCTTCTTATCCGTGAGCATGGAATGTTTTTCCATTTGTTTATGTCACCTCTGATTTCTTTGAGCAGTGTTTTGTAATTCTCATTGTAGAGATTTTTTACCCCCTTGGTAAGCTTTATTACTAGGTATTGTATCCTGAAACTTTGCTGAAGTTGTTTATCAGTTCTAGGAGCCTTTGGGCAGAGATGATAAGGTTTTCTAGGTGTAGAATTATATCTCTCTGAAAAGAGATAGATGGACTTCCTCTTTCTATGTGGATGACTTTTATTTCTTTCTTTTGCTTCTTTGCTTTGGATAGCCTCACACTTTGAAAGTGAGACAATTGATGGTGGACTGATTGGGCCGATTGGAAGTCAATATTTTCATCAATCTGTATTCTATGAGCACTACTCCTCTTAGACCTTGAAAAGCCCTTACAAATTGCATTTTTGTATTTCTGTTCTGTTTTTAGCATTGGATGTTTATAGTTCAGTGTTTAAAGCACTCAATACATATTTATGTATTTTTATTTTATTTTTAGACGAGTGTTCAGTTGACATTCACCTGAGCTGCTTTACAGAAGTCTCTAGGTGCTGCTAAGGGAGAGTAATGACTCAGGAACCATTGAAGCCCCATTGCAGCTGGATATTGGTAGAAGTCAGAATGTAGAATGATAAAAATGTGGAACAGAGATAGAGATTGCAGACATAAAGGGATAGAAACATCTAAGTTCAGTGAATGCATAAATATTAACTTCAAGACAGCATAGATATTATTTGTTGGCCCTAAAACATTCCAAAATTTATAGTTTTATGATAAATTCACTATGATTCTAAAAGTTAAGGATTGCTTCAAACCTCTGTTCACAGATATGTTAACTCCAAAAACAGAGACATATTTCTGGTTAAACTCCACAGATTGTCACATGTAACAGCCAGATAAATATACCGTATATATTTTTCATTGTCTTTGTCCCCACAGCCACTTGCACACTCTTTTAGTTTTGATTCTCTTTAACTCCCAGCACTTATGGAATACATTTTTAGAAAAAGACCATTGCATGGAACGCTGAACATATAAACCCCTTTAGAATCTGGCTTCTGTTTTTCTGCCCTAATCTCTTTCCATTCCCACTCCAAACATAGAGACACACACATGCACACAAACACACGTACCAAAATATTAATCGTCATCTCAGCACTCTAAAGCCTGCCTTTGCATCCATAGTCCTGCATTTTCTTTGCTGGGAAGGCTTTCTCAGAGTTGTACAAATCCTCATCCTATAAACCTCAGTTTGGAGAGGGCTTTGAAATAAATCTGTTTTCATCCTAGGAAAGGAGTTGATTATTTCAAAGGCTCGTTGTCATCTAAACATCTTCTAGCACTTACCATGGAGAATTGTAGTTGGTACATGTCAACAGACTCCAGAGATGAAAAGCTCAAATATTATTATTATTATTATTATTTGTTTTCTGAATCTTAGAATCAAAGAAGACGTATAGGTAATGTTTGAATGAATATAAAGAATTCTTTCCAATTGGTAGTGCAGAAAACAATGCATTACATCTAGTAAATAATTAATTGATCTGTATTGTATGGCCAATAGATGAAAAGCTTCTATTTTGGCTATATCTCCTGAAGTGTAAGTGGTCTTTTAAAAATGTAATCATAATGAATGAAAATTCTTAAGAAGAACTCTACCTATCCTAGTTTACAAATGTTGCATCATGATGATAGAAATTACACCGAACTTCAACATTTTTTTGGGTGGAATTTGTTCTTTATGATTGTCCCATTTGATAGCTTTTTAAAAATTCCACAAATCTAAACAAGGCATGTCTGTTCATAGCATTAGTTGCATTACGTTTTACTAAACACGTTCTTTCCCGGAATAGAATCTCAGGTAAAATAGCACTTCCCATCAGAGCTTCCCAGCCTCTGGTAAGTGCAGGAGTTGTTTGCTAAGCCTGTTTTCCTGAGATGTGTGCTAATGTTTTCTGTTACTCAGAGCTTCCATTAGCAGGCTTTTAAGACCCCTCCAATCCACCTCTAACAAGGCTGATGCTCAGATAAATGTAAGTTGAAGGAAAAAGAAAAAGTGTATATACATACACACACACACATACACACACACACATAAATATATATATATACTCACGAAAAGTTTCAGAAAAATAATTAGTGTTTCCTTTGAGGTTTTCACTTTGAAAGCATCTTTTTAGAAGCAGATCTGTAGATCATTAGGCAGACTTCTAAATAACACAATAGTAGATAAAAACTCTAGTGAAAAAGTGTTATTTCTTTCTGAGTTAGTTTTGAATATAAGGTCAAAATGTATCATTTCAGGGTTATATCTATATTTAGGTTATTTGGGCTAAACTCATTTATAGGCAGGATTAATTCACACCAGGAAGGCTGGGAAGTATTGTTAGAAAATGTCAGGAAGGAACTGTTTTTACTGTGGGGTAGGTTTCTAGTTGATGCAGAGACGTCCAGGCTTTTATAGCATTATACCACAAAGGTCAAGGCAGTACTCAGGATCAACAAGCAGCCCTTTAGGGTCAGTTTCTTCAAAGGCCTGGATTTCACTCCCACTCAAGGTGGTAAACTGATAAATGTGGAGTCTGGGTAAAGAGATTGGCTGGATCAGCAAATGTATTATCGCTGAAACCAAAACACAACATGACAAACAGCAAACAAAAAACAAAATCAAAGCCAGTATCAAGCAAAGTCCCATCCCCTCCGTTAAAACAATTAACATTTAAGGAGGACAGGCCAGTATCTTCCTAGTATATAAAAAAGTAGTATATTAAAAGAATTAAGTACTTGCTTTCATAACCCCTAGGTTCAGCCTTTCATTAAAAAACCAATAACCTTAATTTGAATTAGCAAGTCTGTAATAGAAAGAACTGGCTATGGTAGTATTAGGGACCTGATGTTTTGAGCTCTATGTGCCAAAATTAGCTGTGTCACCTTGGGCATGACCTTGCCTTCAGATTTTTTTTTTTTTTTAACTAAGAAAATTTAATTAGATGAACTAAAAAGTCTCTTCTGGCTCTAGTGTTAAGAAGGATTTCTGAGGATGGATGATTAAATTTGGAAGCATAGGTCTGGGGTGCCAATTGATACTATATTAGGACATTTCCTGGAGCTGAAAGGTGCTGGAAATTTTAATTATTCATCATGCATGATGCAACTTTCAGTTGATTTCTGGTTTGAGGGCTGAAACAATTGAAATTGCTCTCCAAGAGATCTTGGCTCTCCTTGTGAAAACTCCTCCAGCAGGCCTCCCCCATAGTTATATTTCAAGTCAGGAATCTTCTCTTCTCTTCTCTTTTTTCTTTCTTTTTTTTTTTTTTTTTTTTTTTGAGACAGAGTCTTGCTGTCTCCCAGCCTGGAGTGCAGTGGTGCGATCTGGGCTCACTGCAACCTCCGCCTCCCGGGTTCAAGCGATTATCCTGCCTCAGCCTCCCAAGTAGCTGGGATTTCAGGTGTGCACTACCACACCCAGCTAATTTTTGTATTTTTAGTAGAGACGAGTTTTCATCATGTTGGCCAGGCTGGTCTCAAACTTCTGACTTAAGGTGATCCACTTGCCTTGGCCTCCCAAATTGCTGGGATTACAGGCGTGAGCCACTGTGCCCAGCCAGGAATGTCACTTTTCATATTAAGATATCTTTTTATTCCTTCTTCTCTATTAATATGGTCAATAGCTAGTATAGAAGTTTTCAAACTTTATTGTGCAATTGTATTACTTAAAATACAGATTCCTCTATTCCACCACCAAGGAGTCCCCAGCTCTGAGGAGGGTCAAAGGAATATGCATTTCTAGCGAGCTACCAAAGGGAATGGGCCACACTTGGACAAACTGATCCCAGAGACCATGGTTCCTCTTACCTTCAACCATGTACCTTCCAGTCCCTTGCTGGCTTCTGCTTTCTTGAATCAGAACAACTCAAGCAGCAGCAGCAACTTACTTTTTTTTTTGAGACAAAGTCTCGCTCTGTCACCCAGGCTGGAGTGCAGTGGTGCGATCTCGGCTCACTGCAAGCTCCACCTCCCGGGTTCATGCCATTCTCCTGCCTCAGCCTCCCAAGTAGCTGGGACTACAGGCGCCCGCCACCACGCCCGGCTAATTTTTTGTATCTTCAGTAGAAACGAGGTTTCACTGTGTTAGCCAGGATGGTCTCGATCTCCTGACCTCGTGATCCGCCCGCATCGGCCTCCCAAAGTGCTGGGATTACTGACGTGAACCACCACGCCTGGCCAGCAACTGACTTTTGGCAGTGACATTTCTAGGAGGTGGTGCCTCCACCATCATCTGAGAATCACTTGTTCTACATACAGATTCCTGGTCCCAATTCAGAGGTTCTAGCAGTATAGGAACTTACATTTCTTAGCAGAAAAATTAATTTAAGAAATCACAGGCTTAATGAACTTAATTCTTAAGATTTCTTGAGTTATTATGTGATATTAATCATTATTCTATTGGAGGAAGTTACCAAAAGTCCTTATAGTGTTATGAAATCATTGTGACCTTTGTTTTTACTAAGGCTTTGATATGAAAAATAGCCATATGTTGAATGACATTCTTTGTTCTTTATTGCTTTGGAGTTCATGGCCATTACCTTCTCAATGTTCCTTCTATTAAGACCCTTGGGACAAATTTTTTCTAACACACAGGTGTGTGTGTTAGAAAACAGTAAAAAAAGTTTGTTTCTCTTGGTGAACTGATGTGATTTCTTCTACTAGACAATGAGAGTTGTGTAACATATCATATTACCCTTTGTGTAGGCTGCTAGGAAGCTTGGGGCAAAGCTTTGAGTTCAGTTGTGGTAGTGTTCATTGGTCAGATTTTCTGGATGTAATTTCTACCTTCCATCTTTATAAATTGGCTTTTTGGTTTCATTTGATATCAGTATATTTGTGGTTTTATTGTTAGCCAGTTGAAATCACTAATTGAAGTGGAAGGAATAAGCAGATTTAATGAGAATGATTAGTTTTAAAAGCTATGCTTCTTAACTACTCTCCCATATGCTCTGGTGAAATAGTGTCCTCCTTGTTTTTTACGTCTAAGGCACTGGTTTCATACCTTTCAATCTACATTAACTAACTGCTTCTGTGTATTTATTGGTCTAAGCATTATTTGGTTATTCCTACATTGCATTTATTTCCCCCCTGGTTCAGTGTTTCCAAAACTTCCCTAATCATAGAATCCCTTGGAAGTGCTTGTTAAAAATACTCAATCTCAAGACACCCTCCCCTGTTCCAAAAATCTGATTTGGTAAGTAGATGACATGGTAGGTTATATGGTTTGGTTGTGTCCCCACCCAAATCTCACCTTTTATTCCCATGTGTTGTGGGAGGGACCCAATGGGAGGTGATTGAATCATGGGGGCAGGTCTTTCCTGTGCTGTTCTTATGATAGTGAATAAGTCTCACAAGATCTGATGGTTTTAAAAACAGGAGTTTCCCTGCACAAGCTCTCTCTCTTTGCCTGCTGCCATCCATATAAGACGTGACTTTGCCCTTCCTTGCCTTCCACCATGATTGTGACGCCTCCCCAGCTATGTGGAACTGTAAGTCCATTAAACCTCTTTTGTAAATTGCCCAGTCTCAGGTATATCTTTATCAGCAGTGTGAAAACAGACTAATACAGTAGGGTTGCATTATCATTTTAGTATGCTGTACTTGAGAAACCCTGAAGTGGGCATGATCTTACCGTCAAGGAGTTCATTACCTAATAATCTAGATCAGTCATCCTGATGGTAACATGCCTGGAAAACATCTTTTGAAATAAACTTTTGAACCCCATGGTGGTTTTATTGAATCAGAATCCTTTGGAGTGGAATAAGAAATTTATATTTAAAAGAAAAATCTGAATTGCATCTGATTATCAGCTATATTTGAGAATCACATGTAAATATCAAGAGACTTTGGAAGAAAAGACTTATGAGACAATTTAATTAAATGATCTTTGGAAGGGCCAGTATCCTGCTAGCTAACATCTGGGAGGCTGTAAAATTCTAGAGCAAAATTTTTTTTCTGATTATTAATCTGAGGATGGCTAAGGTTGAGTTTTTACCATATCACAGCTCTCTTAGCTTTCTCTTCCTCTGTGATTCCTCTAGTCTTTCCTTTCCCTGTTTCCCTTCATAACTCCCTCCCTCATTTTTGCCATTCATGTCTGGAATATGTATTACAGAATTTAAAGTTTATTATGTTATATTATTTATCTCAGAAAACACTGTTGAGATACAGTTTTGATTAAATTCATGGCGGAGGTTCTCAAATCTAACCTTACATTACAATTATTGGGACATCTGTGGTTTCTTTCAGCAGTATTTTGTAGTTCTCCTTGTAGAGATCTTTCACCCCCTTGGTTAGATGTATTGCTAGGTACTTTATTTTTTGTGGCTATTGTAAATGAGATTGCATTCTTTATTTCGCTCTCAGCTTGAAGGTTATTGGTGTATAGAAATGCTGCTGATGTTTGTACGATGATTTTGCTGGTGGGGCTGCAGAGAATAGGGAATGCTTGTATATTGCTGGTGGGAATGTAAATTAGTTCAGCCACTGTAGAAGGCAGTTTGGAGATTTCACAAAGAACTTAGAACTATCATTTGACCTAGCAATCTCATTACTGAGTATATATCCATTGGAAAATCAGTCATTCTACCAAGAAGACACGTGCAGTCATATGTTCACTGCAGTACTATTCACAATAACAGAGACATAGAGTCAACCTAGATGTCCATCAGTGGTGGGTAAAGAAAAGGTGGTACATGTATACATGGAATACAATGCAGCCATAAAAAAGAATGAAATCCTGTCCTTTGCAGTAACATAGATGCAGTCAAAGGCCATTATCCTAAAGTAAATTTATACAGGAACAGAAAACCAAATACTGCATGTTCTCACTTGTAAGTGGGAGCTAAATGTTGGATATACATGGACATAAAGATGGGAACAGTAGATACTGGGGACTCCTAGATGTGGGAGAGGGAGGGACAAGGGTTGAAAATCTACCTATTGGGTACTATGCTCACCACCTGGGTGACAAGATCAGTCATACCCCAAACCTCAGCATCACACAATATACACATGTAACAAACTTGCACATGCACCCCTTGAATCTAAAATACATGTAATTATATATAAAAAAGAATTACTTGAGGAGCTTTAAAATATATAAACCTCACCTTATGGTAATTAAGTCTGGAGTTGGGGTCCTGGTATGTGTATTTTTTCTGAAAGTTTTCCAGTTAATTTGAATGGTGTTCAGGCTTGAGAATAACTAGTTTATTTTGTTTTTTGTTTTTCTTTTTTTCTTGAGACAGAGTCTCTCTCTGTCAGCCAGGCTGGAGTGCAGTGGCACGATCTCAACTTGCTGCAACCTCCACCTCCCGGGCTCAAGCAATTCTCCTGCCTTAGCTTCCCGAGTAGCTGGGATTACAGGGGTGTGCCACCTTGCCCGGCTAATTTTTGTATTTTCGGTAGAGACGGGGTTTCACCTTGTTGGCCAGGCTGGTCTTGAACTCCTGACCTCAGGTAATCCACCCGCCTCGGCCTCCCAAAGTGCTAGGATTATAGGCGTGAGCCACTGTGCCCAGCCTATTTTGTTTTTCATTAATGCATTCAAGTTTTTGAACTTGAACTGAGGTCTTTTGCATTCTGCCTTTTTTGTTGTCACTCTTTGTATCTTTTTAATGCAAATATTTTGTTATATTGGACAGCCTCTAATGAGACAGTAAACTGTTGCATTGAGGCCAAAGAGAAAACCATGTAATAAGACATTACTTTATATCTTGTAATCAGAAAACTTACCATCAGGCTCTGACATCATCTATGGGAAATATGGATGTTATCCCCACAAAACTAAGATTTTGGGTTTTCTGTTGTCATCCATTTTTTTTTCCTGTATAATTCTAAATATTTTGCAGTGAACTATGCATCTTCCTTAGAGACTGAAGTATTTAGTCCTTATAACTTCCAAGACATGCCATGGCATATCCTCTTGTTTTATTTTCCAAGTAAGGAAAAGCTTAGATTGTGAGTATTTTAACAAAGTATTTTTTAAACCCATAAATATTATTTGAATACCTGTAAATTGAAGGAAGCATAATAATGAGATGTTTGTCTCTGTATTAGTCTGTTTGCACGCTGCTGATAAAGACATACCTGACACTGGGTAATTATTTAAAAAAAGAGGTTTAATGAACTCACAGTCCCAGCCCCACGTGGCTGGGGAGACTTCACAGTCATGATGGAAGACAAAAGGCATGTCTCACATGGCCACAAGCAAGAGAGAAAATAAGAGCCAAGCGAAAAGGGAAACCCTTCATAAAACCATCAGATCTCGTGAGACTTATTCACTACCATGAGGACCCTATGGGGGAAGCCCCATTATTCAGTTGATTCCCACTGGGTCCATCCCACAACATAGAATTATAGGAGCTACAATTCAAGAGGAGATTTGGATGGAGACACAGCTAAACCATATCAGTTTCCTTCAGAGAATTTATAGTTATTCACCAAACATTTAGGGGGTCTCTGTGCTACATGCGTTGCTGGGCATTGGGAATAGGTATAGTAAATTCCTGTGCGAGTTCCCATAGGAAACTCACAATCAAATGAATGTAAAAGACATACTAAGAGATATGACAAAGATATGTGCAGTCTAGTTGGGGAAATAAAATCAATACTTATGAAACAAATATTAGGAAATTGTTATTAGATCATAACTGGAAAATAATTAGAGAATGATTAAGTGCTAAAATAGAGTGCTACTGTTTAAAGTGTGATAGTTCAGAAAGTATAGTGTCCAATATGAGCTAGAGTAGTTGGGGTAAAGTGTCATGGAGAAGGTGGTACTTTACTGTGTCCTGAAGAAAGGACAGAGTTTGCTAGATGAGTGTGGAAGGGGAGGCCATTCCAGGCATAGGACTTAGCAGAGTATCCAGTAAGGATATACATCATCTGTACGTGTAGCAGGGCAAGGTATATGCAGACACAGAAGAAATAAGTTTTCTTTTTTTTCTTTCTTTCTTTTTTTTTTTTTTTGAGACAAAGTCTTGCCCTGTCACCCCGGCTAGAATGCAGTCACGTGATCTCGGCTCACTGCAAGCTCCACCTCCCGGCTTCACGCCATACTCCGTCCTTAGCCTCCCAAGTAGCTGGGACTACAGGCGCCTACCGCCACGCCCAGCTAATTTCGTTTTTGTATTTTTACTAGAGACAGGGTTTCACCGTGTTAGCCAGGATGGTCTTGATCTCCTGACCTCGTGATCTACCCGCCTCAGCCTCCCAAAGTGCTGGGATTACAGGTGTGAGCCACCGCGCCTGGCCAAGAAATAAGTTCTTACATTTTGGAGGGGTGTCATGAATTTTTTTGATGACTGAATGAAATCTATGCAACCCTTTCTCCAGAGAAAGGAGACATGTATAAACATGTATACATATGTATACATATATATATAAAGAGGCAAAGATTTTGTAACTAATTTTAGGGGATTTATAGCTTCCTTAAAAGCAAATGGAGGAAATAAATTATATGTGTTTTTTTTTTTTTTTTCAAAATGACTATAGGTTTATGAGCAAGGGAGTGAGATTATTATCGTGGTTTAGGGACATTTTCCTGGTTTGGGGAAACTTTCTTTGTTGTATCAGTGTAATTACAAGCATCAGAGCCAGGAAAGAACTGGAAATAGAGGAAATGAAGATGACCTAGACTGGGAAGGCAGTTGTCAGGATGTAGATTAAAGCAATAAAAGAAAGATGTTGTGCATTAATTAACTGACAATGAGTCTTTTGAATAGATGGAATGCAATGAATTTTTTGTGTGCATTTTAATTTTTACATTTAATGTTCCAAATATTTTAGGAAGTATTCTATGATACCAAAGTTTATGTTAGCTATCTTGAGAAGCAGTAAAACTGTAGTAAACATTTTTAGAAGTGACCACTGTAAATGAAGAAAAAAAATAGTATTTTTCACCAGATTAATTTGAAGGATTATCAGTGCTATCAAATTTCTCAAAATGGTTTGAATTTGGAAGGAAGGTTTTGTAGTTAGCATGAGTTCAATAATAAGCCATTCAAAAAAACCCTATTTTTAAAGAAGTTTTTATTTACTCATTCATTCATAGCTGAAATAGGTAACTTGGTTCTTTATAAAGAGGTATAACATAGGAAATCTGTTTGTAAGGGAACCATATGTTCAAGGAAGAGATGATGAGCTTGGATGTCCTTAAGGTTGAGGAAGACAGCTGTTAACCAGCAGAGGGAGTGTGTTAACTGGATTTTTGATAGTGTTAATATTTTTCGCACAAGTGACTGAGTGATATTAAAAGCTTTACTCTGATAGGGTGAAAGATGAAAATTATAAGTGTGCCATCTAACTTTGTAACTAGGATCAATTACTTTTTTTTCAGGAGAATCTCTGCATCGTGCTTTTATGAAATTAGATATGAGATCGAAATTGACAAACTAAAGAAAATATGGTAATAAATATTGTTTTATTCCTGTTTACTTTTGTGAAGTTCATAGCTTTTCTTGCTTTCTGCCAGGATGCAGGAAGGGATGTCTGATTTTCAAGAACTGATGTGTGGCAATGCGTATGTTCACATTTTTGACTAAAATATCCTTGGGTAACTTTTATTTTCTTAAAGGACTGGATTGTGTCAATCTGTCTTCCATTGAAGTTTTATATACTATACATTTACTTGAAGGGTATGGTTAACTTTACACAATGCTTTTAGAATGAAAGAAAACTGATTTTAAGAAGGCTGTGCTAATTTTGCATTGCCTGCCAAAAATGAAAGCATGAAATAACACAGCAAAAATAACAGTAGTTTCAGCAATCTATCAGTTGCTTTCAGATAAATACTTTTGACAGTTCTTCAGTCCTTCTGTTTCAGATATAAAGAAATCCCTGAAATAGCACAGGCTTAACCAGTTTCTTAAAAAATAAGCCACAAAAGGTAAAATATTGCTCTGTAATTACATGAAGATGAGATTTTCAAATAGGTGAAACTCAACAAATTAAATTTTTACCTACATTTTAATTTTTCTCTCCTTGAAAAAGAAATTTCAAATCTGGTGTATATTGTTACTGTAAGACCAGGTTTGCCTAAACCAACTGGTTCTTTTAAGAACAAAGCTTAATTAAATTAATAATAATAAGTTTAATTAAAGATTAATAGTACACATCATTCCAGAGAGAAAATGAGGCAGTGTACAAGTTTATCTAGAGAATAAATAGATGCAAAATAAGTGAAAAAGTTAGGCTTAATGTGTTTGTGAGAGGAGAGATGGAAATATAAGGGTTAGGAAATGGAAGATGAAGCTAGGTTAAAATCCCTGTTTTAAAAATCTAGGGACCTGGGTAAGATGGCTGGCTAGACACTCCCACGAGACAGACCAAAATGTTGAGTAAATGGGCATACTCCGAACAGATCATCTGAGAGAACACACTGAGAGAGGGTGGAGAGATGACCCACATGCCGGGAGTGAAGGGGGAGGAAACTGGGAACCACGCATGGGGTTGCTGAGCACTGGGACAAATTCCAGGCCCTGAACAGCTCCAAAGGAATGGGCAGCTCTGACCTGTGTAATCTGCCTGACCTGGAGAAAGCAGGGCTGTTTCCCTTGGGACTGGGGTGAGTGTAATGTGCGTGCGAGCCCCTCCCAGAGTCCCTGCCTGAACATGCCGGCACACATCCATTGTGGTCTCTGCTACCCTGCTGGAATGATTTTGCCAGCAGCCACCGCCATTGTGCTTTCAGCAGCGGCACCCGCTGCCCCACCAGAGCACATTTGCTGACAACCTCCCACTGGAACATGTTTGCCTGCAACCCCACCACCATCCATCCAAAGCACGTTTGCCTGTGGCACCCCTGCCAGGCTGCCTCCTGTGTGCTGCACTCCTACTGTTCCTGCTGGAGCACTTATGCCCACGGCCCTTCCTTTTGTTCCCTATGAAGTGCTGTTGCCAGCAGTCTGGGAGTACCTTGGCCCTTCCAGCTCCGCTGGGGCTCGACCTTGGGGGACCAGAAGACAGAGCCATGGACCCAGTCCCAGCCACCTCGGATTAGAGCACACAGACCAGGAGTGCAGAGCTGAGCCTTGGTTCTCTCCAAGCATTAGAAAGGAAGCCATTCAACTATACCCAGCTTGCACTACAGTTAAACCCTCAAGGTCAATAAAGATCATGAAAGCAAAAAGCCCACCCAAAGGACAGCAGTTCCAAAGGATAAAGGACCATCAGCATTCACAGATGACGAAGAACCTTCAAAATACAATTGTAAGCATTAACAACACGATAGATCAAGCTGAGGAAAGAATCTCAGAGCTTGAAGACCACTTTGCTGAAGCAACACAGGCAGACAAAAATAAAGAAAAAATAATTTCAAAAAGTGAACAAAACCTCCAAGAAATATGGGATTATGTAAAGAGACCAAACCTATCACTCATTTGCATTTCTGAAAGAGAAGATGAAAGAGTAATCAATTTGGAAAACATATTTGAGGATATAATTTACAAAATTTTTCCCAATGTCACTAGAGAGACTGAGAAGCAAATTCAAGAAATTCAGAGAACCCATGTGAGATACTATGTGAGATAACTATCCCCAAGTTACACAGTCAGCATTTTCCAAGGTCAATGCAAAAGAAAAAATCTTAAAGGCAGCTGGAAAGAAGGGCAGGTTACTTACAAAGGGAACACCATCAGGCTAACAGCAGATCTTTCAGCAGAAACCTTACGAGCCAGAAGAGATTGGGGGCCTACTTTCAACGTCTTTTTTAAAATTATTATTGTACTTTAAGTTTTAGGGTACATGTGCACAATGTGCAGGCTTGTTACATATGTATCCATGTGCCATGTTGGTGTGCTGCACCCGTTAACTCGTCATTTAGCATTGGAGGTGTATCTCCTAAATAGAAGACATTCCAACTAAGAATTTCATATTCTGCCAAACTACAAACTAAGCTTCATAAGCGAGGGAGAGAGGAAATCCTTTTCAGAGAAGCAAATGCTAAGGAAATTTATTACCATGAGACCTACCTTACGAGAAGTCTTAAAAGGAGTGCTAAGCATGGAAATGGAAGAATGATAATTGCCACCACAAAAACACACTGAAGTATATAGCTCATTGACACTATGAAGCAACTATACAATCAAGTCTACATAACAACCATCTAACAATATGATAACAGGATCAAAATCTAACATCTCAATATTGATTCTGAATGTAAATGGGCTAAGGTATAGAGTGGCAAGTTGAATAAACAAGCAAGACCTGTTCTTCAAGAGACCCATCTCACAAGTAATGGTACCCCTAGACTCAAAGTAAAGGGATGGAGAAAGATTTATAGAGCAAACAGATTACAAAAAGGTACAGGGCTTGCTATTCTTGTGTCAGATAAAACCAACTTTAAGCCACCAATGATCAAAAAGGAAAAAGAAGGGAATTATATAATGATAAAGGGCTCAATCCAACAAGAAGATTAACTATCCCAAATATATATGCACATCCAACATCGAAGTGCTCAGATTCATAAAACAGGTTCTTATAGATTTATTAAGATATTTAGACAACTGCCCAGTAACAGTGGGACACTTTAACATCCCACTGACAGTGTTAGACAGATCTTGAGGCACCAAAATAACAAAGACATTCTTGACTGAAACTCGACACTTGACTCATTGGACTTAATAACCAACTATAGAACACTCCACCCAACAACAACAGAATATACATTCTTCTTATCTCCGCACAGCACAAAGTCTAATGTTAATCACATGCTTGGCCACGAAGCAAATTCAAAAGAACTGAAATCATATTAACCACACTCTTAGACCACAGCACAATACAAACAGAAATCAATACCAAGGAGATCTATCAAACCCATATAATTACATGGAAGTTAAACAACCTACTCCTAAATGACTTTTGGATAAAAAACAGTATTGAGGCAGAAATAAAAATGTTCTTTGAAACTAATGAAAACAGAGACACAATGTAACAGAATCTTTGGGACACAGGTACAGCAGTGTTAAGAGGAAAGTTATAGCACTAAACACCTATATCAAGAAGTTAGTGGCCAGGCGTGGTCACTCATGCCTGTAATCCCAGCACTTTGGGAGGCCGAGGCGGGCAGATCACGAGGTCAGGAGATTGAGACCATCCTGGCTAACATGGTGAAACCCTGTCTCTACTAAAAAAAATACAAAAAAATAGCCGGGCATGGCGGCGGGCGCCTGTAGTCCCAGCTACTTGGGAGGCTGAGGCAGGAGAATGGCGTGAACCCGGGAGGCGGAGCTTGCAGTGAGCTGAGATCACGCCACTGCACTCCAGCCTGGGTGACAGAGGGAGAGTCCGTCTCAAAAAAAGTTAGAAAAATCTCAAATTAACAACCTAATGTTGCACCTAGACGAGCTAGAAAACGAGCAAACCAGCCCTAAAACTATCATAAGGAAGAAATAATCAAAATCACAGCTGAACTGAATGATATATTGAGACACAAAAATCTGTACCAAAGATCAATGGGACCAAAAATTGGTTCTTCAAAAGATTAAACACAATTGATAGACCACTAGCTAGATTAATAAGAAAAAAAAAGAGAGAAAATCCAAATAAACACAGAAACAACAAAGGTGACATTACAACCTACCCCACAGAAATTAAAAAAAAAAAAAAAAACCATCAGCGACTATTACTGCTATGCATCCAAACTAGAAAACCTAGAAGAAATGAACAAATTCTTGAAATGAATAAATTCTTTCAGTCTTTCCCAAGATTGAAACACGAGGCAATTAAAATGCTGAATTGACCAACAATAAATTCCAAAATTGAATCAGTAGTAAAAAACCTACTAAAAAGAAAAAGCCCTGGACCAGATGTATTTACAGCTGAATTGTACCAGATGTGAAATCCTACTGAAATTATTCCAAAAAATTGAGGAGAAGGGACTCCTCCCTAACTCATTCTGTGAAGCCAGCATTATTCTGATACCAAAGCCTGTCAGAGACACAACAAAAAAGGAAAACTTTGGGCTGGTATCACTGATGAACATAGATACAAAATCTTCAACAAAATACTAGCAAACTGAATACAGCAGCACATCAAAAAGTTAATTTACTATGATCAAGTAGGCTTTATTCTTGAGATGCAAGATTGGTTGAACATATACGAATCAATAAATGTGATTCATCACATAAACAGAATTAACAAAAACCACATGATCTTCTCAAGAGGCATAGAAAGGGCATTCAATAAAATTCAACATCCCTTCATGTTAAAAACTCTCAACAAATTAGGCATCAAAGGAGCATTCCTCATAATAATAAGAGCCATCTAAGACAAAGCCACAGCCAGCATCATACTGAATGGGCAAAAGCTGTAAGCATTCCACTTGAGAATTGGAACAAGACAAGGATGTCCAATTTCACCACTTCATTTCAAAATAGTACCGGAAGTCCTAGCCAAAGCAATCGGTCAAGAGAAAGAAATAAAGGGCATCCAAATAGGAAGAGAGTAAGTCAAACTATCTCTCTCCACGGACAGTATGATTATATACCTAGAAAACCTCATAGACTCTGCCAGAAGGATTCTAGAACTGATAAATAACTTCAACAAAGTTTCAGAACACAAAATCAGTGTTCAAAAATCAGTAGCATTTCTATACACCAATAGTGTTCAAGCTCAGAGCCAAATCAAGAACACAGTCTCATTTGCAATAGCCACAAAAGGATAAAATACCTAGAAATGCAGCTTACCAAGATGGTAACAAGTCTGTACAGTGAGAATTACAGAATAATGCTGAAAGAAATCAGAGATGATACAAACAAATGTAAAAATTAATATTGATAAAATGGCCACACTGCCCAAAGGAATTTATAGATTCAACGCTGTTTCTATCAAACTGCCAATCATACTTTTCACATAATTAGCAAAAACTATTTTAAAATTCATATGGAACTAAAGACAAGCCCGAATCACCAAAGCAATTCTAAGCAAAAAGAGGGAAGCTAGAGGTATCACACCACTTGACTTCAAACTATACTACAAGGCTACAGTACCAAAACATGATGATGCTGGTACAAAAACAGACATACAGACCCACAGAACAGGATAGAGAACCTACAGATAAAGCCACACACCTACAACGACCTGATCTTTGACAAAGCTGACAATAACAAACAATGGGGAAAGAATTCCCTGTTCAATAAATGGCGCTGGGATAATTGGCTAGCCATATGCAGAAGACTGAAAGTTGACCCCTTCCTTTCATCATATGCAAAAATTAAGAAAATTCAAAAGTTAAATGCAAAACCTAAAACAATAAAAACTCTAGAAGAAAACCTAGGAAATGCCATTCTGAACATTGTCTTTTGCGAAGAATGTATGACTAATTACAACAATTACAATTACAACAAAACCAGAACAATTACAACAAAAACAAAAATTGACATGTGGGACCTAATTAAAGAGTTTCTGCACAGCAAAAGAAACTATCGATAGAGTAAACAGACAACCTACAGAATGGGAGAAAGTAATTGCTGACTATGCATCTGATAAAGGCTTAATATCCAGAATCTGTAAGGAACTTAAACAAATTAACAAGCATAAAACATATAACTCCATTAAAAAATGGGCAAGGGACATGAACAGATACTTTTGAAAAGAAGACCCACACATAGCCAACAAATACATGAAAAAATATTCTTCGCTAATCATTACAGAAATGCAAATCAAAACCACAATGAGATGCCACCTCACATCAGTCAGACTGGCTATTATTAAAAAGTCGAAAAATGACAGATGCTGGAAAGGTTGCAGGGAAAAGAGAACACTTATATACTGCTGGTGGAAACATAAATTAGTTCAGCCACTGTGGAAAGCAGTTTGGAGATTTCTCAAAGAACTTAAAACAGGACTATTATTTGACCCAGCAATCTCATCACTGGGTATATACCTAAAGGAAAATAAATTGTTTCACCAAAAGGCAAATGCACATGTATGTTTATTGCAGCACTATTCACAATAGCAAAGATGTGGAATCAACCAAGATGCCCATCAGTGGTGGACTGGATAAAGAAAATATGGTACATATACACCATGGAGTACTATGCAGCCATACAAAAGAATGAAATCATGTCCTTTGCAGCAACATGAGTGCAGCTGGAAGCCGTTATCCTCAGTGAACTAAATCAGGCACAGAAAACCAAATGCTACATGTTCTCACTTATAAGTGGGGTGTTAAGCATTGAACACGTATGAACACAAAGATGGGAGCAATAGACACCGAAGGCTTTTGAGGGAGGGTAGAAGAGAGGCATGTGTTGGAAGGCTGCCAATCAGGGAATATGCTGACTGCCTTGGTGACAGGATCATTTACACACTAGCCTCAGTGACATGCAATTTACCTATGTAACAAACCTCTATATGTGCCCCTTGAACCTAAAATAGAAGTAGAAGAGGAAAAAAACAATCTATAAAGTTTATACATTTTGCCAAAGTTGTGCAGAACCTTGATTCTGACTCCTTCAAAGTAGGAGCTAAAATATGCTTTGTGATTTTCTTCTCTTTTTTTTTTTAAATTAAATAACAGCTTCATTAAGATAGAATTCACATGCCATACAGTTCACACATTTAAAGTGTATCATTGAATGGTTTTTAGTATATTCATAAATACATACACTTATCATTGTAGTCAATTTTAGAGCTTTCATCACCCCAAAAATAAACCCTGCACAACCTGGCTTTTCCTCTCTATCCTTGAGTATCCTCTACCCCTCAGCAATAAGCAACCGCTTATCTATTTTTGGTCTCTGTAGATTTCCTCTTTCTAGGATTTTATATAAAATGGAAATATTAAGCATGTATTCTTTTTTGTGGCTGGCTTCCTTCACTTAACATAATGTTTTCAAAGTTTATCCATGTTGTAGCATGTTACCAGAACTTCATTCTTTTTTATGGATGAATAATATATTATTCCTTCATATAAAATATTTTATATTATTCATTCATATATGTTTTGTTTATCTATACATTAACACGTAGACATATAGTTTGTTTCCAGATTTTGGCTAATATGAATAATTCTGTCATAAACACTTGTGTATGGCATGTCTTCATTTCTCTTGGGTACATCTCCAAGAGTGGACTTGCTGGATCCTATGGTAACTCTATGTTTAATCATTTGAGGAACTGTCAGACTGATTTCCAAAGGAGCTGCACCATTTTATTTTCCCACCAGGAGTGTATTAGGGTCCAATTTCTCCAAATATTTCTCAACACTTAGCTGACTTTTTGGTTCTAGCTATGCTAGTAGATGTGAAGTGGTATCCCATTGTGATTTTGATTTGCATTTTCATGATGACTCGTGATGGTGTTACATGATCTTTAATGATCATAGGATAAAAAGAAATAATTTTAATAGAATATATTCATTTTTTATGTACATGGACCCAAGGGAATGTTATCTTATAGGCCTTCATGAAGAAGTCTGTAACATTTGTATAGTCAATGGAATAATATATTCCACAGGGTAAAACGTGCAGTTAATAAATGATTTTGTGTCAGAATTTGGGGATGTGAAGCCATGAAAGAATGATTAAGCTTTACAGTTGTGTTTTATAATCAAGGCTACCTAATATTTCCTTCATGCTGTTGATTAAGGAGACATAGCTGTTCAATAAACATATGTTTTCTCTGAGGCACAGCTACTAACAGCTGAGGTTCACCTTTATTTGTCCTTATAGGTGTGCTCATCTTACCAAAGGTAAGTCAACAGTCTGTTTACTCTGTTCTGCTTGAAATTAGCAGGAAACAATTTAAGGCTCCTCTGAAGAGCTCATTCTAAAGAGTGCAATTTCTACTTTTTCTTTGCAGAAATCCTGTGTTATCAGCTGGCCCTGTAAAGATCATGAATCCTGTCTTTTCCTGAATGTTCGCCCCGTTAGAAACTCAGTTTCACTCTGCTTTTATCCACTTTAGACCCTATGTTGATCTTTCCAGATCTTTACAGTTGGGTTGAAAATAATAACAGACGAAGCCCTATGAAGGCTTCATTCCCTCAGGTGTTTTGCTGCTGGGACACAAATAGCACAATTTTTCTTTGTCCTTTTCCCAAAATTGCATCAGAGCAAGCTGAAACTGTGATATTATTAAGAAAAAAGTACTCTCCTTTTCCTTCAAATTAAACCCTGTAGTTGTGAATTAATCCCTGGAGGTGGTTGAATAGGGATAGTACATCTGTTCAAAAATTAGATGCTTTCCAGTTAATAAGACTGCATTGGATGCTATATTATTCTCTTGTCAGAGCATTATAAATTATTTCATAATTTTGAAAGTATTGCAGCAAGTTATAATAAAACTTTGCTGTTCTCATTAGCAACCCTTTGTTACCAACAGTCTCCTTTAGCTTTGAGGACTTAATTTTTTTGATGACTTATTTAATGTGCTGCAGATTCTCTGAGTTTGGCAAAGAAAACTTTCAATTAAAAAAATAATTAACTGCCCTCTTTGTGAAATTGATGGGTCTCAATCACTGTATGGTGAATTTTTACCAAATGGAAGAAACGAATTCAGCAACATAGAAAAATCTTGTTAGATAACCTCAGCAGATATTACAAGATAACCAGGCGAAATTATTCCAATTACCTTATCATAGAACATATACATAATTTTACTACATCTTCTTTTCTTAAAATAATTTTTTTTTGAAATAGAGACAGGGTCTCACTATATTGCCCAGGCTGGTCTCAAACTCCTGGGCTCGAGTGATCCTCCCACCTCAGCCTCCCAAAGTGCTGAGATTACATGCGTGAGCCACCACACTTGCCCGCTTTCTTCTTCTTCTTTTTTTTTTTTTTAACAATGAACTTGCAAGTAGTGGGGAATTAAATTTAATGGAAATTAGGTTAAGATTTGTGGATCTCCGTGGCAGCACAGTGAGTGAAAAAGTAAATTTGGCTTGAGTAATAGGTAGAAACTTAGAAAGGAAAATAGATTTATTTCCTAAACATTTTAATATCCAGTAACAGCAAAGCTGCTAATTAAATATGTCAGGAATAATAAACATGAGCCAATTCAAAGCACTTCCCAGAAAGTCTCACTTTCACTGCAGATTTGGTTAAATCTCATTTGTCTTGTCCCAGCAGCTTAGCCGAATAAGGTAAAATATGGAAAGGAGGATTTGGGGGTGCCAGAGGAGCCATTTCCACCGGTGCCTTTGGCTCTAGTTTATTATCATTTAATTGGTTCATATGCCCTGGGCTCTGACCCTCCTCTGTTGTCAAGACGGGCTTCATGGACATGCAACCAGTGCAGCTCACAGCACTTAGGGCTTAATGCTATATTAGTCTATTTTAACACTGCTATAAAGATACTACCTGAGACTGAGTAATTTATAATCAAAAGAGGTTTAATTGACTCACAGTTTTGTATGGCTGAGGAGGCCTCAGGAAACTTACAATCATGGTGGAAGGTGAATGGGAAGCAAGGCAGCACTTCTTACATGGCAGCAGGAGACGGGGACAGGAAGTACCAAACACTTATCAAACAACCAGATCTCATGAGAACTCACTTGCTATAATGAGAACAGCATGGGGGAAACCACCACCGTGATCCAATCACCTCCCACCAGGTCCATCCTTCAACATGTGGGGATTGGAATTTGGATTACAATTTGAGTTGAGATTTTGGTGGGGACGCAGCCAAATCATACCAAATGCTCTGCATGCAATTGCTGTCCTGAAATTCTGAACAATTTAATCTTTCCATTTGTGCTATGCAAGTGAGATCTGACAACTGGGACAACTGAGTATGGGCTAGGGGCTTGGAGCCTTGGTCCATGTGGGATTGCACCTCCTGCCTCCTCCACACCTCCTAGGATGGATTCTCAGGCACCTGCCCCTCTGCCCCTCCCAACACCACCTGTGACCTATACCCCCCACTCCAAGTGGGATCTGGATATGTGTCAGAGGTTAAAGTTGGACTTATGCACCATTAAATAGCAAGCAAAAAAAACCCAAAAAAACAAAAACCCAAAAACCCACCGTGGCAGGTCAAGAGACAAAACTTGGAAAGAAGGGAGAAAGCTTTTTGTCAGTGCTGCAAACAAGGGGCCCTGCATTTTCATTTTGCTCTGGGCCTTGCAAATTATGCAGCTGGCCCTGTCTGTTACTCAGTGATGCTCCCTGTCTTCTCCTTGCTATCAGGTTGTTTTCTTTTGAAATGAGTGGATAGAATAAAAATATCCTCACATTTTCCTTATTTCCTTTTCCCCATGCATCTGAGTGCTTCTACTGTGATTTTCACTGTTCAGATCCACCCCTAAGGCACAAGAGCTGTAATGATGCTTTCTTACAAAGACCATTGTTCTGAGTGCTTCAGGGATTAATGTCTCTTTGAAAGAGCAAATTGTTTGTTCTTTTTTTATTCCAGGTGATCTAAGAAACTAGTACAGAAAATATTTTTGCTATGTTTGTAATGCCCCATACTTATTTTTGTTATTGTCTGTATTGATTAGCAACATAATCTTACAGTCAAAATCTTGCCACTGGAAGCATAACAGAAAGATCACTCATAGGTTTTCCTATAGTTTTTTAAATTGGACTAGCTCCACTCAGGTGGATATGCCCTAAGATGAATTGTATTTGGAGATACTGAAGACTGCTGAACATTTTACTCCTCTCTTGTACCATAAAGTAAAAACCAGCCATGCTGCCCTAAAGGTCACTCAGAAAATACTTTCTTTCAGGAATTTATCTAGTTCTATATATTGATATACTATTTTTTCTAATATTGGTAGTGATTAGAATTTGATTACTTTTGTTGTTTACAGGGAGTCAACACCACCTATGCCAAGTTAAAATAGGTAGTGGCTTAAACAAAATTGAGTAGATATACTGAGCATCAAACTGAACGAAGTGGAAAGCTGATGTCAGGAGATAATTTCAGAGTTTCTCTAGACCCCATTCTCCTTCTCTGCACCTCCCAGGAGAATATGCCTACAGCTCTCTAACGTCTTGCATTCCTTTATAGATACGACCTTCCCATGTTAACTTTGTAATGTTTGTGAGGTCTAGCGAAGTGTTTTGCAAACTACTATCTATACACTCTCATTGCTTCCTGAAGTTAATCCCCCCTAAAAGGGATCAACAACTGGAAAGTGCTACAGACACCAAACTTCCCCAGGGGAGTCTCGGCATACATCAGTCCACTGAAGGCTCTCAGTAGGCTTGGAATAAAATTGGTATTTAACCTTGGATTTTCCAAACTGATTTCATCATGAGGCATATTTTTTCTCATTATTATCTGTTAAGATTTTGGGGTCAAAGCAATCTGTGGCAAACCCTTTAGTAATTTCCAATATAGATAGTTAGAACTAGTTGCAGAGGGTGGGGGAGGGATTTTGGCCTTTAACCAGTTTGATTTCGATTGTTGTAAAGATATATATGAACTTAGTGATTGGTGTCAGAGTTGTGACAGAACACATTTCTGATGCTTTAAGTTTATGGTAATTGTAGCAGCCATAGGAATCTAATCCAGCGAGTAAAGAGAATAATAGTTAAACTTTTCAAAGTTTTCATACTGATCTAGGCTTGAGACCATTTTTCTTGCTTCCACAAAACTGGAAAATCAAGGTATCTTTAGCATTTCTTTAGATTCAGCCTGTGGACTCCGATCTATTTTAGCTATGTTATTTTAGGATTTCTCAGGAGGCCACGGTTACAGGAGGAAACACACATGAGAGGGTGGAACTTGGAGCCAGTAACAGGAAGAATTGCAGTGGTGTTCAAGGTGAAAGAGTGGATAACGATTATGAAGTTGATATACTACCTTGTCAGCCTATTACGTTGAGAGGTTCCCTCAAATTTGAGGCAACTCTGGCCACGTAGTCTAGGGAGAGCAAAATCAAAAGGGAAGATTGTTTTTATCACAGATACATATTGTTTGTTTCATGGAATCTGTCTTGAATATAAGGTTAGAGTCAATTGGGATCAGGTGGAGATGATAAACTAAATATACTTTATTTATTTAATTTTTATTTTTGAGATGGGGTCTTGCTTAGGCTGGAGTACAGTGGCACCATCATGCCTCACAGCAGCCTTGACCTCCCAGGTTCAAGTGATTCTCCAACCTCAGTCACCTGAGTAGCTGGGACCACAGGTGCACACTGCCATGCCTGGTTAAGTTTTGTATTATTTGTGGAGACAGGATTTTGCCATGCTTCCCAAGCTGGTCTCAAACTCCTGGGCTCAAGCAATCTGCTCGCCTCAACCACCCAAAGCACTGGGATTACAGGTGTGAGCCACTGTACTCAGCCACTAAATGTACTTTTATATCTGTACAAACAAAGATGGATAAAATCATCCATCTATCTAGCCATCTGCCTGTCATCTATATCTATCAATGTATGTTTTAACATTTTGTTTGAATTATGACAGTGTCATTATTAACTTTTATATCACTGCAAAAGAAGTAAATAATCAGGTAAATTAGTTCAATAAGGGCCCTAACTAAAGACTGAAAGGATAACAAAAAAAAAAAAGAAAAAAAATAGTATCTTACTGTCTTTTAGCAGAAATTTGCACTGTATAAAAGCAAATATGGACATATTCAAATTGGTGCTGAATAAATATGAGAAGGCTAGAATGTCCTGGCCCAGAAAAACTATCCCTACAGTCACGACCATATAATGATATTTACATTTTATTTATTTCTAAGCTCCCATTCACACCACAAAGCTCCTGCTTGTAATGCTATACCATTGAGTAAGAGCAAAATCTTCATTTCAAAATCAAAAAGGTTTAGCGAGGCTCAACTGAATGGATGTGTGCATAACATGGTATTTTTCCCGGGGAGTTGAGATTTTGCTAATACTAAAGCCTCTCCCCTGACTGAATTGGCCACAAGGAGGAATCCATCCCTGTATAATGAGGCCAAGGATGGTCTAGCATTTCTGGAATGAAGCCCCTTGGAACTGCCACGCTGATTTTATCACACCTGAGTACAGCAGCCAGTTGTTGACCCCAGGTTCTGTGCACAGACAGAACTGGGAATGCTGGCCAGCGGTGGATTGAAATGGAAATGAGAAACCTTCTGTGCTCCACTGCCTCAAAACTACCTGCTCTTGTCCTAGCATGCAGGTTGCCCCTAGTATTACCCCATCCCTTCACTGTCCTCATCCTACAGCCTCAGTCTTATCTGAAATACCTGAAGTTTGTGATTTAGACACACACTGAGTATTCTGGTTCTGACCCAGGCTGAGTTTCCTGGACTAATTCTTCACTGGTCATTAGCAGCTTTAAATCTCTTCCCCTGGTTTGCTTATAATTCTTGATGATACTCATCACTGTTATTATATTTTTTCATTTTAGTGTGTCACTCAAGCTTCAAATCTTGATAACTGGGAACTCAGCATATTGGGGACTAGAAGGATCATAATTTTTTCTGTCTTTCTCATCAAATATTAAGCTCAATTATCTTTCCCCCGTCATCAGCAATTATATAGGTTTGCATAAATTTACATTGCCGCAGCAGTCATATTGCCCAGCTGAATTTCTGGCAAGTATAAATGTTATTGTCAGAGGCAATTTACAGTGCAAGTCAAACAGATATCCTCCTCCACCCAAATCTCTTTCCCCTCGACTCTTTGGAAGCATAATTAAGAGAAATGTAGAAAGCTGCACGTGAGGAAACATGGAAATATAGCTGCTGTGTTAAAGGAAGAGAGAATAAACGAAGTAAAATAATTATTCCTTACTTCCCTTCCTTGGAGTGTTGTGTGTGTGGGTGACAAAGATGGAAACTGGAAAGAGAATTCCCTGTTTTCCTACATATTTGGGTCAATTCAGTTAAAAATTCTTTCTAAAAACACATCATTTATTAATGATGCAACTCAACTCTGTGCAAGGCAGTAGGGATACACTAAAGAGTAAGACAAAAAGTCCGGACATGTTGGCTCATGCCTGTAATCCTAGCACTTTGGGAGGCCGAGGTGGGAAGATTGCTTGAGCCTAGGAGGTCAAGACCAGCATGGGCAGCAAAGAGAGATCCCATTTCTACAAAATAATAAAAAGATTAGCTGAACCTGGTAGTGCACTCCTGTAGTCCCAGCTACTTGATGTGGGAGGATCTCTTGAGCCCAGGAAGTAGAGGCTGCAGTAAGCCATGATTGTACCACTGTACTTCAGCCTGGGTGACAAAGCCAGACTCTGTCTCAAAAAATGAAAAAAAGAGAAAAAAAAAAGAAAAAGGAAAAAAGAAAAATCTTGCTTGGAAGGGGCTGGTTGTGTGATCGTTCATTCATTTTGGTTTTGGTGAATTCTGTCCGTTGTATTTAATGGGACAGATTATGGGTTCCATAATAACTTAGATCAAGACCATTCTGGGACTTTGAAAATAATTCTACAATCCCAAATAATTAAAGAAAGAATGGCCTAATACTTACTCATTTTCTATTTTGGAGATAGTTTCAGAGAAAAATGGACAATGGTCATCCCCTAAGATTTTGGTCTACTTATCCTAGGAGATGCTGGGGTTTTTGGTATTCAGTGGGTGCATAGTGTGGATAATACATTTGATAGTTGGTAAGATAATGGAAAAGATGCTCTTCAATTATTAAACTCTTAAAGTTAGACAGCACTTTAATGGGACCTTTATTGTAAGGAAAAAAATTTCCCCTCTGGACATTATTTTTCAGCATAGTTCCTTCACTCTCTACGCTTGTTTAATGACTGCTGCTTAAAATTCTTTCATTTCTTATACATTTAGTGGGATAAATGGAGAGAATAATGGTCAGAATAGAAATAATAATCTTTTCCTGTTTCACACTGTTCATTCTTTTGGGAACAATCACAAATTGTGTTTGAAAGCAGAGTGTTCATCCTTTGAAGAAATACTGGGCTTGAAAACCATCAGAGTAAAACTGTGTTTTTCTCAAGGAAAATGACTGACTGTCTCCTGCTCTAACGTTGCCTAGAAAATGCCATTATAGTTTAAAGTAAATAGCAAGTACGTGCATTCTAATAACTCCTGTGGGTAGGTGGCATTTACTCTCCAAGCTGAACCCAAATAAAGTTCTCTTTATGGATTTATAATTTTATAATGTTCTTGAACTCTTATCTTTTAATGGGTATTATTCAGAAACCAAAAATGGTAACACAGGTAATTAAATACATGTTGAGGTGGAATATTAAGTATTTCACTCAGGAGGGATTTTATCTAATTAAATTGACTCATCATGAAGACTTGAAGCAATCAATTTTATTTTTACAGGGAGTACACCCTTGTTAGAAATCACCTTAATATAGACCTTTCACAAGTCAGAGAAATTTACCTTTTAGCTTTATAAGATACACAAACTATGCTTGTAAGCAGGAATAGTGTGGTATCCCAGGTACATGTTTTATACCTGCATTATTGAACGGTAATTATTTGGTGATTTTAATTTCCATCATGAGTTGAAGCAAAAATTTCGATTTCATTAGGAAGTGAGCTATCATGATATAACAAGTTATTATAGGATATTATGGCAATTCTTTTTTATATAATGCATTAGGGGTTAAATAAAAAAGGAGTGGATATTAGAAAATTCCAGTTAGAGGGAGGCGGAGGTTGCAGTGAGCTGAAATCACGCTGCTGCATTCCAGTCTGGGCAAGAGAGTGAGACCCTCTCTCAAAAAATTCCGGTTAAAGATATTGGATTAAATGGAGACTGAAACTTCCTGTCACCCTTTAAAAACAAAATCACTTCATTGAGTATGATGGGCATGTAAAAAGCTGTACATATTTAATGTATACACCTTGATGAGATTGGAGGTAAGTGTACACCTGTGAAACCATCACCACAATCAATGCTGTAAACTTTTCAGTCATCTCCAAAGACTTCCTCCTTCCCATCCTTCCTCTCTGCTCCCATCCTCCCTCACTGTCACTCCCTCCCTCCCTTCCTCCATTCCTCCATTCCTCCCTTCCTTCCTCTTTCCCCTCTGCTCCTCTCCCCTCCCCTCCTCTTTCCTCACTCCCTCCTTCCCATGGACACAAGGCGGGGAACATCACACACTGGGGCCTGTGGGTGGGGGGCTGGGGGAGGGATAGCATTAGGAGAAATACCTAATGTAAATGACAAGTGGATGGGTGCAGCAAACCAACATGGCACATGTGTACCTATGTAATGTACATGCATGTTGTGCACATGTACCCTAGAACTTAAAGTATAATTAAAAAAAAACCATGTTGAAAAAAATTATATTCTTAAGAAAAATACTTGTAACATGTTATCAAAGAAATGAATTAGACTACATGAATATGTTCTAAGAATAATTATTCTGATTTTTAAGCATTTAGATACTATAAATATTTTTATACTATTGTTAGTCAGTTTATGCTAATTTTATTCTTATAAATCATTTTTTCGAAAATAGGTTTTGAAAGGAGCTATTTCATAGGTTTACCAGCGTAATGAAACCAATTCATCAGATGGTTTAAATAACTACACAATTATAATAATTGTAGCACTACCTTTTATTCACCAAAATGTCCAAGTTGGTACTCTAATTATACAGTTACCCCACTAATGCAAAAGCCAAAAAAAAAACAGAAAGTAAAAAACAATGAAAGAGGAAAAGAGAGCCAAAATTTGAAGAAGATGGAAAAATTTGGGCACCTTAAAACCTGAAAACATTTAGCAAAAGGAGGTATCAAAGTTGAAAACAGCTAGTAGTCTTGGGAGGACAATATGTGCAATGTATATCACAGACAGCCTATGTATCAAAAGAAGAATATGAACAGCATATACAGCATATATAAACGATATATGAAAACTCCTTTTGCTGGCAAGCAAAAGACCAACAACCTAATATAAAAACAAAATGAATCAGAACACAAACAGCCAATTCACATAAGGAAAAAATGGAAGAATACTTTCATTGCTTTCAAGTTTTGACAATTATGAATAACATTGCTATAACATTCCTGTACAATTTTTCTGTGTACATACCTTTTTAATCTATTTAAGTAAATACCTAGGAGGACAGTTTCTAAATTGTATGGTAAAACTATGTTTAACTTTGTAAGAAATTTCCAAATTCTGCCCATCAGCAAAGAATGAGAATCCACATTACTCTGCATCCTCACCAACACTTGGCATTGTCAGTGTGTTGGATTTTAGTAATTTTAATAGACGTGTAGAAGTACTACAAATTTATTTTCAGTTTTCTAATGACAGATGATGTTGAGCATCTTTTCCTATGCTTATTTGCCATTTTTATAACTTCCTTGGTCAGGTCTGTTCAGATCTTTTCTATGTTTTTTAACTGTTTTTTTTTAAATTGTTGAGTTTTATTTTTGGAGTTTATTTATTGGAGTTTTGGAGTTTATTTTGGAGTTTATTTGTTGAGTTTATTTTTGGAGTTCCTTGTATATTTTGCATACCGATCCTTTATCAGATATATATTTTGTAATATTTCTTTCCCCTCTGTGGTTTATCTTTTCACTGTCTTGGAAATGTCTTTTGTAGAGTGAAAATTTTCATTTTAATAAAGTGCAACGTGCACATTTTTTTTCTTTCATGGATCATGCTTTTGGTGTTGAATCTAAAAAGTCATCACCATACCCAAGTCACTTAGATTTTATCCTATGGTATCTCTTAGGAGTTTTTAATGTTTTACATTTAGGTCTATGATTCATTTTGTTTTGGGGTAACCTGCCCCCAATATTTCAACATAGGTTCTTTCTATTTTCCATAAGTGTCGCCTGGCTGAGAAATAAAGAGAGACAGTACAAAGAGAGGAATTTTACAGCTGGGCTGCCGGGGGTGACATCACATATTGGTAGGACCGTGATGCCCACCAGAGCCTCAAACCAGCAAGTTTTTTATTAAGGGTTTCAAAAGGGGCAGGGATGTAAGAACAGAGAGTAGGTACAAAGATCACATGCTTCGAAGGGCAAAAAGCAGAACAAAGATCACATGCTTCTGAGGGAACAGGACAAAGCGCAAAGCAGAACTACTGATAAGGGTCCAACAAAGATCACAAGGCAAAGGGCAAAAGCAGAACTACTAATAAGGGTCCAACAAAGATCACAAAGCAAAGGGCAAAAGCAGAACTACTGATAAGGGTCTATGTTCAGCGGTGCACATATTGTCTTGATAAACATCTTAAATAACAGAAAACAGCATTCGAGGGCAGAAAACCCGTCTGACCACAGATTTACCAGGGTGGAGTTTTTCCCCACCCTAGTAAGCCTGAGGGTACTGCAGGAGACCAGGGTGTATCTCAGTCCTTATCTCAACCGCGTAAGACAGACACTCCCAGAGCGGCCGTTTATAGACCTCCCCCCAGGAATGCATTCCTTTCCCAGGGTATTAATATTAATATTCCTTGCTAGGAAAAGAATTTAGTGATATGTCTCCTACTTGCATGTCTGTTTATGGGCTCTCTGCAAGAAGAAAAATATGGCTCTTTTTGCCCGACCCCACAGGCAGTCAGACCTTATGGTTGTCTTCCCTTGTTCCCTAAAAATCTCTGTTATTCTGTTCTTTTTCAAGGGCACTGATTTCATATTGTTCAAACACACATGTTTTACAATCAATTTGTACAGTTAACACAGTTATCACAGTGGTCCTGAGGTGACGTACATCCTCAGCTAACGAAGATAACAGGATTAAGAGATTAAAGTAAAGACAGGCATAAGAAATTATAAAAGTATTATTTGGGAACTGATAAATGTCCATGAAATCTTCACAATTTATGTTCCTCTGCCGCAGCTCCAGCCGGTCCCTCCATTTGGGGTCCCTGACTTCCTGCAACAACTTTGAGTTAATTTTTATGAAAGTTTCAAGGTCTGTGTCTATATTTATGATTTTGCATGTAGATATCCACTTGTTACGGTATCCTTTGTTGAAAGATAGTCTACTATTTTGGATCAAATTCTGCTACATTGAATTTCATCTAGTTTGTTAACTTCTTTTCTATGTCTTTTTCATGAATATTTTAAGTGTTTGAATTGCCTTTACTCCTTTGTGAAAGATCAGTTGACTATATGTGTGGGGGTTGATTTCTGGACTATTTTGATCTAATTCTCTATTTGTTCTTTTACTGATACCACACTGTCTTCCTACTGTCTTCAGTACTGTACCTTTATAGTAAGTCTTCAAGTCATGTAGTGTCAGTTTTCCAACTTTGTTCTTTTCTTTTACATTGTATTAGGCATTCTGGACTTTTTGTCTTTTCACCGAAACTGTAGAATGTGTTGGCTTCTGAAAAATAACTTTCTGGGGTTTTAATTGGGATTACATTGAATCTATACAACAAGTTGGGAAGACTGACATCTTAACAATATTGAGTCTTCCTTTTCATGTACATGCAATGTGTTTCCACTTAATTAGGACTGCCATGTTTTCTTTCAAGAGAGTTGTGTTTTTCCTCACATAAATCTTGTACATATTTTGTGATACTTATGACTATTTCATTACTTTGCTAATGCAAGTGGTATTATGTTTTAGTTTCAAATTACAATTGACCGTTGCTGGTACATAGGGTAGCAATTGACTTTAATATATTAACTTTATATCCTGAATTCTTATTAGAATCGTTTACTAGTTCCAGGAGTTTATTGTTGCTTCTTTGGGGTTTTCTACATAGAAATGTTGTCAATGATGTCATCTGTAAACGAAGATGGTTTGATTTCTTCCTTCTTAATCTATATAATTTTAATTTCCTTTTCTTGTCTTATTGCACAATCTAGCACTTCCAGTAGGATGTTGAATAAGAGTGATGAGAGCAAAATTACTTACTTCATTCCCAATTATGGTGGAAAAGTATTTATTTTCTCAATGTTAAGTATGATGCTAACTATGGGTTATTTTGTAGATGGCCATTATTAAGTTGAGGAAGCTTCCCTCTGTTCCTAGTTTGTGAAGAGTTTTTTTTTTTTAATCACAAATGGGTGTTGGACTTTGACAGATGCTTTTCTGAATATATTGACATGATCCTATAATTTTTTTCTTTAGCCTGTTTATGTGATTGTTTACATTAACTGATTTTTGAATGTTTGTCCAACATTGTATACTTGGAATAAATCTCACTTGGTCATGGTGTATAATTCCTTTCTAAAAATAAATTACAGGATTTGGTTTGCTAATATTTTGTTGAGACTGTTGTATTTATGTTCATGATATGGATTGGTCTATAGTTTTCCTATTTAGTAATGTCTTTGTTTTTATATTAGAGTAATGTTGGTTTCACAGAATGAGATGTGAAGTATTCCTTCTAACTGTATGCTGGAAGAGATTACAGAGAATTCATATTGTGTCATCCTTAAATGTTTGGTTGAATTCATAAGTGAACCCATCTTTGCCTGGTATTTTCTATTTTGGAAGATTATTAATGATGGATTCAATTTCTATGATAGATACAGGCATATTCAGATTGTTTCTTCTTATGTGAGTTTTGGTAGAATGTGTTTTTCAAGGAATAGGTTCATCGCAATATAAAAATGTGATTATAGAGTTGCTCATACTATTTTTTTATTATCCTTTTAGAAAGAGAGTGTGTCCATAGGATTAATAGTGTTGACCCCTTTTTCTTTCCTGATATTAGTTATTTGTGTCTTCTCTTTTTATTCTTGGTTAGCCTGGCCAAAGTTTTACTGATTTTCTCTGTTGATTTCCTACCTGTTTTATTGTTATGAATTTCTGCTCTAATTTTTATTATTTCTTTCTGCTTACTTTGGATTTACTTTGCACTTTTCTTATAGTTTCCTAAGGTGGAAGCTTAAATTATTGGTTTGAGGTCTTTCTTTCTTTCTATAATATGCATTAAATGATATAAATTTCCCTCTACGAACTGTTTCATTGCATTCCGCCTAATTTGTTTGTATTTCCTTCAAACTCAAAATTCTCTGTCATTCCCACCAAAAAAGGACGTACAACTTTGATTTTAGTTGTGAATACAAATTTGAGAAAGACAATAGGGCTGATCAGTTGTGAAAACTTTTATTTCAATAAGTTCAATGAGACCTATAAATGGTTAGTCATGCCTATAATTTGAGTTAAGAATGAAACCTATGATTCTTAAGTTTTACATAGGCCACCTCCAGATGTATGTGCTTTCAGTCAATTGGTTTTGAGTCTCAATCTCATGTTGCTTTTGTGGAAATAATACTTTTAATGTCTTCAGAGTTCACAGATTATCGTAATTCATGTACAAAGCTTCTAAAAAACCAAATTATTTTTAATAAACTATTTATAAATATAACGCATTAGAAAATAGTCTTTATCCTTATTGTAAATTTTTATAGCTTTCTTTTTAAAGAAAATTGTAAAATTTAAAGAAGATTGTAAAAACCAATCTTCATGCAGTATGAAAGAAACACATATAATTGGGTCATTTTCTCCAATAATTCTACATAAAATACCATCCAAGTTTAAAATTTACTTTGGAAAGAGAAATTTCAGTTCTGAGTATCTGAGACTAGCACTATTTAGTAGTGCTTTATTTTAGATTTGTAGTAAGTAAATGTCCTCTCTTTTCACCTTTATTCCAGAAAACCACATTCTCAGGCATAGCACATCTTGAACTATCTTGATTAGCTTCAGTTGTCAGACAACCAAATGTGTAAAACACGCATAGAAAAGCCAGTTTTTCCCTTTAGGATAATCTTTTCCTTTATGAATTTGTATGACCTCTACCATATTTAAGCTTAAGATTTCTCATAGGCTGTTAAATGCACTTGCAAATGTCACTCACATGCTTCATTAAGTAGAAAAGTGTTTGGAAAGCGATTACAATTGTGTAACTCTCTGTTGGAAAGTCCTGTGCCCTGTGAGATAAGCATGTTCAACAGTAAGAACAAGATATAGAAAGTGGCTGGAGATGGGGGACTGGTTGAAAAAAGCATGTAGTCTAAAGCTGTAACATTCTGGCTATTTGCAACTTCTCCATGAAGGTAGAAAAAAGCAAAAGTATATGAAATTGTAAACTCATGGCACCCCTCCACATAAGTTAAAAAGAACCCAAACCAAAAATCTCCAAACCCAAATGAACTTCCAGAGTGTGCACTCTCTCTCTCTCTCTCTTTCTCTCTCTCTCTCTGTCTGTCTGTCTTTTTTTGAGACAGGGTCTCACTTTGTTGCCCAGGCAGAGTCCAGTGGTGTGAACATGGCTCACTGCAGCCTTGAACTCTCAGGCTTAAGCAGTCCTCTTGCCTCAGCCTCCCAAGAAGCTGGGACCACAGGTGCACACCACCACACCTGGCTAACCAGGGCTCTTCCGTACTCCATATTATGTCTAGTTTATCCTCCATCTACTATTTTGGATCAAATTCTGCTAAATTGAATTTCATCTAGTTTATTAACTTCCTTTCTATGTCTTTTTCATGAATATTTTAAGTGTTTATTTACTTTTAGCTTTTTTTTTTTAAGATGAGAAGGATACCACTTGTAATTCTTTGGGTAAGTTGTGTGTGTGTTAATGCACACTAGACTCATATTGTGTGATTTCTCTAAGGACAACGTTGCAAATTTTTGTTTCTCTTCTTATCCAAATTAATTCTGTGGAGTCACAGGAAGTACATACTTTTTGAAAACTATTAAAAATGAGATAGGCTGGGCACGGTGGCTCACGCCTGTAATCCCAGCACTTTGGGAGGCCAAGGCAGGCGGATCACGAGGTCAGGAGATTGAGACCATCCTGGCTAACATGGTGAAACCCCGTCTCTACTAAAAATACAAAAAATTAGCCGGGCGTGGTGGTGGGCGCCTGTGGTCCCAGCTACTTGGGAGGCTGAGGCAGGAGAATGGCATGAACCCAGGAGGCAGAGCTTGCAGTGAGCCGAGATAGTGCCACTGCAGTCTGGCCTGGGTGAAAGAGCAAGACTCCGTCTCAAAAAAAATAAATAAATAAAAAATAAAAAATAAATAAATAAATAAATAAAAAATAAAAAAAAATGAGATAGAATTTTATCTCACTTCCATGTCCTAACTTTGCTCATCCAACTATTTCATCCGTGGCTATACTGATGCCACCTAACTTGAAAAAGAAATGAAAAGTAGGCATTCACAACATGATGATTTGCCAATCAAGCCTATTTTTAGTAGTCAGTAAAAATTCCTGACTGAATATCTAATTTAACAAAAAGTGAATGAGCTATGAATATTGCCAAAAACAGGTAGTTTAAAATTATCAGACATAATTGGCTTCTAGTGTCTCTCTTAATGTAACAATCCTATTCTGTCATTTTACAATAGTGGTTCTCAAACTTTAGCATACATCAACTTCAACTAAGCGGTTTGTTAAAGCACAGATTGTTTGGCTTCATTTTTAGAGTTTGTGATTTATGGAATAGGGTATAGGTTGGATAATTTGCATATCTAACCGGTTCCCAGGTGATGCTGGTCTGGGACCACAGTTTAAGATCTACTATTCTAAGCAGTAAGATCAGTCTCTTTTCTGACCTCCCTGCAATAGCTAATCTGAAACGATTTACGTTATTTTTTTTATGCTTAAAGATGTTGGGTGCTTCTTCTCTGAAAGGATTATTTTAAAGATTTATTATTCCCTCTCCTGAAGATTAGAAGTTAAGGAGAGGGCAGTTTTGTCACTTAGAGTTTAATCTTGAGAACACACACAAAAAATTGTACCACATACAGAAGCCATCTCTCTCATGTAGGGGACGTCTTCAATTTTGTTTCAAAGTTCTCTACATTTTGTATATCTTTATGTTTCTTTATTGTTGACAAATTAATAATCCATATTCATACAAATAAAACGATTTAAAACTATAAATGAGTATCATTACCAGATTCAGCCAGAGATGCCATAATATTCCACATAGAATTTTGAAAACCCAAATGGCCATACTGCCCAAGGTAATTTATAGATTCAATGCCATCCCCATCAAGCTACGAATGACTTTCTTCACAGAATTGGAAAAAACTACTTTAAAGTTCATATGGAACCAAAAAAGAGCCCGCATTGTCAAGTCAATCCTAAGCCAAAAGAACAAAGCTGGAGGCATCACGCTACCTGACTTCAAAGTATCCTACAAGGCTACAGTAACCAAAGCAGCATGGTACTGGTACCAAAACAGAGATATAGACCGATGGAACAGAACAGAGCCCTCAGAAATAATGCCACATATCTACAACTATCTGATCTTTGACAAACCTGACAAAAACAAGAAATGGGGAAAGGATTCCCTATTTAATAAATGGTGCTGGGAAAACTGGCTAGCCATATGTAGAAAGCTGAAACTGGATCCCTTCCTTACACCTTATACAAAAATTAATTCAAGATGGATTAAATGTTAGACCTAAAACCATAAAAACCCTAGAAGAAAACCTAGGCAATACCATTCAGGACATAAGCATGGGCAAGGACTTCATGTCTAAAACACCAAAAGCAATGGCAACAAAAGCCAAAATTGACAAATGGGATCTAATTAAACTAAAGAGCTTCTGCACAGCAAAAGAAACTACCATCAGAGTGAACAGGCAACCTACAGAATGGGAGAAGATTTTTGCAATCTACTCATCTGACAAAGGACTAATATCCAGAATCTACAATGAACTCAGACAAATTTACAAGAAAAAAACAACCCCATCAAAAAGTGGGCAAAGGATATGAACAGACATTTCTCAACAGAAGACATTTATGCAGCTAAAAGACACATGAAAAAATGCTCATCATCACTGGCCATCAGAGAAACGCAAATCAAAACCACAATGAGATACCATCTCACACCAGTTAGAATGGCTATCATTAAAAAGTCAGGAAACAACAGGTGCTGGAGAGGATGTGGAGAAATAGGAACACTTTTAAACTTTTGGTGGGACTGTAAACTAGTTTAACCATTGTGGAAGTCAGTGTGGCGATTCCTCAGGGATCTAGAACTAGAAATACCATTTGACCCAGCCATCCCATTACTGGGTATATACCCAAAGGATTATAAATCATGCTGCTATAAAGACACATGCACATGTATGTTCATTGCAGCACTATTCACAATACCAAAGACTTGGAACCAACCCAAATGTCCAACAATGATAGACTGGATTAAGAAAATGTGGCACATATACACCATGGAATACTATGCAGTCATAAAAAACGATGAGTTCACGTCTTTTGTAGGGACATGGATGAAGCTGGAAACCATCGTTCTTAGCAAACTATTGCAAAGACAAAAAACCAAACACCACATGTTCTCACTCATAGGTGGGAAATGAACAATGAGAACACATGGACACAGGAAGGGGAACGTCACGCACCAGGGCATGTTTGGGGTTGGGGGAGGGGGGAGGGATAGCATTAGGAGGTATACCTAATGTTAAATGAAGAGTTAATGGGTGCAGCACACCAACATGGCACATGTATACATATGTAACAAACCTGCACGTTGTGCACATGTACCCTAAAACTTAAAGTATAATTTTAAAAAAAAGAATTTTGAAAATCCTATCAAATAACTAAATAGTCTCACTTTTATGTCTATATTTTTGACAGAATGTTAAAAGAGAATTCCATCTTTGGCTTTCTGAGGGTGCTTCTGTATTTTCTTAGACAGTGGTCTCAGTTGCTTCCTGTTATAAAATAACACTTCAGTAAATTTCTGTAGTGATTGCTCCTTCTACCTTTGCAGACTTCTGCTGTCTAGAGGACAGATACCAAACTCAGGGAAAATGATGGACTTAAGTGTGTATGTTTAATCTCAAGTGATAAATGTCCTGTTTACTTACTGCTGTAGGCTATAGACATCTCTTTTTATATGAAGGCAGCCAAAAACATACCCAATTTAGAACAATTTTATTAATCCACTCTGTAATAGTCTAATCTGTACAAACCTTATAGATTACAGTTTATATTGTCAGAGGAACTCGGAAATTCTTTAGGTGATAATATTTCTTTCCATGTGAAAAAGCTTGAAATAATTACAACATTAAAATTATTTTGGCTGGTCACAGTGGCTCATGCCTGTAATCCCAGCACTTTGGGAGGCTGAGGTGGGTGGATCACCTGAGGTCAGGAATTCGAGACCAGCCTGGCCAACGTGGCAAAACCCCGTCTCTACTAAAAATACAAAAATTAGCTGGGCATGGTGGCATGTGTCTGTAATCTCAGCTACTTGGGAGGCTGAGACAGGAGAATTGCTTGAACTCAGGAGGCGGAGGTTGCAGTGAGCTGAGATTGTGCCACAGCCTCCATCCTGGGTGACAGAGCAAAACACCATTTCAAAAAAAAAAAAAAAAATTGAGTAGAAATAGTGTATATTTCATGTTATCTCAAAGCCTTATTTTTTAATAGGTTCAGGGTTTCTTTTAATAGGATAGATATAAATAATTCAAAAATTGGATTCATTGCATTTGTATTTTTACAGGGTTCCCTGTGGCATATTATAAAAATGGCTACAGATTTCTTTCACCCCTGTATGTGCATTAGTTTATATTGTGACTTTCCATTTTCCTTCCATAAAAGGGTGGAGGCTGTTTGTTGATTGTTTGGCTGAGAACATGTCATGCAAATTACTTTGGACTATGAGGAAAATATGTCACAAGGATAAGCTTTTAAAATGCCATGTAGTGGGGCTTGCTTTTTGCTGAATGTGGAACCTCAGATACATCGTATGAATGAACATAGGCTATCCTGGTGGAAATTTAGAAGCAGTGTAGAAGAGAACTGAAGCATCTTGGCTTCTCTTGAGCTAAGCAGCTAGACATGTATGTTAGACCACTCTAGACCAAAGATCAGCAAACTATGGCCCATGAGTTGAATACAGCCCATCAGCTGCTTGTGCAAATAAGGTTTCATTGAAACACAGCCATGTCTATTTATGTACGTATTGTCCATGGCTGCTTTTGCACTAAAGCAGCAGAGTTGAGTGACTTCAAGGGAGACCCTACGGTCCATAAGGTCTCGTACAGGAAAGGTTTGCTGACCTCTGCTGTAGACCTTTTAGTCTCAGGTAAGCTGGCCCAAATCAGAAGAACCATCCAGCCAGCCCACAAAATCATAAAAAATAATACATGCTTGTTGCTTAAAGCTGCTAAGGTTTGGGGCGTTTGTCTTTTTTTTAATGCAGCATAAACTGATACTCACTGAAACTAACTGATAACCACCTCCATCCCTACCACCTCAACCCCAAGCTTTACTTTTATCTTTCTTAATAATGCCCATTCTCTGATGCTCTTAAGCTTGGAGGTTTGGCCCATAAGCTCAGTGAGTATAAGAGGTGAAATTATCTTGGAGATTATTTCTTGGCTCCAGTTTGCAGCCAAGAAAATAAAACCCAGGGAGAGTAACTTAAGGCTGCAGAGATAGTAGTCTTTGCCAGCTGACTGGGAATAGGCATTTCACATGTGCAATTCAAAGCTTTCTTCCTTTCCTAGTTGATTGTAAAAATGCCTTGATTTGATTATCTGAGGAAGTGATTCAACGTTTGTTTGGTTATTCTTAAGGCAACTTGAACTTCTTTTACATATTTTTTTCTAACAGGGGCATTGAAAATAGGGGGATGTAACGACTTGTGGTCACTTAGAATTCTGCTACAATGGTGTTTGAGAGGACTATTTTAGGGAAGTGACACTTCATCTTTAATCACATCTGAATGGCAGCTTGGTCTAATGGCTGTGTATAATTTTTTTTTGATTGCTTGTTTCCCAGTTTCCCTGAGTAACTCTGATAAACTTCAGATAAATTATTTTATTAATTAGATAAATTCATTAACTGGTTTGCATTTACCTTTCTCAAAAACTTTTATTTGGATTGTATGGCAGACACTTGGAGTGCAAATTGTCACAACTCTTTTGTGCACTTGATTTCAGCACTAAAGTAGCGGACAGTTCCCTCCCCTTGTCTGCTTTCTGCACCAAATACTCTGTAGGCATATGCTGTTCTGCTTTCTTGAAACCTGGACAAGCCATTCAGCTTGCAAGCAGGTGCAACCTTGAAGTTCAAAGAGAGGTCATACACTAGGGCAATCCTTCATCAACAGAGGATGAGCGTTGATGGAAACATGACCTAGAATCTCTCTACAGGGACATTTGGAGGCTTTCTCCACATTTCCTTAGAGGGTTTCCCACAGGATTCAGCTAAATGGCCAACTGCTTCATTGCACACCTTGTTAACTTGTTAACATCTTTCTCACAGGAACGGACTCCAAGATCTTCTTCAGTTATTGCATCTAACTCTATGCCCAGTGTCTTTGGATGGTGTGTAATTTTTCTCTGTCAAGTATCAATCTGGTTCCCCATAGTTCAGGTTTATAGAGAAAATAGAACTTAATCTTCTTTTTCACATATACATTAATGGATTAGAAATGCTAGTCCATTAGTATTGTCTACACATTCATAAAAGGGGAGAATGGGAAACACTTACTTTATTTCCCTAGAAAGAAACAATGAAGACTTTTGATAATTAAGGAATGAAACATGAAAGGCCGGAGGAAGGAGGGGTGGTTCTGGAGGAAGAAAAGAAGGATGAAGGAATGGCTAATGTGTAGACAACCAGTGTAGACAACCAATGTAGACAACCAATGTGGTATATCTATGGTATACCACAAAAGTATTTTCTATTTTGTTCTATTGAGATTTAAAAAAATCTGATTTGTATCAAATGAATTTTCATCATCTATCAAGATAATCCTATGCTTTCTATTTTACTTATTAATACATGTATTGGTAGATATATTAGTATAAAACTAGTAACAAGCTCTATTTGTTCATTATATATTATATTTTTAATAAATTTCTGATTTAATTTTTATGGTATTTATTTAGTGTGTTTGATTGTATTACATGTCAGATTAACCTGACATTTTTTGTCTGTTTGCTTATTGCCTGCTAATCTTATTTTCAAGATTGTTTTAGCTGCATAATAAGAATTAGGGTGCTTCCCATTTTGTCTATTCCTGGAATATTTTAAACAGTATGGGCATTGTCTAGTTTTTGTATCTTTAAAGGAACTCAGCAGCAGTACAGTTTTGTCCCAATGTTTTTCTAGAGGTTATATTTAATAACCCAGAAATTAAGCCCAGTACCCAGCAGTGATCTTTTCTCCTCTTCTCCCTCCTCCCACACCCCACCCTTAAGTAGACCCTAATGTCTGTTGTTTCCATCTTTGTCTTCATAAGTTCTCATCATTTAGCTGCCATTAATAAGTGAGAACATACGGTATTTGATTTTCTGCCATTTCGATATTTCTAATGAGATTATATCGTGATATTCTTCAGCAACTTGCTTTTGATTATGTGGCCTTGGGTTGGCCAATTAAATCCTCCTGTCTTGGGTGTAGTATATGATTTTCCTCATTCCTTAAATGATTTCATGATAGTCTGTTGTTGTTTAATTTGGTTAAATGTTTTCCTTTTTTTAAAGTTATAATTTAAGTTCTGGGGTACATGTGCACGATGTGCAGGTTTGTTACATAGGTATACATGTGCCATGGTGGTTTGCTGCACCCATCAACCTGTCATCTACATTAGGTATTTCTCCTAATGCTATCCCTCTCCTACCCCCCACCCCCGACAGGCTCCCATGTATGATGTTCCCCTCCCTGTGTCCATGTGTTCTCATTGTTCAACTCCCACTTATGAGTGAGAACATGCAGTTTTTTGTTTTCTGTTTTTTTGTGTGTGTTAGTTTGCTCAGAATAATGGTTTCTAGCTTCAGCCATGTCCCTGCAAAGGACATGAACTCATTCTTTTTTATGGCTGCTTAGTATTCCATGGTGTATAGGTGCTGCATTTTCTTTTTTTTTGAGGGGGGGGACAGAGTCTCGCTGTCGCCCAGGCTGGAGTGCAATGGCGCAATCTCGGCTAACTGCAGGCTCCGCCCCCTGGGGTTCACGCCATTCTCCTGCCTTAGCCTCCCGAGTAGCTGGGACTACAGGCACCCGCCACCTTGCCCGGCTAATTTTTTTGTATTTTTAGTACAGACGGGGTTTCACTGTGTTAGCCAGGATGGTCTCGATCTCCTGACCTCGTGATCCACCCGCCTCGGCCTCCCAAAGTGCTGGGATTACAGGCGTGAGCCACCGTGCCCGGCCAGGTGCTGCATTTTCTTTATCCGGTCTATCATTGATGGACATTTCAGTTGGTTCCAAGTCTTTGCTATTGTGAATACTGCCACAATAAAGATACTTGTGCATGTGTCTTTATAGTAAAATGATTTATAATCCTTCGGGTATATACCCAGTAATGGGATTGCTGGGTGAAGTGGTATTTCTAGTTCTAGATCCTTGAGGAATAGTCATACTGTCTTCTACAATGATTGAACTAATTTACACTTCCACCCACAGAGTAAAAGCATTCCTATTTCTCCACATCCTGTCCAGCATCTATTTTTTTTCTGACTTTTTAATGATCGCCCTTCTAACTGGCATGAAATGGTATCTCTTTGTGGTTTTGATTTGCATTTCTCTAATTACCAGTGATGATGAGCTTTTTTTCATATGTTTTTTGGCCGCATAAATGTCTTCTTTTGAGAAGTGTCTGTTCATATCCTTCGCCCACTGTTTGACAGGGTTGTTTGTTTTTTTCTTGTTAAATTTGTTTAAGTTCTAAGAGCCAAAATTAACAAATGGGATCTAATTAAACTAAAGAGCTCTGCGCAGCAAAAGAAACTATCATCAGAATGAACAGTCAGAATCAGAGAAAATTTTTGCAACCTATCCATCTGACAAAGGGTTAATATCCAGAATATTTTCATTTTAAAGGACAAATAAATATTTCTTTCTATAACAAGTAGGATGTCAATGGAAACTTCGTGTTTGTGCTCGTACTAATTTCTAATATTTCTGTGGAATGGTCTCCCAGAAGCAGACTGGCTGGCTTAAACTTCATTCACATATAAAGTTTTATATTTCTTCCTAGCTAAATTGCCAGTTTATATTATTTGTCTATTTTTTTCTATTGAGATACTTGTCTTTTTCTTATAACTTTATAGGAACTTTTGATGTAATATAGATATTACTTGCTTTATAGAGCACGTATAGATTCAGTGTTTTTGTAGATTTTAATCTTTGCTTATGTTATTTGTGTTAAACTGAATTTTAAATTTGGTGACCTTAGTTTTTATGGTTCTTATCTTGCTTACAAAGTTCTTCACCTAAATCTTATAAATTATTACTGTATTTGTTGGAATATTTGTTCTGTATTCACTACGTTTAGTTTTAATGAGTACAACTTATTTTTTCTCAACTAGCCAACTGTCTGATAGCATTTACTGAATGGCTCTCTATTTCTTTATTGATAAGAATTTATATATCACATTCTCAATGAATATGAAAGTATAAGCATGTGTTCATTTTTATGATTATTTCTGAATTAACAACAAGCCATTTTAATTACTGAGTCTTTATTGTAAGTTTTGAGATTCCTTACTATTTTTGTTTCAAAAATGTATAGGTTTGCCTTGAGTACTTACTTTCCCTTATGAACTTTAAAATCAGTGTGCTATTCCCCAGTCAAAAAATAAATATGTATTAGAAATTGGATTGAGATTGTATTTACTATAAAGATTTGGAGGATTTGTTCTAGCCAGTTTCAGATTGTTATTACAGCATAAATAACCAGTCTCCTTGAAATGCATTAAAATATTGGTTAAAATAAATAACTACATAAAACTAGAGTGTTATTACAGTTTACCTATGAATGTATGCAAACTGCAAAAGCAAAATAACCATTAAAAAATAAATATATGGTATCTCTTTACTTTCTGCAAGATTAATTTTGATCCTGAATATTACAGAACTGATGAGGAGAATGATAATTTTAAGCTTGGCTGCATTTTGATTCCATATGAGTTTATACATCTGGAGACTACTGTCACAGATATATTTCTATAAGACTGAGAATGTAAATGAAAACTCAAAATTCCATTTCTGTAGATGCATGTCAGTATTGCTTTTTTTCTATATTAATTAAAAATGTCAATGTATAAGGGTGGTTACATATTTATTATGTATCAAATTATTTTATTGACAGTATAGACTTGTTAAGTACATATTACAATGTAATAAAGTGGATTGGCTATAATTTTTTGCCATGTACTCTATGCATAGTTTAAAGGAAGTTATCTCTTCCTAAGGTTAACTACTATTAATATTGAAAGTTATATTTTCAGATCGCTTTCTTTTAATTTACATGTGTATGCATAATATGTCTGTATTCCTCAAACACAATGGTATCTGAATGTATATATGGTCTGCCACCTCATTTATTTTACTTATATTTTGGGAGAATTTTTTATGTTAGAACACATAGGTATTCCATTTTCTTTTTAGCATCTAAATATAATTCCACGTAGTAGATTATCATAATATATACAATTTTTTAAATTGAGTCACTTAAGTTATCTTAATTTTTATTGTTATAAGCAATGCTTTAATAAATGCTTTTGTGCACATATTCAAGTATTCCTGAGGCATAAATTTATAGCAGCGACACACCTGGATCTATGTTTGTGCACATTTTAATGTTCTCCAAAATGGTTGTGGTATTTTATATTCTTGCCAGTAGTATAAAGACATGACAACAGTAAATTTTATCAGTTATTAAAATTGATGCTAGGCTGATGATAAATTTGAATTCCTATGGTTTCTAATGACTTTATCATTTCAAATGTTTATTTGAAATTTGTATTTCTTCTGTTAATTTCTTATTCATATATCCCAGAGACATTTATATTTATTTAAAAATAATTTATAGATATTCTCTATACAGTATAATTAAGAGATTTTTGTGATTGAAAATTTGGCTTTTTAAAAGTCAAATTATAAATTTTTATGGTGTTGGGATTTAGTTTTGTTTAAGGCCTTTCCTATCAAAATATAATTTCCTAGATTTTCTTCTAAAAGTTTACATTTTTATTGTTTACATTCAGATGTTATTTATTATTATTTTTTGAATCAGGGTCTCACTGTCATCCAAGCTGCAATACAGTGGCAAGATCATGGCTCACTGCAGCCTCAAACTCCTGGGGCTCATGTAATCCTCCCACCTCAGCCTCCTGAGTAGTTAGGATTACAAGTACGTGCTATCATGACTTACTAATTAGATGTTTTTTGTTCTTGTTTTTTTTTTTTTTTTTTTTTGAGACGGAGTCTCGCTCTGTCGCCCAGGCTGGAATGCAGTGGCGCAATCTCGGCTCACTGCAAGCTCCGCCTCCTGGGTTCACGCCATTCTCCTGCGTCAGCCTCTCTGAGTAGCTGGGACTACAGGTGCCCGCCACCACGCCCGGCTAATTTTTTGTATTTTTAGTAGAGACGGGGTTTCATCGTGGTCTCGATCTCCTGACCTCGTGATCCGCCCGCCTCGGCCTCCCAAAGTGCTGGGATTACAAGCGTGAGCCACCGCGCCCGGTCTGTTTTTTTTTTGTAGAGATAGGTTCTCACTGTGTTGCCCTGGTTGTTTCTGAACTTATGGGCTCAAGCAATCCTCCTGTCTTGGCCTCTCAAAGTACTGGGATTACAGATGTGAGCCACCACTCCCAGACCATTTAGATCCTTAGTATGGCAGGAATTTATTTTTCTAAATGAGTGATATAGAGATCTGTCTTTAGTTTTTCAAGTATATAGCTGACTGTTTTAATGCAACCTTCCCTAATTATCTGAAATGTCACTTGATCATATATTAATTCCTTGTATGTGCATAGGTCTGTTTTGCACTGTTTAGGGTGATTTATCTACTTCACCATTCCTTGGGGTTCCAAAACTTTCTGTTATGTTTTGGTATTTGAGTGGTCAAGTGAATAATTTTTTTTTAAAATTTTATTATTATTATACTTTAAGTTTTAAGGTACATGTGCACAACGTGCAGGTTTGTTACATATGTATACATGTGCCATGTTGGTGTGCCGCACCCATTAACTCGTCATTTAGCATTAGGTATATCTCCTAATGCTGTCCCTCCCCCCTCCCCCCGCCCCACAACAGTCCCCGGTGTGTGATGTTACCCTTCATGTGTCCATGTGTTCTCATTGTTCAATTCCCACCTATGAGTGAGAACATGCGGTGTTTGGTTTTTTGTCTTTGCAATAGTTTGCTGAGAATGATGGTTTCCAGCTTCATCCATGTCCCTACAAAGGACATGAACTCATCATTTTTTATGGCTGCATAGTATTCCATGGTGTATATGTGCCACATTTTCTTAATCCAGTCTATCATTGTTGGAAATTTGGGTTGGTTCCAAGTCTTTGGTATTGTGAATAGTGCCACAATAAACATACGTGTGCATGTGTCTTTACAGCAGAATGATGTATAATCCTTTGGGTATATACCCAGTAAAGGGATGGCTGGGTCAAATGGTATTTCTAGTTCCAGATCCCTGAGGAATCACCACACTGACTTCCACAATGGTTGAACTAGTTTACAGTCCCACCAACAGTGTAAAAGTGTTCCTATTTCTCCACATCCTCTCCAGCACCTGTTGTTTCCTGACTTTTTAATGATAGCCATTCTAACTGGTGTGAGATGGTATCTCATTGTGGTTTTGATTTGCATTTCTCTGACGGCCAGTGATGATGAGCATTTTTTCATGTGTTTTTTGGCTGCATAAACGTCTTCTGTTGAGAAGTGTCTGTTGATATCCTTTGCCCACTTTTTGATGGGGTTGTTTGGTTTTTTCTTGTAAATTTGTTTGAGTTCATTGTAGATTCTGGATATTAGCCCTTTGTCAGATGAGTAGATTGCAAAAATTTTCTCCCATTCTGTAGGTTGCCTGTTCACTCTGATGGTAGTTTCTTTTGCTGTGAAGAAGCTCTTTAGTTTAATTAGATCCCATTTGTCAATTTTGGCTTTTGTTGCCATTGCTTTTGGTGTTTTAGACATGAAGTCCTTGCCCATGCTTATGTCCTGAATGGTATTGCCTAGGTTTTCTTCCAGGGTTTTTATGGTTTTAGGTCTAACATTTAATCCATCTTGAATTAATTTTTGTATAAGGTGTAAGGAAGGGATCCAGTTTCAGCTTTCTACATATGGCTAGCCAGTTTTCCCAGCACCATTTATTAAATAGGGAATCCTTTCCCCATTTCTTGTTTTTGTCAGGTTTGTCAAAGATCAGATAGTTGTAGATATGTGGCATTATTTCTGAGGGCTCAGTTCTCTTCCATTGGTCTATATCTCTGTTTTGTTACCAGTATCATGCTGTATTGGTTCCTGTAGCCTTGTAGTATAGTTTGAAGTCAGGTAGCGTGATGCCTCCAGCTTTGTTCTTTTGGCTTAGGATTGACTTGGCAATGCGGGCTCTTTTTTGGTTCCATATGAACTTTAAAGTAGTTTTTTTCCAATTCTGTGAAGAAAGTCATTGGTAGCTTGATGGGGATGGCATTGAATCTATAAATTACCTTGGGCAGTATGGCCATTTTCACAATATTGATTCTTTCAACCCATGAGCATGGAATGTTCTTCCATTTGTTTGTATCCTCTTTTATTTCACTGAGCAGTGGTTTGTAGTTCTCCCCGAAGAGGTCCTTCACATCCCTTGTAAGTTGGATTCCTAGGTATTTTATTCTCTTTGAAGCAATTGTGAATGGGAGTTCACTCATGATTTGGCTCTCTGTTTGTCTGTTATTGGTGTATAAGAATGCTTGTGATTTTTGTACATTGATTTTGTATCCTGAGACTTTGCTGAAGTTGCTTATCAGCTTGAGGAGATTTTGGGCTGAGACAGTGGGGTTTTCTAGATATACAATCATGTCATCTGCAAACAGGGACAATTTGACTTCCTCTTTTCCTAATTGAATACCCTTTATTTCCTTCTCCTGCCTGATTGCCCTGGCCAGAACTTCCAACAGTATGTTGAATAGGAGTGGTGAGAGAGGGCATCCCTGTCTTGTGCCTGTTTTCAAAGAGAATGCTTCCAGTTTTTGCCCATTCAGTATGATATTGGCTGTGGGTTTGTCATAGATAGCTCTTATTATTTTGAGATATGTCCCATCAATACCTAATTTATTGAGAGTTTTTAGCATGAAGGTTGTTGAATTTTGTCAAAGGCCTTTACTGCATCTATTGAGATAATCATGTGGTTTTTGTCTTTGGTTCTGTTTATATGTGGATTACGTTTATTGATTTGGGTATGTTGAACCAGCCTTGCATCCCAGGGATGAAGCCCACTTGATCATGGTGGAGAAGCTTTTTGATGTGCTGCTGGATTCAGTTTGCCAGTATTTTATTGAGGATTTTTGCATCGATGTTCATCAAGGTTATTGGTCTAAAATTCTCCTTTTTTGGTTGTGTCTCTGCCAGGCTTTGGTATCAGGATGATGCTGGCCTCATAAAAAGATTTAGGGAGGATTCCCTCTTTTGCTATTGATTGGAATAGTTTCAGAAGGAATGGTACCAGCTCCTCCTTGTACCTCTGGTAGAATTCGGCTGTGAATCCATCTGGTCCTGGACTGTTTTTGGTTGGTAAGCTATTGATTATTGCCTCAATTTCAGAGCCTGTTACTGGTCTATTCAGAGATTCAACTTCTTCCTGGTTTAGTCTTGGGAGGATGTATGTGTTGAGGAATTTATCCATTTCTTCTAGATTTTCTAGTTTATTTGCGTAGAGGTGTTGATAGTATTCTCTGATGGTAGATTGTATTTCTGTGGGATCGGTGGTGATATCCCCTTTTTCATTTTTTATTGCATCTATTTTATTCTTCTCTCTTTTCTTCTTTATTAGTCTTGCTAGTGGTCTATGAATTTTGTTGATCTTTTCAAAAAACCAGCTCCTGGATTCATTAATTTTTTGAAGGGTTTTTTGTGTCTCTGTTTCCTTCAGTGCTGCTTTGATCTTAGTTATTTCTTGCCTTCTGCTAGCTTTTGAATGTGTTTGCTCTTGCTTTTCTACTTCTTTTAATTGTGATGTTAGGGTGTCAATTTTAGATCTTTCCTGCTTTCTCTTGTGGGCCTTTAGTGCTATAAATTTCCCTCTACACAGTGCTTTGAATGTGTCCCAGATATTCTGGTATGTTGTGTCTTTGTTCTCGTTGTTTTCAAAGAACATCTTTATTTCTGCCTTCATTTCGTTACGTACCCAGTAGTCATTCAGGAGCAGGTTGTTCAGTTTCCATGTAGTTGAGTGGTTTTGAGTGACTTTCTTGATCCTGAGTTCTAGTTTGATTGCACTGTGGTCTGAGAGACAGTTGGTTATAATTTCTGTTCTTTTACATTTGCCGAGGAGTGCTTTACTTCCAACTATGTGGTCAATTTTGGAGTAGGTGTGGTGTGGTGCTGAAAAGAATGTATATTCTGTTGATTTTGGGTGGAGAATTCTGTAGATGTCTATTAGTTCTGCTTGGTGTAGAGCTGAGTTCAATTCCTGGATATCCTTGTTAACTTTCTGTCTCCTTGATCTGTCTAATGTTGACAGTGGGGTGTTAGAGTCTCCCATTATTATTGTGTGGGAGTCTAAGTCTCTTTGTAGGTCACTCAGGACTTGCTTTATGAATCTGGGTGCTCCTGTATTGGGTGCATATTTATTTAGGATAGTTAGCTCTTCTTGTTGAATTGATCCCTTTACCATTATGTAATGTCCTTCTTTGTCTCTTTTGATCTTTGTTGGTTTAAAGTCTGTTTTATCAGAGGCTAGGATTGCAACCCCTGCCTTTTTTTGTTTTCCATTTGCTTGGTAGATCTTCCTCCATCCCTTTATTTTGAGTCTATGTGTGTCTCTGCACATGAGATGGTTTTCCTGAATACAACACACTGATGGGTCTTGACTCTTTATACAGTTTGCCAGTCTGTGTCTTTTAATTGGAGCGTTTAGCCCATTTACATTTAAAGTTAATATTGTTATGTGTGCATTTGATCCTGTCATTATGATGTTAGCTGGTTATTTTGCTCGTTAGTTAATGCAGTTTCTTCCTAGCCTTGATGGTCTTTAATATTTGGCATGTTTTTGCAGTGGCTGGTACTGGTTGTTCCTTTCCATGTTTAGCACTTCCTTCAGAAGCTCTTTTAGGGCAGGCCTGGTAGTGACAAAATCTCTCAGCATTTGCTTGTCTGTAAAGTATTTTATTTCTCCTTCACTTATGAAGCTTAGTTTGGTTGGATATGAGATTCTAGGTTGAAATTTCTTTTCTTTAAGAATGTTGAATATTGGTCCCCACTCTCTTCTGGCTTGTAGAGTTTCCGCCAAGAGATCTGCTGTTAGTCTAATGGGCTTCCCTTTGTGGGTAACCCAACCTTTCTGTCTGGCTGCCCTTAACATTTTTTCCTTCATTTCAACTTTGGTGAATCTGACAATTATGTGTCTTGGAGTTGCTCTTCTCGATGATTATCTTTGTGGCGTTCTCTGTATTTCCTGAATGTGAATGTTGGCCTGCCTTGCTCGATTGGGGAAGTTCTCCTGGATAATATCCTGCAGAGTGTTTTCCAACTTGGTTCCATTCTCCCCATCACTTTCAGGTACACCAATCAGATGTAAATTTGGTCTTTTCACCTAGTCCCATATTTCTAGGAGGCTTTGTTCTTTTCTTTTTGTTCTTTTCTCTCTAAACTTCTCTTCACGCTTCATTTTATTCATTTCATCTTCCATCGCTGACACCCTTTCTTCCAGTTGATTGCATCAGCTACTGAGGCTTTTGCATTCATCATGTAGCTCTCATGCCTTGGTTTTCAGCTCCATCAGGTCCTTTAAGGATTTCTCTGCATTTGTTATTCTAGTTATCCATTCGTCTAATTTTTTTTCAAAGCTTTGAACTTGTTTGCCATTGGTTTGAATTTCCTTCTGTAGCTCGGAGTAGTTTGATCGTCTGAAGCCTTCTTCTCTCAACTCGTGAAAGTCATTCTCCGTCCAGCTTTGTTCCGTTGCTGGTGAGGAGCTGCGTTCCTTTGCAGGAGGAGAGGTGCTCTAATTTTTAGAGTTTCCAGGTTTTCTGCTCTGTTTTTTTCCCTTCTTTGTGGTTTTATCTACCTTTGGTCTTTGATGATGGTGACGTACAGATGGGTTTTTGGTGTGGATGTCCTTTCTGTTTGTTAGTTTTCCTTCTACCAGACAGGACCCTCAGCTGCAGGTCTGTTGGAGTTTGCTAGAGGTCCACTCCAGACCCCGTTTGCCTGGTATCTGCAGCGGTGGCTGCAGAACATTGGATATTGGTGAACCACAGATGCTGCTGCCTGATCGTTCCTCTGGAAGTTTTATCTCAGAGGAGTACCCAGCTGTGTGAGGTGTCAGTCCGCCCCTACTCGGGGGTGCCTCCCAATTAGGCTACTCGGGGGTCAGGGACCCACTTGAGGAGGCGGTCTGTCTGTTCTCAGATCTCAAGCTGCGTGCTGGGAGAACCACTACTCTTTTCAAAGCTGTCAGACAGGGACATTTAAGTCTGCAGAGGTTACTGCTGTCTTTTTGTTTGTCTGTGCCCTGCCCCCAGGGGTGGAGCCTACAGAGGCAGGGAGGCCTCCTTGAGCTGTGGTGGGCTGCACCCAGTTCGAGCTTCCTGGCAGCTTTGTTTACCTAATCAAACAACTAACTCACCAAAGTGGGTGCCCCTCCCCCATCCTCACTGCCACCTTGCAGTTTGATCTCAGACTGCTGTGCTAGCAATGAGCAAGACCCCGTGGTCGTAGGACCCTCCGAGCCAGGTGCGGGTTATAATCTCCTGGTGTGCCGTTTTTTAAGCCCGTTGGAAAAGCGCATTATTAGGGTGGGAGTGACCCAATTTTCCAAGTGCCGTCGATCACCACTTTCTTTGACTAGGAAAGGGAATTCCCTGACCCCTTGCGCTTCCCGGGTGAGGTGATGTCTTGCCCTGCTTCAGCTTGCGCACGGTGCGCTGCACCTACTGTCCTGCACCTACTCTCTGGCACTCCCCAGGGAGATGAACCCGGTACCTCAGTTGGAAATGCAGAAATCACCCATCTTCTGCACCACTCACAATGGGAGCTGTAGACCAGAGCTGTTCCTATTTGGCCATCTTCTCAGCCAGCAAATAATTCTTTATTCTTTTTTATTTCTTTAAGATTTTATTGCCTATTTTGTGCATTTACTTTTTCAATTGACTGTAGAATAACTTTGTAAAGTTCTATAAAATATAAGTTTGCATTCGATTTAAATTACATTGGTTTGATAGATTTATTTAAGAAAAATCAATAGTCTTATGGTACTTTTCCCTTCAATCTAAAACGTGGTGTTCCTCCCTCTGTGTTCTGGTCTCATGTTATGCCCATGAATGAGGTTTAAATATAATAACTTTTGTTTATATATCTCTTGAATATTCTCATGTTAATTCTTAGGTATTTGCTAGTTTTTGTTACTATTATAAACTGAATCTTTCTTAACGTAAAAAGAGTGCTTCAGCCAAAAATTGTTGTGTCCTTGCTGAAATATTCTACTGCTATTATGTCTAGTTTGCCAGTCTCAGAATACATTTTAAGGTGGAAGTGGTTTTGAAAATTGTTTAAAAATCAAGGATCTAGTATTTCATTTTTCTGTTATCAAAAAATCCTCTCTGATACTTGTTTGAAACTGTCAATATATGTCATTGTCATTCCCTTTTTATTCTATCTTATTGTTCTATATTCCATGTTTTGTCTGTTATTGGCACTCATCAGAAGTCATGAACTTTCCGTGAATCTCTCAATTTGTCTCCATCTTTTGGGGGAAAGAAATTTGTCATACAGAGTACAGTAATTTTATTGTACTTAGGAACATCTTACTTCTTTGAATGTCTTATTAGAGCTCCAGAGTGAGAACTATAAGAGAAATCTGACTAGAATAACCATAATTTTTCCAACCTTTTTTAGTGCCTGCTCTCAAATGTGTCACCACCAATGCAGTGTTTGTGGCATAATAGTTGTAAACAGTTGTTTATTTGTAAAAACATTTTAATCTCAATTTTTTTGGCGTCTTCTATATAATCAATATACTTTCTATGTTGTGGTATTTCTAAAATCTTGGACATAGTTATTCTGGGCACAGTTATTTCTTGGGTACAGCCTAGAAAGTAGCATTTGGATATTTCAAATCTGATGACTAAATGGCACAAGTTAAATTGAAGCCAAGAGTTATACTAAATTTCACCTTAATTTTACCTAAATTTAGTATTACATCGGCTGTTATTGGCACTTAGGTTTCTTATGCCTTATAGTCTTAGCCACTAGTATATAAACACCAAAACACAATTCTTAAAGGTATAAAAACAAGAACTTATGTTTTCAAGCACTTAATAAATTCGAGGTACATTTAATTGCTAATGTCAACACTATTCTGACTTTTTTTTTTTTTTTTGAGAGAGAGAGTCTTTGTCACCCAGGCTGGAGTGCAGTGGTGCGATTTCGGCTCACTGCAACCTCCACCTCCTGGGTTCAAGTGATTCTCTTGCCTCAGCCTCCTGAGTAGCTGAGACTGCAGGCATGCACCACCATGTGCAGCTATTTTTTGTATTTTTAGTAGCAATGGGGTTTTGCCGTGTTTCCCAGGCTTGTCTCCAACTCCTTACCTGAAGTGATCCACCCACCTCAGCCTCCCAAAGTGTTGAGAATACAGGTCTGAGCCACTGCAACTGGCCTATTTTCTGACATTCTAAGTGCAGTACAATGTAGAGTCTTTAAAAGTGTGGATAATGCATTTCCATTTTTAGTTGTTAAGGAACACCCATAGTGAAAGGGTAGTTTCCCTCAATTATGAAAAATTAGGTTGTGATGTTATATGCAGAAATTTTGTTTAATAATAAACATAACAGCTTGGGATTTGACGTGGTGACAATGGCTAGAAAAGTGCGGCTTAAGTGCTTTTCAAGCTGTGCTCACTTCATTCATGCAGAATTGCTGTCTTTGCTGACTTCTGGTTTCTTGCTTAGGTGCTGACAAGAGAAAGTATCTGTCTGTAGTTTCTAATACTAGTGTTAGTCTAATCATAAAGCCAGCACACCTTTGTCTCATATAACACAAAGTTATTAATCAGCTCCCCAGTGTCTCTTGTAGAAAGAATGAAAGGAAGTATTTTAAAAATTACATATTCTATAAATATATTCTTATTGCCCATTCTTAGAGTTTTCATTTGTTGAGCATCAGTGTACCAGGTAATTTACAGACTCCTACAATCTTCATAATTATGGTATGGGATAAATTTTTTTCCCTATTTTACAGAAATGACTATTTTTTGTAGTTGTATGTGAAAATTATAGAACAGTTTTTGGGCTCTGCACAATGTTATGTCCTCACACAGAGAATTTGCCTTTGTTTCTTGTATGCAGGTAGTTTGGAGAAGAACAATTCAATCTCTTTGGGAATTAAGTTGATTTGCAGCTCTATTTAAGTTTCTAGAAGAGCTGTTCTATTTCTAGTTGCCCTTACTCCAACAGCATAGCCCTTCATGAGTCCCAGGTGAAAGCCAGGAGTGTTTACTAAGCTCCTTCTCTCTCCAGTTTTTGTTTTCTCAGTCTCATGAACCACTGAACTCACTGCTGAACTCTGCTCAACTTTTCAGCCTTTAAGTTGCTGCTTCCTGTGTGGCTTTTTTGTCTCTCAGCCAGCACTTTAAAAAAAAAGTCTATGTGTATAAATAGAACTACCATGTGACCCAGCAATCCCACTATTGGATATTTGTCCAGAGCAAAGGAAATCAGTATATCAGAGATATTTGTACCCCTGTGTTTACTGCAGCACTATTCACAATAGTCAAGATTTGAAATCAACCCAGGTATACAATATCAGATGAATGGGTAAAGAAAATATAATATATATACACAGTGGAATACCATTCAGCTATAAAAAGAATGGAATCCTGTCATTCCTGTCATCCATGCTAACATGGATGGAATTGGAGGACATTACGTTGAGTGACATAAGCCAATCATGGAAAGATAAATACAGCATGTTCTCACTCGTATGTGGAAGCTAAGAAAGTTGATCTCATGGAAGTAAAAAGTAGCACAGAGGATATTAGAAGCTGGGAAGTGAGAGGGGAGAGGGGACGTAGGGAGAGATTTGTTAAAGGATACAAAATTACAGCTAATTAGGAGGAATAAGTTCCAGTGTTCCATAACACTGAAGGATGGCTGTAGTTAATAATATATATTTTTTCAAATAGCTAGAAGAGGATATTGGATGTTCCCAAAGCAAAGGAATAATAAATATTTGAATGATGGATATGCCAGTTACCCTGATTTGATCACTATACATTTTATGTATCAAAAACACACTATGTATGCCATAAATATGTACCATTATTATGTGTCAATTAAAAAATAGAATTTTTAAAAAAAGTCAGTGACTTGAGGAAAAATATGATGAATTTGGGAGTTACCATTCTGTACTTCCCTTCTCTCAGGGATGTCAGCTGTCAAGTCCTTGAAACTTTGGTTGCACATTGCCTTCAGGTTTTAAATTAATTAGTTAATGTTTTTTATATCCAGGATTTCTAGTTGTTTTCAGCAACAGCTGGCTGATTGCAGTTAGTCCTCTATAACTGTAAGTAGAAGTCTTTCCTAGAGTCCTTCTTCTGGAAGCTTATTGATTTTGTTCTGGAAACAAATTCCAGTATTGTTTTGAATCACATTGATTTGGTTATTGCCCGTATTTTACCAATAACAATTCACAGTCCATGAAAGCTGGAAGTATGTTGTGCTTCTACAGTGTTTCTTTTACATGGTAAGCTTTGTCTATCTGACAGGCAGTTGACAGGTACTCACTTCCAAAGCTGCTGCTGCTAATGTATAACTAGCAAATGACACACAGTAAAATGAGGTGATAAGAATTCAGGAGCATTTCCTAACCCATCTTCTGGTTATAATTTAGAATATACTAGATCTTTAAAAAATTAAAACAAATTTTTTTTGGAGAGACAGAGTTTTGCCATGTTGTCCAGATGCAGTATTTTGAGTCTATTGTGTGCATAACGTAAAGACGATTAGAAAATTTGACAAATTATCCCATATTAGATAATCCCTTGTCATGAATTGCATTACCCTGACTGACATTTTTCTCAGTAGGTGAGCCGTGAGGCACTAGATGAAACAGTGATGATTAACAAGGGTATGTATTAGAATCACTTGGAGGGTTTGGAGTATAGATCATGCTTCAGGTCCCATCTGGGGAGATTCTGATTGAATTGATCTGGGGTGAGATACAAATGTTTTCCACTTCGTATTCCTGATCCTCTGATTCCTACTTAGCCAAGGTGTCCTCTTCTCTGTAATAATTTCTTTTACATCCCTGGGCTCTATTTTTTCTCTTCTCTAAATTTCCAAGTTTACAATACTCCCAGGGCTCTTATGTATATACTCATTTCTTATTAAATCATCTTTTTTTCTTAATTCAACTTTTAATGTTTTTACATTTTTCATTCATTTATATTCAGTCATATATCCCAACTGATGTTTAGCGTACTTTATATTATTATCATTATAGTTTTTCTTGTGTCATTCATAATCAAATAATATGGTCTTACCTCACCACCTAAATTGTCAACCCTTTGATTAGGGACTATATCTCATATTTATTTTGTAAAACGATAGACACGGCCCTGTCCCTGGTGAAGAAAACATTCTTAAAGATTAAAAACAAGCAAAACAAACAATATCGTCCTGGGAAAAGCACTACCTTTATGTAAGAAAATACTTTGATAAGCCACTTATAATTGAATGTAAGTATTTGATGGTGGGCCCCTAAGGCTGAAGACTACACCTGAGATAGCCAATGCAATTGCTAAATGTCTTTATTTTTATTTTTAGAGATAGGGTCTCATTCTGTCATCCAGGCTGGAGTGCAATGGCACAGTCTTGGCTCACTGCAGGCTTGACCTCCTGGGCTCAATTGATCTGACCACCTCAGCCTCCCTAGTAGCTGGGACCACAGGTGCACACCACCACATCTGGTTAATTTTTGTATTTTTCTTTTTTTTGAGCGATGGGTTTTCATCATATTGCTTAGGCTGACCTCAAACTCCTGGGCTTAAGCGATCTGCCTGCCTCGGCCTTGCAAAGTGCTAGGTTACAGGTGTTAGCCACTGCACCCAGCCTTTACTTCAGAATGAAGATAAATGCAGGGGTGATGGAAAAGCAAAAACTAGATAAGACAGAAGGAAACAGAGAGAAAACAAGACAGTGGGGTGTGGCTGAGCAACCAGCTTAGTCAGGTGGCTGGAGAAATTTTAATAAAAGGGAATCGTTATTCAATTTTAAGTTATCTTGCTACACTTAAAAAGTAATAAACTCTCTGTTTCACCTAAGAAATCAGTAAAGAAGTTTACTATACATTACCCTTTAAAACCTACCATTTAGTTTAGTTTTTTTCTTTATTTCCATATGAATGAAACATTGGCAAGTGAATGCAGTAGATAGGATGCGCTTGAACTGAGCTAATTCAGTGAAAGCCACACCTTGGAGTCAGAACTGACCACTTGTCAGCCCCTGTGTAGACATCTCAGATATGCAGTATAATACAGATAATTCAAGCCAATTTCATTTAAATCTTAAATTCTTTAAGCTTTAAGACTTCAAGAATTAAGATCTTAAACTACTGCATGGGCTATAGAAATAATTGCATTTTCTTAGCTGGTGTAAGGAACATGTGTATATATTTATGGCAAACTGCCTGGGATTAAATCCTGGATCCACCATATTACCTTGGGAAAGTTACCCAGTTTATTTCTGCCTCAGATTTCTTAACAATGGAGGTAATAATAGTCCCAACCTCAGAGGGTGGCAATGAAGATAAAAACGAGTTAAGACCCTTAAATCCTTTAGGCAGGTCCCTGAATGGCACATGCAGGAATGCAAACAGTGTTAACAACCATTATAATTTTACTGCTGTGGTGTAGTTCTCAACCCTGCTTTGCATCAGAGTCACCTGCAGTATCTGAAAAAATGTACATCCTCAGGTTCTAGCCCACACCGATTAAGCAACATTTCTGGCATTGGAAAGTGGGCATGCATAGAAAAAAAACCACAGGGATCTTTAGAGACAGTCAGCTCTGCAGAGCACTTCTGGGACATGTTTGCAGGTAGCAAAATGTGAAGGTAAGTGTGAATGGTGAGCTCCTATAGAAATTAGATCACTAGAGACACATAACTCAGGCTACCAATCCCCAAACTCATTAATATCAAAATGAGTACTGTCCAAAAGTCTTTGGCTGTCAAATGGAGATGTGAGAAACCAGCTGTTGAACACCTTTCTGGGTCTAACTGGAACCCAACCTTGAGGAAAGAATGTTTGTCATTCCAGCTGGTTCTTATTGAAAGAAAATAGCATTTTTCTCTCTGCTTTGAGAATGAATTCAAGGATCCAGAGAACATAATTGGCATCTATGATGATGAATGTTTACATGACAATTCCGAGCTGTCTTTTCTTCAGTGTGAACCTGTTATTGCTTTATAGGATTTAGCATTTTAGAAGCCTAGAGTGACAGTAGCAGTTATGTCATGACCTCAGGAGGAGGTAGACTTTTCCAGATAGTTGTGATTTTTCTGGAATCCCTCTTGCCTGACACTGACTATTACACGGCCACTATTTGTGTTGCTCAGTCTGACACCTGACCACATGTACGTACTTGTAAGTTCTTGCTCAGATTCTTCAATAATTCTTTATGATTGTGTTTCCAGGATAATAAAGATGAAACTCCGTGGCTGGCATTCAAGATTCTCTAGTGTGAGTCTCAGTTACTTTACTCTTACTTTAGCCAGTTGAGCCTGTTTCTGTTATACCAAACATTTAGGAGATAGAGATGACGTGATTGTTACACTTAGCCCAGCAGACTCAGCTCTTCTCTCCTGATCTTACCCCTGTAGCCTAATGATAGGCCAGCGCTGGTAACAAGAAGGCAAAAACTTGTCTTAATAATATGGATTTTAGGCACAACCATATACTCCAGTATCTATCAGATTATCATTTGGAGGAGGGCAGAAGACTATAATGGTTAAAACCATGTACTTTGGAGATAGATTTTGCTTCAGGGTGTTCCTTAACCTCTTCATGCTTCTATCTATAAAATGGGGATAAATCGTAGTAAGTAATTCATAGATACAGGAGAAGGAATTGAGTTTTATTTTTCTTTCTATTTTGTTTTATTTAGTTCTAGTTTATTTTAATTTTATTTTGTTTTACTTACAGAACAGTGCTTGTCACATAGTAAGACTTATACTGGTGTTTGTTAGAGGGAAAGAAAAAGTTACAGCGGTGGAAGTTCTTAGCACAATGGAAGCTTCCAAGCATAGCTTCCTCTACTGATTTTTGCCTAGTATTAAGATGTTAGACTCTGATCTTAATATTTGACTTATTCTTTACCATACTGATTACATCCTGGATTTGTCAAAAGTGAAAGGAATAATTCTTACCCTTGTTATTTTAACCAGTATTTTTTTTACTTTTATCTAAAAGGGCATTTTTTACAACTATTATAATTTTTCTAGAGTATAAGCAAATCCTACTTGAGTATTCCCTCTTTGCTACTTTCTGGAGGAATTTTGGGTTTATATCTGGTTTCTAAAGTACAGCAAAGAAAGGAAAACTAGAGTCTTATGCTCTGCTGCTGTGTCCTTAATCTTTCAATCTCTCCTCAATTCTTGTGTTTGGGTCATTTTATAGTTTCTGCAGAACTAGAACTTTGCTGCTTAAAATCATCCCTGGACTCTTAGTCATTGGCCAGCCCAAGTATGTTGTTGGTTCTTGATATGGTTTGGTAGTGTCTCCACTCAAATCTCATCTTGAATTCCCACATGTTGTGAGAGGGACCCAGTGGGAGGTAATTGAGTCATGGGGGCAGGTCTTTCCCATGCTGTTCTCATGATAGTGAATAAGTCTCACAAGATCTGATGGTTCTATAAGGGGGAGCTTCCCTGCACAAGCTCTCTTTCTTTGCCTGCTGCCATCCATGTAAGACGTGACTTGCTTGCTCCTCCTTGCCTTCCACCATAATTGTGAGGCCTCCTCAGCCACATGAAACTATAAGTCCATTAAACCTCTTTCTTTCGTAAATGGCCAAGTCTTGGGTATGTCTTTATCAGCAGCATGAAATGGACTAATACAGTTCTCCACTCGTGTTTCTCCACTCCTATTTCCTTACTACATTAGTGCCTGCCATCAGACTTCCAGACACTGTGGCCTGCTGGAGGACTTCCAGAGGACTTTCTCTGCTGCTAAAGAATGCACCTCTGCCTGTGCCCATGACTGGCCCAAAGTGCAGGAGAATTGACATTGCCCAACCAATGACTGATAAATATACCATGTTCCTTCCTTCTCAGGTTAAATTTAGGGCTTTTCCAGTGGGATTGAGCTCTAGAAACTCTCTCTATTGAATGCCTCACCATCCTTCACTGACTTCTCCACTCCCTAACTGTTGTTCTTTCCCTCTGCAAATAAAAGACTTGGACTCCAATACTTATATCAGCTTCTGCTTCTGGGGGAACCCATGCTCAGGCCTACATGTTCTTCCAATGTGTAGCATAAAGGTTGGAGTCATAAAGCCCAATTTGATCTGTTCTGCAGGTGCAGCAGGTACTGGGGACTGGTTGCCACCATTACAGCATTAGTTGGTGCTATAGACTGAATGTGAGTGTCCCCTGAAATTCATATGTTGAAACCCTAATCCCCAGTGTGATGGTATTTGGAAGTGGGGTGTTGGGAAGTAATTAGGTCATGAGGGTTGAGCCCTCATGGAGGCATTAGTGCCCTTGGAAGAAGAGGAAATGACAAGAACCTCCTTTCACCCCCCAGTCTCTGTGCATGCACCAAACAAAGGCCATGTGAGGACATACCAGGAAAAGGCCCTCACCAGACACCAAATCTGCCAGCACTCCAGTCTTGAACTTCCCAGCTTCTAGAACTGTGAGAAATAAATTTCTATTGTTTAAGCCACCCAATGTAGAGTATCTTGTTATAGTAGTCTGGAATGACTAAATCAGTTGGTGACAGAAGTGATATGGGAGATAACATCAAGTAAAGAGTTTATATACCATGTAAAGAGCAAAAGTGCCTAAGGTGTCAGGTGCGGTGGCTCACGCCTGTAATCCCAGCACTTTGGGAGGCCGAGGCAGGTGAATCACCTGAGGTCAGGAGTTCAAGACCAGCCTGGCCAAAATGATGAAACCTCATCTCTACTAAAAATATAAAAAATGAGCTGGAAGTGGTGGTATGTGCCTGTAATCCCAGCTATTTGGGAGGGTGAGGCAGGAGAATCTCCTGAACCAAGGAGGCAGAGGTTAGTGAGCTGAGACTGTGCCACTGTACTCCAGCCTGGGTGACAGAGAGAGACTCTGTGTCAAAAGAGAAAAAAAAAGTGCCTAAGGGATAAATACGTCCTTGCTTTTTTATTTTGAGGCCTCTTACTAGTTTTACTCTGGATCAAGTATCAGGGCTGCTTCATAGATTACATAGAACAATTACTAGAAATAGATGCTGAATAGATGTGCCATTCCAGGTCTTTAAAAATGATGTATACCAGCCCTATGTATATGAGGACTAAGCAACTGAAAAATTCCTTGCAGATTACTATATACATATCTTATATCCCCTCCTCTCTTGCCCCATCAACCCTTCAATGAGTCTCTATTTCCCACTCTTCGTGGACATTCAGAGACTATATTTGGACCCCTTCCCATAGCTACAAACCCATTTTGTGTATTATTACCTCCTATATATCCTTGACTTCAGTGAATTTGTTATGTTCATTTTTTTCCCCCAAACACAGGATGTTAATTTTTGGATATGGCTATGTTTCTTCCTGTTTTTCCCATCTGGATTTCCTTCTCATTCTTCTCTGTTGAACAAAATTCTATTCTCCGCTCAGGCTGCATCCACTGGGATAAATTTTAATTAGAAATAGCAGAAAACTCAACTGATAGTGGTAAAATGAATAGGAGTTTTATTTATATCATACAACAAGAAATTTGGAAGTAGGATATCTTAGGCTGGTTGAATAGTATAATGGCTTCATACCTCAGTTCCTTTTGTGCTTAAACTGTGTCTTTTATGGCCATGGTTCCAAAAGGCTGTTGTACCTCTAGGCATTGTATCCATGTTCCAGGCAGAAGAAAGGGAAAGAATAAATGGCAAAAGCTAAATGCCAAAACGTATACCTTTTTTCATTTTATAAAGCCTGTCTATTGACTTCTGCTTTAGTTTCACTGGCTGGAAGTGAGTTGCATGGCTAAACCCAGCTGTGGGGGATTCTGGAAGGATTTCTTAACTCTCTAGGCTCCGTTTCAGAGAAAGTTCAGGGAAAACAAAGTTGTGAAGGATTTTTGCGTAGCTGATTCACAGCATCCAAACATTCAGCTTTTTAAATTCCATGAACTCCAGCAATATTTATTGATGGCAACCATTTTGTTTTTTTAATTTAACCCATGATGTTACAGATGAAAAACAGTATAGATACATGTTTTAGCTTTTTGACTGGATTTGAAACAAATGTGAATTTCATCTTGTCATATGACTAGCAACTACTACTTACAAGTTTCTTGAAAATAAACATATGCCTTTGAGGATGAATTAAGCAAATGAAGAGAAACTGTTGTAAACCGGACTGGCCAGATCCATGATCATGATTTCACTGGCTCTTCCTCCTTCTTGCTGATACTAGGTAAGCCCCAGATTTCAAGGATCTGGTCAAATCCATGTGCTAAGAGGTCAAAGCTAAGTGCTAAGAGCTGAAGAGGAGATGTGAATAAAAAGCCTATAGGAAGATGAGTATAGGATGTTTTTTGAAATCCTACTGTAGGTCAGTTGTGTGTAAAGAAACAGTATTGATGTAATTCTGATTATACAGTGAAGGAAATCTATTGGCAGGCATTCAAAAAAGTCAAACAACTTCCATTAGATAATATAATGGTAGAAAATGAAGCTAGGATTGTCTGACAGGTATACATTCAAAGTTAACTTCTTTCTACTCTTTCAGGATAAAAAACTAAGGGAATTTATGTGGGTCAAAGGTTAGCCAACAGCCAGAATTATTTTTCTCAAATCACTTTTGGAAGGACATTAATTCAGAGTTCATCAAGGTTAATCACTTCTGACTATAAAGTAAATATCTAGGCAATTTATAGCAACGACAACATATTGGGGTCTTAAAACGATTTTGTTTTACGGTGGAGCTAAATCTTTTCAGAATCAATTTGAGCAAGTGAAACGAAAGGCTGAAAAAAATACAGCTTTATAAATAATGGAAGTCTTGACATTCTTTAATACTACAGGGCAAATAGCCCCACACTCTAATTACTGTTGTATGGTGTTTGAGTATCTTTGGTGATGTTAATTAAAGAGTGACTCCTGCATATTTTGCTCAAAATATCCATGCATCCCTTTATGCTGCTAAATTCTTCCAAAAACACATGCCAATAACTGGCAAGAAACACAGACCAGACTACATTTCTTTTCAGGCTCTTTATCTCAGTTATTTGTATTAAGAGGCTGCAAAAATGGATATTATTTATGCTGGAAGAGAGAATGGAAGGGTATCCTAAATATCAGTATTGGAGCTTTTTGCTCTTTTAGGTTCTTAGGTGCAGGTGATGAAGTTTTATATTTTAGGGGCTTTTCATCTTTTGCTTGTGGGTTTTTTCTTTGTCTAATATTACAATTTTGAACAATTTTGAAGAAGATATTGCACTCCTTTTCTTGGTCAAATTACAATAAACCTAGTAGAATGGAAATTTTACTGTTTAAGGATTAGTGTAGTGGTTTCCAGCTTTTTCAGCTATGTGGAATTATTTTTAAAGTAAGAAATAAATTAATAGAAACATTCACATTTTATTACTTAATAGTATTTTTCATGGTGGTTGACATAACAAAAATGCTATGAAAATAATACTTTCACATAACTTGTAATTTGTTAATCAGTAAAATCTGCATAAATTTGAAATGTAATAACAAGTATATGTGTAAGACACATTATTTATTCCACTACATTCAATGCTTAGTGCTTTGTGAATCTACGGATTATTATGCTACGTTTTAGGATTCAGTGGAAATGATCTACAAGAGACCTTTGTAGAGAATTAGAAGAGAAGCTGAGCAAAACAGCTTGGGGCAGGAGATGTGTCCAGAGGGGCTGCTAATTGTCCTGTGGTTTAAAGAAATTTCTAAAGCTCCAAATAAGAGACATTCAGCCATAACATCCTAAATTTCTCTTAAGAAATGTTTACATTCAGTATGGTAAACTAAGTGCGAGACGTTCATGGTAGACTGTGGTTCTTCTGAAGTAAACTTGTCAGTTGAGCTTCCTACAGTAGTTGGTACTATTTTAAATAATACATATTTTAAGACATTAAATAATAGACATTCTGCTCAGAAATATTTAGCCTTCTTAGATTAAGTGCTAATTTTAGGGAGATTCACATTCAGAACATTTTGGTATTCGTATAGAAACTACTAAAACTCTAAAACTAAGTGAGGTCATTGTTAATGAGAGATCATATTCTATAGTGGTGAGCATAGGTTTTGGTTTGGGACTCAGATGTTGATGCGTAGTCTAGCTTAGTGATTTATTAGATATTTTTTTTCTTTTCTTTTTTTTTGAGATATAGTCTCTGTGTGTTGCCCAGGCTGGAGTACAGTGGCATGATCTCAGCTCACTGCAGCCTCTGCCTCCTTGGTTCAAGTGATTCTCCTGCCTCGGCCTCCCAAGTAGCTGGGACTACAGGCATGTGCCACCACACCCAGTTAATTTTTGTATTTTTAGTTGAGACATGTTTCTGCATGTTGGCCAGGCTGGTCTTGAACTCCTGACCTGCCTGGCTTCCCAAAGTGCTGGGATTATTACAGGTGTGAGCCACTGTGCCTGGCCAGCTATTTGTTTTTGATCCTTTGTTAAAAGAAATCTTGGATTTCTCAAGAGAAACTATTATTAGGATTTTTATAGAGATTGAATATATTATGATTAATGTATCTATTATAGGTTTGGCCCATTTTAGTGTTTATTAAGTTATAGCTATGGTTGTTATTCAATTTCATCTTTTCTAGATACAGCAATAATTTCTGAAACAGAAGCTATGATTTCAGAGTTGCATAGGTAAATAATAGAAACACAAAGGCTGATAGTTTTCAATATGGATATATTTTGCTAATATTTTCAATAAAACCTTTTGGAGAAGTCTTTTAGAATATGAATCCTATATAAGTGGATTGGCTATGCACTAAAAAGTCAGTTTGAGGGAAATAGTTAATGTGAAAAGCCATGTACATGGGATGCCTAAAGTGGCCAGTGTTCAGAGGGAGGAACTGCAAAGAAGCATTGATATTTCAAATAGTCTACATCTGTGGTGGCCAACCTTTTTTGGCACCAGGGACCGGTTTTGTGGAAGACAGTTTTTCCATGGACCAGAGAAGAGAGGGAAGGTTTTGGGATAATTCAAGCACATTACATTTATTGTGCAGTTTATTTCTATTATTATTGCATTGTAATATATAATAAAATAATAATGCAACTCACCATAATGTAGAACCAATGGGAGCCCCAAGCTTGTTTTCCTGCAACTGGATGGTCCCATCTGGGGATGATGGGAGACAGTGACAGATCATCAGGCATTAGAACTCTCATAAGGAGTGCACAACCTAGATCCCTCACATGTGCAGTTCACAATAGGGTTCATGCTCCTATGAGAATGTAATGCTGCCACTGATGTTACAGGAGGTGGAGCTCTGGTGGTAATGCAAGCAATGGGGAGCAGCTATAAATACAGATGAAGCTCCACTCATTCGCCTGCCACTCATCTTCTGCTCTGTACTCCTGGTTCCTAACAGGCCATGGACTGGCACAAGTCCATGGCTCAGGGAGTTGGGGACCTCTGGTCTATATGGTACCATGTCCTTGCATATGAAATTGTTAGAAAGCAGCTCCTACCTCTTATTTTCCTTCTACTCTTCTATATCTGTTCTCAGAAAGCCAAATCAAGAAAATGAATGTATGTGTGTGTGTCTGTGTGTGTGTGTGCACGTGTGTGTATATATATATATAAAACACTGGTGATCTTTATCCAGTCATATCTAAAATAAATCTAGAACTAGGACAAAGCAATGGACTTTTATAGATAGTTTTAATGGTACTTAAACTAAAAAAGGTAAATATTTACTTTAAAATGAGAGTTCAAAAGAGAAGCAATAATGAAAGTTAAATTGATTGCCAAATAAGCATAATGTACTTTAGGGGTAAAACCATGGAGGAATAAGTTTTTTTCTCAATTAGGATGGAGTTGGAGTAATGACATTCAGTTTCTTATTGCATATTATTACATATAATATGTGCAAATGTTGCTGTGTAAAGACATAAAACAAATTAAAAAACCTAATTGAACTGCATCCTATTACCTGGTCTTGAAATAAGGAAAAATACTAAACTAGAAAAGTAGCTCTGCCTTTTTATTTTGGATATTTCAGAATGGATTTTTGACTTTTCTGAGAAGTAACATGAATAATTTAGGGAATAGAGCATAATGCTGTTAAAAATGGTTAAAGTATAATACCACAGAGGCAACTGCGTTAAAGTCCCTGAAAAATCACAAAGGTGTTTAATATCTCTAACTATGTTTAAGGAATTCAGTGGCGAGGTCTGGGAAATGACTCGCTGAGCTTGTCAGCTCACTCACTGACCCACTCAAATTGCTAAACACAAATCTGGACTCTTTCTAGGTCATTACTTCAGCTCAGGAAACTTTAGGCAATTTCATTTTGCCTAAAGTGGGCTTTGAGACTCCAGAATGATTTGGGGGAGGGTGTAGGTTAATTGAAGTAGAAATAAATCTCACCTATAATAATGGGGTCTATAGGGATGAATATTTCCTATCTAAATGTATTTTCATCATAGCAACTAATTACTACCAATTTGAATCTATCTTAATAGAAATAAAGAAAAATGTTTTCTCCACTATTGTTTTATGAACGATACATATGTTAATGCCAAGGGCTTATTATTTTTAAGAAAACGTATTTATACAGTTGACCCATAAACTACGCTGAGGTTAGGAACACCGACCCCTGTGAGGCTGAAAATCCCTGTATAACTTTTTTTTTTTTTTTGAGACAAGGTCACGTTCTGTCACCCAAGCTAGAGTGCAGTGATGTGATCTTGGCTCACTCACTGCAACCTCCTCCTCCTAGGCTTAAGCGATCCTCCCACTTCAGCCTCCATAATATCTGGGACCACAGTCATGTGCCACCACGCCCAGCTAATTTTGCCCAGGCTGGTCTCAAACTTCTGAGCTCCAGCAATCTGCCTGCCTTGGCCTCACAAGAGGATTACAGGTGTGAGCCACCGTGCCTGGCTCCAAATTATTTTCTCCTGAACATATATTCTCTAAATTTCTTGATATTTTAAGTTGTCATAGTCTTTTTAGCTGCCTGATAATCTATTTGGGAGTAATTGATAACATTTTAATGTGTCTCTATATACTGCAAGCAATTCCAAATGGAATGACTTGAAAAAATGTGCTAGGTTGTGGGTAAACTATTAGGTAGCTCAAAAAATTATTTGTAAATAGCTATTTGCAAAAGGTAAAGGTAAAAAAGCAGAATGTGAGAAATTGATTTTGAGGAACTAGTTCCCTTGTTACAAAAAGACTCCAAGGAAACCTCTCAAGAACTAGTTCTAGAGATAGCTGACACTTTTAAATAATATTCACCAAATCAAGGTAATACAAAGAAAAGATTTAACAAAAATTGTGTATTTGGGAAGTCATGTGCAGGTAAAATGAGTTAATTTGCATTTGCATTATGCCATTTACATTATGATGATCTAAGACTCTCAAAATATTTTGGTTTCTGAGGAAAGAAGTGATATACACAAACATATATGGAGGACTATAATGAAGGATTTAATGGTCAGGTGATCTCTACCTTCTCTGTAGGTGGAGTAAAGGCAATCGGCTTCATACAAGCAAACAAAAATGATGTGGGCGATGTAAAAAATTATCAAATTGTTAAATATGAAATCATGTATTGGGTTGTCTAATTTTCTTTATTGCAGATTTCAGAGCAGCCAAGTTTTCATCTTAGTTTATGTAGAGCTCTTTGTTTAGATGCAGAGCTGAGAAGTTAATCCTCTAATGCAGAGGCCTGCAAACTTTCCATAAAGGGCCAGATATACATGTGTTCAGTTTCCACGGCCATGTAACCTCTGTTGCAGTACTCAACTCTGCTATGGCAGAATGAAAGCAACCATAAGCAATATGTAAATGACTGATCATGACTATGTTCCAATAAATCTTTATTTATAAAAACACGAGGCAGAAGGGATTTGGCCCTTGGGCTGTAGTTTCCTGACCCCTGGTTGAGATTACTTTCCTGTGGGAAACATGAAAATTTGCTTGATAGGGTTTAAGGAAAATGAAATAAAAAGTGATCATTTTTGTGACTTAAAAAAAACTTGATTATTCTACAGTTTTAAAAATTCTATAATAGCTTATTATGGGTATGACCTTTTATGGAAACAAGACAAATCTTTAATTGCTTTTTACAAGGAGTCTCTCTCTTGTAGCCCAAGATGGAGTGTGCAGTGGCATGATCTCGGCTCACTGCAGCTTCCACCTCCCAGGTTCAAGCAATTCTCCTGCCTCAGCCTCCCAAGTAGATGGAATTACAGGCACCTGCCATCAAGCCTGGCTAATTTTTGTATTATTAATAGAGATGGGGTTTCACCATGTTGTCCAGGCTGGTCTCAAACTCCTGACTTCAGGTGATCCGCCTGCCTCACCCTCCCAAAGTGCTGGGATTACAGGCATAAGCCACCATGCTTGGCCTCTTTAACTGCTTTTTATCTGTCTGTATAACTCTGGGACCCATTCCAGCCTCGATGCATTCTAAAGACAGAACTGATTTACTTTGTTTCTATATTCCCAATGCACATTATAGTACCCATCACTAAATAGGTATTTAATAGATATTTTAACTGAAACATCAAGTGTTTAAACATTTTTAGGCTGCTTTAAGTGCATGGAAATTTTGACAAAAGTCTAGAAACAAGGAAATATTCAAAGGCCCTTTTTTATACAATGACAATAAATGTTTTTCTTGCTTTCGGAAACATTTTTATTGCTGCAGTACAAAAAAGTTCCTGATTAAAACCTTTGATTCAGGAGTTCCACGTAGTCTAAGACAGACCAGTTAGGTTAAGTCAGAGTACTATCAAATTCAGTGTCTGGAGAGCTAAGATCCAATTGGGCAACACTGTAAAAATTCCAGTATCTGTGGCGCTGCAGAAACAACTCGCAGCGTGAATCCCAATTCCATTATCAAGCTGTTTTGTGAGAGCAGTAAATATGACCAGGGTCTAGCAGGTTTTCTTTAAGCTCCAATGACAGCTGATGGACAGAAAATGTTGACTGGAAAACTTTCCAAGGAGAAAAGTAAATGTCTCATTCTATGAGAATGTTTTACATCTATTGTTTGATAAAGAGAGGTTACAGTTATAGTAATAGCAGTAAAGGATGGCGTGGATGAGTAAACCCCATACTCCTGGTCATGAAAGTTTTTTTCAGTAGTTGAATAACTGGTACAATGAACAAGAACAACCTGTGGGATGTAATGAAAAGATAATTTTATTTTTTTCTCTAGGAATGTCTCTACATTTATTTGATGGGTATAATTTGTCCTCTTCCCTGACTGAAAACCAGGCCTTGTCTGATTACTCTTAGGAAATAGGAAGTCCTATTGTCACTTAAGTCAGAAGCAAAATTTCATTTCTGAAATTAAAAATGTTTTAACTCTACTGGATTTACATTCCCTCCTGAAACAAAAACTAGACAAAATATATGAAACAACAGTTTTGAAGATGTTGGATGTCAGGTAATGAAAGACAGTGATGTCTGAAAGACAGGAAACACATAAGGTTGCCTTGAGAGAATTTCCAGGCTTCAGTGCAGGAAGTAGGAACGTGGACAGGGCCCAGTAGACATCCTGAATTGAAGACAAGGAGCTGAGAGTGCAAGATGACCAAATCATCTGTAGTGTACAGGACAGAGTCCTGGAAAAGAGAGATTTACACAAAGAAAGAACCCTTGAGACCTGCACGAGGACTCCATAGGATATTTAGCCAAGTGCTTATCACCATATGCATGTGAGCAAACAATAGACTTGAGTCCAGGGAAATAAATATATGAAAGGAATAGCAGGTCAGTCTGTGGCAATCGATCAAGGTTGGAAGGGTGCCTTTCCTTATTAGCCAGCCTGGAAAACTTCACAATTAATGGGGCATTGAGTAGATTATTTAGAAGGGTCTTCCCTCAAAAGTGTGGAATAAGTAACCCAGCAGTTAAACACTGTTTTAAATATTCAGTTTTTCAAAAACTTAAGTAGAGATGTGAAAGATATAAAAAAGATCAAAATCAGACTTTTAGATCAAAACTACAATGTGGAAGATGAAAACTACACTGACTTGGACTGATGTAAGGTTTGATATCATGGCAGAAAAGATGAATAAAGTTGAAGGCGTGGTACTGTAATAGACTATCCAATTGAAATGCAGAGAAAAAGAAATGTAAAAACATGAACATCAGTGAGTTGTGGGACAACTTCAAGTACACTAATGTGCCTGTTATTGCCCCTAAGGTGGGTGAGGAGAAAAATACTAAAAAAAAAAAGGCTGAAAATTTGTCAAATATGATGAAAACTGTAGATCCATGGAACCAGGAAATTCAAACTCCGCACAGTGGAATAAAGAGCACTGGAAATGGTAACTACATCAGTTAATGCATAAGATGTTTTCCTTATTTATATCTCTTATAGATATAATTGACTATTAAAACAAAAACTGTATTATGGGGCTTATAGCCTACATAAGTAAAAATGTAAAAAATAGCATAAAAGTAAGGATGGGAGAAATTGAAGTACATTACTGGAAATTCGTTATACTGTATATCATAGTATAGATGAAGGTGTGTTATGGTAAGTTAGAAATGTAGTCTATAAACCTAAAACAACCACTGAAATATCAAAACAAAAGTTTATAGCTAATATGCCAGGAGAGAAAATGAATTCATAAGAACACTAAATCTGAATTAAACAAGAAAAAGATGAAAAAAAGAAAAAACAGAGACTAGGATTGCAACCCCTGCCTTTTTTTGTTTTCCATTGGCTTGGTAGATCTTCCTCCATCCCTTTATTTTGAGCCTATGTGTGTCTCTGCACGTGAGATGCGTTTCCTGGATACAGCACACTGATGGGTCTTGACTCTTTATCCAATATGCCAGTCTGTGTCTTTTAATTGGAGCATTTAGCCCATTTACATTTAAAGTTAATATTGTTATGTGTGAATTTGATCCTGTCATTATGATGTTAGCTGGTTATTTTGCTCATTAGTTGATGCCATTTCTTCCTAGCCTCGATGGTCTTTACATTTTGGCATGTTTTTGCAGTGGCTGGTACTGGTTGTTCCTTTCAGTGTTTAGCGCTTCCTTCAGGAGCTCTTTTAGGGCAGGCCTGGTGGTGACAAAATCTCTCAGCATTTGCTTGTCTGTAAAGTATTTCTCCTTTACTTATGAAGCTTAGTTTGGCTGGATATGAAATTCTGGGTTGAAAATTATTTTCTTTAAGAATGCTGAATATTGACCCCCACTCTCTTCTGGCTTGTAGAGTTTCTGCCGAGAGATCCGCTGTTAGTCTGATGGGTTTCCCTTTGTGGGTAACCCGACCTTTCTCTCTGGCTGCCCTTAACATTTTTTCCTTCATTTCAACTTTGGTGAATTTGACAATTATGTGTCTTGGAGTTGCTCTTCTCGAGGAGTATCTTTGTGGAGTTCTCTGTATTTCCTGAATGTGAATGTTGGCCTGCCTTGCTAGATTGGGGAAGTTCTCCTGGATAATATCCTGCAGAGTGTTTTCCAACTTGGTTCCATACTCCCTGTCACTTTCAGGTACACCAATCAGACGTAGAAGACATTAACATCTCTGTCATACTAGGATACGATGGCCAACTGCAATTATAAACTTTCAAGGTCTGAAGAGAAGAAAGAGCTATAAACATAAAGACAATAAATCTGTAAATCTAAGAGAAATTTCTAAGATCAGTGAAAAAGAGAAGGTATGTCACTACAGAATGTCCCAGAATTGGTACATATTAAAAGCAACACCCAAGTTGGCCAATTGACAGTATGAATAACCTACTGGTTTATACTAGAGCTGCCCAGCATGCAACTGATGATCTATTATTGATACATTTTACTAAGTTTTCTTACTTGTTTTCTCTTCAGAACATAGTCCAGCCTTATATTGAAAATAAAGAATTCATTTTCCATTTGAAAAAAAGAAAAAACAGATGAAGCAAATGGTAGACAAATAGCATGATGATAGACTTAATTACAGTAATAGCCATATTGAATGTAAGTGTTATGAACAGCCCAATAAAAGCAGGGTTGATAGCTTGGATAAAAAAGCAAGACCTCATTTATATATTGCCTTCAATAAATCAATTTTAAATACAAAGACACAGATAGATTAAAAGTAAAAGAGTAAGAAATATATGCAGTACTAACACTGGTCAACAGAAAGTGTCTCTATTAGTAAGAGACAAAATAAAATTCAGAGAAAGGAATATTACCAAAAAAGAATAAATGGTCATTGTGTAAAAAAGGCATGCCATTCTGAAATGTTTTTTTAACCAAATAACAGAACATTAAAATACATGAAGCAAAGCAAAACAAAACAAAACATTATAGAACTACAAGGAGAAATAGACAAATCCACAGTTGAAATTAGAGATTTGAATACCTCTCTGGATAATTGATAAAACACTTTATAAAACAAATCAGCGAGGATATAAAAGACTTGATAAACATTCTCAACCAACTTGATCTGATTGTCAGTTATAGAACATACCACATAACAAGGCTTGAATGCATGTTTTCAAGTCATATGGAACATTTGTCAAGATATGTCATATTTTGGTTCAAAATACATGTTTAAATTAGTTTATAATGATTCAAGTCATACAAGGTATATTCTGTGGTCACACAGAATAAAACTAGAAATCTAACAGAAACTTCTCTAGAATATTCTCAAATATTTGGAAACTAAATAGCATAATTCCAAATAACCCATAAGTCAAAGAACTAACTAAAAAAGTTTTTGAAAATATTTTAAATTAAATAAGCATAAAAGCTGGGCCAGGCACGGTGGCTCACACCTGTAATCTCAGCACTTTGTGAGGCCGAGGTGGGCGAATTAGTTGAGGTCAGGTGTTCCAGACCAGCTGGACCAACATGGTGAAACCCTGTGTCTACTAAAAATACAAAAATTAGCTGGGCATGGTGGTGGGTGCCTGTAGTCCCACCAACTCAGGAGGCTGAGGTATGAGAATTGCTTGCACCCAGGTGGCGGAGGTTGCAGTGAACTGAAATGGTGCCACTGCACTCCAACCTGGGCAACAAAGTGAGATTCCGTCTCAAAAGAAAGGTTTTCCAACTTTTTCCATGAGATCAAGAATATAATTATCACAAAACTAGAAAGACGTTAAAAGAGAACTACAAATGTCACTTATGAACATACATGTAAAAACCCTAAACAAAATATTAGCAAACCAAATTCAACAATATGTGAAAAGGATAATACAGCATGGATAAGTGGGTGTTAGCCACACAAGGTTGGTTTACCTTAGAAAATTAGTCAATGTAATTCACAACAAATTATAAGAGAAAAAACAATGATCATATCAATGTATGCAGGGAAAGCATGAAACAAAATTCAGCATCCATTCCTTATAAATATTCTCAGTTAGTGGGTCTAAAAAGAAACATCTTCAAACTGATAAAGACAATTAGGAAAATTTACAAATAGCATACTTGATAGTGAAAGGCAGAATGTTTTTCCCTGAGGTGTGATCTCACCACTTCTATTCAGCATTATGCAGGAACTTTTTACTAGTGCAGTAAAACATGAAAATGAAAGAAAAGCAAATGATAAAGGAAATAAATAAAACATCTTTATTTACACATGACCTGATTATCCATTTAGAAAATCTGATGGAATCTGTTAAAACAAGCAAGTGAGCAAACAAAACCTAATAGGACTAATAAGTGAATTTAGCAAGGTTTCCAGACACAATATCTATATGCAAAAATCAATTGTATGTTCACTGTTTGCGTGATGGGTACTCTAGAAACCCAGGCTCTACCATTCGGCAGTATATCCATGTAACAGATCTGCACATTATCCCTGAATCTAAAATAAAATAAAAATTTAAAAACCTAAGAACAGAGAAAGCTAATTTATGGTAGTAAAAATTGGAAGTTAATTATTTGAGGTGGTCGGGAAATTTATTAGAAAGAAGCACAAAAACAATTTCTGGGATTATATGATGGAAATATTCCATGTCTTGAATTGGGTGGTAGTTACATGAGCATACACAATTATTATAACTCATCCAACTGTATAAAACTCAATTGTAAAAAAAAACAAAAAAAACAACCTTGCTGGAATTTTGATTGGGATTGTGTTGCATCTGTAGATCAAGCTGGGAAGAACTGACATCTTGATGATATTGTCTTCCTATCCATAAACATGGAGTTACTCTCTATTCAATTTTTGATTTCTTTCATCAGAGTTTTGTAGTTTTCCTTATATAAAATTTGTATATATTTTCTTAGATTTATACATAAGTTTTTTTTAAGGTGCTAATGTTAATTGTATTATGTTTTCAATTTCAAATCACAATTGATAATTGCTGGTGTATAGGAAAGCAACTGACTTTTTAATATTAATCTTGTGTCTTGCAACTTTGCTGTAATTGTTTATTAGTTCCAGGAGTTTTTGTTATTGTTGTTGCCTCTTTGGGCTTTTCCACATAAACACTCATGCTATCTGCAAACAAAGAGAGTTTGATTTCTTATTTTTTTCATTGGTATATGTTTTCTTTTCTTTTCTTGTCTTATTGCCTTAGCTATGACTTCTAGTACAATGTTGAATGGAGTGCTAAAAGTGGACATCCTTGCTTGTCATCCTGATATTAATGGGAAGCACCTATTTTCTCAGATTTCAGTATGATGTTAGCTGTAGGTTTTTATTTTGTGGTCTTCATCAGATTGAAGAAGTTACTCTCTCTAGTTTGCTGAGAGTTTATATCACTAATGGGTGCTGGATTTTGTCAAATGCTTTTTCTTCTTCTGTTTATATGATTTTGTAATTTTTTATTCTTTAGCCTATTGATGTGATGGATTACATTAATTGATTTTTAATTGATTTTCGAATGTTGAGCCCATTTTGCTTACCTGAATTAAAGTCCACTAAGTTGTTGTGTATAATTATTTTTACACATTGTTGTAACCTTTAACTTTTTCCCATTTATTATGATGTTGGCTGTGGGTTTATCATATTTGACCTTTTTTATGTTGTATGTTCTTTCTATACCTAATTTGTTAAGAGTTTTCATCATAAACGGCGTTGAACTTTGTCAAATGTTTTTCTACATCTATTAAAGTGATCGTATGTTTTTTTCCCTTCATTCTGTTAATATGATGCATCACATTATTGTTTTGTGTATGTTAAACCATTCTTGCATGCCTGGGATAAATCATACTTAATCATAGTGGATGATCTTTATAAAGTGCTGTTAAATTCTGATTGCTGGTATTTTGTTGAGGACTTTTGCATCCACAGTCATCAATGATATTGGGCTGTAATTTTTGTGGTTGTTTTATTGTCTGGCTTTGATGTCAGGGTAATACTGGCCTTGTAGAATAAGTTTAGAAGGGTTTCCTCCTTTTTACTTTTTTGGAATAATTTATAAATAATTGGTGTTAGTTTATCTTTAAATGTTTTGTAGAATTCAGCAGTGAAGCTATTAGGTGCCAAACTTGATGGGGGACTTTTTATTACTGCTTCAATCTTGGTTTCTTCTATGCTTTCCAACTGTTGACATAATTGTCATAGCAGAATCTTATAATTTTTTTTTATTTTTGTGGTCTCAGTTGTAAGGTCTCTTTTTGTTATTTATGATTTTATTTTTTTTAGTCTTCTCTCTTAGTTAATCTGGCTACAGGTTTGTTGATTCTGAGATTGTCTGTTGTAAAAAAACTTTTTGTTTTGCTGATCTTTTGTATTTTTTTAGGCTCTATTTTATGTGTGTCCTGATATTTATTATTCTTTTGTCCTACTAATTTTGGGCTTTGTTTTTGTTTTTCTAGTTCCTTGAAATGCATTGCAAGGTTGTTTATTTGAGATTCTTTCTGCATTTTGATGTAGGCATTTATTGCTATCAGCTTCCCTCTAAGGACTGCTTTTGTTGTATCCCATAAGCTTTGGTGTTTCAATTTTTATTTGCTTCAACAAATTTTAAAATTAAAAAAATTGTATTGACCCATTTGTTGTTTAGGAACATTTTGTTTAATTTCTATATGTACTGTTTTCAATGTTCTTCCTCATATTGATTTCTAGTTTTATTCCATTATGGTCAGAAAAGCTACTTGATTTTGATTTTTCAAATTTGTTAAGGCTTATTTTGTAACTGAACACATGATCTATCCCGGAGAATGTTCCATGTGCAGTTGTGAAGAATGTGAACTCTATAGCTGTTTGATAAAATGTTTTGTAAATATCTGTTATGTCCAGTTGGTCTAGAATGCATTTTAAATCTGATGTGCCTTTGTTGACTTTCTGTCTGGATGATCTGTTCATTGATGAAAGTGGAATGTTGAAGTAAGCTGTTATTATATTCCTTTCTCTCTCTCTCTTTAGATCTACTAATGTTTGCTTTTTATATATGAGTGTGCTGATGTTGGGTGCATATATCTTTATTATTGTTATATATCTTTTTATATTGACCCCTTTATCATCACATAATGGTCTTTTTTGTCTCTTTTTATAGTTTAAAAAGAAACTTTTAAGTTATTTTATCTGATAGAAATATAGCTAGCTACTCCTGCTTTCTTTTGGTTTGCATTTGCAAGGAATATCTTTTTTTCATTCATTTTCTTTCAGCCTAAGCATGTCCTTCCAAATAAAGTGAGTCTCTTGTAGGTGGCATATAGTTGGGTCTTGATTTTTATTCATTCAGCCACCCTATTTTATTTTTTTTGAGATGGAGTCTTGCTGTGTCGCCAGGGTGGAGTGCAGTGGCGTGATCTCGGCTCACTGCAACCTCCGCCTCCTGGGTTCAAGCGATTCTCCTGCCTCAGCCTCCTGAGTAGCTGGGACTACAGGCACGTGCCACCATGCCTAGCTAATTTTTGTATTTTTAGTAGAGATGGGGTTTCACCATGTTGGCCAGGATGGTCTTGATCTCTTGATTTTGTGATCCGCCCACCTCGGCCTCCCAAAGTGCTGGGATTACAGGCATGAGCCACTGTGCCTGGCCCCTGCCATTCTATTTTCTAATTGGAAAATTTAATCCATTTACATGCAAGGTAATTATGGACAGCTAAGGACTTGGTACTGCCACATTATTTGTTTTCTAGTTGTTTTGTAGCTCCATTCTTCCTTTTTTTCCTTCTTACTATCTTTGTTCGTTGTTAAGCAATTTTCTCTCTCAGTATGTTTTGATTCCTTGATTTTTGTTTTTAGTGTAGTTATTAAAGATTTTTGCTTTGTTGTTACCAGGAAGTTTACAAAAACCATCTTATTGTCATAACAGGTTTTTTTGATGTGATAACAACTTAATTTTGATCACAAGAAAATACTATTTATTTTGACTCATTCATTTTACTTATTCATAAGCTATAGTCACTAAATTCATTGTTGCTATTATTGTTTTGAATACACTATTGTCTCTTAGATTGAATATGAATAAGAACAGACAGTTCACCCAAAAAGATATGTTTGGCATACAAGCACATAAAAAACACTTAACATAATTTGTGTTTAGGGCAATGCAAGTAAAATTTCAGTGAGATGCCACTATTTTACCTGATAGAATTAATAAAATTAGAAAGCAAATTTTATCAAGATGTGGTGGAGCCTTCATATACTGCTGGTAAGAATATAAAAAATATGATAATCACCTTGGAAAACTGTCAGTTTCTTAAAAAGTTAGACATATACCTAGCATCTAACCTACCACATTACCTGCCATGTAACCACAAGAAAATTAAACATGTGTCCAGTTTTCATAGCAGCTTTTTTTTTTGCAATAGTCAAAAACTGGAAACAACCCAAATGTCCACCAGCACATGAATGGATAAACAGATTGTGGTGTATCCATACAACACAACTCAACAATAAAGTAGAATGAACTATTGTCACATACTACAATGTCAGTTTATCTCAAAATAATTATGCTGGATGAAACAAATCAGATAAAAATATTATACACTATATGATTTCATTTATATGAAATTTTAAAAAATGCAAACTACCGTGACAGTAAGCAGATCAGTGGTTGCCTGGGGGGTGTGGTGGAGGACTTGAAGGATTGAGATAGATCAGGGAGTGATGTGTTGGTTAAATGTCTTTCCCTTGAATGCCCAGTCCTCTGGAATTTATCACCATGGCTTCTGCTCCAGTTCAGAGATGTCAAAACTGGACTTGGTGAACCAGGTTTGAAGAATTATTCTACCTCAAATACCAATTATGTCTCTACCAAGAAACCACACTTTTAGGATCTCAGTGAAACATCCATTTTCATGTCACTATGCAGTTATCTATATAATTAGAAATAAGAGCAGAACACAAATTTTGAAAACATTTTAATGACATAGTGAGTCAAAATAATCTATTCCTAGAGAATTAGCATGGATATGACATGAATCTGAATCAAATGTGTTTGGAGGCTTTATTTATATTTTAGTGCATCCCTAGTTACATGTTATTTTAGGGAATTTAGCTTGAACCTCTCAGAGTAAAAAATTAAAGAGAGCCAGGTGCGATGGTGTGCCTGTAGTCCTTGTTATTTGGGAGGCTGAGGCACAAGGATTGCTTGAGCCGGGAGTTCAAGTCCTGGGCAACATAGCGAGACCCTTTCTCAAAAAAAAAAAAAAGTCAATTTTATTAAAATCATTAATGAGTCAGAGCTTTTTATTACAATACTTGGTGATAGTTACACAATAGTAATACCTTGTGGTTAATATCCACTAGCTTCATAGTACATGTGTGCTATCTAGTATGACATTCACGTTTTCATTCCTTAAATATCAGGTAAGTAGAATCAAGACAGTATTTCTCTAGTAAGATGTGGGCCAGAATCCTGAGTTACTTTACTCTCATTCAGTCAGCTTCCAGCTGTAAATTACCTCCCCTCCCTGATACACCTTGCCCTGGCCACCAAAATGTTCTTGAGAACTAGAAGTAAGTAGCAAAATGCATCTGGTTTGGGAGTCAACTGTTCTCCCTTCATTCTCTGATAACGAGTAGCAGAATGACCAAAAGGTAAAAGAACAGTAATTTCTGCTTTGAAATGCTATTTTTCTCTAAGTTTTGTATTTAAAAATTTAAGAATATATTTTTTAAAAATAATTACTTGAATGATTAATACATATCTTCAGTAACATTGGTGATAGTTATCATCTGAGGATAGGAACCATGTAAATAACCTAGTATTATTACTTCATTCTTTATTTTCTAATTTCCATAATCTCTGTAATTTCCTCTCTCAATCCCCTTTTTAGTACTTAAAAACATCACACAAAGTATCATTTGCATTTTCAGGTTTTTTTCCTTTCTGTTTTAGCAAGGGCCTTATGACACCTGTGGAATAAGGTGTCCTTTAAAGCACCCTTCCTTTAAGATGGAAATTTTGGTCAATTTCCCTGAGAATTATGAGGCTTATATGCATTATGGAGGATTTGTGATTCACCTCCAGGTTGCAATTCTAGTTATTGAGTTGAAATAAAAAATGTTACCATTGGCCTTTAGTTACCTTAGAAAAATCTCTTTTCCTCATGCAGTCTCAAAAATAAGAAAGATCAATCTGTGTGCTCTCACTGCCAGTTCTGTGATGAAACTTCAAGGGAAGCAGTGATAAGATATGGTGTTTGCATCTTTGGATTTTGTACCTGCTCTTTGTCTGTCACTGTTATATTAATAAAATAAAATATTTTAAAGCAGTGCAAAATTTATATTTTGAAGAGTTTATCTGTACAGGTGGAATTTGGCAGGGCATATTTTATCACCCAGTTCTGGCCATTTAGAAGGATGACTCTATTACTTAAAAGGATATGCTTGCAGGGTAACTAAAAAACTCCTTCTTTAGAAGCATTTTTGCAAACATGTAAAACTAATAATTCTGTCTGCAAGTCATATGGTTAAACTGTTATGTAATCATTAATAAAGATGTTTATATTTATATGTTCATTATACACAACAAAGCATATTTATAAAATATTCTTTTTAAATCTAAAAATATAATTATAGCAGTTTACCAGAAATAATAGTTATGAGCCTTTGAAATATCTTCACAATATGCCAGAATGTCTTGGCCTGTTTTGTAATAGAGTTTCTACTACGAGATTCATTTGTCAACTCAGATATTTCCATTGCCTTGCAAGAGGCACTAAGCTACATCCTCTTATGCCACAATGCCATGTTTATTAAGAATGCAAATTCTTGTATTTTTTTTAATTGTAGAGGACATACTATTCTTTGACAATGCAGTGTTGTTTAAGGTATTTCTGCAGAATAAAATATATTGAGAATTATATTGCTTATCCACATTTACCTTTTAATCTATGACTACAGAAATATTTTAAAATTTATATTTTCAGTTACTTCCCCTAGACTTTTTACAAGTACAGAATTTAACTAATGTGCATATTATACGTTATGCCTGTTCTGTAATGTGCATGCTTATGATTTTTTTTAAATATAAGGCTCTAGTAAACATTGATATTTTCAGTGGATATACCTTTTATTGTTTTCTGTTTTCTAGAAAAGTACTCTCAATTTTAGGCAATTTAGAAATAAAATTTAAAACTATTATATGTCTTGTATTAATTGGTGAATTATTGGATATTCCCATACCTGGTAACATTGAGTAGGGTTGAGTTGGCAGGAACAAATGGATAGATCCAAGAGATATTTAGAAAGTAAAATTGTTAGAATTTGGTGATGTCTTTCTCCCCTATTTTAACATATTTCTTCCCCTCCTTCAAAACTTGGCCCTCAATTCCTTGATTTTAGCAGTTCTTTTTTTTTCTTTTCTTTTCTTTTCTTTTTTTTTTTTTTTTTTGAGACGGAGTCTCCTGTCTCCCAGGCTGGAGTGCAGTGGTGCAATCTTGGCTCACTGTAACCTCTGCCTCCCGGGTTCAAGCCATTCTCTTGCCTCAGCCTCCCGAGTAGCTGGGATTACAGGTGCCCACCACCATGCCTGGCTAATTTTTGTATTTTTTGTAGAGACGGGGTTTTACTATGTTAGCCAGGCTGGTCTCAAACTCCTGACCTCAGGTGATCTGACTACTTTGGCCTCCCAAAATGCTAGCATTACAAGCATGAGCCATCCGCGCCCAGCCTAGCAGTTCATTCTTGACCTCCAATCTGTTCCATTCATTTTCTTTGATTTTCTTGAGACCTTCATCCACTGATTCCACTATTATTTTTATCAATCGCCACTCCCTTTTAGATTAACTTCACTAATACTCATCATAGATTTTATGATTCATAATTATAATCACTGTCTTGCAATATCCCCCAATTCCTTGTCCTTCTCTTCTGTATACTCATCTGTGTTGGGGAAACCAGCCCCTCATCACCCAGCGGGTACCCCGGGGACCAGAGGACCAGAGTGTCGGAGGCTTACTCAAGGCCCAGAGCTCTCGGGCTCCGCCCAATTAATTGGTTTACAAGCTCTTTGTTCTTAGGGCAGATGGGAGGGGGAGGAAGGGATGAGGAAAAGGATTAATCAGTGAAAGAGAACTCGTGACTCATTCAATAATATGTATAGCAGTGGCGGTTTCTGTGAATTTCCTTGAGCAAAGACGTGTGTCTAAACTACTTAAAATCTTTAACTTACCGGGACTGAAACAGGTGGGAGCGGGTTTCAGAAGGAGCCAAGATGTTTGATTATATTCCACTGCTTCAAGGGAGTGTTATCTTCCTGAGCAACCTGTGGAATGCCGCTGAGCAGTTATGCTCTCGGGGCATAAAGACATGAAGGCAATAAGGAGACTTTTCTCCTCAGAGGCTGCCCGTGGCTCCCCGTGGGGTCTCACACAGGGGAGACCAACTCAACTGGCACCCCAGAAACTCTCTTTCCCACAATCTGGAAAAACTCAATCCTAATTAAACTCTATGCTCTGACCTTTGTACCTGCTCTGACCAGCTGCATGTTTCTAGGGCAAATCACACAACCTTATTGGTTGATTTCACTTTAAATTAGTTATAGTAAACCCTAAACAGGCACTCAAAAGTACCCAACAATCCCCCAGGAGGCATGAGTGCACATACACGTACTTACACAAATACATGTAATTCATAGATAGATAGATTTATAGGAAATGAAGAAATAAATGAAAAGGAGATGTCAGGGAAACTACTGCTTTTTCTGGCATATAGGCCCAGATGTCTTAGGAGGAACACACAAGGCAAGTTGGGTCCAGGCAAGGTGGATGAATTCAGTTTTGTACATTTTGCAATTAAAGCTACTTTGTGATATCTTAGAGGAGATGTTAAGTGTGCGTTTATTACACAGATTTAAAATTTAGAGTAGAACTCTGGGTGAAAAACCCTGATTTAGGAAATTCTGGTAAACCTAGGAAGAGAGCATATAATGGTGAAAGAATGGGGCAGAAATGAACCTAGACAATTTGTAGCATCTAAAGGCAGTAAGGGGTGATGGGCTAGCAAAGGCTAGGCCAGAAAGTAGAGAAATCACCAGAATAATTTGAGATCGGGGAAAAGAAGGCTTTAGAAAGAAATGGGGGGCAAGCATGGTGGCATATACCTGTAAATCCCAGCACTTTGGGAGGCCCAGGCAGGAGGATTGCTTGATGCCAGGAATTTGAGACCAGCGTGTACAACACAGCAAGACCTAATCTCTACAAAAAATAAAAAATTAGCTAGGTGTGATAGCACATGCCTGTAGTCTCACCTACTAGGGAAGCTGAGGCTGCAGTGAGCTATGATCACACCACTGTACTCCAGCCTGGGCAACAATGAGGCTTTGTCTCAAAAAATCAATCAATCAATCAATCAATGGAAAAAAGAAGAAATGGTGGAGGGAAGGAGTCATCAGTGTACCAGTGTAGAATGCTGTGAAGATATTTTTTCATAACTTCATAACCAAGATATTTCGTATCTTCACAGCACAAAGGTAAAACTCTAAGACTAAAATATTTTATTCTTGACATTAAACAGACAGCACAGTCACTGGTTGCCTTAGGTGGACAGTAATTTTGATCAGTAGTGGAAGCCAAATTAGAATGGGTGGAATAATTGGAGGTGAGGGAACGGAGGCACATGCAGACAATTTTTTAAGAAGAGATGGCATGAAAGGAAAGCCTGAGAGAGGGTAGGTCCATACCTGGAAGAGGAAGGGAGATGAGGTGAGATTTTAGTTTGTTGGTTTCCTATTTTTTACTCTAGGAAAGATTGAGCAGTGAAATATAATCATAGTTTAATTGGTAGCATTAAGTCATCTGAAGAAAGAAAGGTGATCTGTAGCCTGCAAAAAGGGCAATTTGATATTAAGAATCTGGCAACTTTTATTCTGCAGAGGGAGAGAAAGAGAGTGAGAGAGGCTGAAGTTAGAAGGAATTCCAGTTTATTGTGCATTTCCTAGATGAAAGAAATACCTATTGGGATCATACTGCTCCGGAGTTTTGGCTTCTCTCACTACTAATTAAGTCTCCCCACTATCTCCACTGCAAGTTAATAAATTGGTGCTGAGGTTTATTTATTAATCTTTTATGTGTTGAGTTAATTTTAATTGGGTTTTGAGACGGTTTCTAGGTACGTGGATATAATGGAGTTTGTAGACCTTCAAAAACTAAGGTATAGACTGAAGAACAAGGTGCCTGCATTTAAATATCAGTGGTTCAAATTGGTATAACGGTTTAGTTCCTCAGTTAATAAGAAGAATAAAATAACAATTACCGTTTGTCAAGCCCTTATCATGTGGCACACGCTGTACTTCACATATTTCTAATACTTTCTGTAACTTTGCAAGCAGGCTATTATTATTTCCTAGGTGAAAGAACGAAAGCTCAAATTAATTCTTTTTCTTGGTTCAAATTTTACCATAGAAATATTTAAATGTATAGAAAAATAAGGAAAATAGTGTAAATAATCCCTATGGAATCCAGATTCAAGAATTACTGATATCTGCCCATCCTGTTTCAGCTCTGTCCCCCCTACTCTGCCACCCCCAGATATATCTCTTTCTCACCAGCTTGGAGAATTTAAATGCCTTGCCCAAGGCCACTCAACCAACAGGCTTTCTAAGTATCTTCTATGGGTTAAATACTAAAAGAGCAATTGAGGGTATAAACAGAATATCTGGTCCCTTCCAGTACGACCACAAACAGCAACAAATGACAGACTTTTTGGCCTGCTTGGTTTTTCAGAAAGCGTTAACTGAGTGATGTGTATGACTGAACACATTTAGTATAAGTTGGCAGGGCCGGCCTCTGAAAAGTCTTCAGGGGGATAAAACTGGGACTGCTTTTTAACTGCCAGCTAGACATTGTTTCAGCCATGCTGAATTCCAATGAGCTGGGATTTATCGGCAGCTTGTTCACTGTATCATCATGTTACTTTAAATTAAATAATATCTCAGTCATTAATAAGCATTGTTCTTTTATCTGGAGTAGTGAAGAGTAGAAAAATTGCATTAGGAAGAAGACGTTCCTCTTGATTTATTTTCTTAGCTCCCCATGGATATTCAGCTATTATGTGACATACACTCAGATTAATTGCTTATGTGATTAGTAGCGATTTTTGCCTCTGCTCTGGTGACTAAAATGGCAGCTCTGTTACCCTGCAATTCAAAGGCAAATGGATAGGGATGCAAACTGATAGCCGCAGTGCTGATATGAAGAGGGAAACGAGAAAAGACAAGAGAGGAAATGAAAGGAGTAGGTCGTAGAATACAATTTTTCTCCTTTGTTAAAAATCACTATATTGGGTGTATGAGAATGATCCCTTACAAATGAAATTCTTCTTAGAGGAATCAGTTGATGTTAGAATTTTTATCTCCTGACTTGAAGTCCGGAATTGTGCAATTGCTGCAATCTTACTTTGTCTTGAAATTCTTTTCTTAGAAATTCAAGCCAAGCCTTCTATTCATCCTGGTGACTGAAAGGCAGTCTTCTTGGCTGATTCAGAGTGTGCCAGTGGAAGTCAGGTTGCTTCTGACTGATGAACTGTCTTGAAGAAATATTGTACTCTAAATTGCTTCCAAGTTTATTTTGTAAAACTCTATGGAAGGCTGTATTTTGTAGATGCTTGGCAAACTGCTGGAGAGTAGTGTTCAGTAAGCAAACCATTTTAGTTATTCATCAAAACAAAGTCTTACACTCCCACTCACCTTCCAAATTCTCATTGAGCTTTTGATGGAAAGAGACTGTAACTCAGTAGGCTCGCTTTCCTATTAAAAAACAAAAAGAAAGAAGGAAAGCAGCCTCTGTCACAATGATTCATTAGAGGCAACCGTCCATATCCCAGTTCATCTAAAGTTCACTAAGTTCCAATTCCCCCAAACGCCAAGTTCCAATAACGTTGTAATCCAAGAAGTGAAGGAATTAATTCATCCCAACAGTTTATACACTTGTAAATGCCTTGCTAGGCTTGTGATGTACATGGTTGTATAGAGCTCATTACTATATTTGACAAGTTTATACATTAACTTTGGGCAATAGGAATTTTGCTTACATCCCATTGGTCATATATTGCTAGCGAAACATTTGAATTCTGTTAGTTTGCATAACTTTAAGGTTTGAAATCATTACTTTGAAGAATGCTCTACTCTTCAAAAATTTGCAGAATCTGAAGAACATAATTGCAAATTCTACTCCTTAACTTGCATGCCTCTTTTAAAAAATCACTTTATTGAGGTGTGCTTAACATATAAAAAGCTGTACATAATGAATGTACAATTTGATGAGTTTCGAGTGTATGTCTCTCAAAATTATTGTTGCATAATACCATGAATTATTATGTGGCTAATGAAAATGAGGAGAAGGCATGGTGAAATATTAACATGTGTTTTACTATATATATAGTTATTAAAGAGCATGAAAGTTTAAAAAGGTAAATTTGACTTTGAGAGAAAAATGAATTGTTCCATTGGTGAGACTTAGCCCACTAGGGATTTTAATAAATATCATGAAAACATTCAATATATTTTATATTTGAGTTAAATATCAAATTTTCAAGAGAACTACTTGCTGAATTTGCATTGATTTTAGATATTGAGATTATTTTTGTGACATTGTCTGGTAGAATCAGTTTTTGTAAAGGATTAGTTTTTTCATATTGGTCACTGACTGAATTGGATTATAACTGAATTATTATAAATATTGGTTGTTTCTGAGAAAGAAAAATTATATTATAGTGTATTAGGGTTCTTCAGAGAAACTGAAACGCTAAGATTTGAAATACTGAGTTCAAAGGCCTGAGAACTGGAGAAGTGATGATATAACTCTCATTCTGAGGCTGAAGCCTGAGAACTGAGTTGGGGGAGTTGGGGGTGGCTAGCCTGGGGCTGGCGATGGAGGTCTGAAGGCCTGAGAACAAGGAGCTTTGATGTCTGTGGGCAGGAGAAGATGGATGTGTCCCAATTCAAAGAAAGGAGAGAATTTGCCCTTTCTTCTCCATTTGGTCTATTCAGGCCCTCAGCAAATTGGATGGGGCCCACCCACATGGGTGAGGACAGATCTTTATTCAGCCTGCTGACTCAAATGCTGATCTCTTCCAGAACACCTTCATACATACATCCAGAAATATTTTTTTTTACCAGCTCTCTGGACATCCCTTAGCCCAGTCAAGGTGACACATAAAATTAACCATCATATATAGACCACAGGAAGGGGAAATATGAATTGCCCAATGATTTGACTATTGCTATAATGGAAAGAAAAAAAATTTTCAATGCTGATAAAACAAAGTTAGTTAAACAGGTATATATTAAGTAAGAATTGTGATTTGAAGAGAAATAAGACATACTCTCTTTTTTGTCATCTCTCTTTTGGGGACTATAGCCTAAGATTTCCTTAAATTTTTTTTAACTGAAGTACATTTTATTTTAGTTCATGTAGGGCATGTCTGTCTAGACTTTTCAGTTACTTTTACAAAAATATCCACTAGATAATTCGTAGATCTCATCTTCACCCATTTAACAATAAATATTTGTTCAGTAGGTATTGTATTTCAAGAACTAGGCATTGGGAATATAGCAGTGAAAACAATAGGCAAAGCCCTTTATCTTAAGGGGTTTACAACCTAATGGGGAACAGACAACAGATCAATAATCATGTATAAACCAGTTTCTATATCTTAGGTGGACATAGATAAACATATATTAGGAAAATAAAGTAGGGTAGTAGTGTTTTTGAGTGGTTAAGAGAGACCTCTCTAATAAGAGATTTGTTTTTTTGGACCAGAGATCTGTAAAATACGAGAGAACAAACCACTCTGTTCTAGGCAGAGGAACATGCTATGATGGGTGTGGGCTTGACATGTTTAAGGATCATCCAGGAAGCCACTGTAGAGGAGGAGCAGTAGGAAGGGGTAGGAGAGAGTAGCAGGTAGCCTGATTATACAGAAACTTTTGGTTATTTTAAGACTTAGATTTTGTTTGTTCTAACCTAAGAATTTTAGATTAGAAATTTTCTAATTTTCTAATTTTATTTTTTTGTTAGAGACTGGGTCTCACTCTGTCACCGAGCCTGGAGTACAGTGGGACTATCATAGCTCATTGAAGCCTTGAACTCCTGGGCTCAAGCAATCCTACTACCTTGGCCTCCCAAGTAGCTAGGACTACAGGTGTGCACCACTGTGCCTGGCTAATGTTTTAAATTTTTCTGTGGAGACACGATCTCACTATGTTGCCCAGGCTGGGCTCAAACTCCTGGCCTCAAGCAATCCTCTTGCTTTGGCCTCCCAAAGGGGTTAGGTTTTGATATAGAGAAAAATGGGAAGCCATTGAAGGATTTTGAGCAGAGAGACGTAATCTGATTTACAATTAACAGGATTACTCTATTTTTATTTGAGACACTTCTCACTCTGTTGCCCAAGCTAGCATGCAATGGTGTGATCTCAGCTCACCGCAACCTCCATCTGCTTACTGTGTTCGAGTGATTCTCCTACCTCAGCCTCCTGAGTAGCTGGCACGGTAGGCACATGCCACCATGCCTGGCTAATTTTTGTATTTTTTTGGTGGAGATGGGGTTTCAGCATGTTCCCAGGCTGGTCTCGAACTCCCGACCTCAAGTGATCCGTCTACCTTGGCCTCCCAAAGTGCTAGGATTACAGACGTGAGTCACCGTGCCCAGCCAGGATTACTCTGATTGCAGTGTGGAAATAGAATATAGGGACACAAGAAAGTAAGAGAGACGTCAGTTAAAAGACTACTACAATAATTCAGTTGAAAGACAATGGTGGACTTCAGGGAGGTGATAATGGTGAAGTTGGTGAGGAATGAGGAATTCTAGATACATATATATATATTGCTAGTGGTAGGATTTCATGATGGATTGGGTGTGTGGTGTGAGAAAAACAGACCAACCTAAGAGCTATCTTCTCTGATTTACAGAAGAGCAACACATTTTACTCTATTTCCTTTTTGTCTCATTGGGGTGGTGGTAGGATGGAGTGTGTGGGCATGTGAGGTAGGAGACTGTTGAGGAGAATTCAGCTTGGGCTTTTTGCAGCCTTCATATTTACTGTTCTCATGGGCTATTCCCCCAGCCTCAGATTGTTCATTCACTTTTGCCATTGTCATGCTTCCTCTGAGACTTTGGGTGGAATCCTCCCTTGTCTTCTTAGCTTCTGATGGTGGCCAGCAACACATGGTGTTTCTGGGATTGTAGATATTAATATATCACTCCAGTGTTTGCCTCTATTTTCACATGGTCATCTTCCTGTGCATCTCTGCCATCTCCTCTTCTTATAAGGGCACCAATCATATTGGATCAGGGACCCATCCTACTCCAGTATGATCTCATTTTAATCATTCACAACCACCCCTTTTCCAAATAAGGGCACATTCTAAATACTGGGGACCAGGCCTTCAACGTGTTGTTTTAGGGGACACAGTTAAACTCATAATGATGGAAATGATGAACCCTGCTGGTATTCCTTGTAGACCCAATTACTCTTTGGTGGTTGTAGTGCCTGTTTCTCGTAAGAGTTTATTTTTTAGCCTACCACAGTTTTATGAATGCTGGCAGAACAAATACACATCTTGGGTCAAAGATAAAGGAGAGTTTATTACCCATAGCAATAGGAGTAGTCAAAATACCAGCATTTTGGCATCCATTGCCCAAGCCCCACTTCCCACCTGGTGATGTGAAGAAAATCAGATGACATTTGCACACTCAATGGATTACATTATGAGAGAAAGATGCTGAGTTTAGGGAACATGAATCTTTTAATGGGCAGTAAGCATGGCTGCTGTCTGTTTCAGAGCGACACCTGGAGAATTGTCGTCCAACAACTGTTATGAGAGGTTTTTTCCTCATGAGAACACATACGGTGATGTAATATTTTTCAGAAAATGTGATGATTTGTATAAAGTTTTACAGTGACAGTATATTTAAATGCTGTTACAACATCACTGCATAGAACAATAACTCTAGGCCATGCACTTCAATGTATAATTCATACATGATCCTCAAAATGGTATTGTATAGTAGGTAAAGTAGGAGCTTTGGAGACAGACAAAATTTAGTTTTATCACTAATTGGGCCAATTCTTCATCCATGGGCAAAAAAAAAAAAAAAAAAAAAATCTTCAAATTGCTTCCTTAGGCTGGGTGTGGTGGCTCATGCCTGTAATCCCAGCACTTTGGGAGGCTGAAGTGGGTGGATCACTTGAGGTCAGGAGTTCGAGTCCAGCCTGGCCAACATGGTGAAACCTCGTCTGTACTAACAATACAAAAATTAGCTGGGCATGGTGGTGGGCGCCTGTAATCCTAGCTAATGAGGGAGGAGAATCACTGGAACCAGGGAGGTGGAGGTTGCAGTGAGCCGAGATCATGCCACTGCACTCCATCCTGGACAACAGAGTGAGACTCTGTCTCAAAAAAACAAAAACAAAAATATTGCTTCCTTGTTGAATCCAATTTAATCCTTACAAAAACACATCAGATCGAAGAGCTTTGGTAACTCTCCCGATGTCATAGTGCTAACAGAAGAGAATCAGGACTGAAACCCGAGTCTGCCTGGTTCCCATTCCTGATTCTTAACTACTTTATTATGGCAAAGATGTAAAGTACCTGGTGTAATTAATAATAGGTGTTTATATTTAGTAGTCATAATTTAGTAGTTAGAATTTATAGAAGTCAACAGATTTCCAAAATGAATTCTGAACTATTTCTTGGAAACAGACAAAGACACAGTTGTGTTAACTTCAGAGAAATCAAAGTAGAGAACATCCCTAGAAAACAGACATCTGTCATTGCCCTTAGAGCAGCTGTTTTTAGAGAAAAATTTGATATAAAAAAAATTGTCATCCCTCTGGGCATGGAGATTGTCTGTTAACTAATGAAATTTTTTGGCTATAACAGCCAGCGAATGTGAACTATAATTCAGATTTATATATTCATTTGATTCATATCTGCCAAAACGGGAGAAAAAACAGGGACAAGAGTGGGGAATTTATTTTAGTTTGCAAGTCAGAAGAGCAGAAAATTTCCTGTTTGATTGTCTTGGTGTAGGAGGGAGTCCTGAACAGTGCTCTAGGTATTTTGGTTGAATATACACATGAGATTTACCATCTGCTTACATTTTCTCAATGTGTGCTTGGCTTTATCAAGTTTGTCTCATCTCTACCACTGGGCATTTTCTTCTTTGGTTTTGCTGGTATAAATTTACTAGGCATTAATCACATGCAAGCACTGTAGAAAATACCAGTTACATTGGATCCCTTCTCAGTAAATTTGAATAGAAATGGAAACATCAAGTGATATTTTCTAGGATGGTGATAGGGTTTGGATGTGTCCCCACTCAAATCTCATCTTGAATCATAGTTCCCATAACCTCCACATGTCATGGGAGAGACCTAGTTGGAGGTAATTTGATCTTGGGGGTGGTTACCCTCGTGCTGTTCTCATGCTAGTGAGTTCTCACCAGATCTGATGATTTTATAAGGGGCTTTTCCCCATTTTGTGCAGCACTTCTCTTTGCTGCCACCATGTGAAGAAGGACATGTTTGCTTCCCTTTCCACCATGATTGTAAGAGTTTCCTGAGCCCTTCCCAGGCATGCTGAACTGTGAGTCAGTTAAACCTCTTTTCTTTATAAACTACCCAGTCTTGCGTGTGTCTTCATTAGCAGCGGGAGAATGGACTAATAAAGATGGCAAGTGGATATTTCTGTTTTTAATTTATTTTCAGTGATGGGTCAGTTAGATTCTCAAGTGGCATCCAAACACAGCATGTCACATGACATATTTATTTTGCCAAGAGTTAACATTTTCTTTGGCCACTGTTTTTGTTATTGCTGGAGCTTATACTGTTCTATGTTCCTTGCTTGTTGGTATAATTGAGTGTACTGCCCAGGTGTTTGGACAGTCTTGTTGCCAATAATTAATAAATACTATCACTTGAGGCTTAAGGAAAGAACTTTGATTCAAAAATAAATGTTTACATCTGGGACATGCATTTGACTTCCAATGTAATATGAGTTTCCTTTAACTTGATTAGCTCTGGGGTTATCTTTTCAAGAATGCCCATTAAGTGCAGACCTGCCCTAGAAAACAAATTCCTTTCAAACACAGGCTGCTAGCAAAGGGGCACAGGCTATTGGCAAGACATTGAAATATCAAAGTTGGAGGCCAAGGATTGCGTTTTAATCCTAATGCCTCTTCTCATTAAATTCTTAATTTTGGGCAAATCTCTTAACCTTTTGGTGACCATCTTTCCATTTACAGCGAGAGCACCTGAATATCTCTAAAACTGATAGGTGCATATAACCTCTTTTATTACTTGCTAATTTTATTTCTTCTAACTTTGTGTGACATTTAAGAGTTTACTAAGATATTATATAAAATTCTCTGTTCCAGTTTCTATTGGTGTAAAATAAATCATCCTGAAACATAGTGGCTTGGCATGGTAATCTTTTCTTCTTTTTTTTCTTATCAATCTGAAATTTGGACAGAGCTTGACAGCAAGGAGCTCATCTCTGCTGGGTACCAGCTGGGGCTGCATGGTAGTGGCTAGCAGGTTCATTAAAAAATTTTTTTTGGTAGAGATGGGGTCTCAATACATTGCACAGGCTAGTCTTGAACTCCTGGGCTCAAGTGATCCTCCTGCCTTGGCCTCCAAAGGTGCTGGCATTACAGGCATGAGCCACTGTGCCTGGCCCAGATCCATTTTTAAGATGCTAGCAAATTGGTGCAGGCCATTTGCAGGGACCTCAGTGCTGTGGGTTAGGAGTCTGGTTCTGATTCAGCTGGACCTCTCCATGGGCTGTTTGTAGATCCTCACAGCATGATGTCAGGTTCCAAGAGCAAGTACCCTGAGAGACAAGTGGAAGCCGCCAGTTCCTAAAGCCGGGAGTCAGACACAGGTACAGTGTTGCTTTTGCTATATTCTGTTTTTGAAGTTTTTACAAAGCCCCATTTCAAGAGGAGAGAACCTAGAGGCCACCTTTCAGTGAGAGGTGTGTCAAAAAATTTGGAGGCCATTTAAAAAAAATTTTTAAATACATGTATCTAAGTTTTTAATTTTTATTTATTTATGTATTTATCTATGTATGTATTTATTTATTTTTGAGATGGAATCTCACTCTATCACCCAGGCTGGTGTGTAGTGGCGTGCTCTTGGCTCACTGCAACCTCTACCTCTCGGATTCAAGCGATTCTTCTGCCTTGGCCTCCTGAGTAGCTGGGATTACAGGAGTGTGCCACCATGCTCGGCTGATTTTTGTATTTTTAGTAGAGACAGGGGTTTCACCATGTTGGCCAGGCTGGTCTTGAACTCCTGACGTCAGGCAATCCACCCACCTCAGTGGAGGCCATTTTTAAAACCACCACACCCAGTTTCTGAACTACTGACAATTTATCATACATCCTTGTAAGTAGCATTTCCTATGTTTAACTTTTTTCTTTAAAATAGGAATATTCCCTTGATGGCCTACATCTCTGAATTTGAAACTTCCTCACCATAGTTATTTTATATATATATATATATATATATGAATTTCTGATGAAGCAAATAGACAAAGAACTAGAAGATAGAAGAAAAATTTGTTGTCACCTACATCTAAGAGTATTAAAACACTCATAAATTAATTCAGAAAAATTAATTTAAAATTAATAATCACTCAATTCAGAAAAATAAAACATCTTATTGAGAAACTCTCAATCAGTGACATCAATGTATCATTAAAAGGAAAAGTTAGAGTAGAGCCAGTGGCAGTCAGTCTGATAAATTATAACATAAATACACTTTGTATGAGAACATTCTCACCATTTAATCAATGTCACTGATAAACATCGTCAACAGGAAAGGGCAGGAGTTCCGATCCAGGTTGGGAAAGCATTCCACACATTGAAGTAAAGAAGGCTTTGTGAACATTAGTTCTGGGTAGGTAGGAGGATTTCTAAATAGCTCCAGAATATTAAGATAGAATAGAGATACTAAATGGATAGAATGGCCACAAGTCCTTTTACAGCGTTCACTGGGGCACAATTTCAGAAGCTTTAGCACAAGTACAGCTTTAGAACAGTTAAGGTTGGAAGAGAAATAAACCTGATATGAAATAGTCTAAAATGGGATGAGTTTTTTTCTGTAGGAGAAAATATGAGTCAAAGAGGGGAAGGTTAAATTAACATTAGGTATTGAAAATACCAGCCAAAGCAAAATCTGGAGACTACTGTAATAGCGAGAGCATCTGTTTTGGCCATCTTCTTTCAGGGGTCCTGAGGAAGAAGGAGGTGGCCACGTGACATAGCTAGTATCCTGGACACCTTCTCTGAGGACCTTCCTGCTTCCCCAAGCACTAATACCTTCATGCTCTTTTCTGCTGTCCTGACAATTAGCCTTCATCAGATGGCTTTTTGACGTCTATTGCAGATTATTGGGTTGCATGTGCATCTCCTTCACGTAATGTAGTTTTTACCATAATGACTGAATGAATATGGAGCTTTTCGTGCTACTTTGTTAAATCTACTTGTTCTTCATTATTGGCATGAAATCACCTTTTTGTTCCTCTACATGGTAGGTATGATGGTTAATATTGAGTGTGAACTTGATTGGATTGAAGATGCAAAGTATTCTTCCTGGATGTGTCAGTGAGGGTGTTACCAAAGGAGATTAACATTTGAGTCAGTGGACTGGGAGAGGTAGACCTATCCTCATTCTGGGTAGGCATCATCTAATCAGCTGCCAGTGTGGCTAGGATAAAAGCAGGCAGAGGAGCATAGAAGGAGTAGACTGGCTTAGTCTTCTGGCCTCCATCTTTCTCCTGTGCTGAAGCTTTCTGCCCTTGAACATCAGACTCCAAGTCTCTCAGCTTTGAGACTCTTGGACCTTCAAGCATTGACTGAAGGCTGCACTGTTGGCTTCCCTGCTTTTGAGGTTTGCGAACTCGCACTGGCATCCTTGCTCCTCACCTTGCAGACGGCCTATTGTGAGACTTCACGTTGTGATCATGTGAGCTAATACTCCTTAATAAACTCCCCTTTATCTATCTATCTGTTCTATTAGTTCTGTTCCTCTAGAGAACCTTGACTAATACAGTAAGTCTATGTCTGCCTTTTATCCTCACAGAATAAACTTACTTACATAATCATCTGTTGAAAGGACCATGTGAATCACAAATTGATTTCTTTAATCATACTCATATCCACTAATAATTTAGGATTGTTCTTTCAACCAATTGCTAACCACAGCATCATGCACAATGATGTTAAGAGTAAATGCTTTGATACTTGTCCCACTAAGAAAAAAGATCTACTTATTTATATTTACTTTTGTTATTGGACAATAAGATAAATAACAAATTCACTTTTTAAATCATTAATTTGAAACTTTATTAAATAAATACAGCGTGTGTGTATATATATATACATATATACACATATATATACATATATATATGTATGTTTTTAAATTAAAAACATTTTCTTTTGAGACAGGGTCTCACTCTGTTGCCCAGGCTGGTGTGCAGCGGTGCAAATATGGCTCACTGCAGCCTTGTCAACGTCTGAGGCTCAAGGGATCCTCCCACCTCAGCCTCCTGAATAGCTGGAACTATAGGCGTGCACTATCATGTCCAGCGACTTTTTTATTTTTTGTAGAGATGGGGGTCTCACTGTGTTGCCCAGGCTTGTCCAAAATCCTTGGCTCAAGTGATTCTTCTGCCTTGGCCTTTCAAAGTGCTGAGATTATAGGTGTGAGCCACTTCACCTGGCCAGGATATAGAATTTATGTGATATCAAGAGGAATAGGACCTCAGCAGTGTTGCTCACCTCTGTCTTCTCCTCCTGATACCCTCATAACCTTTATACTCCAGTTGTTGCTGTGGCAGCCAGCTATATGCAGGCATAACCCGATAACATTTTGCCTCAGCTGATCTCATATTTCTGCCCCAGGACTTCTCTGCTGCTGTTCTGTAGGATGTCCCCTGAAATGTATCCCACCCCTTTAAGCTATGCATAAAAATGGAAGGGTGAGAAAATGAACACTTCATGGGCTAGCCATTGAACCATGGTGCTGGAACCTGTACATGAATACTTTCTTCTTCAGTCCTTCATGCAGACATTATGAAGTGCATCCAATAAGAGCAGCAGGACCCAGCTCCAGTTGCCCACAGGGGTGCTCAAGTCAAACATGCACATTTAAAAAGTTTTTTGTGGGCACATTGTAGGTGTATATATTTATGGGGTACATGAGATATTTTGATACAGGCATACAATACATAATAATCACATCAGGGTAAATGGGGTATCCATCACCTCAAGAATTTGTCCTTTGTTACAAACAATCCAATGGTACTCTTTTAGTTATTTAAAAATGTACAATTGTTTTTGACTATGTTATGCTAGCAAATACGAGGTCTTATTCTTTCTAACTATACTTCTGTACCCATTAACTATCCCCACTACCCTTCCCAGCCTATGGTAGTCATTCTCTTGCTCTCTGTCTCCATTAGTTCCATTATTTTAATTTTTAGCTCCCACAAATAAGTGAGAACATGTGAAATTTGTCTTTTTGTGCCTGACCTATTTCATTTGACATAATGACCTCCAGTTCCATCCATGTTGTTACAAATGACAGGATCTCATTCTTTTTTTATGGCTGCATAGTACTCCACTGTGTATATGTACCACATTTCAAAAATGTATGTTGTGATGTGCTTTTCCTTCTCTGTTTACTCTTTCCAGTCCCCCATTCCTGTGTTTTAGGATTACCTCCCAGAATAAACTACCTGTATACAAATTCTTGTCTTTGAGGCAACCTGAGCCAAGGTATCAGAAAAAAAGACAAAAGCAGGAAGGCTCAAGTACCAAAGTACTCCCCAACATGGAGAGCCTTGGTAGTTCACTTGTGTCTCCCTCATTGCCTTTGAAATGCTGTTCTCTTTTTATTTTGTTATGCAAAATATATTAGATGCAAAAGAATGTGCAGCATAACACTTCCTCAGTTTCTATGGTAATGATCTCATGTAGGTATTTACAAGTGAGCATATAAATATGTAACAAAAATTAGGCTCCAGTATCAATGACTTGTGTCTTATTTATATATATATTTTTGCCAAATTCTAAATTCAAGTAGACAAGTCAGTCAATAAAAATGGTGATACCAAATAGGCAAACTTATAAGGAATTCACTTTCCATGCTTATAGAATTGAAATACTAAAATCATGACATAAATCAGAAACATTGACATTATGAAAAAAAGATAAAAATATAGGAGGCAAAGAATATACTATCCCAGGGATGTTTTTGCAAAGGAGGACACATAATGTCTGCATTCTTCATTTTAGCAGTTTAATTGAATTTGTGTATAAGATGATTATGTGCTTGCATTTCTTATTAATTTCTTCTTTATTTTTCCTTTGTCCTTTCGTAATGAGATTTGACTTCCTCTTTAAACATCCTTTTGTAATCTTTGTTCCTTTGGCCTAGTAAAAACCACCTTGCTGGAATGTATAAGGAACACTAGCACCTTTCATATTAAACACATTCAGTACAAATGACAAATTTCTTTTTGAAATTCTGGAAAACTTGGCTGATTTACTGATCTTTGTGGTGTCCTTGGATAACCTATATCTTTTAGTGTATAATTTTTAGTGAAGAAGGATTTATTATGAATATACAAAAGCAATTTAGAGAGCCTAAGGATGAAAGTACCATTTGGTCATACAAAAAATGAGATAAACAAAATGAAACATTGTCTGAAGCCAAAGCAGCAAATCTTTCTCTTCCATATAAATCTTTTGTCTCTCTCTCTCTATAGCTACAAGTCTCTCCTCTTCATTTTTCCTCTGTATCTTTGGTTCATTCTTTCTTTTCTCTTCATAGGATTTTCTTTTTTGCTTACGTGTACAGAAAGAGAAGTGGCAGCAATAGACATATGTGGTCTCCTACCAAAATGCTCAGGAGGCACATACTAGATTCATACTCTGTATCTCAGATATGCTAACATGCAGTATTGCTTAACGTATTACTAAGGAAAAATGCTGTCTGTTAAATGTAATGCACAAGCTATTGTAAGATGCATTATGATTTTGGAAATAAAATACGTGAAAAATGTGTATTTAGCATCTACAGAATACAGTACTAGAGTGTCTGGTGTCCAGATGCTAAATTCCTGGAGAGAACCTGATTGGTTCAGCCAACTGACTGTGGTCTTCGAGCTCAAGTGTGTATTCCAGGCCCAGTTAGCCATGGCAAGAGGGACTGCAATTGGTTAAGGGAAAAGTTCCCAGGCAAAGAGCAGGTGGTGGGTGGGAGCCAGGAATTCCTCCATATTGTTCTTTAACATTTTCTAGAATTTTACTTTCAGTATTTTGCTAACACAAAATGTTGATGTGTTTGCTTTTAAATTTTCTGTTGGTTTTGAATTGCTGCAAAATATTGGTTAAAAAATTCATACAGGCAAAAATCCAATGTATACTAAATTGTTGTTAATTCAGAAATTAAAAAATGTATTGTCTTTGAATATTGAAAGTTCCATTATACGGTCCAGCTACAAACTAAAAATAATTTTCTTTTGTGTTGTTGGTGACCATATAACCGTCTAGGTCAGGCAAAGAACTACGGAAGATGAGGTTTTGGGTTTAACCTCAAATTAAAAATTAATATTTAACCCTATATTTTGAGATTATTTCAGACTTTCAGAAGAGTTCCAGAAATAGCAAAGAGAATTCTCAGATGCCCTTCACTCAGCTTACAATTATGGGATTATCTTACATAACCATAGAACAGTGATCAAAACTAAGAAATTTTGCTGGGCGTGGTGGCTCATGCCTGTATTCCCAGCACTTTGGGAGGCCAAGGCAGGTGGATCACCTGAGGTCAGGAGTTTGAGACCAGCCTGGCCAACATGGTGAAACCTGTCTCAACTAAAATACAAAAATTAGTCAAGCATGGTGGCAGGCGTCTGTTGTCCCAGCTACTTGGGAGGCTGAGGCAGGAGAATTGCTTGAACCTTAGAGGTGGAGGTTGCAGTGAGCAGAGATTGTGCCACTGCACTCCAGCCTGGGTGACAGAGCAAAACTCCATCTCAAAAAAAAATAAAAAAACCCTAAGAAATTTGACCTAGATACAATACCATTGTCTATCCATCCTTGGCATGATGTGGCAATGGAAATAAGCACAATATCACCATTGGATACTCCTAATTTAAACACCTAAAAAGGGCAAAGATCTGGGTGGTGAGGCATAGGATGTCTTTGAACATTTTTGTCAAACTGAGTATAATGAGATGGGCTGGTTGCTCCTAATGTTGCTGGTAAAAGTGGGAAAAGAAAAGGATGAACTCAGGGATACAAGTTCCTAACTCAAGCATAGAATGAATGAGCCGAAAGCTTCTATGTCTGCCCAGAATGCAACACTTAACTTCTACAGCTGTCAGGCTGAGATTGCTGAAAACCAAACGAGCATCTCATCCTGTAAGTGACTGTATTACAAAGCAAATTGAATTCTCAGTCTCACAGGGTGTCTACTGTTAAGGTGAGGGCATTGATTAGAAAGGAATGGGATTCAGGAAGTTGGAGAAAGTGTGTGTGTGAAAACCATGGAAAAGCTGGGGACACTGAATCCCTAAGTTTGCATGCATCTTCCTTGCCTGTAGAAGCAGCCTCTCCACCACCATTGAGGAGATTAACCCTGCATTGCCTGAAGAAACTGCAACAGCCTCCCTTGAGGCAGTTGCCAAGCAAGACAATGCTCATTCTCCTTAGGACTCATTCCAAATACTCACCTTTGCTTCTCAGCCTATAACTAGACTGAAGTTTTAGAGGTCCCCAAAGGTGAATTACAAAGTGTGAGTCATGCAGAAGTATGCTACTGTCCAGAAGAACTTATTGATTTTTTAATTTATACAAAAAGAAACCTGTGGATATGTGTGGAAATGAATATTAAGGGTGTGGAATAATGGTGGAAGGAACCAATAAAGTTGGATCAGGCTGAATTGATTGACGTGAGTCCACTAATCAGACATTCTGCATTTAAAGTCATAGTTCAGGGAGTTAGAAAGAATTCTCACAGATTGGTTGGTTGATTGGTTGGTTGAAACATGGAGCAAAAGTAGGCCCATACTGATTGAACCTGAAATGCTGTATCTGCCTTGGTTTACCATAGAGGAAGCCATTCAAAGGGTTAGGGAGTTTGGAATGTCAGAGTGAATTTGTCGTCTAAGACCTACTTACCTGCCCTGGGAGCTTTCGCTACGACTATGGGAAATGAATTTGTTAGAGGAGCCCCAATATTCTTGAAGAGCTCTGTGATCCCTGTTCCCTGTAGGCCAGAACTTACAGTGAGAGCTACAGCCACTGAATTAGGAAAACTAAATGCAATGGGAATAATTGCATCCTGGGGTGGTCGGGGCTAAGTGGTGGCACTCAACAACCTAAGGCAGGTAGATACAGTTACTGTAATGAACAGCAGAGGCAAAGCAGTGATTCATTAGTCTGACTCATGCTGATTATGGGATTGGCTAGTTAAATGTTATGTTCCCAGAGGTGAAATAGATAGGAAGACTGTTAAATTCATTCTTAATCTATATAAGCAAGAAAGCTGTAGGTCAAGAGAAAAAAAGTCTAACCTGAGTCACAAAAACAGAGAGTCATGGCCCATATGTCAATTATTAGATTTGTAGATTTGAACCAGTTTATAGACACGGAGCCCCTTGAATGAAGGGGCAGTTAAATCCTTTTGAGGAAGAACCCTAGTCCACTGCTAAAAATTTATACTGTTAACCTTTCTTCTAGCTTTCCCCAAAGGACTACAGCTTTTTACTATGGTAGCTACGCACAAGGGAAAAAGAACTAATCAGACTTTAGGGGACTACTGGACACTAACTGAAGTGATACTGATTTCAAGAGACTCAAACCATTGTTGTGGTCTGTAAGCCAGTAGAGACTTCTGGAGGTCATCAGTGGAGTTTTAGCTCAGGTCTGCGGGCATAGTGGATCCCCGAAGCCATCTTGGTTGTTACCCCAGTTCCGGAATTCATAATTGGAATAGACATACTCAGCAACTGGCAGAATTCCCACATTGATTCTCTGACCTGTGGAATCAGGGCTATCATGATGGGTAAAGATAAGTGTGAGCAATTGGAATTGCCTTTATCTAGAAAAGTAGTAAACTAAAATGTATATCATGTTCCTAGAGAGCTTCAAGAGATGAGTGCCACCAGCACAGACTTGAAAGAGACAGGGGTGGTGATTCCCACCACAGTCCTGTTCAGTTCACTTACTTTGCCTGTGCAGAAGACAGATGGATCTTGGAGAATGGCAGTGGATTATTATAACTTAACCAGGTTGTGACCCTAATTGCAGCTGCTGTATCAGATAACGTGGTTTCATTATTTGAGTAAATTAACACCTGGCACCTGGTATATAGCTATTGCTCTGAAATGTGCCTTTTCCTCCATACCTGCCCATAAGGTCCATGAGAAAGATTTTACTTTCAGCTGTCAATGCTACTGATATATCTTCACTGTTCTACCTCAGTGGGATATAAATCAGTCTAAAATTTGGGAGGGTGGGATATAAATCAGTCTAAAATTTGGGAGTCTTCTAGTTCAGTGAATCAGTGGGAGAATCAAAGATGATAACTACTCTCCTTTTTATTTAATTTTAATTTAATTTTATAATGAGACAAGGTCTTGCTCTGTGGCCCAGGCAGGAGTGCAGTGGCGCAATCACAGCTCACTGCAACCTTGACCTACTGAGCTCAAACAATCCTCCCACCTCAGCCCCCTGAGTAGCTGGGACTACAGGTACACACCACTGTGCCTAGCTAATTGTTTTTGGCTTGTTTTTTTATTCAGTGTTACCCAGGCTTGTCTTGAACTCCTGAGCTCAAGCAGTCCTCCCATCTTGGCTTGCCAAAGTGCTGAGATTACAAGTGTGAGCTATTGCCCCTGGCCTTTACTCTCTTTTTCATAAACAATCCTTAACTTGCTTCTGGGCCTTAATAGAGTTACGGGCCATCAAGTTACCTTGGAAGCTGAGCTGTCCATCATGAATTGGGTTTTATCTGATCTAGAAAAACAGTACACTAAAATTCATACTAAGCCATGGAGTTGGGCATATATAACATGTACATAGCAGCACTCCATCATCAAATGGAGGTGATGTACATGTGATCAGGACCAAGTAGACCCTGAAGGCACAAGTAAGTTACATGAAGAAGTGGCCCAAATGCCCATGGTCTCCACTCCTGCTACACTTTCTTTTCTCCTTCAGCCTGAACTCATAGCCTCATGGAGAGTTCCATGTGATCAAATAATAGAGGAAGGGTAAATTCAATCTGATTTATGGATAGTTTTGCATAATATGCATGTAATATCCAAAACTGGACAACTATTGCAATACAGCCTTTTTCTAGGACACCTCTGAAGGACAGTGGTGAAGAGAACTCTTCCCCCTGGGCAGAACTTCCAGCAATGCACCTAGTTGTTCACTTTTCTTGGAAGGAGAATTGGCTGGATGAGCAATTATAGACTGACTTAGAAGCCATGGCCAATTGTTTGGCTGCATGGTCAGGGACTTGGAAGGAACAGGATTGGAAAATTGATGATAAAGAAATCTGGGAGAGATACATAGATAGACCTCTCTGAATGGGAAAAAACATGAAGATATTTGTATACTATGTGAATGCTCACTAAAGGGTGACCTTAATAGAGGGAGATTTTGATACTCAAGTAGACAGCATGATCCATTCTTTTGATACCAGCCAATCTCTTTCCTCAGCCACTCTTGTCACCGCCCTATGGGCCCATGAACAAAATGACCATCACGGCCAAGAGAAAGATTAGGGATGGACTAACAATATCCACTTTTACTTACCAAGGCCAACCTGATTATAGCTACTGTTGAGTGTCTGGTGTTCCAGCTGCAGAGACCAACACTGAATCCTCAGTATGGCATCATTCTCTCGGGTGATCAGCCAGCTGCCTGGGGCAAGTCATTACATTGAACTACTTCCATCATGGAAGGGGTAGTGTTTAATTCTTATTGGAATAGGCCCTCAGGATATGATTTGCCTTCCCTGCACACAGTTCTTCTGCCAAAACTACCACCTGTAGACTTACAGATGCCTTTGCACCCTTATGGTATTCCATGCAACATTGCTTCTGGTTAAGGAACTCACTTCACAGTAAATGAAGTATAGTAATGGGCCTATGCTCATGGAATTCACTGTATTTACCATGTTGCTCACCATCTTGAAGTAGTTTTCTTGATAGAATGATGGAGTGGCATTTTGAAGACTCAGTTATAGCACCAGATAGATGGCAATACCTTGCGGGGCTGGGCCAGCTTTCTCCAGGAGGCTTTATATACTCTGAATCAGAGTCCAATCTATGGTGCTCTTTATCCCATAGACAGGATTCATAGGTCCAGGTATCAAGGAGTGGAAATGGGAGTGGTACTACTCACTATTACTCCTAGTAATCTGCTAGCAAATTTTTTGCTTCCTGTTCCTGCAATTTTATTGTCTGCTGGTCTAGGAGTCTTAGTTGCAGAGGGAGAGATGCATTCACCAGAAACTAAAACAATTATTCCATTCAATGGGAAGTTAAGACTGCCACCTGGACCCCTTGGGATCCTCATATCTCTGAGTCAACAGCATAAGCAGGGTGTTATGGTGTTGGCTGGCACAACTGATCCTGACTGTCAAAGGGAAATTGGACTGCTTTGCTAAAATGGTAGCAAGAAAGAGCATATCTGGAATAGAGGAAGTCACTTAGGGTGTGTCTTAGTGTTATGCCCTGTGATTATAGTCAATAGAAAATGACAACAACCCAATCCAGGAAGGACTACTAATGGCCCAGACTCTTCAGGAGAGGAAGCTTGGATCACTGTACCTGGTAAAGAATCATGACCACCTGAGGTACTTGCTGAGGGCAAAAGGAATACAGAATGGGTAATGGAAGAAGGTAGCTATACATATTAATATCAGCTATGACCACATGATCAGTTACAGAAGTGAAGACTGTAATTGTTATGAGTATTTTTTCCTTATTTTGTTGTGAATACATTTGTGCATTTTTGTTTTATTTCCTTCCATTATCCTGTTATTATGTAGTGTAAGAGATATTGACTTATAGTATTTAAGTACTCTTTAATTTTACAACATAGTATTTAAGTTATAGAATATAAAGGAGAAGAGTTAACATCACTCAAGAACTTTGTATCCTCTTCTGGGGAAAGAGTATGTTTTTGGTTGTATGCAGAATACTTTATCATGTTAGGTAGAAGTATGACTTTATTATTGTTGTTATTTGGAGATTAATATGGTTTAAGAAGATGTGTATGGGTGCGAAGTTGACAAGATTTGCACTTGTGATAGTTAATTTTATGTATTAACTTGGTTGGGCCACAGGGTGCCTACATATGTGGTCAAACATTATGCTGGATGTTTCAGTGAAAAGTGTTTTTGGATGAGATTGATGGTTAAACTGGTAGACTTTGGGTAAAGCAGATTACTCTCCATAATGTGGTGTACCTCATTCAATCAGTTGAAGCTCTCAGTGGAACAAAAGATTGACCTCCTCCAAGAGGAAATGAATTCTGCCAGCAGATGATGGCCTTTGGACTTGAATTACAACATCGGATCTTCCCCGGGTTCATGCCTAATGGCTTTCAGATTTGAACTGGAACATTGACTCTCCTGGGTATCCAGCTTGCAAGCCTTCAGACTGGAAGTGAAACATTGGTTCTTTCATGGATCTGTAGCCTACTAGCTCACCTTGCAGATTTTGGACTTGCCAGCCTCTATAATCACATGAGCCAGTTCCTTAAAATAAATCTCTCTCTCTTACTCACAGCAATTGGTTCTGTTTATCTGGAGACCTCTGACTAATACAGCTTTCAACCCAGCAAATGTCTCCACAAAGGTAGACGAGGAGGAGGACTTTTATTATTGAATAAACATTAAATCACAATGTGATGCACACCACAGGCAATCTGCTAAAGAGATTGCAGACAGAAAGAGATCTCACTCCTCTGTATAGCTACACAAATACAACCCATCGCATACATGTTCTCAAGATAAGCAATGACTGCTCTTCAAGTAAAAGGACTTCACAGCATCATTTGTCATAGTTTGTGGTAAATTCACCTGGTCATTGGAGTCACCATCTCCAATTATCCTTTGGATAATTGGTTTTATCCAAAGGAAAAACTAAACTTCTCATACCTTTATGACAGCACGTAGTTAGTCTTGGAGTAAGGTGCCCAACTAAGTGAGGCTCCACGCCTCTGACAGAAACTAGGAGATAGGGCACTGTCTTCCATTATGATTACATTTCAAAGAGATGGCTCCCAGGTCCTTGAGATTCCTAGTTTGTAAAGTTGCCAAAAGGCTTATTTAGGTTTTAAAAAGATTGACACACATCTCAAAGGGACATAGAAGGAATTTATCATAACAAGTTTTCTAAAGAAAACTTTTTCTGAAAGCAAAAGGGGAAAAGGGTATCTCTCTTTTTGCAGCAGGGAAAGTTAACTTTTTTCTTTTTTAATTTGTATTTACCCTTACATTATTCATCATTATAATGGAAGTTCAACTTTGGAAGTTCATCTTTACTATTGTATGGAGCAGTAATTCACTCATCTTCACAAGTAGTAATTCATTGTATAACTACAAGAATTTATTTATGTGTTATCTTGTCAATGAACATTTGGTTGCTGCTGCTGCTGCTCCTCCTCCTATTCTTCTTCTTCTTCTTCTTTTTTTTTTACGTGCAGTCTCACTCTGTCATCCAGGCATGAGAATCCTGGGAGCTGGGAGGCAGAGATTGCAGTGAGCTGAGATTGCGAGAACCCGGGAGGGGGAGATTGTAGTGAGCTGAGATTGCGAGAACCCGGGAGGCGGAGATTGCAGTGAGCTGAGATTGCGAGAACCCGGGAGGGGGAGATTGCAGTGAGCTGAGATTGCGAGAACCCGGGAGGCGGAGATTGCAGTGAGCTGAGATTGCGAGAACCCGGGAGGCGGAGATTGCAGTGAGCTGAGATTGCGAGAACCCGGGAGGCGGAGATTGCAGTGAGCTGAGATTGCGAGAACCCGGGAGGCGGAGATTGCAGTGAGCTGAGATTGCGAGAACCCGGGAGGCGGAGATTGCAGTGAGCTGAGATTGCGAGAACCCGGGAGGCGGAGATTGCAGTGAGCTGAGATTGCGAGAACCCGGGAGGCGGAGATTGCAGTGAGCTGAGATTGCGAGAACCCGGGAGGCGGAGATTGCAGTGAGCTGAGATTGCGAGAACCCGGGAGGCGGAGATTGCAGTGAGCTGAGATTGCGAGAACCCGGGAGGCGGAGATTGCAGTGAGCTGAGATTGCGAGAACCCGGGAGGCGGAGATTGCAGTGAGCTGAGATTGCGAGAACCCGGGAGGCGGAGATTGCAGTGAGCTGAGATTGCGAGAACCCGGGAGGCGGAGATTGCAGTGAGCTGAGATTGCGAGAACCCGGGAGGCGGAGATTGCAGTGAGCTGAGATTGCGAGAACCCGGGAGGTGGAGATTGCAGTGAGCTGAGATTGCGAGAACCCGGGAGGTGGAGATTGCAGTGAGCTGAGATTGCGAGAACCCGAGAGGTGGAGACTGCAGTGAGCTGAGATTGCGAGAACCCGGGAGGCGGAGATTGCAGTGAGCCACTCCACTCCAGCCTGGAGGACAGCGGGAGACTCTGGCTAAAAAAGCTGCCCTTTAGCTCTGCCCTTTCCCTTCTCCTTTCCCTCCCCTTTTGACAGAGTCTCCCTGTGTCATCCAGGCTGGAGTGCAGTGGTGCGATCTGGGTTCACTGCAACCTCCGCCTCCCAGGTTCAAGCGATTCTCCTGCCTCAGTCTCCCTAGTAGCTAGGATTACAGGCACGTGCCGCCAGGCTAGTTTTTGTATTTTTTACAAAAAACAGACGGGGTTTTTTTCTTACAAAAAAGGAGATGGTGTTTCATCACACTGGCCAAACTGGTTTCTAACTCCTGACCTCAAGTTATCCACCCTCCTCAGCCTCCCAAAGTGCCGGGATTACAGGCATGAGCTATCGTACTGGGCCATATTTCTTATTTTTACGTGTTTTTCAGTTAGTCATTTGTCTTTTCCTTCTTGATTTATGAGAATTGTTTATGTATTCTAGCTTATGCTCTACCGATTGCAATAGTATCTTCTAGGCTGATATTTGATGTTACATTTTCTTTTAAAATATCTGTTGATAAAAAGAAACCTTCATAATTTTAATGAGTCAAGTTTATTTATTTTTCAATCATGATTTATGCTTTGTATCCTGTTTAAGAAAGTCTTCCTTACCACAGGGTCCCCAAAATACTAACCTATGTATTTTTTTTTTTGAGACAGAATCTCGCTCTTTTGCCCAGGCCAGGGTGCAGTGGCGCTATCTCGGCTCACTGCAAGCTCCGCCTCCTGGGTTCATGCCATTTTCCTGCCTCAGCCTCCCTAGTAGCTGGGACTATAGGCGCCCACCACCGTGCCCGGCTAATATTTTGTATTTTTTTAGTAGAGACGGGGTTTCACCGTGTTAGCCAGGATGGTCTCGATCTCCTGACCTCGGGATCCGCCCGCCTCGGCCTCTCAAAGTGCTGGGATTACAGGCGTGAGCCACCGCGCCCGGCCCTATGTGTTTTTTAAAATGGAAAAATCTCCTGTCACATTTAAATCTTTAATCTAGAATTGATTTTTTTGTATGATGTGAGGTAGAGTTCCCATTTCATTTTATTTTAATGTGTTTAATCAATTATTCCAGCCTCACTGTTTTATAAATTTACTTTTCCATCACGATTATTTAAGCTCCAATTCATCTTTACTGATTTGCAATGCCTATTTTATCATATATTATGTTTTCTTGTATATGGGGGGGTCTCTTTTTGAGGCAATTACAGAGGGTCCCAAGTGCTGAGGCTCCTGCACACTGATGTGACAAGGATAAATGGAATATAGTGTACTTTTATTTTTGGCTTCCATTTCATTTAATCCTGCTATTGATTCTTTTGTGTCTTTATCTTTCTTTCATTCTTTTGTCTTTTTATGACTTTTTAAATGATGTTTTCCTTGTCTTTGGTTTTCTGAATTTTTGCTATGCTGTGGCTAGGCTGTGAGTTTTCTGTTTTTTGTGTTTTTTTTTAATTAAATAAAACCTTGCTTGAGTATTTCTAAGCTTATAATTTCTAGAAAATTCTTAGACATTATTCTTTAGATATTGCCTATGCCCTAACCTCTTTGTTCTTTCCGACTGTGATTAGATATATGTTAAAACTTCTCATCCTATTCTCCAGACCTCTTAAATTATCTTGTTTTTTTGGCTGCATTTGGCTAATTTCTTCAGGTATACTTAATTAATTTTTCCTTTGGTTTTGTCTCCCGTGCTGTTTAACTCATCCTCTGAGTGTTGAACTTCAATGATTTTTTTTTAATTTTTAGAAGTTTTACTTGGTTCTTTGTCAAAACTGCTTGGTAATTTTTAATATTCTCCTGATCCTTGGCTATGGTTTTATTCTTTAAACATTTTAATCCTTGATTATTTTCTATTCTGTGTATTCTAGTATTAATATAAACTTCCATGTATTAATACTAAAATATTATTAATATAAAATATTATTAATATTAATAATATAAAAATATCCTTCATATTTTATAATTGCCTTACAATAATTATTTTAAATAATTAAATCTTATAATAACATATTATCATAATATAATTATGATAATAAACATTATTACCATAATACAATTATACAATTACAATATGATTATTATAAAATAACATATTAATAAATTATAATTGTATAATGATGATTATATAATAAATATATTACCATTATAATATATTAATATGATAAATAACATTAATTTTAATTAGATTGATATATTACATATTTATATTAATATCAATATATTAATGTATTGTTAATATTATTAGTATAACATTATGATATGTTAATATATTAAATTGTGTTAAATATCTATTATAAAATGATATTAAATTATTATTAATATAAAATTCTGTGTATTGGGGCTCTGAACCTGTTATTTTTACTGACTCTCAAGATATCTTCTTTTCTTGTGTAATTGATAATTATTTTGGTCTAATATTTGACTTTAGAAAATCACATTGGGGCTCAGTGGAAGACGCTTGCTTCCCAAGAAGATTTGTGTTGTCATCCTCGGTCTACTTTAATTAATATTTTGGCTTCTGCTTCCCCAAATCATACACATGATATGAAACCAAGCCCCAGTCACATGTGGTGGCAGTCTGTGGTTAGAAGTTTTTATGAGACTATTTTTATTCTTCTAATATATTTCTCTCCTTTAACTGAAGCTGGGACAGACAGGTTTTCTTCTTAGCTCTCTTAACTCTGCTGCAGGCCTGAGTTGCCCAGGTCATTCTTCCACCTCATTAGAGTTGTTTGTTTTGATGGGGGGCTTATGTCCAGCAGTCTCTACCCTGGCAAAGACCCACAGTCTAATCCTCAGTTATCCACCTGACATGATCTCAGTCCCCAAAGCTTGAGGCTCCTCTTATTGGCATTTTCTTCCAGGACCTTTCCAACTTCGTATTCTCTTTCTCACTGTGCTTGTGGCTTATTATTATTATCATCATTTTTTTGCCTTTGGGAATTTTTCTGGACTTTCTTTTCAGCTTAACAATGCATTTAAAAGTATGTGGGTTTTTAAAAAATGTATCTTTTTTTGTGTGTCATAGGTTGGGGTAGAGGAATTAGAATGTTAATCTCCAAATGGCCAGAAACAAAACTGTCACCTTATTTTCAGAGATACAAGGAACCAACATTTCAATTACTCTGAACTTTCAGGGAAAAAGGAAATAAGTGATTTTCTTGTGATGTGGGAAGGCATGTTGCAAATGACTCCAAATTTTGGCAGGTGCAGGGGATGATATGTGAGGTATCACAAAGGGGTGACATTTTACTTTAACCACAGCTTCTGCAATGCCTGCAGTACAAAAGAGACTGATTTATTAATTCCATTCTCTATCTTACTGTAAAGCTGTTGCTCTAAATTGCTTTGAAAAGGCTGTAGATTATATTCCAATTCTTGTAGGAAGCCCTGGATATACAGAAAGTCACAATCATAGAATTCCTAATAAAATTTTCTCAGCTGAGTCTCTGTTCTAAGATCCTTCTTTCTGACAGTATCTACAATTAATTTTATCTTAGAACTGATATAACTTTGGCATCAGCCTCACATTTAGAAAGTACTGATTTCATTTTCATAATGAACCAAGTAATACCACTTTGATAATGGAATTGAAGTGTTTTATATAAATCTTATTAAAGATGTAAAACTTGGGAAATTGAAGATTTTGAGTTAACACAGGAAAATCTAAATGTGCTTCTGACTTATTTTTTCTTTCCCAGTTCATTCTACAGACAACTATGAGACTCTTTTCTGAAAGCAAAAATCTCAGTATCCATATACTTTCTCTACTCAAGAAACTTTAAAAATTCTGCTTTTTCTAATTCCTTCTTAGACTTTTCTATTTGGATGCTCAATTTGCAGTCAAATGGTATCTGCTTGATTCCAAGACTTTTATTCCATTAAACCAAGATTTATTGATGCCTTCCTTTATATTGTATTCTGTGCAAGGCAAGGTGAGTCAAAGATGAACTAGTCATGGTCCTACCTTCCAGGGGACATTTAGTCCAACATGGGCAGTCGGAGTGGGGGCAGAGAGGAACCAAAAGCATGTTTTAAAAAGTCACATGTTGTTTTAAGGTCTATAGTGGAAGTTTACGTAATTCTTTTCTTAATTTTCATGGCATTTTATCTTTACGTCTTATGTGGCATCATCAATTTCTTCTTTTAATATCTTTACCTCTTCTATGATATTAAAGTTTTTGAGAAGCAACATATAGATAGTATGCTTTGTGATATATATATATTTTTTAATCCTACAACACATTTAGTGGAGTGCCTTACATGGAAAAATAACAATAACAGAATAACGGTAACGCCAATAATTAAATAAATCACTTAAAAATGGTTAACTCTGGCCAAAATGGTGAAACCTGTCTTTGCCAAAAATACAAAAATTAGCTGGGCATGGGGGTGCACACCTATAATCCCCGCTACTTGGGAGGCTGAGGCAGGAGAATCACTTGAACCCAGGAGGGGGAGGTTGCAGTGAGCCTAGATCATGCCACTGCACTCAGGCCTAGACAACAGAGCAAGACTCCATCTCAAAAAAAAAAAAAAAAAAAAAAACACTGGTTAACTATGTACTAGTCTGTCTTCTAGAGTTTTATATATATTAATTCTAATTCACACCATAGCTGGTGAAATGCGAACAATTGTTGTCCTCATTCAATTTATGAGGGATCTGAAGCACAAGTAAGTTCAATAACTTGCCCCAGTTCACGTAGCAAGTAATGTAGAATCCAGAGCTGGGATACAATAGATACTTAGAAAATATAGATTGAAGACTTAATGAATTATTATTAGATAGCTTTTTTAAAAATTAAAAACCTTAAATACAAAAGCCTTGGAAATTCTAATACTAATTTGGATTTTGGATTGCATCATTGGCAAGGACAGTAAAACTATATCTGCATTAAAGGTCTCTATTCATGTCTGATAGGAAGCCTGTTTGTGTCTTTACCCGAAGACATGAAAGATTGACACGTTTTACCTCTAGCAGTTCTTTGATTTTATTGTTCTGTTTCTCAAGTTGGACAGTCCTCAAAGGACAGAAACTTCATTGGCATGCTAGACATTTCTTGGGTATTACACGGAAACTTCCCAATGTTCTGAATATAAATAAGCTTTACCTGCAATGCATAACAACTGACTTTCTCACTCACATATTAATGGAGCACACTGAACTGAAAGTCATTTGCAAACCTGGACCATTTTTGCCTTCATGGTCCTTTACCTTCGGGCCCTAAAATAATCATAGCTTGTTGGAGTTAGAAAGGGCTTTAGGAATCACACAGTCCAACTGTCTCCTTTTACAGGCCAGGAAGCTATGGTTAAGAGAAGCTCTGACTCACCCTCAGCCACACTATAAATTAACAGAGAACGGCAATGAGAACAGTCCTGATGAGAGATAAGACTGACATGCACAGAATAATCATGGATGTGATCAAGGATAACGTGAGTTAGTACTGAGAAAACAAAACTGTGTAAACCATTCCCTGTATTCGAGTGATTTATACTTAGAGAACAATACGGGGGCAGAACTAGTTACACTACAAAGTGGTCTGCTAGGGTCTACACACATGATAGATGCTAGATTATATGGGATTGTGGAGGAATGATGGGTGCATTTTGGCTGTTGTATTCATTTATTCATTTGAAATATTTTAATCTAGCATATGTTCCAGAGGAATGCAGCAGAATTTAGATTGACCAGGGATCTTGTGTTCTGGGAAAGAAGTGATTAAAAAATTGAGACTAATGCAAAATTGCAAAAAGTATGGTTTTGTTAATTAGGAAGTAGGCATCTATTATGAGAATAATATAATTTAAACCTTGGTTTGGGATGATTTCTTTCTTTGTAGTCACACAATGGATGAGAGAGATGGAGTTTATTAGCAGGAACAGTAATGCTGAAACTCTTTCATACAGTCTGTGTATGAGATGCTGCCGGAAGAGTGGGAACAGAAGGAACTGGAGAGAAGCAATGGTTTTTGTTGTTGTTTCAAGAATTTCAGAGAATGAAGAAATTATTCTACTGCATGAGATAAACATGACTTCATATATTTCAATGCACCATTGTAGCAGCAAACAGTTTTTAATATCAGCCATTAGAGTTTGGCCTTGTGTAATTGCAAATGATAGGAAGCAGTTATAAGCAAAGAGATTCCAAATAATATAAGAGAGTCTTCTAGGCAACTTTTGGCCCAGAAGGTAGTATGCCCTTGCCTAAAGCTGGGAAGATCTGAAACCTCACACAGAAGAAAGCTTATGGCAGGAGGCATTGTTCAGAAAGTAGAGGTCAGTTTCAAAGCACATCTTTGTTTCTGTCCTTTATTCTCTACGCATTTTAAAATGGCTGAGTTCAGGCTGCGGAAAAAATTTTGAATGTGATTCTTCTTAGGCATTATTAGAATTTTTTGGTGGCATAAAAACTCTTGGTAAGCGTAATTGTTAAGCATATTCATGTCTTTGTACATAAACCTTTGCTGATATTTCAAATTATCCCCCTAGGAAATGTTACTAGAAGAGAAATGAATGGACCATTTCCAGTTGCTTTTGTTCCTAATAGTTGTTGCATTATTCTTGAGAATGTAGGAAATTGAAGAGGTGGAGAGTCTTTCATTATTCCTTTCAAATGCAAACATGAAAAGTTGAACATGAATTATCAAAGCATGTCAATGGCTGACTCAGAATGAAATAATAGTGATTACTTGAATGGCTGATGACTTGGTTCTAGTGATACAGACAGGAGGCAGGGAAATACTGGGGTCCCTGGTGAAGCCCTACTGTCAAACCTGGAACAGTGGCTCAAAGTGAGAATATGCATTCCTGTTTCCTGCTTGAATGCTTCGTTTTCTAAAACCACCCATGGCCTGCCCTGCCCCGCATCCTGTAACCGTAAAAACCTCGGGTTACTCTGACAGCAGAGTGGCAGAGAGGAGAGAAGAGAGGAAGCAGCTTGACGTTGGTGAGAAGCAGCTTGACTTCAGAGGTGGGGCTTGATGGCGGGATCTTGGAGAAAAGTTTGGCTGGGGACAGCTGAACTCCAGGGGAAGATCACTTTCCTGCTCCATCCCCTTCCCAGCTCTCCATCCCACTGAGAACCGCTTTCATCAGCAATAAAATTCCCTGCATTTACCATCTTCAGTTTGTTCATACAACCTGATTATTCCCAGATGCCGAACAAGAGCTTGGGATACAGAGGGCTGTCACATTGAGCTGTTAAACACTGAAGCCCTCTGTGGACAGCTAAGCTGAAAGAGTGCACTGTAACACACACCCTCTGGGGCTCCAGGGGGTCGCAGGTACCCCCCGAGATGCTGCCATGGGGCCGCAGGGAGTTCTGCTCCTGCCAGCGCCCAGAAGCACTCATTCTGGCCCCTGTACCTTCTCACCTGCGTGCTCCTCCTCCTCTGAGGGGTTGAGAGTTGCAGGCTAAGTAAACGGGCCACTCCTTTAGCAAGCCCCGTGAAGGGGTCGGGGAAAATTTCCTGTTTCACTGGGGCTTTTATATATTGTCTCTTTAGGCTTTGAAACAATTCTGAGTCAGGCATTGTTATTCCCACTTTGCAAGTGTAGAAACTGAGGCTGTGAGGGTTAGCCAACACCTGCAAACTGCTATGTTTGACTCCAGAGCCTATGCTCTCAATCTGATGAGACAAATAAATAAAACTAGACGATAATCTGAATGAGAACATCCAAGCCATTCCTAGTTAAGGGCTTTACCTTAACTCCACGAGGGAACTATTTTCTCATCTTAAAACATCTCTTTCATCCTCCCTTCTAGCCTTAAATACTTGGCTGAAGTTGTTTTCCTCACAATTAGATGTTAGCTGTTCTTCCTGATTCCACCTTTAACTGTACAGCCCTCGTAACTATAACTATAGTGTAGTTCGACCTTACTGTAGTACCTGTATATTTAAGATACATTAACTTAGCCTGTAGTTCATTCTGTAGTGTAAATTCAGTTTTGCCATCAACATAAAGTTAGATGTATAGAAGGCCTTGAAAGACTAAACATTCTTCGATGTGATGTTTGCAAGACTTTGGCTCCCCAGGTATTTCTCCCCACCCTTCTGGCTAAACCCCAATCGTCCATTCAACAGCTGCTGAGCCACGCATTCATATCTGGAGCTCTTCCCTGCTTTGTGGTTAGCATAACCTGTTTCCTAAAACTCGCTGAGAATTTGAACAATAAATAATTCTTAGAACAGAATTGATTGGGCTTTCTCCTTTCATAAAAGATTTTCTTTTTTTTTTGAGACGGAGTCTCGCTCTGTCGCCCAGGCTGGAGTGCAGTGGCGCGATCTCGGCTCACTGCAAGCTCCGCCTCCCGGGTTCACGCCATTCTCCTGCCTTAGCCTCCCGAGTAGCTGGGACTACAGGCGCCCGCCACCACGCCTGGCTAATTTTTTGTATTTTTAGTAGAGACGGGGTTTCCCCGTGTTAGCCAGGATGGTCTCGATCTCCTGACCTCGTGATCCGCCCGCCTCAGCCTCCCAAAGTGCTGGGATTACAGGCTTGAGCCACCGCTCCTGGCCTCATAAAAGATTTTCTACAGATAATTTAAGGATACACTTTGAAATGAATTGACCTGACTGACATTTGAAGTTGCTTGTTTTAGTTACAGTTTGGGAAAACCAGGTAATTAGGGATTTTATAACTTCATGCCTCAATAACGATATAAAACAATATTGTAAAGTTATTTATTGAGCAATTATTCAGTATTGGGGTCTGAGCACTTTATAGACACCACGCCATTTACTTCAGAAAAGAAAGGCGTAATGTACAATTATTAGCCCATTTAAAACACAGTGAAACCAAAGCTTAGTTTAAGTAACTTCCCAGATAGTAGATGGCAGAGCTTGGTTTTTAATCCACACGATGTACTTGACTCCAAAGCCTGGGTTCCTAACCTCTACAAAGCGTATTCCCGGCTATCCATTCCTGAAAACAACCGGAAATTCAAACTGAGGCATAATTCAATTATGCTTGTTTGTTATATAACCAGGTTGCTTAATTGCATAGTAAAATTTTCTGTTTGATCAACAAATTATAATTATACTTCAAATGGGTCTTTTATTGGCTTGCTTTACTCTCAAAGTACATTTTTTAAAAAATAAATGCAAATGAAACAAAAGGGAAAGAAAGTAATTTACTGGGCTTAAAAGTCCATTAATTTGTGTTTCAGTTACACCTTTGAAGATCACAGAACAATGTTCAAATAAATATATCTCTTTTATGGTCTAAAAGTATCAAATTGTGTGTTTTATTTAAATTTTAAGAAAATTATCAGGATAGCTTGACAGTGAATTTGTCTAAATGACATTTTTTCCAGACAATTTTTATTGAACAATCATTTCATTAATGCTTTTTATAAATGTCATCATTAAGAAATATATTAGCCATTTCTTTGTGCTTTTACTGAGATGGAGGCAAATGACCAACAAAAGCTTAGGAAGTAAAGAACCCCAAACCTGTGAATATTTGCTGTTTATCAAGTCTTTAAGATCTAAAGGGCAGCTAGCTGGGCACCGTGGCTCATGTCTGTAATCCCAGCACTTTGGGAGGACGAGGTGGGTGGATTACCTGAGGTCAGGAGTTTGAGACTAGCCTGGCCAACATGGTGAAACTCCATCTTTACTAAAAATACAAATATTAGCTGGGCGTGGTGGCACATGCCTGTAGTCCCAGCTACTCAGGAGTCTGAGGCAGGATATCACTTGACCCAGGAGGTGGAGGTGCCACTGCACTCCAGCCTAGGTGACAGAGCGAGGCTCTTTCTCAAAAAACAAAAAAAGGTCTAAGGGGCAGCTTTAAATAGATCTCTTGCTATTTTCCAAAGATGATTGGACAACTCTGTGCCATCTGCCAGGGATGTTGTGAATTATGTTTTAGGTTGCAGATTCTCCAGCAAAGTCCATGTCTTGGCCATCTTTAGTTTTCTGCATGTGATATTGTCATCACTCAAGTCCCACAAAATTATCAGAATCCTAATAATTTGTGCTGCCATCATTCCAGGAATGGGCTTGCATCAAAGCAATTCGAATATCAATGAGTATTTATTTTATTATTATGTCATTTATTTAAAATGACATGAAGCGAAGAATTGGTGTCTGTCCAAAATGTGGAGGGTTTTAATAGCTTTCGAACCAATCCATTTCATCAATGCTTTTTTTTTTTTTTTTTTTTTTTTTAGCTTTTTCTTAATAGATGTGAATTGCCCTCAGGTTATTGAAAATTCACAAAATATCAACATTGATAACATTTCCATACTGTTTATCAAATCTATGCATGATGAACACAGTCTATTTGCAGTTCTGTAAGAAATTATAAGTGCTTTCAAACACTTTAAAATTGTTTAGAAAATTTGAGTCAGAATGTGTAAGTGGATTATTCTCAAGGAGGAGTATGTTTGTATGTTTTCATGCTTTTTCCTTTCCTTAATTCTAATGGGGAAGAAGGAAAAAGGGAAAAGTAGACATATATTATTCTTGCTTTATTAATGTGGCCATTTATACAGAGAATGCTTTTATATAAGCTCAAAACAAGCCCAGAAAAGAGGTCAAATGAGCAAACAGGTATTTGGAATCTTTGGTTAATACCATACTTAACATATTAAGTTGTACACGTAGTCAACATTTAAAAAAAGTACTATGCTCTTCTAAGAATTTTCTATTTATTTATTTATGTATTTATTTAGACAGAGTCTCACTCTGTCACCAGGCTGGAGTGCAGTGGCATGATCTGGGCTCACTGCAACCTCCGCTTCCTGGGTTCAAGTGATTCTCCTGCCTCAGCCTCCTGAATAGTTGAGATTGCTAATAAAGTGAAATTTCCTATCAGCAAGAAGGCTGAACAGAGTAGAAGCATTTGAGGCCCAGCATACCTCTTAAAACGTTTGATTTTAATCTTTCATTCTAATTATAAGTGTCTGGGAATTTTTTTAACCTTTGTATAGATTTGCTGGGCTAGTCATGGCCTGTTTGCCCTCTGACCCACTGTAGCCTTTCCTTGCTTGGCTTTTGTTTGACGGTAAAGTGAACACCTGCAGGTTGCTTTATCCACCAGATGTTGGCTTCCAGTTGGGTGTGGCGAATGGGAGGCTGGCTGGGAATTTAAATGGCAGTGGAAGAATAGGGCAGATTATCCCCATCCTGCTCTCCTCCCTATTCCCACCCCCCTGTTTTATCTCAATTAGCTGCTTCATATCCTCAGTGGCTGCAATTTCCACCTGACAGGCTCATTGCTGCTTTAGCTACTGTTGTGTGATCCTGATCCCTGGATGCTGAGAACATCATTTCCATGCTCTTTCCAGTCAAGGAGTGAGAGTGGCTTCCTTCTCTGCTAATGTCCAGGTTGACTCATTTTCCCATGCTTGACTTCTTCAAACACCACTGTAACCAGTTATTTTTACTAAATTCCTTCTATTTTAAATGTTTAGAGTAGTTTCTGTCTTCCTGAAAGACCCCTGAACAATATACTTGCCAGGACTGTGATAAGGAGTTTAAGAATTTTCTATACCCTAGCACAGAAGTGCAGTCTATTCATTTGGGGATAATAGGGGTACTGGGTTGAAGAGTTTACCCCCAAAATTTATGTCAGCCTAAATCTCAGTATATGATTTTATTTGGAAATAGAATCTTTGTAGAAGTAATTAGTTAAAATGAGGTCATACTGAATTAGGGTGGGCTCTAAACCCAATGACTAGAGTCCTTGCAAGAAGAAGGTCATGTGAAGACTGAGAGATACACACAGAGAAAAGCCATGTGCAGGCAGATGCAGAGATCACAGTGATGTGTCTACAAGCCAAGGAACATCGAGGATTGCCAGCAACTACTAGAAGCTAGGAGAGGCATGGAACAGATTCTTCAGAGCTTCCAGAAGAAACCCATCCTCCAACATCTTGATTTCAGATGTTTGCCTTCCAGAAGTGTGAGAGAATAAATTTCTGTTGTTGAAAGCCCCCCAGTCTGAGCTATTTTGTTATGGTAGCCCCAGGAGACCAATGTACCAACTACCTTTTGCGTTGGGGTGTTATTGTAATTCTGATTATCTTCATTATTTGTTAGGCCCATTTTGCTGATTCTCCCCATGACTGGGAGCAGATAATTTTCATGACTGATCTAATGAAAAGTAAGTGATGACCTTAGAATAGGGCGCTGGCATGATGAAGTTTCCCCCTAGCCACATTAATATAAAGACTGGCCAATTCCCTGGCACGGTGGCTTACACCTGTAATCACTTTGGGGGGCTGAGGTGGGCAGTTCACTTGAGGTCAGGAGTTTAAGTCCAGCCTGGGAAACTTGGTGGAACCTCGTCTCTGCTAAAAATAACAACATTAGCTGGGCATGGTGGCTGGCACCTGTAATCTCAACTACTCGGCAGGCTGAGGCAGGAGAATCGCTTGAACCTGGGAGGTGGAGGCTGCAGTGAGCTGAGATCACACCACTTGCACTCCAGCCTGGGTGACAGAGTGAATCTGTCTCAAAAAAAAAAAAAAAAAAAAGAGAAGAAGAATTGCCAATCCAAGTAATCTAATGTAAAAATGTGTTTCTATAGGAACACTGTTTTGAAACAATTATGTAACATATACAAAAGAATATAGGTAACATATCTAAGTTACAAATGTAAGTTATGAAGCATAATGAGCCGGGAGCCTATCCCTGAATTTATGAACTGGAATAGAGATTGGTAAATACTTTCTGTAGAGGACGAGATAGGAAATATTTGGGTTTTGTAGACTAGATGGGATGTCTATTTCAACCATTCAAGTCTGCCTTTGTAGCATGAAAGCCACTATACGCAATATGTAAATGAATGTGTTCCAATAAAACTTTACAGGCATCAGGCCAGATGTGACCCATGGCTATAGTTTGCTGAGCCCTGATCTAGAACATTGCCAGCACAGATCTTAAATACCCTTCTCCTGTACCCTTGCTCTGAGCAGTAACTACTATTCTGATGTTAATGTTGTTCTGTTCCTTTAACATTATATTATTTTATTTTGTTTGTGAGCTTTATTAAAATTCATTTTAAAAGAAAAAAGAATGGAAGACAATTCTTGCAATCTATCCATCTGACAAAGGTCTAATAATATCCAGAATCTACAAGGAACTTAAATTTACAAGAAAAAGCAAACAACCCCATCAAAAAGTGGGCAAAGGACATGAACAGACACTTCTCGAAAGAAGACACTTATGCAGCCAATAAACATATGAAAAAAAGCTTAATATCACTGACCATGAGAGAAATGCAAATCAAAACCACAATGAAATGTCATCTCACACCAGTCAGAATGGTGATTATTAAAAAGTCAAGAAACAACAGATGCTGGCAAGACTGTGGATAAATAGGAATGCCTTTACACTGTCGGTGGGAATGTAAATTAGTTCAACCACTGTGGAAGGCAGTGTGGTGATTCCTTAAAGATCTACAACCAGAAATACCACTTGTCCCAGCAATCCCATTACTGAGTATATACCCAAAGGAATATAAATCATTCCATTATAAAGATACATGTACCCGTATGTTCATTGCAGCACTATTCACAATAGCAAAGACATAGAATCAACTCAAATGCCCATCAATGATAGACTGGATAAAGAATATGTGGCACATATACACCATGGAATACTATGCAGCCATGAAAAGAAATGAGATCATGTCGTTTGCAGGGATGTGGATGAAGCGGGAAACCATCTTTCTCAGCAAACTAACACAGGAACAGAAAACCAAACGCCACATGTTCTCACTTATAAGTAGGAACTGAACAGTGAGAATATGCAGACCCAGGGAGGGGAACAACAAACACTGGGGCCTGCCGGGGAGGGTGGCAGGGGGAGGGAGAGCATTAAGATAAATAGCTAATGCACGTGGGGCTTAATACCTAGGTGATGGGTTGACAGGTGCAGCACACCACCATGGCACATGTTTACCTGTGTAACCGGCACATCCTGCACATGTATCCCAGAACTTAAAATTTTTAAAAAAAGAAAAAAGAGAAAAAGTCAAATTATACTTAGGAGAGTCATTTATGGTATTAAGTCAATCATTTTCATAAAATATTTTTAATATTAATATTCTATAGTTTTTCATTTTTCTGTTTTTGGACATTTGGATTGTCTGCTGTTATTTTTTGCTAACATTACTAACAATGTTGCTTTGTTCACAATACTCATATCCCTGTGCACATGTGCATCTATGAGTCATATGCCTGGGAGTGGAACTGATTAATGGTAAAGTATGCCCATCTTCAATTGTATAAGAAATTGCTAAAGTGTTCAATTTTTTTTAATGTAGTTACAGTAATTTACATCCTGCTAAAAATATATAAAAATCTCCAGGATTCCACATTGTTGCCAAAGCAATATCGCTAGACTTCTTATCTTTTACTTATTTTGGTGAGTATAAAACGGTATCTTGATTTGGTCTTAATTTATATTTCCAGGACTACTAGTTATGTCAAAAATCTTTCTCTGGCCTCTAATTTACTTTTCTGTGAAATGCCTCTATTTTATTTTTTTGTGTATTTATATTTCATTGGCTCATGTGTCTTTTCCTAATTGATTTGCCAGAATTCTTTTTACATTCTGGATATTAAGCCTTTATTGATTAAAATAATAGTATAAACATTTGCCTCATGTTGGTATCCTTTAATGGACTTTAGTAAGATTTAATAATCTACAAACTGAATCTGAACACATTTTTGGACTTAATATCCAAGAACCTTGTATTTTTGTAGTTTGAGTAAATGGATTCAATTAAAGACATTCTGCTTGCTGGTAATAAACCAGGTTTTAATGATAAAAATGGAAATTCTTTAAAAAGTAGGATGCAGATGAGAAGTAGGAATTGGGTAAGTAAAAGTGAACTTTATAATAATTGTAAATGTTATAGTCATAGGAAATAAATTTATAATACAAATATAATATGAATTATAAACAAATATTACATATTATGTAATAATACACAATTTTATTCAGATATACATAATACAAAGCAAATTTATATAAATAATATAAAATAAATTTACAATAATAGTAAACAAATACTAGTAACATTATAATAGTAAAATGGTGAATTTTTATCATAGCTCGGCTTTGCATATGTTTCCTAGATTATCACAAGTTTATTTTTCCTGAGAGTAATACGATGATTATACCTCCATTTTCTAATGGCATATTTTATAAGGTTACATTGTAGCATATTTCAGTTTTGTATCCCTACTGCAGCGCAGTGCCAGGAATATTAAATGTTGTGATTATTGCTATTTTGGCAAATGAAAGAAGTTTTCCTGGCATATCTGAGTCAGAAACCTGGAGATCCGAAGTTCTGTAGTCCCAATTTGTGCAATCAGGACTTCCATTAAAAAATTATGCAGAACTTCAACTGAACAACTATGAGTTTCTCTCTCTCTTCTGCCTCTTGAGCATTCATTAAGCCATATCCCTACACAGTTGTTTAAATAACTACTTAAAAATTAAACATTGACATTATCAAAATTATATGACTTTCTAAATGTGGTATCTTTTTGCATAGATCAAATAAAGAGGTAATTTTCATCTCCAAACTTTCTGATTGTACATTACATAGCAACTGACTATTATTGTCACCAGGCTTAGTCAAATCAGTTTTGTAGATGGAAAAACAACCTAGAAAAACCATTTTTCTTAAGTGATAAGTTAAAAGCCTCCATTCATTTTCATATTACTATGTTGTGATTTGATATAGAGAGAATTTCATAGATTTGCTCCTTTTATAATAACAAGCATCTTCCGGTGCTGTCTACCGTCCCTTGGAACTGTCCCTCTTTCATCCTCTGTGTTTCCAGCCCACATTGTCTTGTTGCATTTCTATGTCTGCCAAAAAGATGTCTGCTGGAAGGATTATTTCATACATCTTTGCTTAATGTTTCAGCTCATGTATTAAGCCCAGCAATGTTATCTCACAAACACAGATCCATTTCTATAATTTTTGAAATTTCTCTATTGACATACTCATCTTTAAAAAAAGAACAAATTATAATCACTTAGCTTAATGAATTACCCTAAAGTATGTAACTGCTATTTAGGTAAAAAAAATGGGAACATTGCCAATATTAGAGAAGACCCTTTAATGTCCTTTCCCAATCTTTCTACGTTCTCCCCCACAAATAACCACAATCTTGACCTTGACCTCTAGCATATAGTTTAAGTTTCACCGTTATTAGCTTTGGTATAGTTATATAATTGGAATCATTTAAATATATTATTTGGGTTTTGTTTCTGCTGATTAATATTATGTTTATGGTATTCCATCACATTTTTGTGACTAGCTGTAGTAAATTTATTTTATATATTTGGTTATACAAGTGTAAGACAATTTAATCTACTTTTTTGGACATTTGGGTTATTTTTAGTTTCTGCTATCCTGAATTATTCTATTATGGACATTCTCATACATGTCTTCTGGTGCACATACACAGACAGTTTTGTTGGATATATACCTAGAAGTGGATTTGCTGAATCATAAGAAGAGCATATACTTAACTTTGGTGGACAGTGCTAAATAGTTGTCCTTCTTGGCCTTACCAATTTATACTTTTCCTAGCACTTTATGACAGTTCCCATTCTTCCACCTAATCAACAAAATTTGATGCTATTAGCATTTTAAAATTTAGCCATTTGGGTAGGTGTCTTTGTATTTCATTGTAGTTTTAATTTTAATGTTCCCAGTGACTAGTGATGGTAAGAATTATGCTAAGCACCATTTCTCATATTTGTTGTTATTCAAAGTCAGTCTCTTATATACAACATTAAACTGTAGTTGTTATTTTTAAATCCAGTTTGACAATATTATGCTTTTCCTTGGGGTATTTAATTCATTTGTATTTAATGCAACTTTGAAATAGTTGGGCTTAAAATGATCATACTATTACTATTTTCTATTTTATTCATATTTTTAATATTTCTTTTATTTTTACTTTTTTCCTTTTCTATTATTATACTTTTTACTATTTCTATTATTACCTTTTTACTATTCTAATACTAATTAAATATTTTAGTTATACATTGTTTTACTATCTTTTATTGGTTACTATAGAAATTATAATATGTGTCACCTCCTTATTATACACTAATGCAAAGTATTAATTTTCCTATTTCCCCAGTAGTGGTAAAAACTTAAAATCTCTAAAATCTTTTTACTTACTTTCTACCTTTACATTATCTTCTTTTTAAAAAATCTTTCCCCGTGTAATTTAAATTTCACAAAATATCACAATTATTGCTATCTATAGGCAATACCCCGTTATGCCTACTCATACCATTATTCGCATATGTTATTTGTATAGTATTCACGTTCATTTTTATATATTTATATACCTCCAGTATTTATTTATATATATATTCTTACTGGTGATCTTCACTTCCTTTTGTATTTTTATATTTCCTTCTAGAATAATTTTTATTTTTCTTGAAGAGCTCTCAGCTTTTCTTTCGTTTATGACTGGGAAGTAACTGAACCCAGTTATTGTCTACACATTTGTTCATGCTGACTTTCATTTTTGCATGTTATTTTCACTGGATATAGAATTCTAGGTTAGCAGTCATTTTGTCAGCCCTTTGGAGATGCTTTTTAATTTCCTTCTTGTTTACATTATTTTTTATTAAGAAGCATGCTGTCATTTTTAATATTGTTTCTTTGAAGACAATGTTTTCCCACTTTGTCTACTTTGAAGCTTTATGCTTTAGCTTTGGTTTATCCTGCTTTGGGTTCATGGAGCTTCTTGGAAACTGTGCATTAATGTCTCATATTAGTTTTGAAATTATCTCATCCATTATCTCTTCAAATTGTTTCTGCCCTATTCTTTTCTCTCATTTAGGGATATCAGTTACAAATGTGATAGATATTTTGAACATTTTACATTTACCTGCTATTCCCTGTTCTGTCCCCCAATCCCACTATTTTTTATTTTGCAGTGCTTGACTCAGTATTTTTATTTACTGACCTTTCAATCTACTAGTCTTGTGTTCTGCTGTATTCAATCTGTTATTAAACTTATCAATAGTATTCTTTATTTTGTACATTCTATTTTTCTATTTTCAGTTCTAGAATGTCCATTTTAACCTTTTTATAGATTCCAATTTTCCATTAAATTCCATCCTTTCACTTATTTGATTCATATTTTCATTTATTTCTCCAACATATTGCAGTTGTTTTAAAATACCATTGTCTGCTAAACTTACACTTGGGTTATCTGTATGTCTGTTTCTATTGTCTGCCATTTCTCTTTTTTAATAGGTAACATTTTTTGCTTCTTTCCAATTATAATAGTTTTTTATTACATGTTGAACATTTATATATTTTGGACATATAAAGAATTAAGGAGGTTCCTGATGTTGTAAACTTCCACCAGATAGAGTTCTTTCTTCTTTCCTCTATTAATCAGGTAAGATGAGAATCTTGTTACTGCAGTCCAATTCAAAATTGAGCTGGGTAGCAGCTGAGTTTGAATTTTAGCAATACACAGTCAACCTCTGGTTCACCTTTGCTTTGAGGATGTGGCTTTCCCAGACCTTATGTGTAGAGCTTGGATCGTCTTATTTTTCTCAAGTGTAAAATACTACAGAAGTTCCAGTTCTTTACTTCAGAGCCCAAATCTCTAGGCTTATACCCTGCCTAACTTCAAAATGTGGCAAATAACTTGAAGATAAACTTGACAGTGTGCTTGAAACAAGTTTTTATTTCTTAACATTAAAACATGGAGAGAATTTCAGTCTGCCTATAAAAGAATTTGACCTGTATTATCTTATTTCTTTACAAAATCAAAATGCAGAAAATGTCTTATAAACACATCAACTATTGTTTCAATTTCTTCAAGTTTTTAATTTGCCACGCTACTTCCTCTGTGATTACTACAAGTCTTTCTGGCTTACAGTTCTCTCATTAGAAGCTTTGTGCTTAGGCAAGCCTGAAGCTTGCACAACCCAAATCATTAGTCTACAACAGAAATTAGCATATGTTCCATGAAAACAAAACAAAACAAAACAAAATCAGAAAACCATAAAACCCCTGGATATTATTAGATTAACTTCTCTCAGAAAGTTTCCCCTCTTACATACTTCTTAGAATTCTCCTTAGAATTTTATTTCAAATAACTCTTTTTGTTTCCATACATTTCTAGTACCTTTAAAAGTATGATTTGGGTAATTTGCTTATCTTTTTTTCTAGTTATTGTTTCAAGAGCATTGGCCTGCTATGAAATATTACATTATACTTAGAAATTAAAGTTTGAATGGATTATTTTTATTATTTTATATTTTTCCAGCCTATTGGCTTTTTATTTATATAGTCATTCTTCTATTCCTTTAGTTGTTACTTTAAATATTATAGTACACATTCTTATGTTTGGAAAATGCAAGATGTTTCTGCTATCTATTTTTGTATAGCACAAACTGCTAGGAAACTTATTGCCTTAAGACAACAATTATTTCTCATGTTTCTATGGTGACTGGACTTACCTGGACAATTCTTATTTGGGTTTTTTATATGGTTCTAATTAGATGATGACTAGGACCAGTGCCTACTGAAAAGTTAACTGGGCTGGGTTTTTTTTTTTTTTCTTTAAAGAAGAACAGCTATATCCTCTTAATATTTTAATGTATTTTCTATCTTTTTAATGTGTGTGTTGGCATGATCTTTTACATTCTGATTGTGAAGGATAGTTATTGGAGGGAATTGCTTTTTATTTTTTCCTGCTTTATTAAAGCATAACTGACCGATAAAAATTATATATACTTACGATGTAAAACATGATGTTTTAATTTATGTATGCATTGTAAAATGATTAAATCTAGCTAATTAGCATATCTATCACTTCATATACTTATTATTTTTTAGTGAGAACATTTAAGATCTTTCTCAATTTTCATGTATGCAGTACATTATTATTAATGATAATCACCATGCTGTATAATAGATGTCCATAACTTATTCATCCTATCTAACTGAAATTTCCTACTTTTTGTCTAATGTCTTCCCATTCTCCATCCATCCCCCAACCAGGATGGAGATTCCTGATAGTTTAGTCATGTGGTTGACAGTTGATGCTGGTCTTCAGCTGAGAAATCAGCTGGGACTGTCAACTGAGTAAATGCTTTTCTATGATCAAAAAGTTCTTGGATAGTAAATAACCTCCAATGATACCCTCCTCAGTGAATCATATTTCCCAGTATTTACAGCATTGTGTATCCCCCTGTCTTTGAGCCTGGCTTACCCTAGAGTTCCATTTTTGCCAGTAGAATGGGGCAAACATAATGCTGCATGAGTACAAAGGCAAGGTCGCAAGAGGCATTTCAGCTTCTACCTGTCTCTTGGTGTGTTTGTCCTTGAGATGCTCCCTCTTAGAATTCAGTTAGCATGTTATAATAGATTAAAGCCAGGTAGCAAGGTCATGGAAAATCACTTGGGTTGAGATTCCCTCCTATGACAACAGTAACAAAAGAAGAATTATGTGAATTTTTTCCCTTCTGAATTTGTTCTTAAAATCCCTTATCCTGAAGTTTATACATTTTTATTTGGGGCTTATATTGGTAGGGTGGAATATTTTTAATACCAAGATGATGTGAAAATATTTCTGATAAGAACTGGAGAGCAAACCTATTCACACAGCCTTGTGCTTACTATTCGGTGCCAGGCCCTTGAAGTTGTGCCTTCTATCTCATTGTTCTTTAATATATTGCATTGGAATAATCTATTTAACTTTCTATTAAGAAGTCCACAGTACAAAAATTATTCCTCAAGAATACTGACCATTCTTATTCATCTTCTATCCCCAGCACCTAAGCATGACTGTCCTATAGTTAGCACTCAATAGATGGTTATTGATCTGAACTGATGGGAAGTACAAGCTGTGGATTTCAGATCAGTAAGCTTTCTAAAGTTGTTATTGTTTTTTTAATGGTTTAGGTCTCATGATTCTTGGGTGTGAAGAGATAAACATAAATAGAAGAGAGTTTAAATATTTGGTTCAACTGTAAGTACAAGTTATCTAGCATTACCTGGTATGAAACAGGATTTGATTCAATATAAAACTATTACAGTGATCACTAGGTAAAAGAAAAAATGTACATTAAGTTTTCAGAAAAAAAGCAGTCACTGTATTTTCCCCCAATCCCATTTCCTTTGCTGCATATCTTCCTTTCTTCTGATTTTTCTTTATTGTTCATCATCATCATCATATATAAGTTATATTACTTGATCTCCATATAGCATTAAGTTTTAGAAATACAAAGAGGCGAGGCGGGTGGATCACGAGGTCAGGAGATTGAGACCATGGTGAAACCCCGTCTCTACTAAAAATACAAAAAAATTAGCCGGGCGCAGTGGCGGGTGCCTGTAGTCCCAGCTACTTGGGAGGCTGAGGCAGGAGAATGGCATGAACCCGGGAGGTGGAGCTTGCAGTGAGCTGAGATCGCGCCACTGCACTCCAGCCTGGGTGACAGAGCGAGACTCCATCTCAAAAAAAAAAAAAAAAAAAATACAATGAGGTTACATTTTGGAGGTAAATATTTATTGATCACTTATTATTTGTTAGGCACTACTTTAGGTTTTTATGATACAAAAATGAGCAAAAGTAGATGTGATCACTGCTTTCATTCATTGCTTTCATAGAATTTATGAGCTAATCACTGTACTTGATTGAGTATGTGAAGCACAAATAGAAAACACTAGTGATAAGCTTCACAGATTCAGAGTAAGTCATCATTGTTGAAGACTCATGTGATTAGATCTCAAGGTAGAAATACAATTTGAATGGTGGCATGATTTATAAAAGTAGGAAGATACCTTGCTTAGTTATTAATAAAATCGTCAGAATTGTGACCTGTTTGGAGATGAGTAGTTTGTTTTGATTGGATAAGAGGCATTGGCATGGGTTTAATAGGAGATAGGCTTGAAGAAGAAGGTGGAGGTTAGATTGTTAAGAACAAGCACCATTTTTGTTGTTGTTTGTAGCAAAAAAGGGCCAAGTTAGGCAAACTAATGTGACTAATGTGATAACAGATCGAGTCAAGCAACAGAACCAGACAAATATGAACATCACTTTTGCCATATTCTTTTGGTTAGCAGGAAGTCACAGGTTGAGCCTACGCTTACAGGAAGGAGATCATGCAAGGGCACAAATAGTAGGAGGTTACCTTGTCTGTAAGGTAACCTTGGGAATGGGAAGGCACCAGAATGAAGGAGAAAGGGATAGACTTACAAAAGGGCACAAGAAAACTTCTGGGGGTGATGGATATATTCACTCTCTTGATTGTGGTGATTATAATGATTATTTCATGGATTATATATATGTCAAAACATTATAGAGTTAAAATGTACAGTTTATTGTATGGCAATTATACCTTAATAAGGCTGTTAAGAAAGAAAGAATTGTATTTGTGTATATATCCATATTCAAATTGAAACCAAACAAGAACAGGCAAGGAAAAACACTGGCATTTTCTCAGCTGTAAAGAAGCAAGCCTATGGATGTGTTCTTGACTATTCTCTAGATGAAAATGTACTAAAGGTGCCAATACAGTCAGTTTTATGTAAAGAAATTTACTGCTACTGATATCAATTTAAATTTATAATTTAAACTGATATCAATTTAAATTTATAAAAATTATGAGCTCTTGTAGTTTATGTCTTATAATAAGGAACAACGCAAATTATATATAATTCAACTGCAAGTTAATTCCCCACATAAAGCATGAATAGGATAAGAAAATAATCTGTCACATTTGTGAAACTAGAGTTACAGCCCTTAGAGAAGGTATATTATTTTAATGTCATAATGCAAGTCATATTTCACTTTACCATGATAATGAAATTATGCAAATATATTTTACAACATGGGCAAGCATGGTGTAACTTGATGGAAATGTGGATATTAAAACTGAGTTGATTTTATGTTTACTGCTAATTTTGAAAGTGTATGAAAGATAAATCATCAAAACAGCAAAAAATGAAAGAACACAGAAGCTTATTACTTTCCAGTGAGCAGAAATACTGGTAGGTTAATATAGTCTAGGATTATGGTAATAAAAACAAGAAAATTTCATTCACAATGGGGAAAGAAAGTAGCAACCATTGAGTATCAGATGTGTTAGGAAAATATGGTAGGCACTTTATGTATTATGAGTTGAATATTTAGTTCATATAAAATTCCTACAAGTCATTTTCTAAAGGATGAGAATATGGGGCTGAGGTCACACAGAGTTGTCCACAGTATAACTAGGTTTCCAGTGATGGTCTGTGTCACCCTACGTATTTTGTTCCTCAAAATAAGAGGCAGAGCGCCATTTTGGAAAGAAGCATAGATTCTGGAGCCACAGTATGTAGATTCAAATCCTGATTATATAATCTGATACAAATTATTCCATCTCTCTATGCCTCTGTTTTCTCTACTATAAATATCAATTGTACTTCCTCATTGGGTTGCTTTTTAACCTATTTCCCATTTAGAAAAAAAAAGTGCAGCCCACTGCCCATGCAGTATTCTTGGTGCAAATGGGAAATGTGATAAGGAATGGGGAAATATCTATAAAGGGCCTAGAGCAGCACTTGGCACATAGTAAACACTGCAATTATTTATTCTCATTATTATTACAGGTCCTTGGACATGCATGATAGGGTTTTCCAGAGAAACAATCAAGAAGATGTATATAGGAGAGGGTCTTCAAAAGGTTCATTGAAAATGCATACTATGAATAAACCACTCATGCATTTCAATTGTTTTTGCACCTAAATAAACTTATACTAACTTGTTACAACATATCTGAACAGGACCTAGTTTGGGACACTAATTAGGAAAAGATCTCTGTTTGAAAACAGCCCCTATCAGAGCAACATGAATTCTGTAAAAATCAAGGCAAGAACAAACATCAAATTTATGATAAGGCTTGAGTAGATGAATGGTGAAATCATGGATGCTTTATGACAAGTTTATGGGGACGATGCACCAAAGAAACCGGTACTTTTCAAATGGATAACTCATTTTAGGAAGGGACAAGACAATGTTGAAGATACAGCCTGCAGCAGAAGACCATCCACTTCAATTTGTGAGGAAAAAATTTGTCTTGCTTGTTCCCTAATTGATGAAGACCAATGACTAAGAGTATAAAAAATACCTAACACCATAGACATCTCAATTGGTTCAGCTTAAATAATTCTGACTGAAAAATTAAAGTTGGGCAAACTTTCCATTCCGATGTCAAAACTGTTGCATCCAGACTAGCTATAGACAAGAACAGAGCTTTCAATGCAAATTTTAAACAAGTGGGATCAAGACCCTGAAGCATTTCTTCAAATAATTGTAACAGGAAATGAAACATGGCTTTATCAGTTTGATCCTGAAGACAAAGCACAATCAAAGCAATGGCTACCAAGGAGTAGACTGTTCAAGACCAAAGGTCATAGCAACAGTTTTCTGGGATGCCCAAGGAATTTTGCTTGTTGACTTTCTGGAGGACCAAAGAATGATAACATCTGCTTATTATGAGGTTTTTTTTTGTTTGTTTGTTTGTTTGTTTTTTAGAAAGTTAGCCAAAGCTTCAGCAAAAAAGAAACCAGGGAAACTTCACCAAAGGGTCCTTCTCTACCACAATAATAGTCCTGCTCATTTTTCTCATCAAACAAGGGCAATTTTGTGAGTTGCAATAGGAAGTCATTTGGCATCCACTGACAGTCCTGACTGGGCTCCTTCTGACTTCCTTTTGGTTCCCAATCTTAAAAAAAATCTTTGAAGTGTGCCAATTTTCTTCAGTTAACAATGTAAAAAAATGACTAAATTGACATGGTTGAATTCCCAGGACCCACAGTTCTTCAGGGATGGACTGAATGGCTGATATATTATCAAACGTGTCCTGAACTTGACTGAGCTTGGTTGGAAAATAAAGTTTATATTTTTTATTTTTATCTTTTAATTCCATATTCTCACAAATGTTTTGAAGTCCCCAAATATATAGGAAGAGATTTACTAAAAGGAATTGGCTCATGCAATTATGAAGGCTGACAAGTTTCAAGTTCTCCAGTGTTTGTTGTCAAGCTGGAGACACAGGAGAGATGATGGTGTAGTTTCAGCCCTAAAGTTGGCAGACTTGAGACTCAGAAAGCCTTGACATTTCAGTTCAAGTCTGAAGGCAGGAAGAAGATGTCGTCCCAGTTGAAAGGCATTCAGGCAGGAGAAATCCTCTCTTATTCAGGGAAGGATCAGACTTTTTGTTCTATTCCAGCCCTCAACTGATTGGATGAGGTCTATCCACACTAGCGAGTGTAATCTGATTTACTAAATTCACCAATTTAAATGTTAATCTCATCAAAAAACACCCTCAGAGGCACACTCAGATTAATGTTTGACTAACTATCTGGGAACCCTCTACCCCATCATGGAAACAACTATCACACAGTTCACCAACACTGTGCACTGCTAGAACCTAGATTCTGTGATATTTTTGATTGAGGTTTATTGATGTTTAAAAGTTTTATTTTATAGTTATGTTTATGCCTTTTTATTACTGAATGCTTGATGGTTTCTTGCCTTGGAACAGACATTTATGATTTCTCTTCCTCTCAGCATGACTAATTTATAAGTCATATTGGCTGGAACATGACAAGCTGGCTGCTTATTGTGAAAATAAATCAGAATACTTGTGAGTGATAAAATAACAAATGTTATGTTTTTTCTTTTTTCTATTGACAAATGAATCGTTGGTTTTTAACTCTTTTGAAGCAATTCAGAAATTTTGGGCCTGGTTGGTTCTTAACTACCATTTCAGCATCAAGTGAGACATAAAACAAAAAATGAAAAAGAATAATGCGGTATTATTAGTACTACCAGTAATAATATTTACCATTTATTGAGCAACTATGGTGTGCCAAGCACTGGAACAGACACTTCACATCAATTACTTCTTTAATTCTGACACACTCCATGGGTTTGAAATCAATATTTTACTTATGGTTTGATCAAAGAGTCTAATACTTTAGGAAAGAAATGGAGCCAGACTAGCCTTGTGGACTTGAGTGCTTTGACTCTTGGTACCTTATTCCATCCTTCTGAAGGAAGAGATAAGGCATCATGACATGGGGCCCCTTGGGAGATGGTAGCTCTCTAACAATTTTTCTTCCCAAATGAGAGTTACTAGGAATTAACTTTAGTTGACTTTAGTACATTCCCCCTTCTAATCACTATGGTTTCTCTCTCCTCAGTTCTATATTATAGTGAAAGTCAGCAGGTGTTCTAAAATATAGTGTATAATGGAAAAGTTGAGGTATAATAAGTTCAAAAGACCAAGAGATAACTGCTATCAAAAGGATAGTTTATTACTCACAGTTCCCAAAAGAAAGGGCATGTCACACCATGGGGCACCACATGGGCTAGCACTGGAGTTGGACATGAGGCAGAGGGAGAGGGGCAAACAGTAGGTAAGGGCTTTTATTGTATTTCTGCAGGAAGGAATGAGTGAGTCAGGGTGAACAGGCTTCAGATTGGCTAGTTTGAATAATTTCAGCAGGCTCTGAGGCATAGAGACTGTCCCTAGTTGTATAGTATCTGGCTCTGGTGTGTATATAATCGCCTGGAGTGTGAGAGTTCAATAAGAAAAAAAGTCCAATAAGAAAAGTGGTTGGGGATGTGGATTCTAGTTTGATTGGTTTGTTTGAAAAGTGCATCCCTGGGAGGTGAACTCCTTCTGAGGAAAAAAGGATGATGAGGGAGGCAAAAGAACAAAGCAAAGCAAGTCATATATATTATTCTGTTGTCTAGAACAAGTTATGTCCAGCATACATGTGTAGGGCAGATGTTAAAGCATCAAGCTTCCAGGAACTAGAAATATGGTTAATATAATAGCCCAGTTTGCTTCAATTAAAGAAAGGGGAGTTCGTGAAGTTGAGTTGAGTATTTGTCTTCTAATGCTCAACTTTTACCTGTTTTTGGCAGAAATGCACAAAAAAGTGTTCTTACAGTACCCATTCATTTCCTGTTAGTCTATAGATGCCCACCTGCCGTGAAGGTGCTCTTTGTTTGACCAGTGGTTGCAGAGACAACCATCTAATGAACATTGGTTTGCTGCTCAGCGGTGAGATTAGTTAACATGCGCAGAAATCCTCTACTGTAAGGTATGAATGGAAACACCAAAGCAGAAGATTAAAGCTCCAGGAAACCTTGAGATTTGTGAGAAGGGACCATGACTGTGTTGATTTGCAAGTCCTACTGACAACTCTCTGGGAATGACATGTGCCACAAACCCCAAATGTAGATTTTTGTCTTGATTCCCATTCTTTTCCAGATTTAAACAAATATTGTTCATTGAAACTAGTTTCTCTGAGTCCCTCCAATGTTTTTTCTGCCTTTTTCACTTTCATTCTCTGTGTTTTTTAGGATGTTGCACCAATAGCCAAAAGTAATAAAAAAGTAAGTGATAGAGACAGATTATTTTCATTGACAGGGGAGAAAAAGGAAGCTGAGGGCAACTGCTTACAGGACGTAAAAACCTCCTCTTAACAACGAATGTGGGAAAGAGAAAATTGGAAAATATTTGCAGTTCAAAATGAAGGTCTGATGGGTGTCTAAGAAGCAGGTAGGTTGAGCTGAATAGGGCAACTTATGATTCTCAATGTGCCATAAACCTGTAGTGAAAGATAGCTCTATTGCATCTGTCCAGGCCCAAATATTGTAATATGTTTGCTATCAGCAAAGCTTGAGGAGAAGTTTTGGGCTGTACCTTTCTTTTATTCTGATATTAAGTTCATGGTGAGGGTGCCATTTTTTGGGGTGATTCTGAGAAGTGAGATGGAATTTTTCCTTGGATTGTTAAGGTTTTGGTGTGTCATTTTGAATAGTGTAGAGAACCCATTTCAGGTGGACTCTGGATAGCAGTAGATGACTCATTAAAAGTAAGGACTTGTTTTGTACATCCTTCTAGACTTCCATAAGCATGAAGGATTAAGGAATAATTAACAACAAGACTTCATTTTTGGAATGGAACTTCACTCTTCCACCTTTCTGATATTATTCAGGGCATTGCAATGTATTACAGATGTAGCAGTAACAGAAAAGGTATGGATTTGATGATTGTCTAGAAATGTTTCCCAAAGTCCAGGCTCATCAGGCCTTGAAGAATCTTCCTTCAAACCGATTCTGTGGTTGGCTTTAGATCACTAATGCAATGGGAACTAGGGAAATGCTAGAAAGTAAAAATTACAGGTGTAATCTAACACAGAGTTCCTAAACCAGCGGGTTTTAGGGTTGCCAGACAGGGCTTATAGTGGCTTTTTTCGCTAACTCTAGTTTTGTTTTTTTTTTCAAATATGATCATGTTATAGGTATTCTACAATCAGAAAATTGTTGAAATTTACTAATCTAAGGAGGTCTAAGAGGAGAATACCATCTGTTTTTTGTATTCATACTTTCCCATGCCTCTTTAAGGGTATGACCAGGTTGTAACGACCCTTTCAAGGGCAAAATATATGTGTCATTCAAAAGGAACAATACCAAGATTTGAGATGTGAACAAGCACATGAATTAAGCACCAGGAATGATCCTCCCTTCAACATCAGTCCCTTTGTTGGCTGCCCTGTTAATGAGGGAGCCTCTAACTCACCACATGAAATAATAGGTTTATAGTGATCTGTTCTGTTGGTCAGCAGTTGAATAAAAGAAATCACTTTTTCTTAGTTCTAACATAAAGTGTTCTAACATAGGTGGGTGCATTTGGCAGCACTACTCAAGACTGAAAACTATGCATTTTTTTCTCGGTCAAGATATCACATAAGAGAACACAAATCAAGATCGTTTTGTGTTTTTCTTTTGTAAATGGTGCTGAATTGCTATTTACTTTTTCTTGTAAGGTTAATACAACTTTTGGCAGCTTTCCTTTCCTTATATTTTTTATTTCAACGACAGATGGCCACTCAAGCCTTAGTCACTAAGCCAGAAATGTGGGAGCTACCTTTGATACAGTCCTCTTTTTTCACCTCCCGTATTGAATTAGTCATCAAATCTTTTCAGTTTTCTCTTCATGATTTCTGCCTTAGTTCAGGCCATTATGGTCTCCTGCATTATTGCAACAAGTCCTTTTCAGTTTCTCAGAATCTAATCCACTCGCTGCTGCCAACTTGCTCCATCCTCCATCCTTCATCCTTCATCCTCCATGTTGGTTTCATAGTAATCTTCCTAACATGCAACTTTGATTGTATTGATTTCTGTTCCCTGTAAGATGAAGACCAAGTTCCTTAGCATAGTTGTAAGTAAAGGGTCAACAACTCTTTTCCTTTCTACATGAGAAATTGATCTTGAATAAGTGCTTCTAGTTCTTTTCCCCTGAAGACTCAATAAAAGTGGAATGTCCAGCTGTGTTACTGGGCCATATTACAAATGGCAAAAATTGCTTATTGACACACTGCACCTGCTCAAGGAGCGTTGCAAGTGGGAAACCACAGGATTGACTCCTTCAGTGTGGTGACGGTTTCATTGGGGCATGTCTCTTTGGATCCCTAAAAGCTGTGTCTACAGGACTGTTATAAGATATATTGGTTCCTATTTGGGGCGTGGAGCTACCAAATCAATGTGGCACCCACATCCATGATCTCATTCCTTAGTACTCAAGTGCTAGCTGGGGTTGGGGATAAAGAGGATTGGGCTGTGGATTGCTGTGAGAACTCCTGCCGAGGAAACATGCCTGACACTGACTTGCTGGCATGCCACAGTCCTTTAATTAATTTCGTGCCAAGTGCAGCCTATTAGTATTGTGGGCTTGACTACTTAGCTGAACTCAAATAGATCTACAAGAAGGGACATTACACTGGCTTACGAGTTGCTGACCCTGCTTCCCAAATTTATCTTCAGCCACTGTCAACCTTATGTATTCTATACTCAGCTTTACTTGTGTTCCCTGAATGTGTTGTCTTCTTTCATCCTTATTTCTCTCCGCATTTCTTCCTCTTCCTCCCCCTTTCTTTTCCTCTCCTTCCTCTTCTCTCCCTCCTTTTCTACTTTATTATAGAACATTATAAGCCTGGTGTGTGCCAGTTTTTCAAATTTCAACTAAATAAAACCTGTCTGAGGTGTTTCTTGAGTGTCTAGAGCAGGGGTCACTGGCCTGCAGGACAAATCAGGGCCTGTTTTCTGGATGGCCTGATGGTTCAGATTACATTTTTAAATGGTTAAAAAGGAGGAAAAAAAAGAATATTGTGGCATAGGAAAATTATACGAAAATCAAATATTAGTGTTCCTAAATAAAGTTTTATTGGAACACAGCCACACTCACTTGTATAATACATTGTCTTGGGCTACTTTTGGACTACAGTGGCAAAGTGCAGTTGTTTTGAGAGAGCACATATGGCTCATAAAGACTGAAATATTTATTATCAGGCCGGGCGCGGTGGCTCACGCCTGCAATCCCAGCACTTTGGGAGGTTGAGGCGGGTGGATCACAAGGTCAAGAGATTGAGACCATCCTGGCCAACATGGTAAAACCCTGTCTCTACTAAAAATACAAAAATTAGCTGGGCACGGTGGCGTGTGCCAGTAATCTCAGCTACTCAGAAGGCTGAGGCAGGAGAATCGCTTGAACCCAGGAGGTGGAGGTTGCAGTGAGCTGAGATCGCGCCACTGCACTCCAGCCTGGCAACAAAGTGAGACTCCATCTCAAAAAAAAATTTTTTTTATTATCTGCTCTTTTACAGAAAATGTTTACTGACTCCTTGTCTAGAGCAGCACTTTCCAACAGACATTTCCATAGTGATGGAAATGTTTAAATTTGCACTCTTTAATATGGTAACTACTAGATTATGTGACCATTTAAGTTTAAATTAATACAAATTAAATAAAATTTAAAATTTAGTTATTTAGTCACACTATTCATATATGGCTGGTGGCTGACATATTTGGACAGAGCTGGACTAGAAATCTAGCAGTATTGTGTTGGTTCCTTCCATAGCACCCTGAACACAACTGTGTTACTGCATTTAACACATTATTTAATGACTTATTTCCTTCATTTTTTTCTAGTCTAGATAGGGAATTTTATGGAGACATTTATTTTTATTTTACTTGACTTTCATTTGTTAGGTCTATTATAGTACCTGGCAGATGACAGGAGCTCAGTAAAAGTTTGTCTAACAGCTCCATCTGATAGTAATGTTTTAGGTATCTATAGTTCTGTTGAGCTGCTTTTTTTCAAAGGGATTTTGAAGCCTTTAGGAATCTACTTAACATGACTGGATTTGTCAGAACGATCAACAGAATGTTTATTACTTTCTTAACATGACCCATTCTTGGTGCTAGGCATAATTATATTCAGTACCTTATTTGATTCCCACAATTTTGCAAAATAAGTTGTTTATTGTAGCCATCATCGCATAGCTAGTGAAGGTCAGACTCACTATTCTTACATTAAGGTTTCACTCTCCCCTTAGGGATTTTAGATGTAAAATTCTAAAAAAAGAATGTTCTTTAAACCAAGTAAAGGACTTCCTAATGCAAAATTTCAATGATCCAGAATAAATGAGAGGGGATGATATTTAGGGTCAGGAAAATAAATTCAGGTTTTCTCAAAATCTTACCCCATAAGTAATTATCTTCTGTGTGTTTTATTGGTGGGTTCAAAAGGTATTTAAATAATTTTGTTTATTTATATAGTGAAGGGAAGTATCTTATTTAATCCTCACAATTATCTTGTGAGAGTATATATAGATTTACCTTTTTATGTAGATTTAAAAATTCTGACTCCAAAAGATTGAAAAAGTGACTAAACTGGGATATACATACCAAATTATCAAACTCAAAATTTATGATTCTTAATGGAAACTTTCTGCTATGGTTTGATTATGTCCCCCAAATTGTATGTATTGGAAATTGAATTCCCAAATTCATATGTTGATGTTACTTGGAGGTGGGGTCTTTGGGAGATAATTAGCATTAGTTAAGGTCATCAGGCAGGGGTTCCCATGATGAGGCTCTTGGCTTTATAGGAAGATAAATACCTGAACTGGCACTTTCTTTGCCTCTTGCCATGTTATGATGTAGCAAGAAGGCCCTCACCAGATGCCTCGACCATGTACTTGGACTTCCTGGCCTCCAGAACTGTAAGCAAAATAGACCTCTGTTCTTTGTAAATTACCCAGTCTGTGGTATTCCATTATAGCAAAGAAAATAGACTAAGACACTTCCTTAATAAAGATGCTTTAGAATTAGGTGCTCTAAAATGATAACATCTCTCACAACTGAAGTACTGGGACAATTCTGGGCTCAAGTACTTCAGATATAAGTACTTAGTACTTATATCTAATGTACTGACAATGCTGAGCTTCCCATGTAGTTCAAGAGGATTCTGAGTGTTTCTTTTTCTGTTGTTTCCCATCTAACCTAATTAAGGCTATATTTAAATAGTATGAAGAACTTAGTAAACCAGGCATCTGTTCTTATGCTTGTTGTCTGCCTGTTTATCTTATATCTTCCTTGAAGAGGTTTTTAAACAATTTTCAATTTTCAAAGTGTTCTGCAAGTCACATGAAATTTCACTAAAATATTCATCATGTAAAGTTTTATGTCCTTTTAACAAATGAGCTGGGTGAAGAGAAAATATATTTTGTGGTGGTGATATCTTATAGCTGTGGTTTGTCTTGAAGATTTTTAAAAATTATGTAAGTAATGCATGAAAATATGCTCACTAGGAAAGTTTTTTTAAATCAATAAAGATTATATAGATTTTAAAGTAAGAATCTACCTTATACTCCCCATTCAATCTGTTTTTCTTCCTAGAGGTAAATATTGTAAATGTTGGTATATATCCCTCTGTACTAGATCTTTTTTCTATATATGAGTCAGACATCTTTTTTGTATAATGTCATCATCCTATAATCATTTTTCTGACTTGCCTTCATGACTCAGTCATATTTTTTTGAGATTGAGTTAGTTTAATGACTTAAAACAATAGCCTTTTATTATCTTTCATGTATCTATAGGTTCAGCTGGTAGTTCTTCAAATATAGGCTGATCTTAGTTGTATTTTTTTTTAAACATCTGTTAGTAAGTGGGCTAGGAGCTGGCTGGTCTATAATGGTATCAGCTGGAAAGCTTGGCTTTTCAGCATTTACCTCTCACATCTCTTAAGCAGGCTAGCTCAGGCATGTTATAATTACAGAGGCAGGGATCCAAGAGTTGATGCAGAGGCAATAAGAGTTTTGTCAAACCTCTATTTGCATCCAATTTGCCATTACCCTATTGACTGAAGCCCATCACAAGGTCAAGTGCAGAATCAGTGTGGGAATGTACTAACAAAGAATGTGAATACCAGGAGCTGTGAAAAATTGGGGTAATGAATATAGCCTACCACAATGCAAAAACAGCATGATTTTGATTCTGCATAGTATTTTACTATATAGCGGTACCAAAATTCATTAATCTGACCCCGGTGATAGACACTGAAGATGCTTCTAGTTTTTACTGTTACAAACATTGCTGCAAGGAATATCCTTTTGCATGTGTATTTATATCTACATTTAATTTTTTTTTTTTTTTTTTGAGAAGGAGTCTCACTCTGTGGCCCAGGCTGGAGTGCAGTGGCACAATCTCGGATCACTTCAACCTCTGCCTCCCAGGTTCAGGCGATTCTCCTGCCTCAGCCTCCTGAGTAGCTGGGATTACAGGCGTGCACCACCAAGCCCAACTAATTTTTGTATTTTTAGTAGAGACGGGATTTCACCATGTTGGTCAGGATAGTCTCAAACTCCTGACTTTATGATCTGTTTGCCTCAACCTCCCAAAGCACTGGGATTACAGCCCAAAGTGCTGGGATTACAGGCGTAAGCCACCGTGCCTGACCATTTAATTTTTTTTAAATAGAAATGCATTCCAAGAACGTCTTTACTTTTGCTTCTCATTGACAGGAAATGAAAGTGTGTGTAGTAAAAGACTATACCTAAATCAAGAAGAAGGATGCTTCCCTCAAATTAATTGATTTCTGCCATTGGAAGCAACATTTTCTGCCCAGAAGTTGAGATTTTGACTTGCTATTGAATCAGCAAAGAGCAAAGCACATGCTTCTTTCACGTCTCTGTTGTCTCTCTTAGTGGTGGGAAGTGGGGTCCAACAAAGAGAAGCAGAAACCAAGGACTTGAATAGCACATAATGCCAGGGGAATACTGTACTTTATTCTAGATCTACCATTTCTTTTTAGCAAGTTGTTGATATCATAACTAGTACCTTGTCTTATGGATTAAATATTTCTCATATGTGATTATTTCCTTCTGGAATCTACAGATAGAAGTGGAATCAACTAAAAGCCACATTGACACAGATATAGTCATGAACAATTCTACATATCTTGGTCATGGTCTAATTCCAAGTACAAGGATCAGTGCAAACACTTAGTAGGTGTTTAATACATTTTTGTTAAATAAATGTCAAAAAGTTACCACCTGCACTAGAAATCCTTTGTAATGGAAACTATTTGATGGGAGAATGTGGGCTGACATTTGAGATCTGAAACATCTCGCGTTTTTAGCTTCTCAAGGACAGTTGTACATAGCACTAGGATTCTGTTTTGCTTGACTATTCATTTACTGTTTAAGATGCTGGGAATAGTGATTCTCCAGCATTACGAAGTTTCATTCAGTCGTAGTGATAAGAGTTTTTGAGGTATAGCATAAAGATCAGCACATTAGAAATGGATTTGTAAAGAGCCCAGGGCCTGGTTTGGGGTCATGTAATTGAAGACAATTTTTCTAAATATAATGAAAACAGCCAAGGCCTAAAAGCTAAGAGTTTAAAAGGAACAGATTTATGCAAGGATGAGAAATGCCAAGCCATTATGTGAAGAGAGTAATTTTTCATTCTCAAATTGCATTTTCTAATAAGTCAAGGTTCAATTTATTTTACTTATAAATGAATAGACACTTTTGTCCTGCCTTCTCTTTGTTTGATTGTAGGTGTTTAGTTCAGAGAATAAGAAAAAAAAAAAAAAACCCACAGTGCCATTGGTTTCCCTTAGAGGAGAGATGATTATATAATCACCAAATTAAATTAAGAATATAGAAAACATCTTTTTAAACTTGCTCCCTATAAAAAGAGGCACACTTTCATTGTCAATGACAAGAAAAAGTGTAGTCTAAAACAAGATAACGTATTAGCAATCATTTTTTACCATCTTGGAAAAATAGCTTTAAAGAATGAAGTCTGATGCTTTCATTAACTATAAATATTACCACTAGGAATATATAAATCAGTCGGCTATATTTGTGCTTCCAAGTGGGTAAATACGTTGAATATATAGAAACTCTTTGGTCCTAGAAACTTAGAAGTCACTAAGAATGGCTTAACCACATTTAGATGCTGTTTTAGAAAGAAGAAAACAGAAATGTTGCATAATGTCACCCGTATTTCCCCAAGTGACATGAAGGTACATGAGTTAGCATGGGAGGACAAATGGAATCACATTAAAAAATGACCATCTTTAGCTGAAAGTGGTAGCTCACACCTGTAGTCCCTGTACTTTGGAGGCTGAGGTGGAGAATCTCTTGAGGCCAGGAGTTCAAGGCCAGCCTGGACAATGTAGTGAGACTCCATCGCTACAAAAAATAAAATAAAATTTACCTGAATATGATGCCATGTAGTTGTAGTCCCAGCTACTGGGGAGGCTGAGGCAGGAGGATTGCTTCAGCCCAGGAGTTGGAGATTGCAGTGAGCTATGATCTTGCCACTGCACTCCAGCCTAGGTGACAGAGTGAGACCTTGTCTCTTGAAAAAAAAAACAAAACAAAAGTAAGGTGAAGAAACCAACCAAACCAACCTTTCTCATCACCACCTCCCCATGCAGAGCATCCGGAGCCCTGCCACTGTTACTTTAGGAAGTCTCCAGAAGTGTCTTGAGAGCAAGGCTTTTTCACTCCTCTGCAGTGAGAAAGCTCATTCTGTTCTTCTCTACTATGCCAGTTGTCCCTCGATGCGGAGTCCCAGGATGCTGCTTGGGGCTGCTTAAGTGCAGTCAGAGGTACCAATGGCTATCAGGAGAATATGTGGGGGCGTATGCTTCCTCTCTTCCTGATGGTTGCTTTCCAGCACTGGGAGAAATTCTAAGTAAGCTTTTCCTGAAGTCATCTGCTGACCATCATCGTGTTCTTGTCCCAGGTTGAAGTGTAAAGACAGTCTCTTTTTCCATTTTGTGACATTTTGCTACCTGGAACCAAAGCAGCACAACTTGTGAGCAGAAGTCTCCCAGGGTTCCAGAGGGGTAGACCTTCAGTTTTGGCCTGACGTTCCTTCCTTCCTTCCTTCCTTCCTTCCTTCCTTCCTTCCTTCCTTCCTTCCTTCCTTCCTTCCTTCCTTCCTCTCTCCCTCTCTGCCTGCCTGCCTGCCTGCCTGCCTGCCTGCCTGCCTGCCTGCCTTCCTTCCTTCCTTCCTTCCTTCCTTCCTTCCTTCCTTCCTTCCTTCCTTCCTCCCTCCCTCCCTCCCTCCCTCCCTTCCTTCTTTCCTTCCTTCCTTCTTTCTTTCTCTCTCTTTCTCTCTTTCTCTCTTCTTTCTCTCTTTCTCTCTTCTCTCTTTCTCTCTTTCTTTTCTTTCTTTCTTTCTTGACAGAGTCTTGCTCTGTTGCCGAGGCTGGAGTGCAGGGGCGTGATCTCGGCTCACTGCAAGCTCTGCCTCCCAGGTTCAGGCCATTCTCCTGCCTCAGCCTCCCAAGTAGCTGGGACTACAGGTGCCCGCCAGCATGCCTGGCTAATTTTCTTTTTTTTGTATTTTTTAGTAGAGATGGGGTTTCACTGTGTTAGCCATGATGGTCTTGATCTCCTGACTTCGTGATCCTCCTGCCTTGGCCTCCCAAAGTGCTGGGATTACAGGCATGAGCCACCGCGCCTGGCCAGCCTGATGTTCCTTTCTACAGCGCTGAGATAGGCATCTTCAGGGCTAGGCAAGTTGTAACCAGCAGATGGCAAGCCCTCCGCTATACCACTTTCACTGTCTTTCCCTACCTATACCTACCTCCACCCCTTGCCTCACATAGACACACAACTCCTGCAAACTCCATCCACCAACAACTCTCCTTCAAGCTGGCTCACAAAATCCACCTTTTTAAAAATATGCTTTTAGAGACAGTGTCTGGCTTTGTCTCCCAGGCTGAAGTGCAGTGGCACCATCAGAGCTCACTGTAGCCTCAACCTCCTGGGCTCAAGTGAGCCTCCCACCTCAGCCTCCTGAGTAGCTGGGACTACAGGCATGCACTACGACACCCAGCTAAGGCTTTTTATTTTTTGTAGAGATGGGCTCACTGTGTTCCCCAGGCTTGTCTTGAACTGCTGGCTTCAAGCCATCCTCCCAGCTTACCTTCCCAAAGCACTGGGATTACATACGTGAGCCACCACATTGGCCAGAAAAATCACTGGCCAAAATAACTTCTGATGTCATTTTCTAACAGTTCATGCATCTATGCAGCCATATATAACTTTCCATGATAGACATAGCTTAGGACTTTGCTTCTTAGACTGTAATGTACAAATAAATCACCCAAGGAATCTTGTTGAAATGCAGATTATTCATTTGACCTGAGGTGGGACCTAAGATGATTCACCTTAATAAACTGTCAGCTGATGCTGACGTTGCTGGGGGCATGGACCACACTATGAGTAGCAAGGCTGAGAATGCAACTGAGAATTTTGCTCTACCTGTAATTGGCCAGTATGGGAGTGACACTTGGGTTCTATAGTAGTCTGCAGCTGATTCCTTTATCTCTAATATTCACTCTTGATTTCCTCATGGTTACGAGTAAGTGAGGAAACAGTAAGGCAGAATCAGAAAAATAACACCTGTTCAGTATTTTGTTTTACTGTGAACAAGGTCAAATACAAATTGTGCATGTCCAATATTTCTGATGAAAGATACTCAGGCTGCCCAAGATTTAACCTAAAATTTTGGAGGGTAAGTTATGGTTGCTGTAAGGAAAGCTTATAATAAATTAGTCTCCACTTATATGCTTAAGATTTTTATCATTCTTTTCTATTTCGGTGCCAACTTACTTTGGAAGTAAGCCTGAATAATTTCTGCATAGTGATAATTTTAGCAGCTTATGGAAAGGTTAGGATGCAATCTATAATTTATATGATTCTAATTATAATACAACAATAACAGTCATGCAGTACAAATTTTATAATTTATTATAAATGTAATGTACATTATAGAATGTAACCTTTGTAACAACCCCGTGAAACTAAATAATTTAGGATATGTCTAATAAAATTTTGCAAATGAGGAAACTGAGGCTCAGGGAGATTATTGAATTTGCCCAAAGTTTCAAGGCTAGTAATTGGCAAAGGCAAAATTTAAGGCCAGATTACTTAATCAAAATGAGTACTTTTCCACCTTTTACCACAATAACTTAGAGATTCTATTATTTTCTTATCATGTATTCAAACACTCCTCTGTTGTTTGATGGTTAAATTTTACACACACACAGCCATGGAAATAAACACATTTCATGAATTTATGATATTATGACTCCACTTCTACATTTTGCTGAACTTTTTTTTCTTTCCTCTCCCATCAAATCAAACTGACCATCTCCACACAGAGATACCATGTTAACAACATGATTTTCCTATTTTTTTCATGCTTATGTAATCACATAAAATATACATATATGGATATGAATAATAAGTAATATACAGTTTCCTGAATTTTGCTTTTCTCATTTAATGCAGTTGGAAATCTTTCCAAATTCAACGGTTTACTTCTTATTTATTCTTTTGATTGGCTATATAATATGTCATGGTCATGTATCCTATAAGTTGTCCAGTATTCTTTCGACAATGGGCATTCAGTGTGTTTGCAGTTTCAGTCATTATGAACAGTGTTACAATTAATATTCTTGTACATATGTCTGGTTGCTATTTTGAAGGAGTACACATTCAATATTCTTAATTTTAATAGTTGTTGATCGATCATTTTCCAAAAGTTTCTAACAAGCTACATTTCCATAGGAAGTATATACGAATATAATCTTATGTTGTCTTGTGCTCCACCTGTAGGAGATGATAATTTTTAATTTTTGCCTATGAGAATAACATATCACAGCAAATTTCATTTGCACTCTTATTGCTACTACAGTTGGACATCTTTTTCTAATGTATATATTTTTTGTCATTTGGGTAAGATCTGTGAATTGCCTTTTCATTTTTCTTTTCTTTTTTTTTTTTCTTGAGATGGAGCCTCGCTCCGTTGCCCAGTGGCGCGGGCACAGTCTCAGCTCACTGCAACCTCTGCCTCCTGGGTTCAAGCAATTCTTGTGTCTCAGCCTCCCAAGTAGCTGGGACTATAGGCAAGCACCACCACGCCTGGCTAATTTTTGTATTTTTAGTAGAGACAAGGTTCACGCCTGTAATCCCAGCACATTGGGAGGCCGAGGCCAGAGGATCACCTGAGATCAGGAGTTCGTGAATTGCCTTTTCATAGCCTTGTGTAGTTTTCTACAGGGTAGTTTATCTCCACCTTGCCTGTTTTTAAAAGCTCATGGCATAATTCATCATATTATATGTTAATCTTTTTTGTTTGCATTGCAATATTATCAGTGTCTCTTGTTTATCTGTTACATTTTGGTACCTAATGTTATACAATTTTTTGAAACTTTTGTAACTCAAATAAGTTTCTTTTTATACCTACTGGATTTCTCTCCATGGTAAAGACAATCCCTTGAGATTATAAACTGTGTGTGAATTTTTTTGTTTTATGTTTGACACTTAAGTGTTTTGTTCTTCTGAAATTTATTGATGTACATGGTGAAATAATGAGTCTGCTTTAATTTTATTCCAGTTGGAAAACCAGTTGTTTCAATACCATTTGTTGAACTTCACAGTTTTCCGCTGAATTAAAATTCCTCCTTTGTTAAACATTAACTTCTTAAATATACTAGATCTGTTCCTGGATTATGATTTATAGATCTTTGTCAAGAACTGTGAAGGATCTGAGATTTTATTCTACTTCTGAGTTAACAAGGTAGCCTGCCACAGATTTTGGATCCTGGAAAAAGATACAAGACTCCTGGGTCAGAGGCAAAGGACAGTATGCAACTCACAACAATAGCAGTAGGAATCATTCCATAATTTTCTAGATTCCCTGAGCCCTAATTCCTTCAGAGTCATGTGACAAGGGCCAAGTGACACTGCTTTCACTGCATTACTTGAATGTTGATATGTTGTGGAGTTGTTTTTTTTTTTCACATAGTTCAAGAAATTTTCTAATTTCCTTTGTGATTTCTTTGACTTGCGTTATTTAAATATGTATTATTTAATTTCCAAATATTTAGGGATTTCTCATATTTCTTTCCATTGATTGCTAATTTAGTTCCATTGTGGTCAGAGAATACATTTTGTTTTATTTAAATACTTCAAAGATTCTTGAAACGTATTATGGCCTACAATATTGTCTGCAGAATGTATCATATACCCATGAAAATGATGCATATTATATCTTTCATCTACTTCAAGTTAGTACTGACTTAATTCCAGCAAAAATAGCAATTTGGCGTCAGTTTAATTCCATTTATGCAGCTCTTATTTACCTGAGTTATTGCCTGGTATTACTTGTATCCAGGTTTTCATCTGGTGTTGTTTCAGCTTCAGGTACTTTCCTTAACATTTCTTGTAATGCATGTCTGCTGCTGACAAATTTAATTTCCGTATATCTAAAAGTGTTTTTATTTTTATAACTTTTTAAACTTTATTTTATTATGATAAAAACACAACATTAAATTTACCATCTTAACCATTTTCAAGTATATAGTTTAGTAGTGTTAAGTATTTTTGTGCAACAGATCTCTAGAACTTTCTCAGCTTGCAACACTGAAACTCTATACCCATTAGATATAAATACTCTCTCTCTCTTTCCTCTAATCAGATTTCTACTTACTGTTTTTATGATTTTTGACCCTTTAGTTATTTCATCTGCATAGAGTAATACAGTGTTTGTCCTTTTGTGACTAGCTTATTTCCCTTAGCATAATATCTTCAAAGTTCATCCATGTTGTTGCATGTGACGGAGTTTTCTTCTTTTTTAAGTCTGCATGATATTCACACACACACACACACACACACACACACACACACACCACACACACACAGACACACAATGTTTTGTTTTTCCACTCCTCTGTCAGTGAGTATCTGGGTTATTTCCATGGCTTGGCTATTGTGATTAATGCTGCAAAGAACATGGTTGTACAAATACTTTGAGATCTTGCTTAGAAATCTTTTGGATGTATACTCAGAAGTGAGATTTCTGGATTATGTGCTAATTATAATTTTAAATTTTTGAAGAACCTCCATAGTGTTTTCCATAATAGCTGTACCATTTTACATTACAACCCACAGTGAGGAAGGATTTCAACTTCTCTGCTTTCTCACTAATGCTTAATATTTTTTGTTCTTTTGATAGTGGCCATCCTGATGGGTGTAAGGTTTTGATTTGCATTTCCTTAATGATTAGTGATGTTGAACATCTTTTTATATGCTTATTAGCCATTTGCATATAGTCTTTGGGGAGTGTCTAAAGCCTTTACCTATTTTTGTTGAGTTATTGCTGTAATTTTTCAAGGAATATTTGCAGGAGATTAGAATTCTGGGTTGAGATTTTTCTTTCAGTACTTTAACGATGTTGTTGTATTGTTTTCTGGCCCTTAATAAGTTTTTTGTTTTTGTTTTTTGGTTATTGTTGCTCCTCTTTTCCAAATGTAATACTCATTTTCCTCTGGTTGATTTTAAGATTTTCTCTCAACTCTTTTTTTTCAGCCATTTGGCTGTAATGTGCCTAGATATTTGTTCGTTTGTTTTATTATCCTGCTTGGCATTTGCTATTTTTTTTCCTTTCCATTTCAAGGTTGTAATTTTCACCAAAGTTATGATAATTTCAACTACTGTTTCTTTAAAATGTTTTTCTTCCTCTCTCTCCTCTTTTTTTTAGGCTCTGTTTCCAACTGTTAGATGACTTAATATTGTTTCACATATCTATCATTGAAGCTGTGTTCTAATCATTTTTTCAATCTTTCTCTGTTTTTTAGATTGGAACATTTCTATTTATCTCTCTCTCTTCGTTTATTGTGCTTGTCTTGGAATCTCAATTCTGCTGTTAAGCCTGTTAAGCAAAATTCTAATTTTAACATTGTAATTTTCAGTTCTAAAATTTTCATTTAGTTCACAATTATAGTTTCCAAATTTCTGTTAACATTTTCTGTCTGTTCATTCATTCAGTAATATTTTTATTTACACTTTTGAACATGTTTATAATAGGTGTTCTGAAATCTACACTATCACATCTGGGTAGTTGTGGGGTTGGTTTTATTGACTTTTTTCTCTTGATTATGAGAATTTTGTTTTTGTTTTGCTTTCTTTTTAAAATAATGTCTAGTAATTTTTGTTGCGTAATGTACATTTTAGTTGTTATATTGTAGGCATTCTGAATTTTGTTATATTTCAATGAAAAATCTCAAAATTTGGCTTTTGTCCTACCCAACAATTAATTTAGCTAAACTGTAACTCTTAATTCTGTCACTCCTTTGGTGAACAAGCAATTGAAATTTCCCCTCAATTTCTTGGGCCTCCACTATTTCCTTCACTTGAACCTCTGGAGTATATATAGTTCAGGGATTAACCAAGGATTTGGGTAGAGTTTATAAACAGATTTAGCCCTTCTTCTTTATAGCTGTCCTCATTGGGGATTTTCTCTGTCAGACCTAAACTCCATCCTATGCATTCAGAATGCCCTCACCTATTCAGTCTGGGACATACCCTCACAGAAGAAGCTGCAAAAACAAATTTTGCCCAGGGCATTAACTCTCTTTCAAGGGTGTTTTCCCCTAAGTTATATAAGCTTCACTCATTCTCCAGTGCCTTAAAAAGGTTGTTTTTATTCATATTTTGTCAAGAGTTTATAAGTATTGCCTATGGGAGATTCGACCACTCTACTAGTATAGATAAACCACAGAGATATTGTGGATAGATTCCAGACCACCATAATAAGGTGGATATCATAATTAAGTGAGTTAAAATAATTTTTTGGTTTCCCAGCACCTACAAAAGTTATATTTACACTATATCATATTCTATTAAGTGCACAATAACATTACGTCTCAAATATATAAATACCTTAATTAAAAAATACTTTATTGCTAAAAACTGCTAATAATCATCGGAGTCTTCAGTGAATTGTACTCCTTTTGCTGATGGAGGGTCTTGCCTTCATGTTGATGGCTGCTGACTGATCAGGGTGATGGTTGCTGAAGATTGGAATGGCTCTGGAAATTTCTTAAGACAACATTGATTTTCACCACATTGATTGATTCTTCACTTTGTGAAAGATTTATCTATAGCGTGTGATGTTGTCTCATAGCATTTTACCCACAGGAGAACGTCCTTTAAAATTGGAGTCAATCTTCTCATACCATGCCATTGCTTTATCAACTAAGTTGATGTAATATTCTAAACCCTTTGTTGTCATTTCAATAATGTTCACAGCATCTTCACTAGGAGTAGATTCCATCTCAAGAAACTACTTTCTTTGCTTATTCGTAAGGGGAAACTACTCATTCGTTGAAGTTTTGTCATGAGATTGCAGCAGTTCAGTCATATTTTCAGGCTCTACTTCTAATTTTAGTTCTCTTGTATTTCTGCCACATCTGCAGTTGTTTCCTCCACTGAAGTCTTGAAGTCCTCAAAGTCATCCGTGAGAGTTAGAATAAACTTTTTCCAAACTCTTGTTAATGTTGATATTTTTTACCTTCTTCCATGAATCATGAATGTTGTTAATGGCATCTAGGCTGGTGAATCCTTTGCATAAGGTTTTCAACTTCCTTTTCTCAGATTCATCAGAGGAATCACTTTTTATGGCAGCTATAGCCTTATGAAATAAATTTCTTAAATAATAATTGTCAAAAGTCAATTACTTTTTGATCCATGGGCTGCAGGATGGATGTTGTGTTAACAGCATAAAATCAAGATTAATCTCGATATATACATATATATCTCCATCAGAGTTATTGGATAACTAGGTGCATTGCCAATGAGCTTTCATATTTTGAAAGGAATCTTTCTTTTCTGAGCAGTAGGTCTCAACAGTGGGCTTTCCATAGTCACTAGATCATGCTATAAACAGATGGGCTATCATCCAGGCTTTGTTATTCAATTTCTAGGGCACAAGTAGATTTAGCAACATTCTTCAGGGCCTTAGGATTTTTGGAATGGTAAGTGAGCATTGTCTTCAACTTAAAGTCATCGGCTCCATTAACCCCTAACAGGAGAGTCAGCCTGTCCTTTGAAGCTTTGAAGTCAGCCATTGACTTCTCCTTCCTAGGTATGCAAGTCCTGGATGACATCATCTTCTAATAGAAGGCTGTATTCATCTCCATTGAAAATATGTTGTTTAGTATATCCATCTTCATCAATAATCTTAGCTAGATCTTCTTGATAACTTGCTGCAGTTTCTTCATCAGCACTTGGTGCTTCACCTTGCATTTCTATGTTGCCGAGATGGCTTCTTTTATTCAACTGTGAACCAACCTCTGCTAGCCTTGAACTTTTCTTCTGCAGCTTCCTCAACTTTCTCAGCCTTCATGTAATTGAATAGAGTTATGGCCTTGCTCTGGATTAGGCTCTGGATAAGGGAATGTTGTGGCTGGTTTGATCTATCTAGACCACTAAAACTTCCTCTATATCTGCAACAAGGCTGTTTCACTTTTTTATTATTTGTGTGTTTACTGGAATAACACTTTTAATTTCCTTCAAGAGCCTTTCCTTTGCATTCACAACTTGGTTAACTGGCTCAAGAAGCCTAGCTTTCATCCAAGGTTGGCTTTTGATATGCCTTCTTCACTAAGCTGAATAATTTCTAGATTTGATTTTAAAGTGAGAGAAGTGTGACTTTGCCTTTCATTTGAATGCTTAGCACCATAGGAGGGTTATGAAGTGTCCAAGTTTCACTATTGTTGACCTCAGAGAAAAGGGAAGCCCGAGAAGAGGGACAGAGGCAGTGGAATGGCTGGTTGGTGAAACAGTCAGAACACACACAAGTTTTCAATTAAGCAAGGATCACTTGAGTCCAGGAGGTTGAGGCTGGAGGGACCCATGACCGCGCCGCTGCGCTCCAGCCTGGGAGACAGAGTGAGACCCTATCCCATACGCACAAAAGTTTTCCATATTATATGGGCATGGCTGTTCCCCCAAAATATTACAATAGTAATATCAAAGATGTTCCAGGAGTTTGAGAGTTTGAGACCAGCCTGGGCAACCCGATCTGTATAATTTTTTTTTTTTTTCAGCTGGGCCTGGTGGTTTGTGCTTGTAGTTCTAGCCACTCAGGAGACTGAGGTGGGAGGATCACTTGAGCCCAGGAATTTGAGATTGTAGTGAGCAACCTCTGTATCAAACTCCGTATCTCACTCTGTATCAAAATAAATACATAAATAAAAATAAATTAATAAAAGGTCACTGATCACAGATCATCATAACAGATATAATAATAAGGAAAAGTTTGAACTATTGTGAGAATTACCAAAATGTGACACAGAGACATGAAGTAATCACATGCTGTTGGAAAAATGGTGCTGATAGACTTCCTCAACACAGATTTGGCACGAACCTTCAATTTGTAAAAAAGCACAATATCCGCAAAGCACAAAAAAGCAAATTGCAATAAAACAACATATACCTGTATTGAAATAGGAACCTGTCCACACTTCCAGTAAGCTAAAACAACCATCAATTATGGAATTTCTGTTAACAATCTCTTGGGAAGGAAAAGTCAAGAAGCATTTTTGAAGTCAATGTTTTTTAATGAATAATTAAAATGAAGTCAATGATTAATGAATAATCAAACAATAAATGTTTTCTAGCTAGTTGCCAAAGTAATTTCTTCTGAACACATAATAGTTGTTCAAAAAAGGCTGATAAACTAATTCATAGAAAAGCTGACCCTTGTGTGTATACTTTTCAATGTAGCCATTATATGGCTTTCATAAGCTTGTATGGCTTACATTTATATGTAAAGCTTTACATTTATATGTAAGTTTATTGCTCAATAAAAAATGGCATGCACAGCAACCTGGGTGGAATCAGAGGCTATTGTTCTAAGTGAAGTAACTCAGGAATGGAAAACCAAACTTTGTTTGTTTTCCCTCATGTGTGGTAGCCAAGCTATGAGAATGCAATTGAATACATAAGCAAAAGCATAGAATGAGAGGTTGGACTTTGGGGGCTGGGAGAAAGGGTAGGAGGGTGGTGAGGGATAAAAGACTACACGTTAGGTACAGTGTACACTGCTCAGGTGATAGGTGCACCAGAATCTCAGAAATCACCACTAAAGAATTTATTCGTGTAATGAAACACCACTTGTTCTGCAAAAGCCTATTGAAATTAAAAAAAGATAAAGTTAAAAAATGTGCATAAAAGAAGTGTCAAGGGAATCATATCCTATGGCAGCTCAGGATTAGGTGTGAATTAATGTTTTGGTTTGTTTTATAAAAAATTATTTACTTACTTGTATGAAACCTGGCTATGAGTATGGGTTAAAAGTTACTGAAAACATCAGTTAAAATGACCAGATATTTCCTTTCCTTTGTCATTGAAGCCAGTTAAAGTTTGGCAACATTGGAGACCCAGGATGAGTTCAGGGTGACATTTTGTTCTCCTTTAAATCACAATTTTTCCCTCTTTGCCTTTCCTGCAAAAAGCCTGTAATTTTTGTACAATAATTTTTATAATAGATATTTGTTTAAAAAGTAGGCTAAGCCAAGAGTCATTATATACTTTTTTCTTAAATGGAAAATATGCTTTCATACGATTTTGAAAAGACGCAAGAATAGCAATGTTTTAGGCATATCTGGTACTGCCTTTGTGTAGGAAATGATAATAGTCAATTATTACCATTTTTAATAAGAGCATTGCATTTTCCTTTCTGAGGTGCTCTAAAGTGACGAGTTTTGCATATAAAATGGTTATATTAGACTGTGAATATCTTGGGGACAGAGCTGCATCACATTTCTTTGTACTCCGTGTCTAGCACAATACCTGGTACACAGTAAAAAGACAAGAATATTTGTTTTCCAAATAGTATTTTTTTTTTACTACAAATATATTTTTTAAGAAGTGAGAAATAGATTTTTGGATTTTCATCATTTCCATCACTTTACACATTGTGTTAATGATCTATAGTTTTAATATAAACACTTCAATGTCAGATAAATTTCCTTTCTATTTTAAAGTATAATCTATATGTCAGGCAAGTAAAACTTCTATTCTTCACGTAAAGTATTATTTTGGAAAACAAATTCTGAAGCAAGGTTTTTTTTTGCTTCAGAAATGAGTGTTACATTTTCACAATTTAGAATTTTAAACATAGCTTAGGGTGACCATTGTTTAAGGGGAAAATGATTAGACTTTGAGATTCTTAAGGTGAGGGCAGTGTATTGTTCTGGCTGCCTTTATATTTGGAATTCCTAGCATATAGTAGGAAATCAATAAATATTGAATTAAATCAATAAAGAGTGAATGCGACATTTATTAAAGTATGTTAAGATAATAAATGTGATTCTAATATTTCTTAGCAAATCAACTACCAGTCAGAAAAATTCATAGGTTAATAGCAATCCATTCAGTGTTTTCTACATTTCATTGGAATTTTCCAACATGGCATTAACTTTCAGTGATCTATCTAAATACATTCACTTTTTTCCTACTTTCATGATGGGATTTTATTACATGTATGTTTGCATGTTTAGATTTGCTGTTTTGTTTACTGATCCTGACAGCTGTTAAGCAGCTTGAGGAGCTGAACATTCTGTACTTATTCTGACTGATGATGATTCTGTTTGAAGGTCCGCTCATCATTGAATAGTCACCCAAGATTCATTTGAAAAAAAGACTCACCCGGTACTCATTGTCTTCATTCACTTAATAGATGGAGGACTGTAATTTATGAAAAGGAAGATAACTTGTGTGGAGCATAGCATACTGTACAATTGCCTTTTATTCCAGACTTGACTTATTTTTTTGACCTTGCATTCCTCTGTTTATATTCAGGCAGCTTCCATAAAATAATTACAGTAAGACTAATCTATAATTGTAAAAGGCAGTTGGTATTTCTCTGCATTCTTTCACATGTACCAATTACCCAGCTAAATTGAAAATAAAATAGGTGGATCTATTTCTTTTTTTTTCTGAGCCACTGCGCCCGGCCTGGTGGATCTATTTCATACTAGTATTATCCAGTCGGGAGTGTCCAGTCTGAGAAAAGGAACTACTCTCGATATATTGAGTAGAGAGGGATCTCACGCTGAGATCATTACAATAGGCTGATTGGGCTGGAGAGAGAGATGGGATGGTGAGTGTTACTGTCCCTCTGCTTGGGCTCCAAATCCCCCACTCTCACACTAAGTTACTGGGAATTCCAAGGCTGTTTTGGAACCACTTCACTCTTTTTTTCTTTCTTTCTTTCTTTTTTTTTTTGAGACAGGGTCTTGCTCTGTTGCCTAGGCTGGAGTGCAGTGGCGCAATCTTAGCTCACTGCAACCTCCACCTCTCAGGTTCAAGCAATATTCCTGCCTCAGACTCCCATGTAGCTGGGACTACGGGTGCGTGCCACCATGCCCAGCTAATTTTTGTATTTTTAGTAGAGACGGGGTTTCACCATGTTGGCCAGGCTGGTCTTGAACACCTGACCTCAAATTATCTGCCCTCCTTGGCCTCCCAAAGTACTGATATTACAGGCATGAGCCACTGTACCCAGCCCCACTTTACTCTTTATTTTGGATTTGGAGATAGATATTTGTTCATAGGACAATAACAATGAACTCTAATGAGTTATTGAGTATAAAATGTTGTTAATAAAAACACTTCCATGAGGGTCCATTGATACCACATTATGATGGCCCCACTAGATTCTGAATTCCTAAAAGGAAGGTACCTATATTTATTCAGTGCCCTTTATTGAACTGAATTATGGAATCGATAATTTGTGACTTCAAAAAAGATTTCCAAGAGACGAAAAAACGAGGGAACAAAAAATTTAGCAGTCTTTTCACTCAATAATCTCAGAAAGCAGATTCATTTTTAGAGCTTTTATCTGCTTTTACAGATTTTAGGTACCATTTGTTGGGACTGGTGGGGTTGGGATGTGTCTGCTTATGCATACATGAAAGGATAATGTTGTACTAGGCATAATATTCTAGGTTATGTGAAATTTATATTTGCTTTTTCTATTACATATTGGAACGTGGAAGTATAATCATTGTCTAAGTTTCAGAGATTTCGTTGCCACTTGTTCAATGAAAATGTAAAAAGTTGTGTCTACCACTCAGTTTGCTTCAGAATTTGGAAAAGAAGTTAAACATAAAAATAAAGCAAAATAAGTGACTTTTATTTTAAATACAATCAGGACAAATTTGAGCTGATTCTTTAAAGTTAACTCTATCTCTAGAAATTAAAAATCTTATTTCTAAACTGGATATTCTAAGAATGGTACACATCATTTTCACATGTACACTAAATATTGTTAGTTCAGTGTCACTCTCAGTTTTATATTAAAAGTTGCTTGTCATCCTATTTGTAGAAAACTCTTTCCTTATATTCTTACAGTTTAGAGTAAATGGATATGAAAAACTGCATAAAAATGAGTAGACAGAAATCTAAACAAGTGAGTACTTATGCACATAACATTTATACGGAAATACCAAGTATGTTGTTGAGCATGTGGCCTTAGTAAGCATGTTAATGTTTCACAGAAGAGTTTAGTGGGAATAAAATTATGAATCTATTATTTAAATGAGGTAAAGGATTATATGGTTCTTTATGCAGAAAATATATCTCGTTTCTCTTACTTTATTATCTCATTTGGTTTTAGATGAAGGATGTCAGATTGTATAATGAGGAAACCAGTTCTCATTTTCACCAAGACTGCCCAAATTTAATACATGTGCTTCAAGCTTCAGTATCCTTCTAAGTAATAAGCTGCTATGTGTCTTACTTTTTTGTTTGTCAAATGGGGTCAAGGGCATTGTGAAACTTATAATTTCGCTCTGCTCAACTGCCTGTAACAATATTAATTGAAATGGCTACAATTTACTGTGATATTAAAAGTTGCAATTTTGTACTGTTTTTAATATGCTTTTAAAGACATTTTCAGAGTTACTGGAATTATTAGAGGTAGCAACCAAAGATAGTTTCAGAGACTATTTCTAACAAGCAAATTCTTTATTCATAATCAAGACATAAATAGCATAATAAAATGTATACCTAGGTCTAGGCCTATAAAGGGTTTTTTTTCCTCCAAAAAATCAGTTCAAAGTAAATCATTCAATACCTATACTCTAAATGTCTTTGTAGGTTATTCTGTATCTGCATGGAATGTACATCGTTAAAAAGGATAACTTAAGGATAATATAGAATTTATATTTTACTTATTTCTTTCTCAATTAGTATACATACACATATGCATACACACACACCGCTTGAGCTACCTTGATGGCTAGCCCACACTTTTACCTAAATGAGAAATAGAGTAAGTAGTGAAGTAAAGAGGAAAAAATACGAGGGCTAGATTTGTCCAACTTACACTTTCTAGCAATAAAAAAACAGCAGGGGAGCTTCAAATAGTTCTGAAGAGAAGTAGAATGGCAATTTCTTTATTTAACAACATGTTAACATAAAGATTTAAAAATGTATATTTATTAGAAAGACGGGCAAAATTTGATTCTTCCTGTTTAATAAAATAAGATCACCATTTATCTGGACATGCACACGGGAAACAAAATGGCTGCAGAAAAGAATGACTTTGAGATCAGACCCATCAAATAAGATTACTTAATTGTCTGCTGCCATACTAGACACTCAGAAATGCAAAATAAGATAAATAATTTCATTGTGAGGATAAGAAATTCTATTAAATTATAAAATGATGTGTACTTGAGTAGCGTGGGGTGGATATAATTAGGAATCATGTCTTTACTTGGAGGATCAGCCTATTAGGCTGGGTAGCAGGTAGGCAGCTTCAGAAGATGCAAGCTAAAGAAAAGACTCAGAGGTGGAAATGAGTGTTAGGGCTGTCCTAGGAACTAGGAACAAGGGCCTAGTGACACCCAAGACTTCTGCATTTATTTTTACCTGATTTATCTGAAAGGTTCAGCCCTAGAGATAAAAAATTGAATGATGAGGCCAGGCTTGATTCGCCTACTGATAAAGGAGTCAGACTGTCCTCTGGAAACTGATTGTGCAAAATTATCAGAACCTTGGCACTGATAAGGCAAGGGAAGAATGCTGAAACCAGCAAGATTGGTGACATTTATGAAGGCACATTTATGCAATGGGAAAACATTCATGTATTTATAAAGGTCCCTTGTTATCGACTAATCAATCTATATGCTGTAGTGAACTCTGAAGAAAAACATAAAAAGATAGTTTAATACTGACAAAGATATTTCCTATTTTTTTTTACAACAATGTGGAAAATCCACAGATTTCTCCCCACCCCACACCCCTGCTAGAGTTTAGCAGACATGGGACCTGCTCCTTTTTTTCAGTGTTGCAATATTTCCCCAATATTTCCTCCTCCTGAGTCTTCTGCTTTGAGCCCAGGTTTCCTTAAATATGAAGCAGAAGTGCTTCTATATAACTGAACCCAGTTCTTTGATTTCCTGTGATAAGCCTGTTTTAAAATGACTGTCATACAATGGATTTTGTTCTTTCTATGTCTTGTGTATTTGGTTCAAACCCTAACTAGTTCTTTTAATTTCTTCCTTTCAAACATGTCTGATGCAAATGAATAAAAGTTAAAACCCAGTGATCTCAAGATGGGAGTTGGGTGGGAGAGGGTAAATTATTTGAAATCAACAGGAAACCTCGTTCTCGACGTCCTGAGGTTAATGTTCACATCTGTTAAGTCGCTGAATATGTCTTGAGCAAGTCACTTGGTCTCTGTAGGCATTGGTGTTTTCATTTGAGAAGGTGGGATGACTACAACTTTACTCATAGGTGGGAATTGAACAATGAAAACTCGTGGACACAGGAAGGGGAACATCAGACTCCGGGGACTGTTGTGGGGTGGGGGGAGCGGGGAGGGACAGCATTAGGAGATATACCTAATGCTAAATGACGAGTTAATGGGTGCAGCAAAACAACATGGCACATGAATACATATGTAACAAACCTGCACATTGTGCACATGTACCCTAAAACCTAAAGTATAATAATACAAAATAAATAAATAAATAAATAAATGAAAGAAAGTTGCTTTACATTTCAAAGACTGCATCAGGACATAATATGTCCTATTTAAAGGCTATGGTAGCTTTTTACCAGTCTTTTCACATAAATGACTGACACTTGGCATAGTGCTCTGTGAGTAGCAAGTAATCACTGTACAATGAAGAAATGGGATGGATTTTTCTGACATCATTGATTCTAGTTGGAAAGTCATATGATATCTATTGCCATCTTTAAAAATCAATAGCACCCCTGTCCATACCTAATACATTTTCATAATCTTCCCTATTTATTTTCTTCCTCAAACTTTCAATACTTTATTGTATTACTGATATCAGGAAATTTGAAAAAAAGTGGGAAAATAAAATAAAAATCTTGTTTTCAGTCTGCTAACTTGATAGTAGATCTATTAAGTAAAACTAATCATAGCTAAAAGTATTTTCACTACAGCTCTCAAATTTCTCATTCAGCTATAACCAGAGAAGCTAAAGTGTAAAAATTAGCAGAGACTGTTCAAAGGAGTCATATGCTAATGAAAATAGGAAATTTTTATAGAAATTTCTTTGCAAACTTTACTCTGGTGATTGTTATAACTGGAGATACTGAATTGAAAATGTGACCAAGATGTTCAATGACAGGCATTTTGACAGCTTCCGGAATAAAAATATCCAGGTACTTTGTAATTTTAGATTTTTTGAAAGTTTAGTCTCTTTTGTCGTTTGCTCCCGATCACATTTGTTTCTTTATACACATTTATTTCTATAAACTATGCATTTACATTTGTATGAGCAATGTGGCACTAAAATTATATTTAGAGCAACCAAAGAGCTTCAAATTTTCATGAATTAGTAAAATTAATAAAAATTAGATTATTTTTAATTTTAATAAATTTCAACATCAATTTTTTTCATGAATCATGTTTTTGTTATTTTATCTAAAAAGTTATCACCAACTAATTTTTTTAAGCATCACATTTATTAAAATATATTTTAGTTTTTGTTTTGCTTTGCATTTTGTTTTTTTATTATTATACTTAAAGTTCTAGGATAAATGTGCAGAACGTGCAAGTTAGTTACATAGATATACATGTGCCATGGTGGTTTGCTGCAGCCATCAACTTGTCATCTACATTAGATATTTCTCTTAGTGCTATCCCTCCCCTTGCCCTTCACCCCCTGACAGGCCCTGGTGTGTGATGTTCCCCTCCCTGTGTCCATGTGTTATCATTGTTCAGCTCCCACTTATGAATGAGAACATGTGGTTGTTTGGTTTACTGTTCCTGTGTTAGTTTGCCGAGAATGATGGTTTCCAGCTTCATCTGTGTCCCTCCAAAAGACATGAACTCATTCTTTTTTATGGCTGCAGAGTATTCCATGGTGTATATGTGCCACATTTTATTTATCCAGTCTAACATTGATGGTCATTTGGGTTGGTTCCAAGTCTTTGCTATTGTGAATAGTGTTGCAATAAACATACGTGTGCATGTGTCTTTATAGTAGAATGATTTATAATCCTTTGGGTATATACCCAGCAATGGGGTTGCTCAGTCAAATGGTATTTCTAGTTCCAGATCCTGGAGGAATCACCACACTGTCTTCCACAATGGTTTAACTAATTTACACTCCCATCAACAGTGTAAAAGTGTTCCTATTTCTTCACATCTGCTCCTGCATCTGTTGTTTCCTGTCTTTTTAATGATCACCATTGTAACTGGCTTGAGATGGCATCTCATTATGGTTTTGATTTGCATTTCTCTGGTGGCCAGTGATGATGAGCATTTTTTCATGTGTTTGTTGGCCAGATAAATGTCTTCCTTTGGAAAGTGTTTGTTCATATCCTTTGCCCACTTTTTGATGGGGTTGCTTTTTTCCTGTAAATTTAAGTTCCTTGTAGATTCTAGATATTAGTCCTTTGTCAGATGGATAGATTGCAAAAATTATCTCCCATTCTGTAGGGTGTCTATTCACTCTGATGATGGTTCCTTTTGCTGTGCAGATGGTCTTTAGTTTAATTAGATCTTATTTGTCAATTTTGGATTTTGTTGCAATTACTTTTGGTATTTTAGTCATGAAGTCTTTGCCTATGCCTATGTCCTGAATGGTATTGCCTAGGTTTTCTTCCAGGGTTTTTATGGTTTTGGGTCTTACATTTAACTCCTTAATCCATCTTGACTTAATTTTTGTATAAGTTGTAAGGAAGGGGTCCAATTTCAGTTTTCTGCCTATGGCTAGCTGGTTTTCCCAACACCGTTTATTAAATAGGGAATCCTTTCTCCATTGCTTGTGTTTGTCAAGTTTGTCAAAGAATAGATTGCTGTAGATGTGTGATGTGATTTCTGAGTCCTCTGTTCTATTCCATTGGTCTATGTATCTGTTTTGGTACCAGTACCATGTTGTTTTGGTTACTGTAGCCTTGTAGTATAGTTTGAAGTCAGGCAGCGTGGTGCCTCCAGCTTTGTTCTTTTTGCTTAGGATTGTCTTGGCTATACAGGCTCTTTTTTGGTTCCATATGAAATTTAAAAGAAAGTCAATGGTAGCTTGATGGAAATAGCATTGAACCTAAAAATTACTTTGGGCAGTATGGCCATTTTCATGATATTGATTCTTCCTGTCCATGAGCATGGAATGTTTTCCCATCTGTTTGTGTCCTCTCCTACTTCCTTGAGGAGTGATTTGTAGTTCTCCTTGAAGAGGTCCTTCATATCCCTTGTAAGTTGGATTCCTAAGTACTTTATTCTCTTTGTAGCAATTGTGAATGGGAGTTTGCTCATGATTTGGCTCTCTGTTTGTCTATTACTGGTGTGTAGGAATGCTTGTGATTTTTGCACATCGATTTTGTATCCTGAGACTTTGTTGAAGTTGCTTATCAGATTGAGGAATTTTTGGCTGAGATGATGGAGTTTTCTAGATACAGAATCTTGTCATCTGCAAATAGAGATAATTTGACTTTCTCTCTTCCTATTTGAATACACTTTATTTATTTCTCTTGCATGATTGCCCTGGTCACAACTTCCAATACTATGTTGAATAGGAGTGGTGAGAGAGGGCATCCTTGTCTTTTGCCGGTTTTCAAAGGGAATGCTTCCAGCTTTTGCCCGTTAAGTATGATATTGGCCATGGGTTTGTCATAAATATCTCCTATTATTTTGAGATATGTTCCATCTATACCTAGCTTATTGAGTGTTTTTTAGCATGAAGAGGTGTTGAATTTTATTGAAGGCCTTTTCTGCATCTATTGAGATAATCATGTGGTTTTTGTCATTGGTTCTGTTTATGTGATGGATTATGTTTATTGATATGCATATGATAAGCCAGCCTTGCATCCCAGGGATGAAGCTGACTTGATCGTGGTGGATAAGCTTTTTGATATACTGCTGTATTTGGTTTAGCAGTATTTTATTGAGGACTTTTGCATCAATATTCTTCAGAGATATTGGCCTGAAATTTTCTGTTTTTGTTCTTGTGTCTCTGCCAGGTTTTGGTATCAGAATGATGCCGGCCTCATAAAATGAATTAGGGAGGAGTCCCTCTCTTTTTATTGTTTGGAATAGTTTCAGAAGGAATGGTACCAGATCCTCTTTATATCTCTGGTAGAATTCGGCTGTGAATCCATCTGATCCTGGGCTTTTTTGGTTGGTAGGCTATTATTTACTGCCTCAATTTCGGAACTTGTTATTGGTCTATTCAGGGATTTGACTTCTTCCTCGTTTAGTCTTGGGAGGGTGTATGTGTCCAGGAATTTATAAATTTCTTCTAGATTTTCTAGTTTAATTGCATAGGGGTGTTTATAGTATTCTCTGATGGTCATTTGTATTTTTGTGGGATCAGTGGTAATACCCCTTTATCATTTTTTATTGTGTCTATTTGATTCTTCTATCTTTTCTTCTTTATAGTCTGGCTAGCAGTCTATCTATTTTGTTAATCTTTTAAAAAAACTATCTCCTGGATTTACTGATTTTCTTAAGTGTTTTTCGTGTCTCTGTATCCTTTAGTTCTGCTCTGATCTTAGTTATTTCTTATCTTCTGCTAGCTTTTGAATTTGTTTGCTCTTGCTTCTCTAGTGCTTTTAATAGTGATGTTAGGGTGTCGATTTTAGATCTTTCCCTGAGCATTTAGTGCTATAAATTTCCCTCTAAACACTGCTTTAGCTGTGTCCCAGAGATTCTGGTACGTTGTGTCATTGTTCTCCTTGGTGTTACAGAATTTATTTATTTCTGCCTTCATTTCATTATTTACCCAGTAGTCATTCAGGAGCAGGTTGTTCAGTTTCCATGTAGTTGTGCAGTTTTGAGTGAGTTTGTTAATCCCGAAGTCTAATTTGATTGCACTGTGGTCTGAGAAACTGTTTGTTATGATTTCTTTTCTTTTGTTTGTGCTGAGGAGTGTTTTACTTGCAATTATGTGGTCAATTTTAGAATAAGTGCTATGTGGTACTGAGAAGAATGTATATTCTGTTGATTTTGGATGGAGAGTTCTATAGATGTCTATTAGGTCTGCTTGGTGCAGAGCTGAGTTCAAGTCCTGAATATTCTTGTTAATTTTCTGTCTTATTGCTCTATCTAATATTGACAGTGGTGTGTTAAATTCTCCCACTATTATTGTATGGGAGTCTAAATCTCTTTGTATGTCTCTAAAAACTTGCTTTATAAATCTGGCTGCTCCTTTATTGGGTGCATATATATTTAGGATAGTTAGCTCTTTTTGTTGCATTGATCCCTTTACCGTTATGTGATGACCTTCTTTGTCTTTTTTGATCTTTGTTGGTTTAAAGTCTGTTTTATCAGAGACTAGGATTGCAACCCCTGTTTTTTTTGTTTTTTGCTTTCCATTTGCTTGGTAAATCTTTCTTTATCCCTTTATTTTTAGCCTGTGTGTTTGTGTGTGAAACGAGTCTCCTGAGTACAGCACATTGATGGGTCTTGACTCTTTATCCAATTGGCCAGTCTGTGCCTTTTACATTTAAGGTTAATATTGTTATGTGTGAATTTGAACCTGTCATCATGATGCTAGCTGGTTATTTTGCCCATTAGTTGATGCAGTTGCTTCGTAATGTCAATGGTCTTTACATTTTGGTTTGTTTTTGCAGTGGCTGGTACCAGTTTTTCTTTTCCATATTTAGTGCTTCCTTCAGGAGCTCTTGTAAGGGAGGGCTGGTGGTGACAAAATCCCTCAGCATTTACTTTTCTGTAAGGGATTTTATTTCTCTTTCACTTATGAAGCTTAGTTTGGCTGGATATGAAATTCTGCATTGAAAATTTTTTTCTTTAAGAATTTTGAATGTTGGCCCCCACTCTCTTCTGGCTTGTAGGGTTTCTGCAGAGAGATCCGCTGTTAGTCTGATGGGCTTCCCTTTGAGGGTAACCTGACGTTTCTCTCTGACTGCCCTTAACATTTTTTCCTTTATTTCAACCTTGGTGAATCTGACGATTATGTGTCTTGGGGTTGCTCTTCTTGAGGAGTATTTTTGTGATGTTCTCTGTATTTCCTCAATTTGAATGTTAGCTTGTCTTGCTAGGTAGGGGAAGTTCTCTTGGATAATATTCTGGAGTGTGTTTTCCAATTGGTTCCATTCTCCCTGTCACATTCAGGTACACCAATCAAACGTAGGTTTGGTCTTTTCACATAGTCCCATATTTCTTAGAGGCTTTGTTCATTCCTTTTCTTTCTTTTTTCTCTAATCTTGTCTTCACACTTTATTTCATTAAATTGATCTGAGGTCAATAGGCTTTTAGCCTAAGCTTTTATATTTATCCAGCTAGAAGTTGAGCTGTGTCTACTGTTTGCTGTAGTTGTAGGTCAGAGAAAGTAAAATTTCCTCTGGTGTCTTTATTATTGTCTCCTTTGTTGTCTTTGGGTTTCCCTAGAGACTGCTTCTTAAATAGGATTTGAGGTTTCCAGTTCTTTTAGCTATAATCTCAGTTATCATACAGGAACCTGATTGATGTATTGGCAAGGTGTGGGGGCAGGAAGAACATTCTATAATTCTACGATTAGGTCTCAGTCTTTTGGTGAGCCTGTTTCTCTATGCTGTGACCTTCACAAGTGCTTCTCAGCCTTCTACATGTCTTCCCCTTTTAGGAGAGTTAGGAAGACTAGAAGGGGCTGGGGTTGGGAATTTTCCATTGCTCAGCTTGACAGATAGAGGGGGCTGGAGTTGGGAATTTCTGGTGAAAGCCATATTGATTAGAGTCTAATCAATGTGGGGGAGAAGATAGAACCAGAAAAGAAAAAAGGTCCCATTTATTATCCTGTTCCATAATCATATGCCAACACTGACTAAGACCTGGTAATTTCTCCTGCTAAATATTTTTAAATATTTTACACCAGTACATACCATTTCTTCCATTCTAGTTGGAATCAGCAAGATCTCTCCCTCTTTCTTGTAATAAGCTCTTTTTGAAAAATTAATTATTTTCATTTATTTTCAGAATTAAAGAGTTTGAAGGAGCTGTCAACTTCTTCACCTGCACTCTTAAAATTAATCTTTGTTTTCTGGAAGTTTACATTGGGTGGGGAAATTCTGACATGGAATGTAGTCAAGATTAAGCCACCATGAAAGTACAGAAGAACTGAAAGCATTACATTTTAATTCAATGTATACAGAAGCCTAATTTAGTTGATGCTACAATTTGCAAGTCATATTATATAACAGCCTTTTGGGCCATGAAAGATCCTTTTGGACAAGAGAAATAAAGTATTTGGTGCTTTATTGACAATGGAGGTATATATCATTCATTTGGTTATGAACATTTTACCTTCCCCTAACATCTTTGCAGTAGTTTCCTCATGTGTCTTTTCACATCATCTCTTGTTCTTCCCCAGTCCAGAACACACAGTCACAGAGATCATTTAAAAAGCAGCCTGTATCCTGGAGTGTCTTCCTGTTGATGTTAGGATATAGTTAGAAATCATTAAAGCATCACACACATGCTACATGAACTGGCTCCTGTCTCTTCTCTAGCCTGATGTTGAGAGGTCCATGTTCTCCTTGGAAAACTGCAGGCCCACTTGCATCTGTTTTGCTGCACATCTTTCCATAGGCTGCTCCTAGGCCATTGGTCTGGTGAGCTTTTACAAATCCTTTAGTGTATTCGGGAAACGTTACTCTAACTTTACCTACACTTCAACGGTCTTCTACCCACATGAGAATAAGTCTGTGTTGTCAATTTTTTATATGTTCCTTTGTCCCTAGAATATATACTTTATAGAACTCTACTTACTTGTGTGATGTCTATTACCTCTAGTTTGTCACTTCCATGAGGGCAAAGGTGGTGTCTGTTACCATTGTGTCTCCAGTGCTAAGTCTGTGAGAGAACACAGTATACATTTATTTAAAGAATGATACTATAAATAAATTATAAGAGCACTGCTACAAGGAATATTTACATTGCATAGGCTCAAAATTTTTAAGCTAAAAGACAGACTTAGGCAAGACATTTTAAAAATAATTGAGGTGAAATTCACATAACATACAATTAGCCATTTGAAGTGTACAACTCCAGGGCGATTGTATACTTTAAATTCCGATTGTATACTTTAAATTCTGTTTAAAGTGTACAATTTCAGTGTACAATTTCAGGGACTGCATTCACAATGTTGTGCAACCACCATCACTGTCTAGTTCCAAAATTATTTCATCACCTCCCAAGAACACCTCATACCCATTATGTTATTCTTACCCATTATCCCCTTTGACCCATAATATGACAACCACTGATCTGCTTTCTTTCTCTATCGATGTGCCTGTTTTGGATATTTCATATAATAAGATTCATGCAATATATGTCTTTAGCATCTGGCTTCGTTTAGTTAGTATAATGTTTTTGAGGATCAGACAACTTGTAGTATGTTTCAATGCTTCATTTCTTTTTATTGCCAAATAGTATTCCATTGTGTGTGTGTTCTGTATACATATACGTAATAATCAAGGTTCTGGGAACTCCAACAAGGGAGCAAATTAGAGAAGTGAACCCAAACTACACAGAATTTAAATTCCCTCAAATTAAGACACATCTTTGGACTATATTCTTCTGACCCTGAACTCCACTGGAGGCAATTGCACTGTGTAGCCGTCTGCTCGAGTATACACCAACTCTTGACTGACACCACTGGAAGCTTGTGCACATTCATTTTTTGATGAATTACGAGGTCCAAATGTCAAACTACCAAATGGGTGAGACACACCTGCACTCTTCAACTTCACCACTCAAGAACTGCCAAGTAATCTACCTCTCGCTACCATCCTTATGCCTCCTCGTGCTTGGTTTCAAGCAGCTGTTTCAATGCCCGCAAATGCCATAGCAGCCTCCGATGCTAGTGCTGGAGACCATGAACAGACCAATAATGCTGTTTCTGCATCATCTTCCAACTTCACCTGAACAGTCCCCAGAAGCCAGCTGCACAGGAAAAGCCACCAGTTACTTGAGTCACTGAGCAACACTGGTCACTTTTGGAAAGAATATTAAAAAGAGAAAAAAATCTGTTAAAAATGTATGTGTGTATGTATGTATATATATATATATATATATATACATACATAGACACAATGGAATATTGCACATATATTTATGTGTTGTGATATATAAAAATTTCTTTATCCATCACACTATATATATATATGCAATGGAATATTATATATTATATATATTTACATTTAGTATATATATAATATATAATACTTTATCCATCAGACTTAATTTTAAGGGCAGAAATCTTGCCTTAGTCCACCTGAAAGAAATAATATATCCTAACAAAGATAACTTGGAACTAGCCAGCCTAAAAAGTATGAGTTTACCCCTTTATTGAAATAATACAGGTGACCTCTCTATCAGAAAAAAATAGGTGAAATTATTGAATCTTACATTCTATTGGTTCTTCTTGTGGAAATATTCTGCTCAACTTATTTAAACTGCAAATATCCAGTTCAACGTGGTTTGATGGATGTTGTAACACTAATACTCTAGGACAGGGATTGACATGCTGTGCCTTGGGAGTCAAATATCCATGGCTGCTTTCATATGAAGACAGCAGAATTGTGTAGCTATGACTGAGACTGGGTGGCTCACGATGTCTAAAATACTTCCTCTCTGACCATGTGCAGTAAGAGCTTGGTGATCTCTGCTCTAGAATAGTGAAATCAGTGAGGAATTTCTTTTCTGCAGGATTGCATTGATTTGGATATCTTCAAAGGAAACGTTCAACTTAATCGAACTTGGAAGCTTTTCCCCACCAAACTCTAGAATATAAGAATAAACGTAGTTTTCTCTGTTGGTGGGAGTTTTTTGTTAATAAAAAGAAAGGACCTTAGAATTTCAGTCTGGAGGGAACATCTAAGACACTGTAAGATAACATAACACCTTTTGGGATGTGTTGAAAGGCAGTAATCAGAAGAATTTGAGTTTTGCTAGAATAATTTCTCAACTGAAATATTAAAAAAATCTGTGCCATAGATATCTATATAAGGTTCAGAATTATGATTTTCAATTTAGGAGAAAAAAACTAGATGCTTCTGTGAATAAAAATATTTCACAGTTTGGTTATGCATCAATATCTTTGAATGACTATTGGCTTTTCTGTCTTACTTCCTTCTCCGACCATTTTTGAGGGAAAGATTCTGAAATAAAAGGCCTATTTGTTTCCATTTTTGTTCAATTACTTTTCAACACATTGTCTAAATGTTATCCATGTAGATGTAGGAAGCAAGTAGTCCTCATCTGTTCTTCTGCTTGGGTAGAAGTGCCCTCTCATTACCTTTTCAAGATTATGTTGTCTCTTAAGAAAATATGTTTCAATTTCAGAAAGCAGCTGATATAATATTTTCGAAGAAATTTTCTTTAAGACTATAAGATTGAGATAGGATGACAATTGAACTAGCTGAATTGGATCTGCAAAACAATAAAAATAGTTTTCAGAATCTTTAACTTTACAAAGCCAGACTCATAAAACCAAAAAGAGGAATCTCGACATTTCTGTCATGCCATACTAAGGACTTAATCTTCAGCCAGGACTAAACATATGGTTGTATTATTTTTTCAGAGACTTCCGTATGAGGAGGAGACAATGCCATATGGTCATCGCAGCTATGTGGCCATAGCAACTACATGATTATTTGAATAATTACCTTTTCTGTTTAATTTTTCTTCCTCTACAACTGAGTGCCATTTTACAGGCAACTCTCAATTTGCAGCAGATGGTTGTACAGTTTGTGAATTTTTCATGCTTCTTCCATTTTGTCGTTCCTTTCTTGCATGTCCTTTACTCCCTTTAGTAAAAGTCGATCATCAAAAATCAGGAAAATCAAATCACATTAATTGCTATCTTAAAAAAAAACTCTTGCAAGAAAAAAATAATATTGACCTCGATTACTGTGACTGCTGTGACTGTCTATGTAAAGGTTATCAATAATTGACTGTAAGTTTCTTATAGGTACCTAAGGAGCAAATGTATTATGATAAAGATGAATTTGGCATATGTATATTTCTGTTTTTGCTTACAATGAATTCAAAATCACATTGCTACTTTTGTGAAGTTTATAGACAGTCTGACAAATTTTAGGCTTGAAAAGTAAAATGATATTGACATTAGATTTTTGAAACTGAATCTCTTTTAACATCCTTTAGGTGTGTTGGAGTTTAGAAGTGATTGAGCTGTAATACTTTTCCAGAGTATTGCTCCCACAAGCAATTTCGAGTTCCTTAAGCCCTGTTGATTTCATATGGCTGCCTGGTCATCCTCATCCTGCAGTCTATGGCTTGAGTCACTTTTTTCTCACTATCTAGGACTTTGTTCTTCCTTTATAAGCTGCCTCTGACTTCTGTAGTCACTCTGGGTTTCCTAACCAATATCATACTTTGATCATGGTATGGATGTAAGATTTTTTTTGAGTTATTTCTCTGTTTCCTCTTAGTAAATGATGATTTCATTATTATCATTATAATCCACAGAAATATCTATTTTCAAGTGTTGGTTTAAACAGGTCTGTTTCAATTGCAAGCAACAGAAACAAACTTGGCAAACCTAAAAAAAAAAAAGAAAGAAACTTAAGAGCAGAGTAAAGAAAATCTCAAAGCTCACAAATTGATGGAAAGTTTGAAGAACTGGGTCTGGCAATGAATGGAGACTAGAAGAGCTAATAGCAGCAACTATAAATTAGACCAGGTGGGAACAGTCTGCCCTGGTCACCACAGCTGTTATAAATAAGTTTTGACCAGCTCCAGTCTTTTCTTAACACTTCTCAAGATTCAAAATACAGGGATAGAGTATCATGTTGTGGATTTAAATTCCCACCCTTTGTCTAAGGGATGGCAAGATATATTGATTAAAATTCGTTCTGACAATATCAAAATAGAGAAAAAATAACTCCACAAAAGGAAATTCAGTTGTTATTATCAAAGAAAGTGAAATGACTGTGAGTAACTAGAACCCAATAAATATGCAGTACACTATCTGTACTTGAAAAATCACAATAGTTTAAAAGTTTTTTAACTGTCTTCTAAATTGGGACTTTGGCACTCTGGACAGGTTTTAGAACTTATAATGTTACTGATTTTGTAATTACATGTTTATTTTCACTTTTACACATTTGGAAGTGTTCAAAATAATTAAATTTAGGTGGGTGTAGTTTTTATACAAAATATTTTTTAATCCTCTTTTAAATAAAGGGTTATAGTACTTTTTAGTTATAAATGCTTATAATCAAAATTGCCAAGAATGTATTAGTACAAAATGATGTTATTTTAAGAGAAATTTCTAGAGTTTTATACTCTTCTTAGAAATAATACAGTTCTATATGTTTTCTTTCTTTCTTTTTTTTTTTTTTTTTTTTGAGACGGAATCTCGCTCTGTCGCCCAGACTGGAGTGCAGTGGCATGATTTCGCGCCTCCTGGGTTCACGCCATTCTCCTGCCTCAGCCTCCCGAGCAGCTGGGACTACAGGCGCCCACCACCGTGCCTGGCTAATTTTTTTTGTTGTATTTTTAGTAGAGACGGGGTTTCACTGTGGTCTCGATCTCCTGACCTCGTGATTCACCTGCCTCGGCCTCCCAAAGTGCTGGGATTACAGGCGTGAGCCACCGCGCCTGGCCCAGTTCTATATGTTTTCTATTGATTCAGAAGGTCTTTCGGGTTTTGGTGCTACAAGAAAATGTGATCAGAAAAATGATTATACATTAAATTCATCATAATTGCTTAGAAAAGAAAGGTAGAAAATCACGACTATTGTGAGTCACTTATCCAAAGAATAAAACTAATATATACGGTAATGTCCTATACTCGAAAAATTATTCATTTATTTTTTTGAGACAGGGTCTCACTCTTTCACCCAGGCTGGAGTGCTGTGGCACAATCACGGCTCACTGTAGCCTTGAGCTCCTGGGCTCAATCAATCCTCCCACCTCACTCTCCCAAGTAGCTGGGACTACAGGCAAGAGCCACCATGCCTGGCTAATTATTTAATTTTTTTTTATAGAGATGGGATCTGCTTATGTTGCCTAGGCTTGTCTTGAACTCCCGGGCTCAGGCAGTCCTCTTACCTCAGCCTCCCAAAGTGTTGGGATTACAGGTGTGAGTCACCGTGCCCAGCTGAAAAATAATTTTTTGAAATGTAGAATGATATACGCAACATTCAAACTACTTTTACTATTGAGAAATAAATAACATGTTCAATTAATACATATACTAAATGATAACATGGATGTAACTAGAGTTTTAATGTTGTAAGAGAAAGGGAAAAATCAAACAAGACAAAGCGTAGGGATAGAAATAAAACAGAAATGGAGAGCAAACAAAAGGGAGGGCAGAAGTGGAAGCTGAAATTTCCACTTCCCATATCCCTCTTAACAGACCATAATGTCTTCAACCTATTCCTCTGTTCCTAAATTGGCCTGACATGCTTTCACCCTCTTACGACCTCTGCATTTGAGTTAAAACGTTCTTAGTCTTGAAAGTTACCCCTTGTTCCCACAGTTCCCTGTTCACTGCCATGAATCACCTACGTTTCTTCTATGTGAATCCTTTCTGTTTCAACTCTTTATATTTTGTAGTAGCCCCTTGAAATGGGCCCAAATCTCCTTTTTCTTTGACTTTTGGCCTACTGCCAGTATTATAAATCTCTCTCTCCTGTTTTCACTCCATCAACCAAACCACTTATGGGCAATCTGCTTATGGGGTGAATTATCTTCTGCCTGACCTCTAAATTGGCTGTCATCAATTAATTTATCAAATATTCACTAAGTTTAGATGTGGTATCAAGGTCTAGGCCCCCACCCCACTCCATAATCTCCCAGTCCACACTGAATGCCAGCAGATTTCTTGTGAGATTTGCCAACCAGTTGATTTTATTTAATTTCTTGCAATGGTTTCTACATTAAACTAGGGCCTAAGTGTTAGCATAGACTCCTATTTTTTTTTTTTTTGAGAATTGCATCAACTCTTTGAGGGGCCATGGATACATGAATTTATTGACTTTTTGAAAAAACTATTGAGCTAGGTATTCTTTGGGGCAGGAATGGAGGCAAGTATTAAGGTAATATGCCTGGAATTGAAAAGAAAGAATTTTATTCTAAGCTGCATTTCACAGATCTCCTGAAACGAAAAATGATACAATCTCTCAGAATGAATCCTTTCTTTTAGGTACTATAAGAAAAAGTGTCACAATCCCAGCAGGTAGAGTGGCCGAGGAGGGCAGACCACCTGAGGTCAGGAATTTGAGACCAGCCTGGCCAACATGGTGAAACCTGATCTCTACTAAAAATACAAAAATTAGCCGGGCATGGTGATGTGTGCCTGTAATCCCAGCTACTTGGGAGGCTGAGGCATGAGACTTGTTTGAGCCCAGGAGGTGGAGTCTGCAGTGAGCCAAGATCGCACCACTGCACTCCAGCCTGGGCGACAGAGCAAGACTCCATCTCAAAAAAAAAAAAGAAAGAAAGATAAAGTGTCACAAATGTAGACTGGACATTACTTGGTATACATTTAGTACAAATCCACTGAGAAGTCTATTTGGGTATTTAAAAAAACAGCTGAAACCTAATGAGATGTTTAAATTATGACAAGTTGAACTAGAGTCGAAGTATTATAGAATTAGCAACAGAAAAACTGCGGGAACTCTCAATTGTGATGGTGTGATCACAGATCAGTCACAGAGGTCTTCTGGCTGGGGTCCTTTGCTAAAATTCCTCCGACTACTTTCCTTAATATAAATTTACTACATTTCTATCTTACCTGAAGAGTTCTGTGCTTTAGTTGTGAGATACTCTTCTTGAAATTTGATTTATTATTTGTTTGATTGTGTCTCTCTCTTGAGAAGTTTCCTTTTAAAAGTATAAAAAATTGGCTGGGCGCAGTGGCTCATGCTTGTAATCCCAGCACTTTGGGAGGCCAAAGTGGGTGGATCACTTGAGGTCAGGAGTTTGAGACCAGCCTGACCAACATGGTGAAACCCCATTTCTACTAAAACTAGGAAAAAAAATTAACTGGGCGTGGTGGTGCACCCATGTAATCCCAGCTACTTGGGAGGCTGGGGCAGGAGAATCGCTTGAACTCAGGTGGCAGAGGTTGCAGTGAGCCAAGATCACGCCATTGCACTCCAGCCTGGGCAACAGGAGTGAAACTCCATCTTAAATAAATAAATAAATAAATAAACGAAGTAGAAAAAATTAAAACTGACAGGAAATCAGGAGTCGATTTCTATAATATGAGTTGGGTAAGGAATGCTGGATGCGGATAGGAGTGCATGCCATTCATGAGAGCCTGTTTTTGAGGCAAGGATGCTGTGTCAATAACTGTATGGGATCTTCCCAAGTTTGCAAAATGTCCCACTTGGTGATTTTACTTGATTTTGCGTCTTTTTACAATTTAAATATTTGGCTATTGCATGCAGTGGCTGTTGTGTCAAAATGTGTGGCAAATGCCCAAACCTCAAATCCCACTGCTTTCTGGCTCCTTCCCTCCTCCATTCTTCCCTCCTTTCCTTCCATAAACATTTGGAGAACACCTAGTTTGTGTCAGGTTTACATGCTAATCTGTGTGTCATTGGTGAGCAACACAGAAAGAGTCCCTGCCTTACAAGGAACTCATTATATTTTAATAACTGATTATGAAAAAGATAGATATTAAATAAAATTCCATAAATCAATAAATAGTAACAGACTGTAGCTGTTAAACAAAAACTGTTGAGTGCTTAGAAGGTACATTATAGATAGACTCCTGTATTAGGGTTCTCCAGAGGAACAGAACTAACAGGATTGCTGAATATATAAAGGAGGATTTATTAAGGAGTATTGAGTCACATGATCACAAGGTGAGGTCCCACTGTAGGCCATCTGCAAGCTGAGGGGCAAGGAAGCCAGTCCGAGTCCCAAAGCTGAAGAACTTAGAGTCCAATGTTTGAGGGCAGGAAGCATCCAGCATGGGAGAAAGATGGAGGCCAAAAGACTCAACCAGTCTAGTTTTTCCACATTCTTCTGCCTGCTTTTATTCTTGCCACACTGGCAGCTGATTAGACTGTGCCCACCCAGATTGAGGGTGGGTCTGCCTTTCCCAGTTCACTGACTCAAATGTTAATCTCCTTTGGCAACACCCTCATAGACACACCCAGGAACAGTACTTTGCATCCTTCAATCCTATGAAGTTGACACTCAATATTAACCATCACATCATTTTTTGGTACTGGAATGAGCCAGGCTCCTGTGGGTCGTTGAGTCTTTTCCACACTGGGTATTTGCTGTATTCTGAGGGCTCAGTTTAAAATCATTGCCTCAGGAAAGATGTCCAGAACATCTGAGTTTTATCATTTATAAACTTTTACACTATCCTGGTTACCTTCCTTAACATTTATTTAAATGGAGTTGATCATTTACTGATATAATTTTGTTTAATGTCTTACTCCCATTGGACTGCACTATGTCTGTCTTGTTCATATATATATCATTAATGCCTAGAAAGAGAACATGGTAGTTACTTGATAAATGCTTTTTTTCCCTTAAAGCAGAGATATTGGACTATGGTGACTGTGTTCTTTCTCCAATATCTGAAATGAAGAATTTCATGTGTCATTGTGGGTGTTTTCCAGCATCCATTCTATCCTTTTCCCTGTATATAATAGTCAGGTAACATGGGGGTGATCCCAGCATTAGAGGAGAGGGACTTACTAATCTATGCCAACAGGGCAATTTGATCATTCTTGCCACAGTGATAGATTCGGGATCAGGGATTTTCGGCTGGTTGGTTTATGATGCCCTCTTGGTCAGGGATTGGAGTGGCTTTGTGATTTAATCTGAAACAATAAGCTTCAAAGACAGATTTGCCAGAGCCTTCTGGGACAGAATCTTCCTCTTTGTGTCTGTTCTGGGTTGCAGATGTGAGGCCAAGGCTGCTGTCTCACTCATCATGAGCCTGAAGCATACACAAAGAGAGTAAGCCTGAGGGGAGTCCTAGCAGCATAACCAGACTGAACTGGCCCTGCTGGCCCTGACTCTGGCTTCTGCCCATCTCTACACTTTCTAGTGGCCCAAGGTGAGAAATAGCTTTAATTATTTATTCCAGCTTGAGTTAGGTGTTGTTGTTGTTGTTATTATATTTTTATTTCAGGATTTAAGTTCTTATTCTCCATTTACACTGGAGATCTCCTCTCACCCACACTTTCATTATCAAACAGGCAAAGAAGCAATATTAGGTAATGAGGAAAAACCACAGGAAATCCCAATCCTCACTTAGATAATACTTTACAAATTTTAGAATATGTTCATTTTAAATCTAGTATATTGAGCAAGATGAATTACCTAGGTTTCCCAAGAACAAAACAGTAACTTTGTTAACTATTCAGAGCTCTTGTGATTTTATTTATTAATTTTGTTTTCATTCATTGTGGTAAAATATACATAACATATGATATGGTTTGGCTCTGTGTCCCCACCCAAATCTCACCTCGAATTGTAATCCCTACAATCCCCACATGTTGAGAGAGGAACCAGGTGGGAGGTGATTAGATCATGGGGATGTTTTCCCTCATGCTGTTCTCCTGATAGTGAGTCAATTCTCAAGAAATCTGATGGTTTTATAAGGCAGGTTTTCCTCTTCTTGCTCTCTCTCTCTCTCTCACCTGCTGCCGTGTAAGATGTGCCTGCTTCCTCTTCCACCATGATTGTAAGTTTCCTGAGGCCTCCCTAGCCATGCAGAACTGTGAGTCTACTAAATATCTTTCCTTTATAAATTACCCCATCTAGGGTATGTCTTTATAGCATTGTGAAAATGGACTAATACAGGATACAATTTATCATTGTAACCATTTTTTTCCAGTAACTTTAAAAAATACTTAAAACTATTTTTCAGTAGCATTAGTACATTCACAATGTTGTGCAACTGTCACCAGTATCTATTCCCAAACATTTTCATTATTCCAAAAAGAAATACGGTACTCCTTAAACAATAACTGTCTGGTCCTTCTTCCCTTAGCCCCTGGTAACCTCTATTCTACTTTCTATCTCTGTGCATTTGCTTATGCTAGGTACGTCCTATAAGTATGATTGTATGATATTTGTTCTTTAGTGTAGTGTCTGGCTTATTACATTTCACATGTTTTCAAGGTTCATTCATATTGTAGCATGTATCAGAATCTCATTGTTTTATAAGGCTGAGTAATATTCCATTGTAAGTTTTCACCACATTTTGCTTTTTCATTCACCTGATGGAGACGGGTTGTTTTCACATGAAGGCTTTTGAATAATGGTACAATAATACATAATAGCAATAATGCTACAAATAATGCTATTTGAACATCAAACATGCAAATATCTGCTTGAGTACTTGCTTTCAATTCTTTGGGGGTATATATGCCTAGAAGTAGAATTGCTGAATCATTGATAAGTATATGTTCAACTTTTTAACGAGTCTTCAAGCTGTTTTCCACATTGGTTGCATCATTTTACATTACCACCAGCAATACAAAAAGGGTCCCTCCTTCCCCACACCCTGCCACCACCCTAATACTTGTTATTTTTTGTTCACTTAATTTTTTTGCTAATAGCCATTCTAATGAATGTGAAGTAGTATCTCACTGTGTGTTTTTTTTTTTAATAGCTTTACCAGTTAGCTAGAGAGAGGCTTACTCTTTAGCATTCAAAAGTATAGTCTTCTGAGTCAATATATCAGGGTTCAAATCCTGGCTCTGATAACCAGCAGACCCATTAGGGTCACCTTGGGATATTTATTCAATTTTTCTGTGCCCCAGTTTATTCACATGTAAAATGAGGATAATAATAGCAACCCATCTCATGTGGTAGTGGTATAAATTAAATACATTAACTTGATACAGTCTTGAGAGTTTCCTTTCTGTATCTTGAATTTGACGAGTATTTTTTCCTTTTTTTTTTTTTTTTTTTTTGAGACAGAATCTTGCTCTGTCACCCGGGTTGGCGTAATCTCAGCTCACTGCAAGCTCTGCCTCCTGGGTTCATGCCATTCTCCTGCCTCAGCCTCCTGAGTAGCTGGGACTACAGACGCCCACCACCACACCTGGCTAATGTTTTGTATTTTTAGTAGAGATGGAGTTTCATCGAGTTAGTCAGGATGGTTTCGATCTCCTGACCTTGTGATCCACCTGCCTTGGCCTCCCAAAGTGCTGGGATTACAGGCTTGACTAGTATTTTTTATTAGTCCTTTAGACCACTTCTGTAAATTGTCCAGAATTCCTAGTTGCTTATAGTAAGAAGAGTAATTTGGGTCCTCTCAGTCTGTATTGTTATTGATGCACCTTGATATTATTTCATTGAGGAACTCCCTTTCCACCATGCTGTGAGCCATCACTCAAGCACCAACTCTACTTTCTGTTAATGTTTTCTATTTTTTTCCTGTCAGCATTTTTTAAAGTCAAACTTTATTCTTTAGAGCAGTTTTAGGTTTACAACAATACTGAGCAGAAGGCATAAAGAGTTCCCATAAACTCTCATCCCTGACACAGCTACAGCCTCCTCCAATGTCAATATCCCCCACTAGGGTAGTACCTTTATTGTAATTGATGAACCTACATTAACAATGTCATTATTATCCAGAGTCCATAGTTCCCATTAGGCTTCACTCTTGGTGTTATATATTCCGTGGGTTTAGATAAATCTATAATGATGTACATGCAGCATTATAGTATTAGACAGAGTAGTTTCATTGCTATAAAAATACGTTGTGTTCTATTAATCCTGCAAATGCCAAAAACCACTGATGTTTTCACTGCCTTACTTTTGTATTATCCAGAATGCCATATATTTGGAATCATATAGAATGTAGCCTTTTCAGATTGTCTTCTTTCACTTAGTAATGTGCACTTATAGTTCCTCCATGTCTCTTCATGGCTTGGAAACTCATTGCTTTTTAGTGCTGAATAAAGTTCCATTGTCTGGATATACCACAGTTTATTTACTCATTCTACTGAAGGACAACTTGGTGGTTTCCAAGTTTTGGCAATTATGAACAAAGTTGCTATAAATATCCATGTGTATGTTTTTGCGTGAACATAAATTTTCAACTACTGTGGTTAAATACGAAAGAGCATGATTGCTGGATCATATGTAATAGTATGTTTATTTTTGTAGAAAATTGCCAAACTGTCTTCTAAAATTGCTGCACCAGTTTTCATTCCCACTAGCAACGAAGGAGTTTTCCTGTTGCTCCACATCCTTGACAGCATTGGTGGTTTCAGTATTTGGATTTTGGCCATTGTAATAGATATGTAGTGATATCACCTTGTTGTTTTAATTTGCATTTCCCTGATGACATATGATATGGAAAATCTTTTAATATACTTATTAATCATCTATCTTCTTTGATAAGGTGTCTGTTAAGTCTTTGGCCCAGTTAATAATCAGGTTGCTTGTTTTCTTTTTGTTGAGTTTTAAGTATCCTTTGTACATTTTGGCAATAGTCCTTTAGCAGATTTTTTTTTTTGCAAATATTTTCTCTCGGTCTGTGACTTGTCTTCTCATTCTCTTGATAATTTCTTTTGCAGGACAGAAAATTTTAATTTTAATGAAGTTCAGCTTAGCAATTCTTTCTTTCATGGATTGTGCCTTTTGTATTGTCTCTAAAAAGTCACTGCCAAACCCAAGGTCATCTGTATTTTCTTGTATGCCATCTTCTAGGTGTTTGGTAGTTTCACATCTTACACTTCTGTTTATAATCTATTTTGGGTTAATTTTTGTGAAGTGTGGAAATTGTGTGTCTAGATCCTTTTTTTTAAACATGTGCATGTCTGGTTCATCTGGCATCATTTGCTGAAAAAAAACAAAACCCAAAACCCTGTATTTTCTTCATGGTATTGCCTTTGACTCTTTATCAAAGATAAACTACTATTTATGTAGTTCTATTTCTGGGTGCTTCTGTTTTGTTCCATTGACCAGTTTGTCTGTTGTTTTGTCCATGCCACATGGTCTTGCTTAATGTAGTTTTATAGTAAGCCTTGAATTCTGATACTGTCACTTGTCTGACTTTATTCTCGTTTTTCAATATTTTGTTAGCTATTCTGGTGTTTTGCCTCTGTATAAACTTTAGAATCAGTTTGTCAATATCCACAAAACAACTTGATGGGATTTTTATTGAAATTGCATTCAATCTCTAGATCATGTTGGGAAGAACTGATCTTGACAATATTGTCTTCCTATCCATTTTTAGTTCTTTGATGTCTTTTATCAGAATTTTATAGTTTTCCTCATATAGGTCTTGTACATGTTTTGTTAGATTTATAATTAAGTATTTTATCTTTTGAGGCTAATGTAAATGGTATTGTGTTTTTAATGTCAAATCCTACTTATTCGTTGTTGGCATATAGGAGAGCAATTGACTTCTGTATGTTAACCTTGTATTCTGCAAACTTGTTATAATTACTTTTTAGTTCCAGAAGTTTTCGTTGTTTTTGTTTTGGTTTTGCTTTTCTACATAGATAACCATGTCCTCTATCAAAAAAGACATTTTGAATTCTATCTTCCCAACTGTATAGATTTTATTTCTTTTACTTGTCTTATTGCATTAGCTAGGATTTCCAGTACAATGTGGAAAAGCAGTGGCAAAGTGTAGCATTCTTGCCTTGTTCCTGATCTTAGCAAGATCTCAGTCTATATGGTTATCAGTAGCTTCTAGTTTGTCATCATTAAGTAGGATGTTAGCTGTATATTTTTTTGTAGATAAGTCCTAGTTTACTGAGAGGTTTTTTTCATGAATGGGTGTTAGGTTTTGTCAAACGCTTTTTCTGTATCTATTGTTATAGTCATGTAACTTCTTCAGTCTGTTGAGATATCGGATTATATTAATTGATTTTCAAATGTTCCATCAACCTTGCATAACTGGGATAAATCCCACTTGGTCCTGGTATGTAATTTTTCAAATACATTTTGATTTTGATTTGCCAATTCCCCACTTTATCTCTGATAACTTTCCTTGCTCTGAAATCTGCTGTATCTGAAATTAATATAGCTACTTCTCCTTTTTTTATTAGTGTTAGCATGGTTTATCTTTCCACATCTACTTATTTTTAATCAATATATGTCTTTATATTTAAAATGGGTAGCATATAGTTGGTTATTGTTTTTTGATCCACTCTGACAATCTCTGTGTTTTAATTGGTATATTTCAATTATTAGTGTTCAGTGTTTATTGATATAGTTAGATTAATATCTACTATCTTCATTACTGTTTTATATTTGCTGCCATTATTCTTTGTTCCTATTTTTGTCTTCTTCTGTTTTTATGCTTATTTTGGCTTTAATTGAGTATTTCACATGATTTTGTTTTTTCCTTTCTCATACCATATATATATATATATATTTACATTTTGTTGTTGCCCATGAGTTCACAGTATGCATTTACAACTAATCCAAATATACTTCTTTGTGGGTAGTGTAAGTGCCTTATAATAACAAAATAATTCGAATTTCTCCCTTCCATCCCTTGTATCATCACTGTTTTCATTTTACTTATACATTTTATTTATGCATAAGGATACATAAGTACATACACACATGTAATTATGGTTATTATAATTACAACTTATAAATAATATATATTAATATATATCAATTATGTATGAGTTTGTATTATGTATGTACAACTATATTGAACATATATCATTATATATCAATATTTGCATATAATTATATATAATATAGTTATATATTTCAATTTATAAAACACATATAAAAACACATGTAATTGAATACGTTGTTTCCATTATGATTTTGAATAATCTGGTATCTGTTCACTCAATTAAAAATAAGAAAAATAAAAGTTTATATTTTACCTTATTCTTTCTCCAATGCTCTTCTTTTTTGTGTGTTGATCCAAGTTTCTGACATATATTATTTTTCTTCTCTTTAAATAACTTCTTTCAACTTTTTTTTGCTAGGCAAGTCTACTGGCAACAGATTTCCTCAAGTTTTGTTTGTCTGAAAAGTCTTTATTTCTCCTTCACTTTTGAAAGAAAATTTTTCAGGGTACAGAATTCTAGTTTGGTAGTTGTTTTGCCCTCAACGCTCTAAATATTTCATTCCACTCTCTTATTGCTTGTGTGGTTTCTGAGGATGAGTCAGATGTTATTCTTGTCTTTGCTCCTTGGTAGATAAGGTATTTGTTTCCTCTGATATCTTTCAGAATTTTTTTTATCAGATAACAAATAGAACCCAAATAAAGAAAAGATTTTTGTTATTTTATTTTTTGTAGAGACAGGGTCTTGCTCTGTTGCCCAGGCTGGTCTTAAATTCCTGGCCTTAAGTGATCTTCCCACCTCAGCCTTCCAAAGTGCTGGAATCACAGACATGAGCCACCATGCCCGGCCAAAACAGGATTTTTAAAAGATAAAATTGGGTGAATTATGCAGTCACCTACTAGTTATATGAGGAAGGATTCCATGAGGGCCTATTTACCCATCAAAACATAGTTTTCTTACTGGCCTTCTTATTGCCTTGTACCCTATCTGGCCTATTATTCTAATAATCAGAGTCTGAAATAACAGAAGTGATCAGACATTATTAAAGTACTCTTAAATTAGCTTGTCTTGTTAACTCTTCTTGAAATGGAGGAATTTGAGGGTATAATGCATGCAAGAAAAATATTTTCATGGTTACAATCATATTTTTTGTATTTTTCTGATACAAACTACTCTTAGCAAAAATGTGTTTTATTAGATTATGTTATTTGACAAAATTAACTTACCCAGGAAGCATATCCCTGTGGCTCATGGAGAATTACAAAACAGTGAAGAATCATCTATTGCCTTTGCTTATATTAATGAGAAATGGACATGAAATCATTCTTAGGAACTTTCCTGGCATAGATAGCCCTAAACTCCAGTTTCAACTCAACCCGCTATCTCATATTTCATCCTTTCAAAGACTTTTTCTTTTTCTCTTTTCTGCCAATTTTTATGCTGTTTTCAGATTGTCAATTTACTGATGGCCAAAACTCATCATTATCCCTTTCATTTCCAGAGGCCTAAGATAATAAGCTTTTAATCCCAATTCTAGACAGAGTCTACAAGATATACAGCAACATTGGCATTTCATTTAATAGTACAAATTACTTCGAATCTTGTCTTCATTTTCCTCTTGTTATTGGTACTACTAGAAATCAGATATATTACAGACAAAAGCAGGTCTTTGGGGAAGATTTTGGATGCAACAGTGTTTGGTGGGGTGATATGGGTCCTTTTGTGAACTAAGTAAGGTCATTAAAAACAGGTGACAGACAACTACATTTAGACTGAATACTTCTAAGGAATCGAACTGAGAATAAATGTCCATAAGCTGCCTCATTCTTGGGCATAAAATAGCACTATACATACACACATAATTTTTAAGAATAACAATTAACAAATAGTGTTACATTTGTTCTATGCCTGTTAGATATACTGTAAAGCAAGTCTTGCAGGCAAGAACCATATGTCATATTCATTTTGAATCTTGCATGCCTAGTAAAGAACCTTGTACATGGTTGGTCTGAATACATGCTTAACTAAATAAATTAAGGAAAGAAATTATGTGTGAAATTCAAATAAAACTTTATTGCTTTTAGAGTCAGAATGGTGTAATTAAATAATGTTAAGCACTAACACGTTGAAGTGGTATTTCACTTTGAAAAAAAATTATTTCAGTTAGCTGATTTGGAAACTGCATGTTTCCTTTTAGCAAGGTGAAGTAGAGGCTTAGGTAACAATAGGTGGAGTCTTTTCACAACCCAACTAAATAATTTAAAATAATATAAATAATTTAGGCCCACCATACTACCTTTTCCTCATTTATAGCATTGCATTTATCAAAGTATCTGAATAATTGCCATGGGTTTTGTTTTGTTTTGTTTGTTTTGTTTTTTGAGACCGAGTCTCGCTCTGTCACCCAGGCTGGAGTGCAGTGGCGCAATCTTGGCTCACTGCAACCTCTGCCTCCTGGGTTTAAGCGATTCTCCTGCCTCAGTCTCCCAAGTAGCTGGGACTACAGGCATGTGCCACCAAGCCCGGCTAATTTTTTGTATTTTTACTAGAGACGGGGTTTCACCGTGTTAGCCAAGATGGTCTCAGTCTCTTGATCTCATGATCTGCCCGCCTCGGCCTCCCAAAGTGATTGCCATGATTTTAAACTCAATTTACCAGTGTAAACACAGTCTTATTTTGCTCACCAAATTAGTTTGGCCTACTTTTATATTTGTCATCATTTTTCCACTGCTACCAGCAAACATTTATTGTGTGCTTACTGTGTACAAAGTAGATGAATACTCTGATGCTGGTAGGGAAAATGCATCCCATTCAGAAAGAAGTTTACCACATGGACATAATTTAAAATAAAAGCATGGAGTAGCTTTTTGACAATTTATCTGTTATATAAACATTTTGAAAAGACTAAAAATGTTAGGGGCTAAAGGAAATGCTTATATAAATTGTTAAATCAACTTGATGAAATATTTGAAGATACTCTAGCAACTTGGCAACTGATCATGATATTTAAGCTATTGTGATAGCTATAAAACTGTTTGAGTATGGAGGAGAATAGTCAAGGAAGACAGGAAAAATGTACATAGTACTAGCCTAGTTGAAATATTTCTTCTTAATTGCTTAAATGTTGAAACAGTTATATAGTTTAAATAATGAAAGGTATAATCTGTTGAGATATAACCTTAATCCTTAAAGAGCTTGGCTTATAACTTAACTGCAGAGAGATAGTAAGTACACTTATGCATGGAAAAATAACTCATGCCCTAGGATTTCTGACATCAGAGTTGAAGGAATACCATGGACAATAAGAATTTCAGTTCTAACATTTTTCTTCTATGCTGGCATTTCCATCTTCTGAGATATTGACAAGATGGTCAATTCAGAGTCCATTAGACACAGGAAACGTATCACATGAAGAATAGCATCCCTAGTGCATTACTCCGTCATTTCCACCTCGTTTAGTTTCCATCTACAAAGCCATTTGGTGCTTCTATTACACAGTGACTGATTTTCCAATTTAAACCACATTCATTCATATTTTATTTAGTTTTGCTTTGTTATAAAAATACTCTAGAATAAGACTTAATGATTACCACTAATTACATTTTTACAAAAACTTCACTTAATTCTTCTGAAGTTTACATTTGCATAGGGAATTGGGAACATCTTAATTCAGTTTATCTTCTGAATAATTGTGAGTAAACTATTCTGGAGAAAATATGAGTGTAATCATTTTAGAAAGGGTCAATTTTCAAGTCTGTCCTTGATGACTGTGTATAGTTAGACCAGAAAGCTAGTGGATCAAGATCATAGGCTGTTTCTGTGTGGCCAAGTTAGGTTTGGAAAGGTGCTTGTAGTCTGTGCCCTGCTTATATATAAGTTGTTGATCATACTAATGCTGTGGGCTAAATTGTGTCCCCTAAAATGTATATGTTGAAGCCCTGACCCCCAATGTGATCGTCTTCGGAGATGGGTCCTTTGAGAGATAATTAGATTTAGATAAAGTCATGAAGCTGAACCCTCATGATGGGATTAATGTACTTATTAGAAGAAACTCCAAAGCACTTACCTCCTCTTTTTCTCCCAGCCAAGAGAGGACCAAGCAAAAAGGTGGCCGTCTATGAGCCAGGAAGAGATTCCTTAACAGGAACCAATGATCATGCTGGCATCCTGATTTTCAAATTCCAGCCTCCAGAACCGTGAAAAACAAACAAACAACAAACAAATTTCTGTTGTTTAAGCCACCCAGTCTATGCTGTTTTGTTATAGCAGCCTGACTAAGTGTTAGGATACCACATCAGTGGCTGAAGGTCATATTCCAATGGCCAGTGTCTCTAACTTGTTGTTTGAGGACTTTCTCTGAAACCAAAGGTTTCAACTCAGCTTGAGGTCTTGGAAGTGTCAAGAAACTCACCAATGCATTCTCCACCCTCAGCAGCTCTCAACTACTGGCTGTAGCATTTGACTCCTGGCTTCTGGAAAAGAACTCTAGGGGTGTATTCTAAATTGTTTATCACACCCGTTGGTAGCTGGCTTCATGACACAGCCTTTTGGGGCTGCTTTCTCTTTGTGGTCACATCCTTATTCCCTGAGAGAGGTTTCCTGTATCTCCCAGATAAACTACCAGCACTTGATTTTTGCTCAGGGTCTGGCTTGTTGGAACACAAGACAATGCTGAAGGTCTTACTTTGTAAGGCATCTTGTTTGTGTGATAGGATATAGCCAGTTGCAGGGGAGATATTGCGGGGGTCTGGAAATGTCACTAGGGTATTAGCAATGCTGGAAAGAGATTGAAGTGCAGCTTTAATCCTGGTAGATAACAGTGTTTCTCTCCTACGTCAAACACTCAGGCAACACATGCATGTTTGCATTGAATGTATGTTTATTTTTACAATTGTTAAAATAAAATCTGGTCTGCAAAAGCCTCTGTACTCATACACTTGAATTATTGCATATGAACTGCAACCTGACTTAGTATGTAAACAAACAGAAAACCTAATTTAGGAATGTGCTTCTGTAAGAAAAGCTAAGTCTCAGCAAACACAGCAGCTCTACTTCAACCATGCATAGGCAGCCAATTGTTCAAATTGCTTTCAAATAAGGCAAATGCTGAGCTGTCACCAATCCAGCTGTTTCCGGGCCTCACTTCTTTTTTTTTTTTTTTCCTTTGAGGCAAAATCTCTCTCTGTTGCCCAGGCTGGAGTGCAGTGGTATGATCTCGGCTCGCTGCAACCTCCGCCCCCCAGGTTCAAGCTATTCTCCTTCCTCAGCCTCCTGAGTAGCTGGGATTACAGGCACCCACCAATACCCCTGGTTAATTTTTGTATTTTTAGTACAGACAGGGTTTTGCCATGCTGGCCAGGCTGGTCTTGAACTCCTGACCTCAAGTGATCCATCCGCCTTGGCCTCCCAAAGTGCTGGGATTACAGGTGTGAGCCACCATGCCCAGCCTCTGTGCCTCACTTCTGGTTTTCATGCATCATATTCCTTTTTTTCTGCCTATAAATCTCCTCTGACCACGTGGCAGCCCCAGAGTCTCTCTGAATCTGTTCTGATTTATGGGACTGCCTGATGCATGAATCATGTTTTTTGTCTTCCTCAATTAAACTCTGTTAAATGTAATTTCTCTAAAGTTTTTATTTAAACAGATCTGGTATCAGAAGTGAAATTTGAAGTAAAACTTTGGTGGCCCCCAGGAACAGCAGGGGACCAGGTGAGGTGCCCACAGAGCCAATTTTTCTCACTGCTCTCTTGTTTGTAAACTATAAGTCATGGGTGAGTTTTCTCTGAGATTCTGAAGTCCACTAATGTGTATTCTGAGCTCTTTTAATTTATTTGAGCAATATTTAATTGCATTGGATCCAGGATTAGATTAGATTTGACAATTGACTGGATTGGATTTGCTTAGAGGCCTTGGACCTCAGGCAGGTGCATTTTTGATAATGGGTTTGTCTCAGTTCAAACTGTCTGGGGCTCCACCTTCTGGGATTCTAGTTCATTTTAGGTATAGAAATTATGAGCCCAGAATGTATGGATTTTTAGAAAAACAGGTTAATCTTACTAGAGAAAACTTAGAATTAATATGGCCACAATGGAGAAGTTTTAAATTGGATAAAATGCTTTGTGAGGCATATAAGAAAAAAGGATTAAAGAATCCTGAAAACACAATGGAATGTATTCTTTAATTGGTATATGGAGACATCTAAAAGACTATCCAAATCAAAAATTGCTGCCTTAAAATATATTTATTTTTTGCAAAAAAGCAAATGAGAAGCTTAAGTAACAGACCAAGAACATGACCAAAAAGGGCTATACAGTGACCAAACCAACCCAACTATCTCTTTTCTATCCATTTCTACCTATATACTCTGAGCCCATTCCTAAATTACCATGTCACAATGAAGATGATGAAAACAGAAAAATTAAACAAGATATGCCTTACAAAGTAAGGCATAAAAACTTTTTATTTTTATTTTATTCTTATTTTTTTAATTTTATTTTTCCATAAGTTATTGGAGTACAGGTGTTATTTGGTTATATGAGTAAGTTATTTAGTGGTGATTTGTGAGATCCTGGTGCTTCCATTACCTGAGTAGTATACACTGCACCGTATTTGTTGTATAAAGTAAGACCTTCCGACCTATTGTCAGGTGCTATTATAAAAGCAGACAATGTTTTTTTTTCTAGTGCCCTGGTTGTTTGCAATAAGGCAGACAACTCGGGGTAAAGAATTTCTTGTTCTAAGACCTCTTGGTTGGAACTTATAGTAAGGATGAGAAGGTCTCTTTGGCTTTGTCCCTTGTAACTGTTATAATTGGAGAGACATAAGCTTGTTAGCCTTTTGGGCTTGTTCTTGCCCTGGAGTCCTCACAAAATGTTCAGCTAAAGTCACCCATTCAGTCATATCTGTAACTTCCTATCTCAGTTTGTGTTTTTTAATTAAACTGCTAAGTTCAAGACAGAGTCCATTTATAAATAGAGCAGTTAATGTCATTCCAATCCCTGCAGGAAATACTTTTTGTTGTATGTTGATTCCTCCTTTTTTTTGGTCTACAAGATTGTATGATGAGACAATCAAATTTTTTTGTGGAAAAAGCTTAGGAATTGAATCTAAAAGGCTTTAGCAATTTTTTTCTAGCTCCTTTTGGCCCTTCTTATGAAGAGGTTTTCGAAAGGTCTTTAATATCCTCCTCAGGTTTGTCCAGTTCCACTGTTGCCATCCATTTTCAGATGTTGCCAGGCCCCAAGGTCAAGTAAATAAATTGGTAAAGGTCAGGGAATCCTGGGTCATAACCTCCTATGAGAATTCTAAATTTCTCAGTAAATTTTTGAGGATTTTCCCTTGAATCAGGGAAGTCCTTTACAATGGCTCTAAGCTCAGTTTTAGACCATGAAGTGTAGACAATTGCAGCAGGAAGGCCTGACTTTTTTCAGAAGGTCTTACTTTGTAAGGCATCTTGTTTAATTTTTCTTTTCTCATCATCTTCATTGTGAAAGGATAATTTAGCAAAAACATTAGTGGTACTAACCTAAATTGTACTTAATAGTACCTCACAATGGATCAGAAGGTCTTACTTTGGTACTTACCTAAATTGTAAGGTACTATTTGAAAGATAGTACCTTACAATCCTAATGCTGTCTATCAAACTTCAGTAAGAGCAATTTTAGCATCAACTAATGAACAGTAGCAAAACTAACAAAAGATTAATCAAAAGTGCTTTAAAGGGAGCAGTACTGGCTCATATTCTGCCAAGTTTCTGGCCACTCAGGACCTGGCTACAGGGAAAGTAGAATCAAACCAGCAGGTGCTCTGGACCCAAGCTCTCACACTGTGGCTCGCTTTGCTCCTGTGGTCCCTGGCAGCCCATGGTCCCCTTGGCACTTCCAGGCCCCCGTGGGATGTGGGTGGAGCCCTAGGAGCCAAGGGGCCACTCAGAAAAGGCTAGAACTTGGCCTTGCAGTCAGTCGGCTTCTGCCTATTGTGGTCATGTTCTTTCCAGAGTGCCTGGAGCGCTCTCTCAGTGGACGCAGTGGCCATCAAGCCTTCCTGGACCATTTTCTCATAGTAGATGACCTCCCTGGTTGAGATTGCAGTGAGTCAAGATCACACCACTGCACTCCAGCCTGGCGACAGAGGGAGACTCCATATCAAAAAAAAAAAAAAAAAAAAAATCTCCCTCTGAAAATTGGAAGTGTCTTTCTTCAATTCCTGGGCCAGGTCTTGGGCCATTTTTCTTGTAGTGGTTGCCGGTCTGACGCTCATGGTTCAAGTTTTCATACAGCTTGCGAAGTCTCTTGTCAGGGTTCAGGTAGGAGGAGGACACATACTGCCTGGACCTTGACAAGAGACTCCTGATGAGGCCCCATCATGTGTTCTTGGTGTAGTTCAGGCAGAGTAGGAAGCATCATCAACAGCTATCTGAGCTCTCTCTCCAGCTCTGGACTTGCATCCTGCAGAGAGTCCTGCCGCCTGAGCAGATCTTGGATTTGTGCTGTGAGTTCTGTGCTCCTTTGGATTTCTTCCCACAGTGGCATGCCTGCTTCTTCAATCTCCCCCTCAGGACATTTGAAGGACACACCTGAGTCACCATCATCACCCACAGTCTTCACAGGGACTTGTGGCCAGAATGCTGAGGGACCACCATGTCCTGCTTCCCTGTTCCCCTCCACTTCCAAGTCCCCATCTTCCACGTGGTCTCTCCCACCCTCAAATAGATGCAGGATGCCTGGTGAGGTGTGGGCCAGGGAAGCCACTCCAACATTTGCAGCCTGGTCCATTCCTGCCTTGACCTCTTCTGGCCTTTTCTTCTTTGCCTGCAAAGGTTGCTTCCATCTTGGAATTTCTTGGTCGGGTAGCTCTGCAAGTTGCTGACAGTCCAAGATGTCATTCAGGTTGTCCATGGTTTGCCCCTGAAGATCCTCTCCACTGTGCTGTGAAGTGTGCAGAACGTGCTTTGCATCAGTCACTTGGGGAAGTTCAGGAGGCCTGCTTTCTTTTGCTGTTTTCAGGAGCTCACCTGAGTCCCGAAGGGAACACCTGCTCATTTCATTTGGAATCCTCAAGTAGAGGGTTTGGGGCAATCAAGAACTAGCCTCTGACATGGACAACATGAAGCCACCAGTGGCCTGAGGTGCTAGCCATATCTTGTCTCTGGCCTTTCTGTTGACTTCATGCTGTGCCAAATCCCTTTGGGCCGGCTCACCACATGTCATCTCCTGACCATAAAGGCCACCACAGCAGTGCATGCTTGGATCACCGGGTATCCATAAGGTTCCTGGCACTAGTCCCAGGACTCTATATTAGTACTACTGTCCACAGGTGGGCCAACAGCAGCTGAGTAGGCATTTCGTGGTAGGCAGCAGGCCCTCTGTGGCTCCCAAGGGCTCTGCAGCTCTGCCTTCACTTGTCACTGACCTGTGAGCCACAGCTCACCACTCACAACCCTGTGGGATATTCCACCTCTAACACGAACAAGGGCCCACCAACCAGCGTAGGCCATCCGTTGAGCTGAGGTGAGGGGAGGCACCCCGTGTGCTAGAAAACTATGTCCCTGATTTTGCTGTGCGAATAGAAGGTGACATTACTTATGCAGTTCCTTGGGGGAGTGGAAACAGTTCATGGCAGTTCCTAGATCAAGCCTCTCCAGGCCCCACTTGGCTCTACAGGACAGCTAGAGGGTCAAAGCAGGCTGTGCCACAGCCCTGTGTCCACACAAGATCCTCTCAGGACAACGTGGTGGCCAGTCCCTATTGGGACTCATTACCCCCGTTTCAAGTTTCCTTCTGCTGCAAGGAAGCCTGGTCCCACCTACAAAGAGGCTGTCTACCTTGCTGGATTGAGCTTCTTGAAGGGACTATGTTTTCTTAGTCTCTGTATCCCCAATAACTCACCAGTAGCCAGTATACACTAGGGGCTTAGTCGTCATTTGCCTTGTTTTTTTGTTGACTCTGCTCTACTCTTACTTAGGACATATCACTTTCCTCTCTTGACTCCATATTCAGATCTGTGAATAAGAGTAAGTGGGTAAAGGCCCCTCTAGCTTTAAAACCTCTCCAATATAGAGAGGGTTTCTGGTTCTGAAACCAGAACCAGGAGCTAAGGAATGCTGAAGGCAGCATTTTTGCTGGCATGATGGATAAACCCTACAGATCTGGCTATAGGGTGATACCTGGCCACTTGAATGCCTCTGCAGAATTTGACCCTAGTTTTCAAATTAGACCCAAGATGATATTTAGTGTTGGTGGCTTTGTGGTATTTTTGCTTTCTTTTTTTTGAGACTTCCTTTTTTTGAGACCTACAGAGGTTTCTGCCCTGGAATCCTGCTCCCCACAGGCACAGCTACAACATGCTCCAGTCCTACTCTTTCCAAGAATATAGGCCATGGGACCGCCAGGACCCCGCTTTCTTGGACTCTGCAGTCTGTGTGGGCAGCAAGGCCGAAGTGGTGAGAGTCGCCCTGGTGGTGAGGGCTGAGAGCAGAGTAGTTGCGTTAAGCAGCGTCCTGGCCACCAGTGACGAGCAGAGTGGCTCAGCTTCTGTCTTCGCCTTGGAGTTGCCATCTTGTCATCATGAGCTCTTCCCCAAGGACTTGTTTTTTTGTTTCCCTTTGCCTGGGTGGCAATGGTGGCCTCTTTCGCCCTGCCAGGGACTAGGCATAGTGAGGGGAGGGGCAGCCGATGGGCCTGAGGTGGGTGGGTAGCCTGTGGCCTCTGGTTATGGCCTGCTGCAGCCCAGACATCTCCTCAGGCCCTCCCTGGCTCTGCTTCAGGCCTCCACCTCCGCCACCTCTGGGGGCCCGGACTGCATCCCAAGACTTACTTCTAAAACTAAAAGGGCACATACAATTCTCCTCAGAGGGAGAAATAATGTTAGCGTTTCCTGTCTCTCCTGAACCAGAACTGTTATGATCTCTGTGGCAGAAATTGATAAGATCAAAACTCAGGCCTGTGATACCTCTGACCTTTCTAAAATACCTGAATGTTTATGGACTTCTTCCTCAACTGATACAGGAAGAATTAAATGTGTGGAACCTATAAAAGTCCAAATAGACCATTCATAACCTTTGCCTAAGTTACCTCATTATCCATAAAAACCCAAAGAAATTCAAGGGCTGTTGCCAATTATAGAATATTTAATTAAACAAGGACTTATAATTCCATGTTTTCATCCTTCTAACACTCCAGTCCTTCCAGTTTTTTTTTTCTTTTTTCTTTGTTTCTTTTTTTTAAAAACAAACAAACAAACAAATGAGGTTAGACATTTGGTTAAGATTTATAGGTGTTAGCAGTGGCAAATTCTTATGGTCTGCAGCAACCTCAATTCTTTCCTCCTTGGAAGAAAGAATTTGACCGACAAACATAAGGCAGAGGGAGAGACTGAGGCAAGTTTTAGAGCAGGAATGAAAGTTTATTAAAAATATTTAGAGCAGGAATTAAGTGAAGTAAAGTACTCTTGAAAGAGGGTCTTTTCCTTGGGAAGACAGTCATGATCAGGCTTTTAACCAAATAAAATAGGCTTTACAACAGCCCTATTTGATTTAGGACTTCCAAATTACACTAAACCTATTACCTTGTTTGTTCATGAACATAACAAATGAAGCATTAGCAGTTCTTACCGAAGAACAGAGGGGGAAACATAGGTCCATTTCATGGTATAGCCTGCAACTAAACCTAGAAGCTAAGGCGTATCCCAGTTGCTTAGTAGCAGTAGCAGCAGCAGCTAAGTTGGTAGGTGCTTCATCTGAATTGGTTTTAGGGGATGCACTTAATTTACAGTATGCTGTGGAAAGTCTTAAATTTCAATGAAACTCAGCCTTTTTCAGCAAGTTGACTAATATGAAATACTTCTCCTGTCTCCTAATCTTTACCTAAACACTGCAGTCTACTTAACCCTACTCTAACGCTGTCTCTCTCTTTTTTTTTTAACACGGTGAATAATTTCTTGTTTTCCTCCTGAGTCATATAATATGCTCTCATATATAATATAGCTCACCCAGACAGCACAGGCTTCGTTGTCATCAGGCTATAAGAGGGGCTGTTTATTTGGCTTGTTTATTTTGGGTGCTACAGTCTTAACTGCAGTTGTCATTAGGGAAGCATAGAGGGTACATACATGACCCAGTCATACCACTTGCTAAAATATTGTCATATTTCTGAACTGGTTGCTAAAAGGCTGCTTCCTTGATACTCCTAAGTATTCTTCCTCCCCTCCTGTATTAGTCCATTTTCACACTGCTGATTAAAACATACCCAAGACTGGACAATTTACAAAAGAAAGAGGTTTAAGGGACTCACAGTTCCATGTGATTGGGAAAGCCTCACAATCATGGCAGAAAACAAAGGAAAAGCAAAGGCACATCTTACATGGATGACAACAGGCAAAGACAGAGTTTGTACAGGGTAACACCCCCTTATAAAGCCATCAGATTTCGTGACACTGATTCATTATCATTAGAAAAGCATCGGAAAGACCTTCCCTCATGATTCCATTACCTCCCACCAGGTCCCTCCCACAACATGTGGGAATTCAAGATGAGATTTGGGTGGGGACACAGCCAAACCATATCACCTCCCTTCTCCCCTCTCAAGCTGTCTAGATTTTCTCATCACTCAGATCTGATGTTAATGCTGACATATAATTTTTAATCTCAGCACTGTGTATAGGACAAGAAAAAATGGGAGCTTTTTTGTTTTTTTTCTTGAGATGGAGTCTCACTCTGTTGCCAGGCAAGTGCGGTGGCATGATCTTGGCTTGCTGCAACCTCTGCTTTCTGGGTTCAAGTGATTCTCCTGCCTCAGCCTCCTGAGTAGCTGGGATTACAGGTGACCACCACCACATCTGGCTAATTTTTGTATTTTTACTAGAGACGTGGTTTCACCATGTTGGTCAGGCTGGTCTCGAACTCCTGACCTCGTGATCCACCTGCCTGGGCCTCCCAAAGTGCTGGGATTATAGATGTGAGCCACCACACCTGGCCCAAAATAGGAGATTTTTCATGTAGGAATTTTAAGGGTAACCTTATAATTAGTTTAAATGACTGAGCCCACACAAGGAAATAGGCTTTATTTTTACTTATAAATTAAGCTTATTTATTTATTGTTATCAATTAGCTAAAACATGAATATATATGTGAGTATATATATATATATACACACACACACGTTCACACATATATGTATACACAACGCATACATACATAATCATATATGTGTATATGTAAAACAAATATCTAACAGATATAACCAATGGGTAACTCCATATTGTCTCTGCCTTGGTCCTACTTTTGCTGACCTGATCCTGTGTCACCATCCTCTGAACCCGTTTTTAATATTACCATAGTGTTGCTTGTTTTAGTCTCCTCTAAATACACATATAGACAAGTGTAGCTTTAGCTTAATCTTCTCAGCTGCTGGGATTCAAACATGTCTGGCCACCTGTGGCAGTCGAGTGGTGTGGCCCCATCAGGGAGCATAGTACTGATATAGGCAAGGGGCTTAGTAGATTGCTGAGCTTCATCTAAACACGTCTTCTTTGTTCTGATGACTCCTGTGAATATCTGAGCAAAAATGACACATAGGAAGATTCTTTCTCCTTTATTAAAGTTCCTAGGATGCATCTGAAGCCTGTTATCCTAGGAATGAGTTTTCTATCCACTATCGATTTCTGTCTGAAACTTTTCTTTGTGACCTTTGATGTATGCCGTGCCCATGAGAAGAGACTGTAGGATCTGGAGAGTAAAAGAACAATTTCTGGGACTGACAATAATCTGAAAAGAGTCATTTTTGGAGAATAGTTAATGGATGCTCAGCTTAATACCTGGGTGATGGGATGATCTATGCAGTAAACCACCATGGCACACATTTACCTATGCAACATACCTGCATGTCCTGCACATGTACCCCTGAACTTAAAAGTTGAAAAAAAAATGGAGTCATTTTCGGTATATAAAACTTAGAGCATTTCTTTTGTTTTAATGGAAAATGTTTCTCTTGATGTAGTGACCTCTTAGTTTCCTCTGTTAGATTACGTCAAGTCCATGGTGTGTATGGTGTACTTTCAACTGCAGCATTTTACTTAATTTCTCCAATATCAATGTGAGTTAGAATGTTAGAAATATGTTTTACATTTACAGATGAGGAAATTGAGGTGCAGGCTGTATTTAGCCTTAGCAATATAAATGGCCAGATTAATACCAGCAGCAGCAGCAACGAAAGCTTAAATGTTGTGTAAAGGCATTACTTCCTTGAGTCTCCTGGAAGAAATACAGAGCCTTGCAGCCCTAGCTAAAAGTAGGCGATTTACATGAAAAAGGACGCCCATAGGTTAAGACTTTGCAAATGATTGGCTGTTTGTAAAATGTGACTTTAAAAATGATTCTGGTGACAAAGCATCTGTTTCAGTCCTAATTATATGCTTCTGGCTTTCATCATTTCTCTTTATTTTTTACCTCCTCATCATCATACTACATTTAGCTATTTTTTTCTTGCTGTTTTTTTCTGCTTATTTTCATTCTTGCCTCAGGAGAGATCACATACCTACAGCACTTTATTATTTGGCTTTCTAGAATGCCATCTAGAAATCACTATTCTCTTCCCTCTTTGTACTTTATTTCTATTATATGCACAGAAGACATTTGGAATTCATGGGCAAGATCATGGGGATGATTTTTCAATCATACCTTATTCAATTTTGAGTGCCCTGGAGCATCTAGCATGGTGTTATAGAGGCAAGTGGTACATTCTTGTTGCATGGACACTCAAAGGAGAGGAGAACAAGACCAGAAATAAGAGTTTACACGCTTAAAAATGAAAGCAAAAATACAGGCGTGACCATGATAAAAAGAGAGAAAAAGATTTATAAAAAATGTATTCTTTATCATTATTTTGTTGTGCATAAAAGATTAAATTATCAAAAAATTTAGATTGATGTTAAAAAAATATCATCGTACACTCTATGGAAACATACGGTTTTTATATACGTATTTATCCTATTCATTGACTTGCTAAAAATGAACTGTCTACTCTGTGCTAGATATTATCATGGGTGCTAGGGATATAATGGTGAGTAAAAACAGATATGATTTTTGTTTTCATGTTTTAGAACTACTGGGGTATAAAGACTGAATACTAACAGTGTGATATTTCAGATTTGATTGATTGTAAACAAAAAAAACAAAAATCAACATACTAGAGACCAAAGTAGTCGATGTAAGTAAGAATTTTTGGCACATAAAACTGAAAAGTGGAGGTTATTTCTTTGGCATGGTTGGATGAGGGGACCGTCATTCCCCATTTCTTGGGCTGGTTTTGCTCTTCAGTAGCTCATTCTCAGGCAGGCTTTCTCCACGTTTTAGCCAGATAGCCCTTAGTGGCTTCTGCTTTACACAAGCCTTCACATCTATGATCCCAGAAGGAGACAGATTCTCCTTTCTCTGTGGTTCCAGCTAGGATGACTTCTTCTTGGACTAGTAATCACTATGGCTTGGAAGAACTGGGCTGATTATTCAAGTCTGTGGTGGAAGTATGAAACTTCACCCTCCCATAAGCCACATAAAATGTGGCTTAGAAAGAGTGTTTATGTGTTAGAAGGAGGAGGAAGAGATGATAGGCAGGCAAAAATACATGAGAGTCACCATAAATACTACTAGAAATACAGAAATTATTGATTTGAAAAAAGGAACAGAATTCTATAAATCAAGACAAAATGGTGAAAATAGCTAAAATGAAATGGAAATAATATTGCTAACATATATGTAGTATTTTTTTTTTTTTTTTTTTGAGACGGAGTCTCGCTCTGTCGCCCAGGCTGGAGTGCAGTGGCACAATCTCGGCTCACTGCAAGCTCCGCCTCCCAGGTTCACGCCGTTCTCCTGCCTCAGCCTCTCCGAGTAGCTGGGACTACAGGCACCCGCCACCATGCCCGGCTAATTTTTTGTATTTTTAGTAGAGACGGGGTTTCACCGTGGTCTCGATCTCCTGACCTCGTGATCTGCCCGCCTCAGCCTCCCAAAGTGCTGGGATTACAAGCGTGAGCCACCGCGCCCGGCCATATGTAGTATTTATTATATGTACATAACAATCATCTTCCTAAATGCAGAAACATTAGCAACATAACTTTAAAAGTCACCAAAAAGACAGATACACAGACTGTTATTATCGGTATTAAACAATTTATTAGAGGTTTAGGTTATAAATAAAGTCAAAAAATAGAAATTAAAGACATAAAGATTAGAAAGGGATAAATACAACTATTGATGGTTTTGCTTAATAGAGTCATCTGCATAAAAATTTAAAATAATCTACTGACAAATTATTAAAAATTGTTCGATCTAAAAGGAAGGTTAGTAAGATGACAAGATATAATAACATAAATATAAACAAATCAATTGTATCTCCATTGACCAGCAAAAAAGTCTTTTTAGCACCCCCCTATAGTAGCAACAAAAACTGAAAAATACATGTAAATATATCTAACAAAAGATGAACAAGATACATAATAATAAAATTGTATTAAAAGCATTAAAAAAACTCAGAAAGTGGAGAGTTATGCTAAATTCATGTGTAAACAGACAATATCATTCATAATTCAGTTTACCTCAATCTGTCTATAAGGTCCATGGGGGGTCAATAAAAATTCCAACAGTTATTCACAAAACTTGAAAAATCAATTTTCACATTTTATAGGAGTGTAGAAAGGGTCAAGAAAAGTCAAAACCACCCAAAAAAGAAGCATGAAAGAGGACTTGCCTTACAATATATCAAGACTCTTTTGTAGCTATAGTAATGAAGACAGTGTGATGTTAGTACAGAGGACACACTGAACAATGAAAGAGAACAGGAAGATGACAATAGACCATACAGATTTTGAACTTGATATCTGACAGAGGTGACAAAGCAGATCCATAGTGGAGAAGAGACCATTCCCTACAGGGATTTGGAAAGACTGGTTGATCATATGAAAACATAAAATGACACTGGGTTCTTACATTGCACCAAACGAAAAGCTAAAATGGATTAAAGACATAAATGTCAAAAACACAGCTTTAAAACGTCTAGAACATAAAGAAATGTTCTGCTAGCTTTAGGATTGGAGAGGATTTGTTTTTTGTTTTGAGATGGAGTCTCGCTCTGTCACCCAGGCTGGAGTATAGTGGCGTGATCTCGGCTCACTGCAACCTCTGCTTCCTGGGTTGAAGCAATTCTCCTGCCTCAGCCTCCCAAGTAGCTAAGATTACAGGTGCATGCCACCACACCTAGCTAATTTTTTTTTGTAGTTTTAGTAGAGTCAGGGTTTCATGATGTTGGCCAGGCTGGTCTTGAACTCCTGACCTCAAGTGATCCGTCCACCTTGGCCTCCCAAAGTGCTAGGATTACAGGTGTGAGCCATCATGCCCAGCCCAAGAGGATTTTCTAAGATACAAAATGTGTTACACCTAAGGGAAACTACAAGTACATTTTTTTTACATTAAAATAAAGAATTTCTGCCTACCAAACACACCTTAAAGAACCTAAAAAGAGAGTCTACAGCCTAGGAAAAGATAATTGTATTACAAATACCTGACAAACTACTAGTAACCAGATTATTCATAGAATTGCTACAAGTCAATACAAAAATACAAACAGCATGACATAAAAATGGGTAAAATATATGAAGAGGCATTTCAAAGATGGAGAAACTCATGCTGGTAAAAATTAAGAAGTTTGACAATTGCCAGCACAAGAGATATGGATTATCTGGTCCTTTACATATTACTGATAGGTTATATGCTAGTACTTGAAACATTGGCCATTATATTTTAATTGTCTATCTTATAACGAAGCAATTTCAGTCCTAGCTATATAGTCAAGAGAAAATTCTACCCAGATGCAACAGGAGAAATGAAAAGTAATGTTCCGTTCAAAAGCAAAAAATTAGAAAAAACATAAATATTCATCAAATACTGATAAATTGTGGCATGTTTCCACTGTGGAATACTTTAGCTATAAATTGCAGCACTGATAGTTTTTTTTTGTATAATTTTGAAAGAAAAAGTCAAGTCTCAGAAGACTATATACTGGGTATAAAGTTCAAAACTAACAAATACTAAATACTATGCTGCCTTGGCATATATAGAAGCAAATTGTTAACATAAAGTGAGATTAGTTGTTATCACTGGAAAATGTTTGAAATGGGGGAAGGGAAATGGGATAAGAGAGGAGATGAGCTTGTAGGTTTAAGTTATTGTTATGATCATTCATCGGTTTGAGTAATAGATTAAAATTGACCATTATATTATTTTAAATTGACCAAATAAAATAAGGCCTTGCATAGATTGTTAATGATCAATATTCAAGAAGTGACTAATTCAGTCAAGTGTTGGACTTAAGTTGCACAACTGGAAAAATAGTGAAGTCATTTACAGGAAAACCTGAAAGCAGACCAAGATATCTCTCAAAAGAAGAAATACGAGAAGCCAACAAACACATTAAAAAATGCTCAACGTCATGAATCACTGGAGAAATGTAAATTGAAACCACAGTGAGACATCATCTTACACCAGTCAGAATGGCTTTTATTAAAAAGTCAAAAAACAACAGACGGTGTGAATGTGGAGAAAAGGGAACACTCATAGTGTTTTAATAAACCAAGACTTTTAACAAAAAGTTCAGTGTATTCGTACACTGTTGGTGGGAATGTAAAATAGTTCAACCTCTATGGAAAAAAGTGTGGCAATTTCTCAAAGAACTAAAAATAGAACTACCATTTGACCCAGCAATCCTACTACTGTATCTATCTCAAGGAAAAGAAACCATTATATGAACAGAGGTACCTGCACTCATACATATATTGCAGTACTACTTACAATAGCAAAGTCAGGGAACCAACCTAAGTATCCACCAATGATTGACTGGACAAAGATAGTATATATACACTGTGGAGTACTGTGCAGCCATAAAAATAATGAAATCATGTTCTTTGAGGCAACGTGGATGGAGCTGGAGGCTATTATCCTAAGTGAACTAACACAGAAGCAGAAAATCAAATATTACACGTTCTCACTTATAAGTGGGAGCTAAACATAGGTATGCGTGGACATAAAGATGAGGTAAATAGACTCTGGGGACTTTAAAATCAGGAAAGGAAGAAGGAGGGTTAGAGTTGAAAAATTACCTATTGGGTACGATGTCCAATTTTGAGGTGTTGGGTATACTAGAAGCCCTACCCCCATTATTACACAATATATCCGTGTAACAAACAAGCACATATACCCTCTGAATCTAAAACTTAAAAGAAAGGAAAAGAAAACACCTATATCGAATTGATGTCTTCAGTTCCTTCTTACTAGGGAAACTGTCGTGGTGTCACTTAACCAGAGAAATGAAGGTAATTATTTCAGCAGTATTCTATTTTGTTCCTTTGGGGTCCACATTTTTCTCTCTCTTCCTCTGTATTGATGTCCATTATTTGATTCAGATCTGTATTACTTACTTTGTTCATACATATTTTATTTGTGAGATGATTTCTGTGCATAGAAGGAAGCCTCAGATTGCACATGGCTTAGTCTACAAATTGCATTCAGATATGTCTGAATATTGATAGGGAATGCTTGTCAAGATCCTACTTATTAGGAGGACTTTGGTGTTTCCTCAAGAAGATCTGCTGTAAGAGGAAGAGTGAGTTAGGCAGAGAAACTTGACTCAGAAGCTTGAGTCAGTTATATATTAGAGGCTATTGTCATGGGTGGATGATATAAAATATATATAACATGATGTCATTAATTGAATTTCTATCCACTGATTTACAAATGTATTTTAGGAATGAAGAATCTGATTTTTTTTTTTTTTTGAGACAGAGTCTCCGTCACCCAGGCTGGAGTGCAGTGGTGTGATATCAGCTCATTGCAACCTTGGCCTCCTGAGTTCAAGTGATTCTCCTGCTTCAGCCTCCCAGGTAGCTGGGACTACAGGTGCATGCCACCATGTCCAGCTAATTTTTGTATTTTTAGTAGAGACAGGGTTTCACCATGTTTCTCAGGCTGGTCTCCAACTCCTGACCTCAAGTGATCCACCTGCCTTGGAGTCCCAAAATAATGTGATTATAGGCATGAGCCACTGTACCTGGCCTGAAATTTTTTAATAAAAGAGGAACTCTGTGTTAAGGAAACAGGATGGTCTGAATTGATACAGAACTATTCTACTGGTATAAATACATAGAAATGCTGGATTAACTAACATAAAATAATTTTTAAATATTACCAAGCTCAAGAGAAGAAAATATGGGAGAAATGCCCAGATAGGAATACAAAAATCAAAGGAATAGTTGTAAATTATAGTTGATGATAAGACAATCCTCAGGGTAGTAGATATAGGGAAGGAGGCTCTAGTTTTAACTAGGATATGAGGACAGGGCTATTGATCTATTTCCTGTGCTGAGTGAGGATCTGCAACCAATATTTTGCATAAAGTTGAGATCTTCAGAGAGCTCCCATCTATGAAGTATACTAGAAAAATTAAGAAACATGGAGAAGCAGCAATAGTTTGAACTCTAAAGGAGGATGTTGGAACCCATCGCAAAGAAGCTAAAAACCTTGAAAAAAGATTGGACGAATGGCTAACTAGAATAAACAGCATAGAGAAGACCTTAAATGACCTGATGGAGCTGAAAACCATGGCACGAGAACTACATGATACATGCACAAGATTGAGTAGCTGATTAGATCAATTGGAAGAAAAGGTATCAGTGATTGAAGATCAAATGAATGAAATGAAGCCAGAAGAGAAGTTTAGAGGAAAAAGAATAAAAAGAAATGAACAAAGCCTCCAAAAAATAAGGGACTATGTGAAAAGACCAAATCTACATCTGATTGGTGTACCTGAAAGTGACAGAGAGAATGGAACCAAGTTGGAAAAGACTCTTCAGGATATTATCCAGGAGAACTTCCCCAACCTAGCAAGGCAGGCCAACATTCAAATTAAGGAAATAAAAAGAATGTGACAAAGATACTCCTTGAGAAGAGCAACTCCAAGACACATAATTATCAGATTAACAAAAGTTGAAATGAAGGAAAAAATGTTACGGGCAGCTAGAGAGAAAGGTCGGGTTACCCACAAAGGGAAGCCATCAGGCTAACAGTGGATCTTTTGGCAGAAACTCTACAAGCCAGAAGAGAGTGGGGGCCAATATTCAACATTCTTAAAGAAAAGAATTTTCAACCCAGAATTTCATATCCAGCCAAACTAAGCTTCATAAGTGAAGGAGAAATAAAATCCTTTACAGACAAGCAAATGCTGAGAGATTTTGTCACCACCAGGCCTGCCTTACAAGAGCTCCTGAAGGAAGCACTAAACATGGAAAGGAACAACCAGTACCAGCCACTGCACAAACATGCCAAATTGTAAAGACTATCAATGCTAGGAAGAAACTGCATCAACTAATGAGCAAAATGACCAGCTAACATCACAATAAGAGGATCAAATTGACACATAACAATAGTAACCTTAAATGTAAATGGGCTAAATGCTCCAATTAAAAGACACAGACTGGCAAACTGGATCAAGAGTCAAGACCCATCAGTGTGCTGTATTCAGGAGACCCATCTCACATGCAGAGACACACATAGGCTCAAAATAAAGGGATGGAGGAAGATCTACCAAGCAAATGGAAAACAAAAAAAAGCAGTGGTTGCAATCCTAGTCTCTGATAAAAGAGACTTTAAACCAACAAAGAGACAAAGAAGGCCATTACATAATGGTGAAGGGATTAATTCAACAAGAAGAACTAACTATCCTAAATAAATATGCACCCAATACAGGAGCACCGAGATTCATAAAGCAAGTCCTTAGAGACCTACAAAGAGACTTAGACTCCCACACAATAATAATGGGAGACTTTATCACCCCACTGTCAACATTAGAGAGATCCATGAGACTAGTTAACAAGGATATCCAGGTTAACAGGATATCCAAGTTAACAAGGATATCCAGGACTTGAACTCAGCTCTGCACTAAGCGGACCTAATAGACACCTACGGAACTCTCTACACCAAATCAACAGAATACACATTCTTCTCAGCACCACATAGCACTTATTCCAAAATTGACCACATAGTTGGAAGTAAAGCACTCCTCAGCAAATGTAAACGAACAGAAATTATAACAAACTGTCTCTCAGACCACAATGCAATCAAACTAGAACTCAGGATTAAGAAACTCACTCAAAACTGCCCAACTACATGGAAACTGAACAACCTGCTCCTGAATGACTACTGGCTACATAACGAAATGAAGGCAGAAATAAAGATGTTCTTTGAAACCAATGAGAACAAAGACACAACATACCAGAATCTCTGGGACACAATTACAGCAGTGTATAGAGGGAAATTTATAGCACTAAAGGCCCACAAGAGAATGCAGGAATGATCTAAAATTGACACCCTAACACCACAATTAAAGAACTAGAGAAGCAAGAGCAAACACATTCAAAAGCTAGCAGAAGGCAAGAAATAACTAAGATCAGAACAGAACTGAAGGAGATAGAGACACAGAAAACCCTTCAGAAAATCAATGAACCCAGGAGCTGTTTTTTTTTTAAAAGATCAGCAAAATTGATAGACTGCTAGCAAGACTAATAAAGAAGAAAAGAGAGAAGAATCAAATAGACGAAATAAAAAATGATAAAGGAGATATCACCACCGATCCCACAGAAATAAAAACTACCATCAGAGAATACTATAAACACCTCTATGCAAATAAACTAGAAAATCTAGAAGAGATGGATAAATTGCTGGACACATACAACCTCCCAAGACTAAACCAGGAAGAAATTGAGTCCCTGAATAGACCAATAACAGGCTCTGAAATTGAGGCAGTAATTAATAGCCTACCAACCAAAAAAAGTCCAGGACCAGACGGATTCACAGCCGAATTCTACCAGAGGTACAAGGAGGAGCTGGTACCATTCCTTCTGAAACTATTCCAATCAATAGCAAAAGAGGGAATCCTCCCTAACTCATTTTATGAGGCCAGCATCATCCTGATACCAAAGCCTGGCAGAGACATAACAAAAAAAGAGAATTTTAGACCAATATCCCTGATGAAAATTGATGCAAAAATCCTCAATAAAATACTGGCAGACCGAATCCAGCAGCACATCAAAAAGCTTATCCACTGTGATCAAGTGGGCTTCATCCCTGGGATGCAAGGCTGGTTCAACATATGCAAATCAATAAACATAATCCAGCATATAAACAGAACCAAACACAAAAACCACATGATTAACTCAATAGATGCAGAAAAGGCCTTTGACAAAATTCAACAACCCTTCATGCTAAAAACTCTCAATAAATTAGGTACTGATGGGACATACCTCAAAATAATAAGAACTATTTATGACAAACCCACAGCCAATATCATACTGAATGGGCAAAAACTGGAAGCATTCCCTTTGAAAATGGGCACAAAACAGGGATGCCCTGTCTTGTCATTCCTATTCAACATAGTGTTGGAAGTTCTGGCCAGGGCAATCAGGCAGGAGAAGGAAATATAGGGTATTCAATTAGGAAAAGAGGAAGTCAAATTGTCCCTGTTTGCAGATGACATGATTGTATATCTAGAAAACCCCATTGTCTCAGCCCAAAATCTCCTCAAGCTGATAAGCAACTTCAGCAAAGTCTCAGGATACAAAATCAACGTACAAAAATCACAAGCATTCTTATACACCAATAACAGACAAACAGAGAGCCAAATCATGAGTGAACTCCCATTCACAATTGCTTCAAAGAGAATAAAATACCTAGGAATCCAACTTACAAAGGATGTGAAGGACCTCTTCAAGGAGAATTACAAACCACTGCTCAATGAAATAAAACAGGACACAAACAAATGGAAGGACATTCCATGCTCATGGATAGGAAGAATCAATATCATGAAAATGACCATACTGCCCAAGGTAATTTATAGATTCAATGCCATCCCCATCAAGCTACCAATGACTTTCCTCACAGAATTGGAAAAAACCACTTTAAAGTTCATATGGAACCAAAAAAGAACCGGCATTGCCAAGATAATCCAAAGCCAAAAGAACAAAGCTGGAGGCGTCACTCTACCTGACTTCAAACTATACTACAAGGCTACAGTAACCAAAACAGCATGGTACTGGTAACAAAACAGAGATACAGACCAATGGAACAGAACAGAGCCCTCAGAAATAATACCACACATCTACAACCATCTGATCTTTGACAAACCTGACAAAAACAAGAAATGGGGAAAGGATTCCCTATTTAATAAGTGGTGCTAGGAAAACTGGCTAGCCATATGTAGAAAGCTGAAACTGGATCCCTTCCTGACACTTTATACAAAAATTAATTCAAGATGGATTAAAGACTTAAATGTCAGACCTAAAACCATAAACACCCTAGAAGAAAACTTAGGAATTACCATTCAGGACATAGGCATGGGCAAGGACTTCATGTTTAAAACACCAAAAGCAATGGCAAGAAAAGCCAAAATTGACAAATGGGATCTAATTAAACTAAAGAGCTTCTGCACAGCAAAAGAAACTACCATCAGAGTGAACAGGCAATCTACAGAACGGGAGAAAATTTTTGCAACCTACTCGTCTGACAAAGGGCTAATATCCAGAATCTACAAAGAACTCAAACAAATTTACAAGAAAAAAACAAACAACCCCATCACAAAGTGAGTGAAGGATATGAACAGACACTTCTCAAAAGAAGACATTTTTGCAGCCAACAGACACACGAAAAAATGTTCATCATCACTGGCCATCAGAGAAATGCAAATCAAAACTACAATGAGATACCATCTCACACCAGTTAGAATGGCTATCATTAAAAAGTCAGGAAACAACAGGTGCTGGAGAGGATGTGGAGAAATAGGAACACTTTTACACCGTTGGTGGGACTGTAAACTAGTTCAACCATTGTGGAAGACAGTGCGGTGATTCCTCATGGATCTAGAACTAGAAATACCATTTGACCCAGCCATCCCATTACTGAGTATATACCCAAAGGATTATAAATCATGCTGCTATAAAGACACATACACATGTATATTTATTGCGGCACTATTCACAATAGCAAAGACTTGGAACCAACCCAAATGTCCAACAATGATAGACTGGATTAAGAAAATGTGGCACATATACATCACGGAATACTATGTAGCCATAAATGATGAGTTCATGTCCTTTGTAGGGACATGGATGAAGATGGAAACCATCATTCTCAGCAAACTATTGCAAGGAGAGAAAACCAGACAATGCATGTTCTCACTCATAGGTGGGAATTGAACAGTGAGAACTCTTGGACACAGGGTGGGGAACACCACACACTAGGGCCTGTCATGGGGTCGAGGGTAGGGGGAGGGATAGCATTAGGAGATATACCTAATGTAAATAATGAGTTACTGGGTGCAGCACACCAACATGGCACATGTATACATATGTAACAAACCTGCGTGATGTGCACATGTACCCTAGAACTTAAAGTATAATTAAAAAAAAGAAAAATAAGTACAAAATTCTCCCAAGACACCAAACAGCAAGACATACAACTGGAAATGAAATCTGATTTTTGTGAAATGTCCCTTTGCAGATTAGTATGTCTAAATTATGGGTAATAGGTTATAATCTTCTGGGACCTTTCCAGGAAATAGCAGGTCAATGCCATTCTCAGAGCCTGAGTCTTTTATACTCTGGAGCAATGTCTGTGTAGTAATTTTTGGTCACAGATGACTAAATACTCAATAGCCTGTGGGCCAATTTGTGATTTTTTACATTGCATGTGCTAAAGGGCAAAATTAGGGATATTAACACCTAAGGAATGTTCCTGCAGAGCCATGGTCTCACTATTTTCTGTCCGCTTGGTGCAGAGCTGAGTTCAATTCCTGGGTATCCTTGGATACCAGGATCAACTTTCTGTCTCGTTGATTTGTCTAATGTTGACAGTGGGGTGTTAAAGTCTCCCATTATTATTGTGTGGGAGTCTAAGTCTCTTTGTAGGTCACTAAGGACTTGCTTTATTAAACTGGGTGCTCCTGTATTAGGTGCATGTATATTTAGGATAGTTAGCTCTTCTTGTTGAATTGATCCCTTTACCATTATGTAATGGCCTTCTTTGTCTCTTTTGATCTTTGTTGGTTTAAAGTCTCTTTTATCAGAGACTAGGATTGCAACTCCTGCCTTTTTTTATTTTCTGTTTGCTAGGTAGATCTTCCTCCATCCCTTTATTTTGAGCCTGTGTGTGTCTCTGCACGTGATATTGGTTTCCTGAATACAGCACACTGATGGATCTTGACTCCTGATCCAATTTGCCAGTCTGTGTCTTTTAATTGGAGCATTTAGCCCATTTACACTTAAAGTTAATATTGTTATGTGTGAATTTGATCCTGTCATTATGATGTTAGATGGTTATTTTGCTCATTAGTTGATGCAGTTTCTTCCTAGCCTCAATGGTCTTTACAATTTGGCATGTTTTTGCAGTGGCTGGTACTGGTTTTTCCTTTCCATGTTTAGTGCTTCCTTCAGGAGCTCTTTTAGGGCAGGCCTGGTAGTGACAAAATCTCTCAGCATTTGCTTGTCTGTAAAGGATTTTATTTCTCCTTCACTTATGAAGCTTAGTTTGGCTGGATATGAAATTCTGGGTTGAAAATTCTTTTCTTTAAGAATGGTGAATATTGGTCCCCACTCTCTTCTGGCTTGTAGAGTTTCTGCTGGAGATCCACTGTTAGTCTGATGGGCTTCCCTTTGTGGGTAACCTGACCTTTCTCTCTGGCTGCCCTTAACATTTTTTCCTTCATTTCAACTTTGGTGAATCTGACAATTATGTGTCTTGGAGTTGCTCTTCTCGAGGAGTATCTTTGTGGCACTCTCTGAATTTCCTTAATTTGAATGTTGGCCTGCCTTGCTTGATTGGGGAAGTTCTCCTGGATAATATCCTGCAGAGTGTTTTCCAACTTGGTTCCATTCTCCCTGTCACTTTCAGGTACACCAATCAGATGTAGATTTGGTCTTTTCACATAGTCCCATATTTTTTGGAGTCTTTGTTCATTTCTTTTTATTCTTTATTCTGTAAACTTCTCTTCTCACTTCATTTCATTCATTTCGTCTTCCATCGCTGACACCCTTTCTTCCAGTTGATTGCATCAGCTTCTGAGGCTTCTGCATCCATCACGTAGCTCTCGTGCCTTGGTTTTCAGCTCCATCAGATCCTTTAAGGACTTCTCTGGGTTGGTTACTCTAGTTATCCACTCGTCTAATTTTTTTTCAAAGCTTCTAACTTCTTTGCCATTGGTTTGAATTTCCTCCTGTAGCCCGGAGTAGTTTGATTGTCTGAAGCCTTCTTCTCTCAACTCGTCAAGTTGTGCTATTAATGAGCGAGACTCCGTGGTCATAGGACCCTCCGAGCCAGGTGTGGGATATAATCTCCTGGTGTGCCATTTTTTAAGCCAGTTGGAAAAGTGCAGTATTAGGGTGGGAGTGACCTGATTTTCCATGTGCCGTCTGTCACCCCTTTCTTTGACTAGGAAAGGGAATTCCCTGACCCCTTGTGCTTCCTAGGTGAGGCAATGCCTCACCCTGCTTCGGCTTGTGCACGGTGCATTGCACCCACTGTCGTGCATCTACTGTCTGGCACTCCCCAGTGAGATGAACCTGGTACCTCAGTTGGAAATGCAGAAATCACCCATCTTCTGTGTTGCTCACGCTGGAAGCTGTAGACTGGAGCTGTTCCTATTCGGCCATCTTGGCTCCTCCCTGTTGTTAATCTCTTACTATGCCTAATTTACAAATTAAACTTCCTAATATGTATATGCATACATTAGTGTATACATTTATGTATACATATAGGTATGTGTCTGTATACACTATATTTCCTATGGAGGAAAAAGTAGTATATTTAAGGTTCAGTACTGTCTGCAGTTTCAGACATTTACTAGGGGTCTTGGAATTAATTCCCCATGGATAAGGAAGGACTTCTCTACTTCAGTGGTGTGATGATTCATGTTTAACAATTGAACTTCCCAGGGGAAAAAAAGCTTGCATTTGTAGCATTTTCTGATTTCCAAGGTAAAAATTATTCCACCATGGTCAATTTCAGGCTATCACTGTGCCTCACTGAAAGTGAGTTTGGGAAGAAATGGTCTCAGGTGAGCCAGTGTGAGCCAGCCCCAGTACACTAATGTCTTTGTTGGTATTTGCCTGTCAGAACAGAAGGGCAGATGCGAGTGATGCTGAAAAAGAAGTGAGATGACCTCTTTAGATTTTCTGTATTTATGATACCATACCCTCAACTTTGTGAGTATGATGGAATAGATAATATAAACTAGTATACATTCCTATTTCAAATTTGCTTGACTTCTTTACCTGCACTATTAAAATCTAAAATGATAATTTGCGTAATGATTCCCAAGATTGAATTTTCAACAACAAAGAGGACAATTAGTTCCCTCAAAGAGTGAATCTTATAAAACCAGAAAATCCAAGTTTAATAACCAGTCAACTGCAACTTAGATAACAACCATCTACAGAGGGATTATTTAAAATGAAAGTCACTATCACTGTTGTTTCTGATTCTTTTGTCTTTTATAGCACTAACTCAACCCTTGTCCCCATCTTGATCTTCCCTGAGATTATAGTTAGTGTTGTGGATTATTAGGCCAAAGTTCAGACGCAAGAAACAAAGATAAAGCAACATAAACTTGAACTTTGAAATGCTGCTGCTTCTCTGTGATAGAAATTTAGTTTCCCTGAGTGGCAAGTGAAATGGCACCAGGCAGAAAAGTCATGTGTCAGTGGGAGGGAAAAGGGATAAAAGAAACTATTAAACCATCAAGAGCTACGAAGAAAATTCAAGAAATCTGTTAACATCCTTTCAACGGAAGGATTCTCTCTTCATATCTCCTAATGCCAATATTTCAGAGTATAGACTATACACAAAGTATCTATTTTAATCCTTTAGAAATAGGTAGTTTGGTTAAGTAGGAAAGGTAGAATCCTTGAAATTTTAGCTTATCTTTTACTGAAAAGTTAGGGTAGTCAATGTGTTCTCACTTTTTTCTGTACCTAATTAGCCCAGGCAGTTGGAGAAGAGTTAAAACAGCTGTTAAGATGGGTTTGAGATCTAATTTAAAGGTTCTAATGGTTTTGTGGCTCTGCCTAGTCCTAAAATCTACAGTTAAGAAAATAAATTATCTTCATTGTGGAGAGAATTGAAACCTTTCAAAGTTGGTATGTAGACTCATATTTTTAAATTTCGGGTATCTGTTGATTCTGTCTTCAATTTGGCATTATACGAAAGTCAGCAATGCAGGAGCTGCTCACAATTAAGCTTTCAATTCCAGCTTAACTTCTAATCTTTAAATGCAAGACTGTGCAAATCTCATTTTGGCCTCAGACACCAAGAAGCTGCCTCTTTAAAGAAGCCTAAAAATGTCAACTAATCAATGTACAATATGCAGTTTGAAAATGAACTATTGATACAAAAACAGAGCAAATGAAATCTAAACAGCTGGGGGTAAGACAGAATACCATGTATTAATAAATAGGATTATATATATTTTTCTAGTTTCTCCAAAATGGAGTTGGAACATAAACAACAATAAATCAAACACACTTTGTTAGAATCTGAAAAAAAATCATGGAAAGGAGTAAGTGAAAGATGTCTATGAAAGCTTTGAGATAAATAAATTTAGAACCAATAAAATATTGGTTTACATGGTGGATAGCCAAAGAAGGACATTATAAAATATTACAGAAGTATTTTAAAAAGTCATGGATGGGAGATACAGTCCCTCCTGGTTATTCACGGGTACCATAGTTGCAAATTCATCTATTTGGTCCAATGTATATATGACCCCCATACTCTCAATGCCTTGTCATTCACAGACATGCAGAGCAGTAAAAAATTGGAGTCACTGACATGCATGTTTCCAGCTGAGATGCAAATGGGCAATGTTTTGGTTTCTTTTTTCACCCCTTAGACTGTCAACAAGTGTCTTTTTTGAGATCTAATTTAGTGCCATATTTTTTGCATTTTTTTTTTTTTTTGCTTTTTTTGGTGATTTCACTGTTAATGGCCTGCAGGCATAGTGCTGAAGTGTTGTCTAATGTTCTTAAGCACAAGAAGGCTGTGATGTGCCTCACAGAGAAAATACAGATGTTCGGTAAGCATAGTTCGGGTGTGAGTTACAGCGCTGAGGGCTGTGAGTTCAACGTTAATGAATCTATTATATATATAACAACAACACACGTAATGAATCAACAAGAGCTAGGGGGGTCTTTAAACAGAAACACACATAAAAACAAGTTTATCTATTGATTGGCTGAGGAAAATGTGACCAGAAACTCATAGGAATCTAACTGGGTCTATCCGTTAGGAATTCAGTGTTTGTAGAGACTTCATAGACTGTAACTGCTGGGAATAATGAAAATTAACCGTATATAATATGCTAAAAAAGGAAACTTACGGTGTTTGAAAGATGCGTCCACAACATTTTAAGGTTGTTCAGTGTGGTGTGTTACATGAAAACTTTTAGTCAGTCAGAAACAAAAACTAGACTGAGTCTGACTAGTCTGATGCAGTAGGTAAAGTCTTTTTGTTTTCAATTGATTAGTTTGAAAGAAGTGGCAAAAAAAACAACAACAACCTAGTGCCTTATTTGAATAATGATAATGCATGGAAATTGTGTGTAAGGGCGAGGGTGTTGATCATAAAATTGGAAAGAGCTTTGGCATCCACTTCTTTGTCTAAGGATCTGATAACAACTTATGAGTACCATTTGTCCCCTGAATTATTATTGATTAGACAGAGATGGTGGGATTTATTTATCTTTTCCTGGAAAGTTGTCCTATGTTTTAATTACAACATAATCTTTATAAGAAATCTGACCATGTCCCATTGTAAAAATTGAGTTAATATTAGTATTTGTGATTACTTTTTTATTTTGTAGACAGAGTCTCACTCTGTCTCCCAGGCTGGAGTACAATGGTGCAAGCTTGGCTCACTGCCACTTCCGCCTCCTGGGTTCAAGTGATGCTCGATTCTCCTGCCTCAGCCTCCCGAGTAGCTGGGATTATAGGCATGCACCACTGGCTAATTTTTATATTTTTGGTAGAGATGGAGTTTCACCATGTTGGCCAGGCTAGTCTTGAACTCCTGACTTCAGGTGATCCACCTGCCTCGGCCTCCCAAAGTGCTGGGATTATAGGTGTGAGCCACCATGCCTGGCCGCAATATTTTTTTTTTGAATAAAATTGAAGAACATAGGGATATAATATAAAGTGCTTTGAAACTCTGGAAGAGAAAACTATTAACTTTTTAAAAAGTGGAAATATTCTCTTAACTAGTGTGTCATTAAAATTTGATTTGAAAAATGAATTTACTGTAACCTATAAAGCTGATAAAAAAAGAATGCATAATAAGTTCCTAGGTTTAAGAATTAGAGCTTTAAAACATATGTATCTGTTCCAGGAATTCTAGCACACTAGAATATAGTACATTATTACCATAACAAAGAACTTCCTTTATGCCTTTTATGATTATGATAGCATGGAGAAGGGGAGCGGTGAACAGAATTATGCTTTAGATGAAACCAAATCAAGGAGATGATCAGTCTTCTCTGGCCTGGCACTGGCAAAGAAGAGCCCAACGGTGAACAATGTCTTTCCTTGACTTATGGAGCAAATTGGAAGTTACAGTTTAGGGAAACCATGAATGAAAGAGCAGATAGGGACTGTGATTGATGACTTTTGGTTTTGCCATCAGTCTCCATTAATTTTTCTCTAGGAAGAGTACTCCAGTTTTCTTCTGGTGAACCACATCTTTCTCTTATTCTCAGTCCATATGCTGGGGTGGCAGACCTGGAACTCAATCTAGACCTTTCCAAACACTGCCTTGTACCAGCCACAAGGATTGGTTTAATGATGGACTTAAAACCAACCAGAGTCAAGGGCACACCTGCTGGGCCTGTTGGGAAAGGTAAGTGTGTGTTTTCATTGCAGCGTTGGGCCTCTGCCACCAAGGGCGATGCTTAACTGGCTCTGCTCAGAGCTACTGACAAAATCTGATAATAAAACCAACACAAAGGAAGGCAGGGCTAAGGGAAGGAAATTGAGTCCTGAGACTGCTTCACGCTCTAAATGGGTCTTTTCAACTACATCAGCAATAATTTCCTCTTATTTCCTATTTTGCTTTAAATGCCAATTTGATTCAAGTCATTTACTCTTACAACTAAACGTGTCCTAAGTTACAGATACTTAACTCTTCTAAGTCCTGAATTTCAGAACTGGTAAATGCTTTAGTATCAAATCTCACATCTTACCTTTCTAAGAATGATATGGAAGCAAGTAAATAATAATTTATTATATTTTTGAAGAAGGAATATATGGGATTTTTTCCTGGCATTGTAGAGAATTTAACCTTGGCTCTATAGAGGCTGACTAAACAGAATACCTCAAGGAGATATCCAAATACTTAGTTTTTTGGGTGAAACTCCTGCTCTGTTGCCCAGGCTGGAGTGCAGAGACACTATCTCAGCTCACCACAAACCACCGCCTCCCAGGTTCAAGCAATTCTTCTGCCTCAGCTTCCCACATAGCTTGTACTACAGGTGTGTACCACTACACCTGGTTGATTTTTGTAATTTTAGTACAGCTTGGGACTACAGGTGTATACCACCATGCCTGGTTAATTTTTGTAACTTTAGTAGAGACAAGGTTTTACCATGTTGGCCAGGCTGGTCTTGAACTCCTGGTCTCAAGTGATCTGCCCGCCTTGGCTTCCCAAAGTGCTGAGATTACAGGTGTGAGCCACCATGCCTGGACCTAAATACTTCTTTAATATAATAATAATAATAATTATTTTTTTTCTGCTTGCTTAAATTTTTGTGTAAGGCTGAAAATATTTTAAATACAGTACTTCTCACCTTGTCTTAGGATATTTTGACTACAAATATGTGTCTGTGGCATGTCCATGTGTTATGAAAATTCTTTTCTATTTTAAGGAAAAATGTACAGACATCTCCATTCATTAAGTTAAAAATAGGTTGATGGACTCAGCTGTAAAATATTTGGACAAAATTCAAGTGATAGTCTCCATAATTTTGCTTTAGTTGTGTCAGTGGGAAGGTTTGGATATAATTGCTCTTAGTTTCGAAGATGATTTATGTTAAAAAGTTGAAGCTTGTGCATCATAAAAAATTTTATGCACAACTATGCCGAATCAGTTTTGTCTTTTTTAGCTTGAGTATCTGCTGCAAGAATGAAATATAGAATTAGGTAATCTTCCTGGTAGGGCGTATTCTGTACAGTTGGGTTGCCAATCAAAATGATTGAATCAGTACAGCTAGATCTTATTTGATAAAGTCAGCAAGCAGACTTGTGCCTTCGAAAGTCATCTTATGAATTTGACCTTTAACATGAAAAAGCAAATTGTGCTTCTTTGATTTTGGATTTCACCTTGTCATAAACTCATCAGGGCCTCTTATACTATTTCATTAATTTTAGCACAGAATTCATTTTCAAAAATATAACTCTCTAATAAATTCAGAAAAAGAAAAATATATTAATAACTTAAAAGTCATTTAGGGAGACTATGGGCAAGTTCAGAGACTGCAAGTACTTGGCAACTACTGGGTATTCCAGGGAGCCATCTCCTTCCTAAAAGATAACTCTATCATGAAATTCACTGGGCATTCATCAGCTTTTAAAGATATACTGCTTCTTAAAGGTTAGAATGCAGGGATGAAAACTTACAATATTACACCAATTCTAACCTAGAGATAATGCCTAAATGGGTCTTGAAGATAGCATATTAACTCAGCAAAGGTGAACCCTAGAAAAAAGCTCAAAAATGAATCCAGTGAGTTTTTTCTTTTTACAGATTTACAATTCTTCTTTACTAGTGCAATGATAAATCATATCTATAGACACATAGATTCATAGAATGAATAATAGAAACGAGGGAGAACATAGAAATAATTTGGCCAAACCTCTCATTTTAGATAGAAAATTAAACATATTAGAAATAGAATGAAAAAATAAATTTAAGAATTCAACTTGTTCTATTTTTTTTAGTTTACATTTAAAATTTATTTATTTTTATTTTTGTTTTTCTGAGATAGTCTCGCTTTGTCACCCAGGCTGAAGTGCAGTGGCGCAATCTTGGCTCACTGTAACCTCCACCTCCTGGATTCAAGCGATTCTCTTGCCTCAGCCTCCTGAGTAGCTGGGATTACAGGCGCTTGCCACTATGCCTGGCTAATTTTTTGTATTTTTTGTAGACACGGAGTTTCATCATGTTGGCCAGGCCAGTCTTGAACTCCTGACCTCAGGTGATCTGCCCGCCTCGGCCTCCCAAAGTGCTGGGATTACAGGTGTGAGCCACTGCATCTGGCCTAAAATTTATTTTTTTTTTAAGTGAAAGAAATAACTGTACATAATTTAAAGAGTCAATAGTACCATAGGGATTATAATTTTAAAAAGCAGTCCTCTGTCCCAATTCTTTGATAATATTGCTGATAGGACAATAATGATGAAATGAATATTTTTGGAAAGTGAACTACATTGCATTCCATGATAATATTTGCTTCGATGTACAGATTCTCTTGGACAATACTTGCGTTTCTCCCCCTTCATCTCAATTTTTCTTAGTTTTCTCTGACTGAACTGTAAAACTCTTCTCAACATAATTGAATACATTGGGTTCCTCCTACTCCCAAGTTCCCTTTGGGGACATAACTCCTAGAGATGAGAGATATAATCTAATTACAGTAGGGGCAACTGTCTGCTGATGCATTCTCCAGTACTGTTCCACAGTTGTCATTTATTATCTATGAATGATTTTTGCTTCTTTTCTGTGTAGAATTCACCTTCCTGGATCCCATGTCTTCTTTCTTGGTTTTCTTCTTGCTTTCTGTAAAGCACATAGTCTATTTGCTTCTTGAGAAGTGTTGCTTTGAAAATAAAGTTTTTGTGACCTTATTTGTCTGAAAATATTATTCTCCTCCCTTTAACCTTCCCTGGTAATGTTGCACAGAATTCTAGGTTAAAAATTATTTTCAGTTCATAATTCGAAAGTACTTGTCAAAGCCAAAATAAAAATGTAGAAACAAATCTTGAAATTTAATGTTTTTGTTGGGAAGAAAGAATTGCATTTCAGGGCATACACACAGACCAAGTGGTCTCAGGTTTGTCCAAAGAACAGAGAGAAGGTTAGAGGTTTTACAAAAAAGAAATGTTATGTATCACTCTCGAAGAAAGTTCATTGGCATTAATTAGGGATTGAGGAGGTGGCTAGCTTCAACTGGTAAGCAATGGTGGTGGGCAAAATTATTCCTGGATTTGCAGCAAGTTATCTCAAAAGCTATAGGTAAAACTGGTTTCAGGTTGCAATAGTTTAAACAGTCAGGCTTCAGAGAAGTCCTTTCTTGGAGCAATGTTTTGTACCCTGAGTGCTTTTTCCCCATGGCTTCTCAAATTTTTCTTCTGGATCTTCTATTTAATTTTTAACTTATGTTATTAAATTTTAAAATACCATATTCCCTTTTAATTCTTTGCATTTTCCTGTAAAATGGCATTCTATTTTTATATCACAATAAAATTTATTTTCTCATCTGTATGAAGATACACATTAGTCTTTTAAGTTTTTAAAATTATTCTCTAAACTTTTTCTGTTCATTGAAGTTTTTCTTTCCTTATTTTGATTCCTAGTTTCTTGTTTCACATTTTCTTTAAATATGTATTACTATCCTTATTTTTATTATAAACCATTGGGACCCTATTAATCTGATCGGATGTTCTGTGTACATGAATGGTGCTTATCAAATGAAGGCCTTAGGATGATGTTCTGGTCATTTCATAGGAGCATCCTCCTAATGTTAGTGTGATGGTCAGTTTTACCTGTAACCTTGGCTAAGTTGCAGTCCGTAGTTATTCAATGAATAGTAATTCTGGTATTGCTGGAAATGTACTGTAGCTATGATTAAAGTCCACCATCAGTTGATCTACAAGGAAGAATATCCCAATATAATCTGGGTGGGCCTGATTCAATCAGTTGCAAGGAATTAGGAGCAGAACTGAGGTTTCCCTGAAGAAGAAGAAATTCTGCCTATGGACAGCAGCTTCAGCTTGTGTTCAAGAATTCTAGCCTGCCCTCCCTAATGGCCTGCCCCATAGATTTCAGATTTGCCTAGTCAGGCACCATAATTACATAAGCTAGTTACAATTTCAATTTTAAAATTTAAATACCCCTTACTCCTGCCTTCAAATTATTCCTGGCTTCCTGAGTCCTGAGAGTCTCAGATTCAACATCTCTTAAGAGTACCTGGATCAGGGCAGCCTTCTGTCTGCATGAGCTCAAAGTCTGGACTGTTTTCTTCAATGGGTCTCCTGTTTAAACCCCACCCAAAGTTCAGCTTTCAGTGGTATGTTATCTGGTCTCTTCACCTCTTGTACTTCTCTGAGTCGTGGTGGAAATTGGTTTCCTTTTTACTCTACTCTTGTAAGCAGCTGGGTTTCATCATTCTGCTAAATGCTGAGTCAGTTACTGCTTGTCTCTTTTCTGTCTCCAATGTTGGTTTGATGTAACTTACCTGTTATAATTCCCTCTTCTGTTCTTGTAAATTGTGAATTTCCTTTCTAAAAGTCCTTTAACTTCATGTTAACATGGATTTTGGTTTAGGGCAGAGGTTAACACTTAAATGCAATCTGTGTTTAACTGAGAGTTTCCTTTCTTCCTCCTTATTTAAAGAAGGTGTTATTTTATGTTATCTTATTATTATTATGATTATTATTATTATTTTGAGATGGTGTCTCACTCTGTCACCCAGGTTGGAGTGCAGAGACACTCCTGAGTAGCTGGGACTACAGGCACAAACCACCATGCCCAGCTAATTTTTGTATTTTTAGTAGAGATGGAGTTTTGCCGTGTTGGCCAGGCTAGTCTTGAACTCCTGACCTCAGGTGATCCACCTGCCTCGGCCTCCCAAAGTGCTGAGATTACAGGCGTGAGCCACTGCATCCAGCCAGGAAGGTGTTATTTTAAAAATACAGAAGGAAACTTGTGTGTTCTTTGCATGCGTTCCTCCAAAAACTAAACCCATCAAGTCTTTAGGAAGCAATTTCGGCTCCTCAAATCCTTCAGCAAGTGGTTATAGACTGAGTTTATAACTAATGGTGGTGTAATAGGCTAACAATGTTATTATAGAGTGTTCTCTTTAAGCTGTCCACAGTGCTGTGAGTTTCATTATTCACCAGGATATTAAAAATGCATGCACTGGGTCTTGGAGTCTTTTCAATTCAAATTTAGATAGGAACCTAGATAGAAACAGTTGTTTTTCCTCCTTTTATCTAAACAAGCCTTAAAACTAAGAGGTTTAATTACATATGTCCCAAATAAACAATATAGTATATTCTCTTAGTTTCTAGTATTTTAATGTAATTTTATTCAAAATCTTATATAACTATATATACTTACATTAAAACAAGGTAAAAAACTTTTACTATAAAATTATTTCTGATTTTAACACATTTAACATATTTCTTTATTGGCAATTTACTATGTTTTTTTCTTCAGCTGATAATTGATTCAAAAAGTACTTTGACCTTAACTATTCTTTAGTTTTTTATCTTCAACCAAGTGCTAAATAAGTATTCATTCTCCAAGCTTCTCTGTGAAATAAAAGATATTTCAGTAATAATCCCTTATTTCTTTTTACACTAAGAAATTCAGACCTAGAGAAGGAAATGGACTTTAAATAGTTACCTTTATAGTAGAGAGCGAATAATACAGGATCAGGCTACAAATTTCTCAGTTTCTCCTGTACATCTCATAATATTTCTGATGAAACTTGCCAGCAAAAGTCAATCATTCAGAATCAATTGTAGATATCTATTTCTTTCATTAACAGTCTAACAAGGTCAATACAGTAAATTTAGGTGGCAAACTTATTCAGGAAAGCAAGAGAACTATCCTTCACCAAGGTGATAGTTAATTGTTAGAGCAAACACAGTATTCTTATTTGCATTTAGAAGCTGATTGCTATCTTTTGTTAACTTTTGATTACTTCAGAGCTAAACTTTTTCTATTTTGGTAGAATAATTTAAAAGCACAGGAGATTTGACATGAATTAGTTACCCAGCCAGAGAGCAGAATGTTAAGTTTTAAAGAAATGGTTCAGATTTTATTTTAGTTGGAAGAGACTGGAATACATATGTGAACGATGGCCTGAGTACTGTCACAAAAGCAAACCCATGCATTGATTGACAGGAAAGTAAAACCAATTTACATTGAAATCAATGCATGTGTGTTCCAGTTACTGTGGCTGTGTTACAAACATTCTCTAAATGTAGCAACTTAAAACACCTACCCTTTTATTATATCTCAGGATTCTGTAGGTTAGAAATTCATGTAGAGTTCAGCTAGGTAATTCCTCTGTAATGTATGCAGTCAACTGAGTCTCTAAGTGGTACTTAACTGGTAGATGAACTGGTATAGAGGACCAAAGTTGGCTTCACTCATATGTCTGGGTCCTTGGGAGGGATAGCTGGCAGAGTGGGCTTGGCTGGAAATGTCAGCAAATGTACCTGTATGTGGCCTGTCCATCAGGGAGACTTCAGGGTATTCTAAAATCTTACATGATAGCTGACTTTCCCCAGTAGGTGTGTCAAGAGAACCATTCAGCCTTTCCATGGCCTTGTCTAAAGTAGCATCAGATGTCACATGGCATCACTTTTGCCACATTCTTTTGGTTCCAGTTTAACCACTTGGCAAATCCAGATTCAAGTGCAAATGAGAAGACCATGGAAGCACATTGTTGAAGAGCAGGTGGGACAAGAGATATTATTGCTGTCAATTTTGGAAAATATAATCCATCACAATGTGCTAAGAGATTCCTGGCTTTATTTACTTATCTGATTAACCTTGTGACTTTGGGTATTTTAATGAATCTTTTTGGGTCTTAATTTTATTATATGCAACATGAGGGTAAATAACAAGGGCGTTTCAGAGATCAAGTAGGTATTAAACTGGAAGTGTCTAGTGAAGAGTGGGCATATAATAAAACTCCAAAATAATAGCTAATATTATTAATGTAACAAAAGTCTATTCTTATGCTGCTAATAAAGACATATCTGAGACTGGATAATTTATAAAGAGGCTTAATGGACTCACAGTTCCACATGGCTGGGGAAGCCTCACAATCGTGGAGGAAGGCAAATGAGGAGGAAATTCACATCTTACATGGTAGCAGAAAAGAGAGTGTGTGCAAGGGAACCCCCATTTATAAAACCATCAGTCATGAGACTTATTCATTATTATGAGAAAAGTATAGGAAAGACCTGCTCCCATGATTCAGTTAACTCCCACCAGGTCCTCCCATGACATGTGGGAATTATAGTACCTACAATTCAAGATTAATGCCTTCCCAACAGTCCCCAAAGTCTTAACTCATTTCAGCATTAACTCAAAAGTCCACAGTCCAAAGTCTTATCTGAGACAAGGCAAGTCCCTTCTGCCTATGAGCCTGGAAAATCAGAAGAAATTTAGTTACTTCCTAGATCCAATGTGGGGACAGTCATTGGGTAAATATATCCATTCCAAATGGGAGACATTGACCCAAACGAAGGGGCTATAGGCCCCATGCAAATCTGAAATCCAGTGGGGCAGTCATAACTTAAAGTTCCAAAATGAGCTCCTTTGACTCCATGTCTCACATCCAGGTCATGCAAGAGGTGAGTTCCCATGCTGTTGGGCAGCTCTGCCCCTGTGGCTTTGCAAGGTACAGCCCCCTCCCCCACCAGCTGCTTTAATGGGCTGGCATTGAGTGTCTGTGGCTTTTCCAGGTGCATGGTGTAAGCTGTTGGTGGATCTACTATTCTGGGGCCTAAAGGATGGTGGCCCTCTTTTCACAGCTCCACTAGGCAGTGCCCCAGTGGGGACTCTGTGTGGGGACTTGCACCCCACATTTCCATTCCTCACTGCTCTAGGAGAGGTTCTCCATGAGGGCTTCACCCCTGCAGCAGACCTCTGCCTGGACTTCCAGACATTTCCATACATTGTCTGAAATCTAGGTAGAGGTTCCCAAACCTCACTCCTTGACTTCTGTGCACCTGCAGTCCTAACATCATGTGTAAGCCACCAAAGCTTGGGGCTCACACCCTCTGAAGCAATGGGCTGAGCTCTTTGGTGGCTCCTTTTAGCCATGGCTGGGTTGGAGGGCACCAAGTCCCAAGACTGCACAAAGCAGCAAGGCCCTGGGCCTGGCACACAAAACCATTTTTTCCTCCTTGGCCTCTGGGCCTGTGATGGGAGAGGCTGCTGTGAAGACCTCTGACATGCCCTGGAGACATTTTCCCCATTGTCTTGCCATTGATGAACATTTGGCTCCTCATTAATTATGCAAATATCTGCAGCTGGCTTGAAGTTCTCCTCAGAAAATGGGTTTTTCTTTTCTGTCACATTGTCAGGCTTCAAATTTTCCAAACTTTTATGCTCTGCTTCCCCTTTAAACATAAGTTCCTATTCCAAACCGTATATTTGTGAATGAATAAAACTGAATTATTTTAACAGTACCCAAGTCACCTCTTGAATACTTTGCTGCTTAGAAATTTCTTCTGCCAGATGCTGAAAATCATCTCTCTCAAATTCAAAGTTCCACAAATCTCTAGGGCAGGGGCAAAATGCTGCCAGTCTCTTTGCTAAAACATAGCAAGAGTCACCTTTGATCCACTTCCCAACAAGTTTCTCATCTCGATCTGAGACCACCTCAGGCTGGACTTTAATGTCTATATTACTATCAGCATTTTGGTCAAAGACATTCAACAAGTCTTTAGGAAGTTCTAAAATTTCCCAAATCTTTTTTTTTTTATACTTTAAGTTTTAGGGTACATGTGCACAATGTGCAGGTTTGTTACATATGTATACATGTGCCATGTTGGTGTGCTGCATCCATTAATTCGTCATTTACATTAGGTATATCTCCTAACGCTATCCCTCCCCCCTTCCCCCACCCCATGACAGGCCTTAGTGTGTGATGTTCCCCTTCCTGTGTCCAAGTGTTCTCATTGTTCAATTCCCACCTATGAGTGAGAACATGCAGTGTATGGTTTTTTGTCCTTGCGATAGTTTGCTGAGAATGATGGTTTCCAGCTTCATCCATGTCCCTACAAAGGACATGAACTCATCCTTTTTTATGGCTGCATAGTATTCCGTGGTGTATATGTGCCACATTTTCTTTTTCTTTTTCTTTTTTTTTTTTGAGACAGAGTCTTGCTCTGTCACGCAGGCTGGAGTGCAGTGGCGCGATCTCCGCTCACTGTAAGCTCTGCTTCCTGGGTTCACGCCATTCTCCTGCCTCAGCCTCCCAAGTAGCTGGGACTACAGGTGCCTGCCACCACGCCCGGCTATTTTTTTGTATTTTTAGTAGAGATGGGGTTTCACCATGTTAGCCAGGATGGTCTCGATCTCCTGACCTGGTGATCTGCCCACCTCAGCCTTGCAAAGTGCTGGGATTACAGGCCTGAGCCACTGCGCCCGGCCATGTGCCACATTTTCTTAATCCAGTCTATCATTGATGGACATTTGGGTTGGTTCCAAGTCTTTGCTATTGTGAATAGTGCCGCAATAAACATACGGGTGCATGAGTCTTTATAGCAGCATGATTTATAATCCTCTGGGTATATACCCAGTAATCGGATGGCTGGGTCAAATGGCATTTCTAGTTCTAGATCCTTGAGGAATTGCCACACTGTCTTCCACAATGGTTGAACTAGTTAACAGTCCCACCAACAGTGTAAAAGTGTTCCTATTTCTCCACATCCTCTCCAGCACCTGTTGTTTCCTGACTTTTTAATGATCGCCATTCTAACTGGTGTGGGATGGTATCTCATTGTGGTTTTGATTTGCATTTCTGTGATGGCCAGTGATGATGAGCATTTTTTCGTGTGTCTGTTGGCTGCAAAAATGTCTTCTTTTGAGAAGTGTCTGTTCATATCCTTCGCTCACTTTGTGATGGGGTTGTTTGTTTTTTTCTTGTAAATTTGTTTGAGTTCTTTGTAGATTCTGGATATTAGCCCTTTGTCAGATGAGTAGATTGCAGAAATTTTCACCCATTCTGTAGATTCCCTGTTCACTCTGATGGTAATTTCTTTTGCTGTGCAAAAGCTCTTTAGTTTAATTAGACCCCATTTGTCAATTTTGTGAAGGACCTCTTCAAGGAGAACTACAAACCACTACTCAACAAAATAAGACACAAAGAAATGGAAAAACATTCCATGCTTATGGATAGGAAGAATTAATATTGTAAAAATGGCCATACTGCTCAAGGTAATTTATAGAGTCAATGCTATCCCCATCAAGCTACAAAGGACTTTCTTCACAGAATTGGAAAAAACTACTTTAAAGTTCATATGGAACAAAAAAGGGCCTGCATTGCCAAGACAATCCTAAGCCAAAAGAACAAAGCTGGAGGTATCACGCTACCTGACTTCAAACTATACTACAAGGCTATAGTAACCAAAACAGCATGATATTGGTACCAAAACAGAGATATAAACCAATGGAACAGTACAGAGCACTCAGAAATAATACCACACATCTACAACCATCTGGTCTTTGACAAACCTGACAAAAACAAGAAATGGGGAATGGATTCCCTATTTAACAAATGGTGCTGGGAAAACTGGCTAGCCATATGTAGAAAGCTGAAACTGGATCCCTTCCTTACACCTTATGATCCCTTCCTTACACCTTATACAAAAATTAATTCAAGATGGATTAAAGACTTAAATGTTAGACCTAAAACCATAAAAACCCTAAAAGAAAACTTAGGCAATACCATTCACGACATAGGCATGGGCAAGGACTTCATGTCTAAAACACCAAAAGCAATGGCAACGAAATCCCACATCTTTTTGTCTTCTTCCGAGCCCTCTATACTCTTCCAACCTTTACCTGTTACCCAGTTCTAAAGTTGCTTACACATTTTTGGGTATCCTCATAGTAGCACCCCACTCTACTGGTACCAATTTACTGTGTTTGTCTGTTCTCATGCTGCTAATAAAGACATACCTGAGAGTGGTTAATTTTTGAAGAAAGAGAAATTTAATAGACTCACAGTTCCACATGGCTGGGGTATCTCACAATCATGGATGAAGGCAAAGGAGGAGCAAAAGCACGTTTTCCATGGTGGCAGGCAAGAGAGCATGTGCAGGGGAACTCCCCTTTATAAAACCATCAGCTCTCATGAGACTTATTCACCATCACAAGAATAGCACAGGAAAGACCCACCCCTGTGATTCGATTACCTCCCACTGGGTCTCTCTCATGATGCTTGGGAATTATGAGAGCTACCATTCAAGATGAGATTTGTGTGGGGACACAGCCAAATCCTATCACAAGGGCATTTCAGAGATGAAACTTGAAATAAACTAGAAGTGTCTAATGAAGGGCTTGCATGTAATAAAACCACTCCAAAATAATAACTAATATTAGTTATTAATATAATGAAAAAAAGAGAGCATCCAGGAACTTTCCCTGAAGAGAGAGACTGACATTTGGATAATTATCACAAGAGGGCACTGTATTAAGTAACCTGAATTTTTTAACACCAAAAATTAGGAGATATTGACACTTCAAATACATCCTTATTCAATATTGCCACTTTAATAAAAGTTAACATTTATCAGAGCTGATTGCTAGGTGCTGTTCTAAATGTTATACATGTATTACATTAATTCCCACAAAATCCCTATGATGTAAGTACTATTATTATTCCCATTTACAGTTGAAGAAACAGGCAAAGAAGGGTAAGGCAATTTGTTGAAGATGCTCTAGACAGCAAGTGGAAGCGTGATGACTTGAACTTAGGTTCTAGAACTCAAGTTCTTTCTCACTAGCTTTTATCCTAAAAGGAAAAGATTAATCATTACAATCATAGGACAGGATCATAACGTCTTAGAGATTGGAAGCAATACTGGTCATAGAAGTTAAATTACTTGACTGGTAAATAAAGTAACCAAGAACTTGAGAGCCTGTGGCTTTTCCTAATTCTTATATTAGTGGGGGATAAGTGGGGATGGTTAATGGGTAGAAAAAAATATAAAAGATGAATAAGACCCACTATTTGATAGCACAATAGGGTGATTTTATAGTCAATAATAATTGTTTATTTTAAAATAACTTAAAGAATGTAATTGGATTGTTTGTAGCTCAAAGGATAAATGCTTGGGGGGATAGATACCCCATTCTCTATGATATGCTTATTTCACATTTCATGCCTGTATCAAAACATCTTATGTATCCCATAAATATATACACATACTATGTACACACAAAATTGTAAAAAATTAAAACATTTGAAAAGATATGCTATATAACAAAAAGAAACAATGCCATCTGTTATGTAGTCTATAATTAATACAGACACAACTCCTATAGCAAGAACTCAATTAAAAAATGGTGTATATTTTATGGATTTTCTGCATCCTAAATATATTTGTTTCTGTTATTATTTGTAAGTCATATTCCTGCTCAGGTTTTCTTATAACTTTTGCTCTCTCCCATATTTCTGAAATATCTGGGACGATGCCTCTCAATTAGGGATGGGAGGATGGTATTTCCTAGGGAGAAAGGGGGTTATATTTACATAGTTTGAAAAAAGCATATTCAATAAAATATTTTTGAGTTATTCTTGGTAATAAATTTTAATACATTTGTATTTTAAAACATACTATGTAAACTTTAGATCAAAAACATTCTCAAATTTTGTTTTTTTAAAACACTAATTTGTTGTTTTGAGATGTTAAGAGGCATTTGATGAAAAGGTATACCTGTTCAAATAAGTTTAGAAAATGAACTCTAATATACTATTCTTTTAGAAATGTCCAGAGGAAATTAGGCATAATAAAACTGAAAAGACCCATGATAAACTTTGCTTGTCTTAATATTTTCCATACTGACTTGTGCATGTTTTTAAGTGGGAAATCCATAAATGTCCACATACAGTACAACCAGATCTGCTCTGAAGTTCAGGGCTAAGAAGCTGGCTGCTTCTGTTGGTTTAAGATCTGCAACCTTAGCCTGACTTCAGTTAGTTTATTTTCATATTTTGTCTAGAGTTTATTGTTGCAATCTGTGAAAAGGTTGGTCAACAAGAAGCTATGTCACCATTCTGAAATGGAATTCCTCCATTTTATTTTTGATGAATTTTTAAAATGATTTCATTGGGGTATTATTGACACTAAAAAAGCTGTACATATTTAATGCATATGCCCTGATGATTTTGGAGACAAGCATACACCTATGAAAACATCACCACAACCAATGCCATAAACATATCCAGAATATCCAAAAGTTTCCTCCCACCCTCTTCATTCTACTTTTATGATAAGATTTTTTTCTGTGCATGATAAGAACACTTAACATGGCCAAGCACAATGGCTCATGCTTGTAATATCAGCACTTTGGGAGGCTGAGGCAGGTGGATCACCTGTGGTTGGGAGTTCGAGACCAGCCCGACCAACATGGAGAAACCCCATCTCTACTAAAAATACAAAATTAGCCGGGTGTGGTGGCACACGCCTGTAATCCCAGCTACTTGGGAGGCTGAGGCAGGAGAACCACTTCAACTGGGAGGCAGAGGTTGTGGTGAGCCAAGATTGTGCCACTGCACTCCAGCCTGGGCAACAAGAGTGAAACTCCCTCTCAAAAAAACAAACAAACAAAAAACACTTAACATGAGATCTATCATCTTAGAAGATTTTTGAGTATTGTTAACGATAGCACTATGTTGTATAATGATGTACCACGTGCTACTATACTATGTTATATATAGTGCAGTAAATCCCATATGGGATAGGAGACATTCAGGATAAGCCAACATTCTTCCCTTTGGCCAATTAAATATAGGTGGAATTCCCCCACATCTTGCATAATGGAAACTTTTACCCTTTAATCAATACCTCCCCATTTCCCCCTTTCCTAGCCCCTGGCAACCACAATTCTACTCTGTAATTCTATGAGTTTGTCTGTTTTAGATTCGTCATAAAAATGGGATCATGTACTATTTATTTATTCCAGAAATTGAAGTCAAGATCCTGAAGAGATATCTGCACACCCATGTTCGTTGCAGCATTATTTTCAATAGCTAAGGTGTGAGAAGCAACCCAAATTTTTATTAATAGACGTATGGATAAAGAAAATGTAATATATACATATAGCAAAATACTATTCAGCCTTAAAAAAAGGAAGCAAATCCTGTCATTTGTGACAATGTGAATAAATGTGAAAGACTCTGCTAAGTGAAATAAGCCAGACATAAGTGGATGTTTTCATTTGCATCAGCATTCTAGTTTGTCAGTTATTTTTTCTCAGCAGTGGGAAGATGCCATCCCATTTTCTCCTGGTTTTCATCATTTTTGTTATAATTTTTTAATTTAATTTTTTTTGAGACAAGCTCTTGCTTTGTTGCCCAAGCTGGAGTGTGGTGGCATGATCTCAGCTCACTGCAGCCTCCACTTTCTGGTCTCAAGCAATCCTCTTATTTCAGCCCTCCTAGTAGCTGGGACTACAGGTGTGCACCACCATGCCCAGCTACTTTTAAAATTTTTTGAAGAGACTGCATCTCACTATGTTGCCCAGGCAGGTCTCAAACTCCTGGGCTCAAGTGATCCATCTGCCTGGACCTCCCAAAGTCCTGGGATTACAGGCATCAGCCACCTTACCCGGCCATTTTGGTTTTTAAATAGCATGTTTGTGTTACATATGTCTTTAGTAAAGTAAAATTTTAAATTAAAAAAAATCTTGCAGGATATATGATCTTATCTATTATTGTTCTCAGTTATTCTCGTGCCTTCCCTCTGTGATTCATGTGACATCATGATTGCCAACATTCTTTGCCTTGGCCAATCAAATATAGGTGGAATTCCCCCATGCCACTTCCATATAAACACTTTAGGAGCAGATGTGTCTGTGTGTCTGTGTGTGTGCGTGTGTTTAGCTTTGCCACAACAATAATACACATTTAGAATTAAGACATTATATGGAAGACCAAAAAATGGACATGTAATTTAGGTGAGGAATAATCCTGCACTGTTGTAAGCCATGGAATTTGGGGTTGTTACCATCATGTAACTTAATAAAAGGTAAGTGATACAAGGTTCCTGTTGTTTTGCTGCCTGGGAATAGTCTAGAAATATGACCTTTCATTTTTCACACATTTTAGTTCCTCTTTAAAAGTAGAAGCTAAATAAATATATTTGATTGAATTAGCAGTTTTTAAAGTGAGTATGTCATTTTGAATGAGTTTGATTCTTAGGAAGACAAAACCATCTCCAACTGGCAATAAAGAATGACGGAAGTTCATTGACTCAAGGATCTGGAAAATACAAAGCTCTTTGAGCCTGGTTTGATACAGTGGCTCATTCAGTTCATCAAGAACTAAGTTTATTTATGTTTCTCCAATTTACCTTTGACAGTGTGGGCTTTATTCTTATTTTTCCTTTTATGAGTATTGATGCTGCCAGCCATTACCAGAACTATGTTTTCTTGTCAATACTAGGAAGAGATAAGGGTCCTTCTAGAAGCTCTTCAGAAGAGTAGGTGAATATCTTTCTTAGAAGCCAGAATAAACTTCTTGTATTTTATTGGCAGGAAGTGAGTCACCCACATATTTCTGGACCTATAACAGTAGCCATTAAACTGGACCTCAGACACAGATTTAACCCCTTAAGCCAGGGAGGATTAAGCCACCCCTAAATGAAGTAGGGAAGTGAGTTTGCCCTAAGAAATAGCAATGAATACTTAGATGTGCTAGGCACAATTGCAGTGCATTAACTATTAATATGACTTTTTCATCGATCTGTGTACATGAACTGTGATACATTGTGTCAAATGATTTGTATTTCCGATGTTCACTGAATAAACTTGTGCATTTAGAATAACCCAGGAGAAGTAGAAATAAAAGAAGTTATGATCTGGCGAGCACATATCCCATTGCACATGGTTACTGGATTCATCCCATCTGGTTTTGTGAATTATCTGACCAATCTCTCACGAGATATAACATGGTCAAATATGTCCAGTCTTTGCTGTGTTTCCAGATCTTACTCTCTCATGCTGTCCGTATCTATGATCTATGTATGCATGCATGTATGTATGTATGTATGTGTCTGTCTATCTAGATATTTCTTTTTCTTTTTTTTTTTCAGCTTTCAGGTTTCTTTTTTTATTATTATTATTATACTTTAGGTTTTAGGGTACATGTGCACAATGTGCAGGTTTGTTATATATGTATCCATGTGCCATGTTGATTTCCTGCACCCATTAACTCGTCAATTAGCATTAGGTATATCTCCTAATGCTGTCCCACCCCCTCCCCCAACCCCACAACAGTCCCCAGAGTGTAATGTTCCCCTTCCTGTGTCCATGAGTTCTCATTGTTCAATTCCCACCTATGAGTGAGAACATGCAGTGTTTGGTTTTTTGTCCTTGCAATAGTTTACTGAGAATGATGTTTTCCAGTTTCATCCATGTCCCTACAAAGGACATGAACTCATCATTTTTTATGGCTGCATAGTATTCCATGGTGTATATGTGCCACATTTTCTTAATCCAGTCTATCGTTGTTGGACATTTGGGTTGGTTCCAAGTCTTTGCTATTGTGAGTAGTGCCACAATAAACATAGGTGTGCATGTGTCTTTACAGCAGCATGATTTATAGTCCTTTGGGTATATACCCAGTAATGGGATGGCTGGGTCAAATGGTATTTCTAGTTCTAGATCCCTGAGGAATCGCCACACTGACTTCCACAATGGTTGAACTAGTTTACAGTCCCACCAACAGTGTAAAAGTGTTCCTATTTCTCCACATCCTCTCCAGCACCTGTTGTTTCCTGATTTTTTAATGATGGCCATTCTAACTGGTGTGAGATGGTATCTCACTGTGGTTTTGATTTGCATTTCTCTGATGGCCAGTGATGATGAGCATTTTTTCATGTGTTTTTTGGCTGCATAAATGTCTTCTTTTGAGAAGTGTCTGTTCATGTCCTTTGCCCACTTTTTGATGGGGTTGTTTGTTTTTTTCTTGTAAATTTGTTTGAGTTTATTGTAGATTCTGGATATTAGCCCTTTGTCAGATGAGTAGGTTGCAAAAATTTTCTCCCATTCTGTAGGTTGCCTGTTCACTCTGATGGTAGTTTCTTTTGCTGCACAGAAGCTCTTTAGTTTAATTAGATTCCATTTGTCAATTTTGGCTTTTGTTGCCATTGCTTTTGGTGTTTTAGACATGAAGTCCTTGCCCACGCCTATGTCCTGAATGGTATTGCCTAGGTTTTATTGTAGGATTTTAATGGTTTTAGGTCTAACATTTAAGTCTTTAATCCATCTTGAATTAATTTTTGTATAAGGTGTATAAGGAAGGGATCCAGTTTCAGCTTTCTATATATGGCTAGCCAGTTTTCCCAGCACCATTTATTAAATAGGGAATCCTGTCCCCATTTCTTGTTTTTGTCAGGTTTGTCAAACATCAGATAGTTGTAGATATGCGGCATCGTTTCTGAGGGCTCTGTTCTGTTCCATCGATCTATGTCTCTGTTGTGGTACCAGTACCAAGCTGTTTTGGTTACTGTAGCCTTGTAGTATAGTTTGAAGTCAGGTAGCATGATGCCTCCAGCTTTGTTCTTTTGGCTTAGGATTGACTTGGCGATGCGGGCTCTTTTTTGGTTTCATATGAACTTTAAAGTAGTTTTTTCCAATTCTGTGAAGAAAGTCATTGGTAGCTTGATGGGGATGGCATTGAATCTATAAATTACCTTGGGCAGTATGGCCATTTTCACGATATTGATTCTTCCAACCCATGAGCATGGAATGTTCTTCCATTTGTTTGTATCCTGTTTTATTTCATTGAGTAGTGGTTTGTAGTTCTCCTTGAAGAGGTCCTTCACATCCGTTGTAAGTTGGATTCCTAGGTATTTTGTTCTCTTTGAAGCAATTGTGAATGGGAGTTCACTCATGATTTGGCTCTCTGTTTGTCTGTGATTGGTGTACAAGAATGCTTGTGATTTTTGTACATTGATTTTGTATCCTGAGACTTTGCTGAAGTTGCTTATCAGCTTAAGGAGATTTTGGGCTGAGACAATGGGGTTTTCTAGATATACAATCATGTCATCTGCAAACAGGGACAATTTGACTTCCTCTTTTCCTAATTGAATACTCTTTATTTCCTTCTCCTGCCTGATTGCTCTGGCCAGAACTTCCAGCACTATGTTGAATAGGAGTGGTGAGAGAGGGCATCAATGTCTTGTGCCAGTTTTCAGACGGAATACTTCCAGTTTTTGCCCATGCAGTATGATATTGGCCCATGCAGTATGTGGGTTTGTCATAGATAGCTCTTATGATTTTGAGATATGTCCCATCGATACCTAATTTATTGAGAGTTTTTAGCATGAAGGGTTGTTGAATTTTGTCAAAGGCCTTTTCTGCATCTATTGAGATAATCATGTGGTTTTTGTCTTTGGTTCTGTTTATATGCTGGATTACATTTATTGATTTGCATATGTTGAACCAGCCTTGCATCCCAGGGATGAAGCCCACTTGATTATGGTGGATAAGCTTTTTGATGTGCTGCTGGATTTGGTTTGCCAGTATTTTATTGAGGATTTTTGCATCAATGTTCATCAAGGATATTGGTCTGAAATTCTCTTTTTTGGTTATGTCTCTGCCAGGCTTTGGTATCAGGACGATGCTGGCTTCATAAAATGTGTTAGGGAGGATTCCCTCTTTTTCTATCGATTGGAATAGTTTCAGAAGGAATGGTACCAGTTCCTCCTTGTACCTCTGGTAGAATTCGGCTGTGAATCCATCAGGTCCTGGACTCTTTTTGGTTGGTAAGCTATTGATTATTGCCACAATTTCAGAACCTGTTATTGGTCTATTCAGAGATTCAACTTCTTCCTGATTTAGTCTTGGGAGGGTGTATTGGTCGAGGAATTTATCCATTTCTTCTAGATTTTCTAGTTTATTTGCATAGAGGTGTTTGTAGTATTCTCTGATGGTAGATTGCATTTCTGTGGTATCGGTGGTGATATCGCCTTTTTCATTTTTTATTGCATCTATTTGATTCTTCTCTCTTTTCTTCTTTATTAGTCTTGCTAGCGGTCTATCAATTTTGTTGATCTTTTCAAAAAACCAGCTCCTGGATTCATTAATTTTTTGAATGGTTTTTTGTGTCTCTATTTCCTTCAGTTCTGCTCTGATTTTAGTCATTTCTAGACTTCTGCTAGCTTTTGAATGTGTTTGCTCTTGCTTTTCTAGTTCTTTTAATTGTGATGTTAGGGTGTCAATTTTGGATCTTTCCTGCTTTCTCTTGTGGGCATTTAGTGCTATAAATTTCCCTCTACACACTGCTTCGAACATGTCCCACAGATTCTGGTATGTTGTGTCTTTGTTCTCGTTGGTTTCAAAAAACATCTTTATTTCTGCCTTCATTTCATTATGTACCCAGTAGTCATTCAGGAGCAGCTTGTTCAGTTTCCATGTAGTTGAGCAGTTTTGAGTGAGTTTCTTAATCCTGAGTTCTAGTTTGATTGCACTGTGGTCTGAGAGACAGTTTGTTATAATTTCTGTTCTTTTACATTTGCTGAGGAGAGCTTTACTTCCAACTATGTGGTCAATTTTGTAATAGGTTTGGTATGGTGCTGAAAAAATGTATATTCTGTTGATTTGGGGTGGAGAGTTCTGTAGATGTCTATTGGGTCCATTTTGTATAGAGCTGAGTTCAATTCCTGGATATCCTTGTTAACTTTCTGTCTCGTTGATCTGTCTAATGTTGACAGTGGGGTGTTAAAATCTCCCATTATTATTGTGTGGGAGTTTAAGTCCCTTTGTAGGTCACTCAGGACTTGCTTTATGAGTCTGGGTGCTCCTGTGTTGGGTGCATATATATTTAGGATAGTTAGCTCTTCTTGTTGAATTGATCCCTTTACCATTATGTAATGGCCTTCTTTGTCTCTTTTGATCTTTGTTGGTTTAAAGTCTATTTTATCAGAGACTAGGATTGCAACCCCTGCCTTTTTTTGTTTTCCATTTGCTTGATAGATCTTCCTCCATCCCTTTATTTTGAGTCTATGTGTGTCTCTGCACGTGAGATGGGTTTCCTGAATACAGCACACTGATGGGTCCTGACTCCTTATCCAGTTTGCCACTCTGTGTCTTTTAATTGGAGCATTTAGCCCATTTACATTTAACATTAATATTGTTATTTGTGAATCTGATCCTGTCATTATGATGGTAGTTTGTTATTTTGCTCATTAGTTGATGCAGTTTCTTCCTAGCCTTGATGGTCTTTACAATTTGGCATGTTTGTGCAGTGGCTGGTACCGGTTCTTTCTTTCCATGTTTACTGCTTCCTTCAGGAGCTCTTTTAGGGCAGGCCTGGTGGTGACAAAATCACTCAGCATTTACTTTTCTGTAAAGTATTTTATTTCTCCTTCACTTATGAAGCTTAGTTTGGCTGGATATGAAATTCTGGGTTGAAAATTATTTTCTTTAAGAATGTTGAATATTGGCCCCCACTCTCTTCTGGCTTGTAGAGTTTCTGCCGAGAGATCAGCTGTTAGTCTGATGGGCTTCCCTTTGTGGGTAACCCGACCTTTCTCTCTGGTGCCCTTAACATTTTTTCCTTCATTTCAACTTTGGTGAATCTGACAATTATGTGTCTTGGAGTTGCTCTTCTCGAGGAGTATCTTTGTGGCGTTCTCTGTATTTCCTGAATCTGAATGTTGGCCTGCCTTGCTAGATTGGGGAAGTTCTCCTGGATAATATCTTGCAGAGTGTTTTCCAACTTGGTTCCATTCTCCCCGTCATTTTTAGGTACACCTATCAGTTGTAGGTTTGGTCTTTTCACATAGTCCCAATTTCTTGGAGGCTTTGTTCATTTCTTTTTATTCTTTTTTCTCTAAACTTCCCTTCTCGCTTCATTTCATTCATTTCATCTTCCATCAGCGATACCCTTTCTTCCAGTTGATCGCATCTGCTACTGAGGCTTCTGCAATCTTCACGTAGTTCTCGAAACTTGGCTTTCAGCTCCATCATCTCCTTTAAGCCCTTCTCTCCATTGGTCATTCTGGTTATCCATTCTTCTAATTTTTTTTCAAAATTTTTAACTTCTTTGCTATTGTTTTGAATTTCCCCCCGTAGCTCAGAGTAGTTTGATCGTCTGAAGCCTTCTTCTCTCAACTCGTCAGAGTCATCCTCCATCCAGCTTTGTTCCGTTGCTATTGAGGAACTGCGTTCCTTTGGAGGAGGAGAGGTGCTCTGCTTTTTAGAGTTTCCAGTTTTTCTGCTCTGTTTTTTCCCCATCTTTGTGGTTTTATCTACTTTTGGTCTTTGATGATGGTGATGTACAGATGGGTTTTTGGTGTGGATGTCTTTTCTGTTTGTTAGTTTTCCTTCTACCAGACAGGACCATCAGCTGCAGGTCTGTTGGGGTTTACTAGAGGTCCACTCCAGACCCTGTTTGGCTGGGTGTCAGCAGCGGTGGCTGCAGAACAGCAGATTTTTGTGAGACCACAAATTCAGCTGTCTGATAGTTCCTCTGGAAGTTTTGTCTCAGAGGAGTACCCGGCCGAGTGAGGTGTCAGTCTGTCCCTACTGGGGGGGTGCCTCCCAGTTAGGCTGCTCAGGGGTGAGGGACCCACTTTAGGAGGCAGTCTGTCCGTTCTCAGATCTCCAGCTGTGTGCTGGGAGAACCACTACTCTCTTCAAAGCTGTCAGTCAGACAGGGACATTTAAGTCTGTGGAGGTTCCTGCTGACTTTTTGTTTGTCTGTGCCCTGCCCCCAGAGGTGGAGCCTATAGAGGCAGGCAGGCCTCCTTGAGCTGTGGTGGGCTCCACCCAGTTTGAGCTTCCTGGCTACTTTGTTTACCTAAGCAAGCCTGGGCAATGGCGGGCGCCCCTCCCCCAGCCTCGCTGCTGCCTTGCAGCTTGATCTCAGACTGCTGTGCTAGCAATCAGCGAGACTCCGTGGGCATAGGACCCTCCAAGCCAGGTGTGGGACACAATCTCCTAGTGTGCCATTTTCCAGGCCCATTGGAAAAGCGCAGTATTGTGGTGGGACTGACCCGATATTCCAGGTGCCGTCTGTTACCCCTTTCTTTGACTAGGAAAGGGATCTACCTGACCCCTTGTGCTTCCCAAGTGAGGCAATGCCTCGCCCTGCTTCGGCTCGCGCACAGTGCGCTTCACCGACTGTCCTGCACCCACTGTTTGGCACTCCCTAGTGAGATGAAACTGGTACCTCAAACAGAAATGCAGAAATCACCTGTCTTCTGTGTCGCTCAGGCTGGGAGCTGTAGACCGGAGCTGTTCCTATTCGGCCATCTTGGCTCCACCACCTAGATATTTCAGTATATCTATATAAGCCCAGCGGTTTGGGAGTCTAAGGTGGGAAGATCTCTTGAGGCCAGGGGTTCGAGACCAGCCTGGACAACACAGTGAGTCCCTATCTTTACTAAAAATAAAAAGTAAAATAAATCTATATTGATATTTAGATAGATAGATGGAGACCTATATCTATATCTCTCTACATATCTATATATCTAGAGATATCAATACATATATTTCTATGTAGATTTCTAGAGATATCTATATATGTTATCTAGATACATCTCTGTATATATTTTTATATATTGATATTTCTAGATATCTATATGTCTGGAGAGATATTTTTTCTCTCTAGATAGCTATATATAAGGTAGATAAGATATATATCATTTATATATATACGAGAGAGTTAAAATATCTATCTGTCCATATGTGTTTTTAAAATCTATCTATCTATATCTTCGTCTATCTAGAGAAAGAGTGAGATTTCAAAGAGCTCAGTGCTGAAAATATGTTGAGCTTTGGTATCTGCTTCCTTTCCTTTTTTTAATAAGAATGAAATTTATCTTGTTTTTTTTGGAAATATCTCCAGGCTTTTCAAGATTAATTTCATAGCATATTAGATTCCTGGAAAAATAGTTGGTCTAACATATAACCTTGAAGTAAATAATTTTCATAAGTTTAATGGACACTTTTTGTGTTTTTTTCTTAATTTAAATATTGCAAAAGTAATATAAATACTTGGGCTTATCTTAATATTATTTTCCAGTAACTAGTAATGGGCTTTTGAAGCATAATACCAATTTGACTATGAAAATACATTTTAAAATCTTGATTTTTCTTCTTCCTTATCTAATTCACAGATAGAGATGGTCTAAAGATTTTGCTGAGATACCCATTCAGTTTGAATAATTTATAATCAATGTGGGGTTTTTTTGGTTGTGTTAGATGACTGATCATTTATTTATTACATGTCTGGGTTTTTTATGTTTCAAAATAGAATTTTAATAGGCATTAAATCAATTAGAATACATTTGATAATCATTGCAGATTAACTGTATGTGGAGGTCTAAACTTTTTTTATTTTGATAAATGTGCACTGATAAATGCAGTGCTGAGAACTGCTGAGAAAGTCATTAAAGTGAGGGAAAATATTACCATGAAAAATGTTTCAGTCCATTATATAAAGTAGGTTCTTTAATGCATGCTAGATTTTGAAAAGTTTCTGTTTGGTAAGTGAATGAATGGATTAGAAGCTAGCAGTTCCTTAGTGAAAACACCTACACAACATTTAAGATACGTCAATCTGTAATTAATATTTCATTTAAAAATAAAATGTGTTGCAAGGGAGTTGCATTTAATTTTCTAGTAACGATGCTATGAACTTCTTCAGTTGGTTGTTTTCTTCTTTTCAGCTCATAGTCAGTTCACAGTGCATCCATCAGAAGGATGCCCAGGGGAAATCAACGGTAGTGAAACTCAGCTACAGAGCTTAGCAGCGAGGAGACAGAGAAGAATAGCAGTTAAAGTGCTTGGCTAAACATGAAGTTTTTGAGTGACGCAGTCATATGTTTTTCAGTATTAATTGGGACTGAAGCCAGGGTGACCGAAGGAGGCATTTGTCTACAGCAGGGTATAGGAAGTTACCCTATTGTCTGAAATTCTACTGTTAGAGTTTTATTCCAGAAATAGTGGTGGGGGCGGGATGGAGTGCATATATCTTAAAGTGTAATGGAAAAAGCAATTGCTTTTCGTCATGCAGAACTAAATTTTAATTCTAATTGCACCTTTGAGTAGTTTTGTAATCTGTGGGAAAATTCATTTCACCATTTTAAGATTCAACTTCACCATAAGAATGAACATCAATGGGGCGCAGTGGCTCATGCCTGTAATCCCAGCACTTTGGGAGGCCGAGGTGGGTGGATCACTTGAGGTGAGGAGTTCAAGACCAGCTGGCCAACATGGTGAAAACCCATCTTTACTAAAAATACAAAAATGAGCTGGCCATGGTGGTGCATGTCTGTAATCCCAGCTACTTGGGAGGCTGAGGCAGGAGAATTGCTTGAACCCGGGAGGCAAAGGTTGAAGTGAGCCGAGATTGTACCACAGCACTCCAGCCTGGGTTACAGAGCAAGACTCCATCTCAAAAAAAAAAAAAAAAAAAAAGAATCAACATCACAGGATAGTGGGGATAATGATATCAAGTGAGTTCACATGTGCAAAAATTATTAAGCACCATATCCACCATATGGTAGGGACTTGGTGAGTGGTTGCATCCTTGCCTTCCTTCTCTACTTCCTCTATCCCCTTCCACCCCCCACTCAAAGAACTGGCTTATAATGGGACAACTCTTAAAATTTACAGTGAAACATGAAAGATGTCTGATTTTTTACACATTACAATATAGGCATCTCACATTATGAAATGGCTTTAAGAATTGGGTGCTGGAGAGGATGTGGAGAAATAGGAACACTTTTACACTGTGGGTGGGATTGTAAACTAGTTCAACCATTGTGGAAGACAGTGTGGCGATTCCTCAATGATCTAAAACTAGAAATACCATTTGACCCAGCCATCCCATTACTGGGTATACACCCAAAGGATTATAAATCATGCTGCTATAAAGACATATGCACATGTATGTTTACTGTGGCACCATTCACAATAGCAAAGACTTGGAACCAACCCAAATGTCCATCAGTGATAGACTGGATTAAGAAAATGTGGCACATACACACCATGGAATACTATGTAGCCATAAAAAAGGATGAGTTCATGTTTTTTGTAGGGACATGGATGAAGCTGGAAACCATCATTCTGAGCAAACTATTGCAAGGACAGAAAGCCGAATACCGCATGTTCTCACTCACAGGTGGGAATTGAACAATGAGAACACTTGGACACAGGATGGGGAACATCACACACCAGGACTTGTTGTGGGGTGGGGGTAGGGGGGAGGGATAGCATTAGGAGATATACCTAATGTAAATGATGAGTTAATGGGTGCAGCACACCAACATGGCACATGTATACATATGTAAAAAACCTGCACATTGTGCACATGTATCCTAGAACTTAAAGTATAATAATAATAAAAACAAAGAATTAGGGAAATTATTGTATACAAAACCCTGGCATGCTATAGGGGGAAGAAGCGCTTTGGAATCAGAGACACCAGAATATCAATAGTTTCAGAGTCCTGAGAAAAACATTTGTCTTCTTTGAGTTCTCATTTCTGTTTTGTGAAGTGGTGTGAGGAGAGGTGTGTAAATGTATACACTGCAGACCTCTGCACTTAATAGGATATCACAAGATTTTGCATCTTGGGGCCCCATTATCACAAATAAAGGAGAACTGTGTCAAACTTTAATTCAGTAGCTGTCAGCTGAAAGAATTAAAGAGTTGGCTGTGTGCGAATCTTGCTTGGCATAGCCCTAAGCTAGAGCTGTCACTGATAATTGTTTAACAGCCCAGTTAGCATGGTGATACGTTGTTACTTTCAGACGACTTGTATATTTGGGAAGAGACTTCAAATCATTTCAATGAGCATACCTGCATTTCAATTAATTCAAAAGATGTCTCGAGCACTTTGATGACCTTGGGTTTAAATGTTTATTCTAAACATTTGATATAACCTGCTCTCTCTTTTTGAAAAAAGTTGTATATGGGATATCATGAATCATCTTGACAGTCAAAATACACAGTGGCTATTGTATTACATGTTCAGTCAGAAAAGCAGTAAGAGTTTATTGCTGCACTTCAAGTATCTAATGCTCAACATAACCATTAAATTAGCTTCAAGTAATTTAAATTCAGAATATATGGAATACAATTGGCAATGCTTAAAAAACTTGGCTGCTGCCAGCAACTGATATATAAATTTAGCAGTGGGGACTAAGTTTGGGGATTACAGGTGAGGTAGTTAAAATGTGAATATAGAAAGGGTTTTAGTGATGGCTGTGAAATTAGCTTTGGCCATGATGTGGGTGTTCAGGGACAGGGCTGTTCTAGAGCCTGTATTGGAGTTAATACCTTCTTCTTCTCCTAATAGCTATGTTTTCAATATCTCTCATGAATAATTATTCTTAGGAGGATAAACCTGTAGCAAATACCACAGACTTGCTGCAAACTTTTCATGATTATGCCCATTTTAATCTTAGACTTACTCTTTGAAGTTTCTGAAGTAGAAGAGTAGATCTTTTAAATTAAAGTAGGTTTTCATTGCTGCCCTGATAGAACCTGCTTTTTAGATTAAGTTTAGGGGCATCTAATGAAGATTTTCCTATCCATCTGGTCCCGATCATTTAGGTACAGAGCCACAATTCTCAAACCGCAAGTGCATCAGCATCCTCTCGAGGGCTTGTTAAAACAGACTGGGCGGGGAGGTGTAGAAATGTGTATTTCTGTAGAGCTTCCAGGTGAGGGTGATGCTGCTGGTACAGGGATCACACTTCGAAAACCGCTGCTGTGCTACAGAGGAAGTGATTCAGATGGTCTGCATTATGCGACATGTAAGAGAACTCCTGACTCAAGTGGCTTAAACTAAACAAATTATCTCACATAATAAATCCAGAAGTAGTAAGTCTCAGAGTTGGTTCAGTGGCACAGTAGGTGCCACTCTACTTTTGTGTGACATCCTCACTGTGTTGGTTATGACTTCTTCATATCCCTGGATATGGCATCTCCATATCACTGGATGACTGCAGCAGCTCCAAGCATTAGGTACCAACACAATAGCATTCAGAAGCAGACAAATGGAAGGCTAGGAGATCTTTTTGATCTCTGCTGGTGGAACACTCTTAGACAAAAGGGAAGAAGGGACAGGATTGGAATGATGCTGACGGGTAACCAACAACCATCAGAGGCAACTTTGTCAATAATGTTAGAAAAAGGTCCTCTGCATTTTGTTTTCCACAAGGTTGCACAGCACAAAGGCATTGATTGCTTATGTTTTCCCTCCCTCCCTTCCTTTCTTCCTTCCCTCCCTCCCTCCCTCCGTCCCTGTATTAGGATTCTCTAGAGGGATAGAACTAATAGGATAGATATATATATATGAAGGAGAGTTTATTAGGAAAATTGACTCACGTGATCACAAGGTAAAGTCCCATGATAGGCTGTCTGCAAGCTGAGGAGCAAGGAAGCCAGTCCGAATCCCAAAACTTCAAAATGGGGAAGCCAACAGTGCCGCCTTTCATCTGTGGACGAAGGCCTGAGAGCTCCAGGGCAAACCGCTGGTATAAACTGAAGAGTCCAAAAGCTGAAGAACTTGGAGTCTGATGTTTGAGGGCAGGAGGCATCCAGCATGGGAGAAAGATGGAGCCTTGGAAGACTCAATAATCAAGTCCTTCCAACTTCTGTCAACTTTATTCTAACCGTGCTGGCAGCTGATTAGATAGTGCCTACCCAAATTGAGCGTGGGTCTGCCTCTTCCCATCCACTGACTCAAATGCTAATCTCCTCTGGCAAGACCTTCACAGACACACCCAGGAACAACACTTTACATCCTTCAATCCAATCAAGTTGACACTCAGTATTAACCATCTCACCCCCTCCCCTCCCCTCCCCTCCCCTTCCTCCCCTCCCTCCCTTCCCCACTCTCCCTCCCTCCCTCCCTCCCCTTCTTCCTCTCCATAATGTACTCTTGTTTCCACCACCTCTTAATACTAATTGCTTTCATCTAACTTCCTTCTTCCCAACCACTAGGAATTTTAAATTACATTTGAGATAGTAAATAATTGCAGTTCCGATTTTGAGAGTCACATGCCTTTTCCTTGCTTTCTATGGAGCAGAGTTGGATTTCCTTTCTTCTTCCTGTCATCCTAAATTCCCCGCTTTACCCTTATGGGGAAGAAGCTTTCAAACAAGACATAATAAAATCTTAGTTTCCTTGCAGAATTCTACTCTCAAAAACTGGAAAGCCCCAAAGTGTGCCAGATCAGATGTTGAGTCTATAGGGGTACCAGTGTTTAGAACTCCCAGGATTTCACCCTGCCCTCCTAGAATGGAGTATGTCTCCAAATCTACCCTTCCTACAGTCTTATTTCCATAAAATGTATAACTCCATCTCTAAGTTGTCGGGCCAATATCTGGGAGTTATATTCTATTCTTCTCTTTCTCTTGCACACCAGAAGTAATTCTTTAGCAGAACTTGGCAGTTTTGACTTCAGAATATGCCCCGAATCTGACCATTTCTCACACCTTTCATAAATACAACACTAGTCCAAGCCAACCTTCTCTTATTTGAATGTTCTTCTTGTCCTCACCTTGGTCTTCTTGAATTTATTCCCATCAGGAGCCAGAGCGATTCTATTAAAATGTAAGTAAGATCAAGCCCTACTCTTTAAAATCCTTTAGTGGTTCCACACTGCACTACAATTAAGAGCCAAAGTTGCTGCCCTGGACATTGATAAATGATCAGCCCTCAGTCCTGCATTGCTGCTCCTTGAACACACTGGGGTGCTGCCATATTGGGGCATTTGTTCTTCCTTTACCCCAGGCGCCCATGATCTTTCTTCAGGCCTTGCCTCAAATGTCTGCTTCTGGGTGGGCCCTTTGTCACCCTGTTTAAAATGATATCCTCTGCCCCTGTTCCTCATGTAACTGCACCAGAGCAATCTGGTTCAACTTTTATGTATTAGTGTTGTGAGTTGTTTCTCAGTTGCCATGGAATCTTGGGTCATGCAACCTGAGCATGCCCAGATGAAGAAAGTGTGCAACCACAGGGGGAACCTAAGTGCTCAGACTGAGGAGCAGGGACTGAATTAAGAATTGTACACCGCATAGCAGGATCCAGCATCCAATCACATTGAGCCATGGCACCACCCCATGGCAGGATCCAATTAGATCATGCCTGCTGGTATCACCTCATTGAAAGATCCAATTGGATCACATCTCATTACATTATGCTTATAAAACCTGACCCAACCTCCAGCACATGGAGATGTATTTGAGCATTTCCTCCTTTCTCCTTACCAGTAGACTCCAAATAAAGCTTTTCATTTCTGAAATGCTAATCCCATGGTATCAGCCTCTATGTGCACTGGGCAGCAAGCTCATTGATTGCTTAGTATAACACTTGCTATTTCCCCTCCCTGTCTGCTTTTCCTTTACAGCACTTGAACCATTCATTATATCTTTTACCTGTTTATCATTTATTTACTCAATATTTTATTTCTTGTTTGTCCTCCTTCATCAGGATGCGAGTTCTATGACAATAGCCATGTTTTTTTTTGTATTGGTTGCTGTTCTCATCAGAACTGAAAACAGTACTTACCACATCAAAACCACAAAGAAAAATTTGTCGAATGAAGGAATCATTATACAATAATTTAAAACTCACAAGAGATACCAAGCACTTGCAAAATAAAGAATATAGTATTATGAACCTCTTATACCAATGATTCAGATTCAATAATGATCATCATTCTGTCATTCTCATGTCATCCAGTCTCCCTATCACTTAATAACTGAGTGGAGACTCAATTGTTACTTATTTTTTAAAGCTTTTTTTCAGGTAAAATTACATATATGGAAATGCATAAATGTTATCAGTACAATTTTTGACAAATGTCTATACTTAAGCAAACTATACCTCTATCATGATTATAGTACATTTTCATCTGCCTAGAAAGTTCCCTCATGTCTCTTCCAATGAAATGGGAAAAGTTCCCTTATCCCCCTTGCAGAGCGTGCGATGGGGGTCTGGCTCACTTCTTCAGTGCCCCGCAGCTCGAACCCCTAGGGGTAGCATGCAGATGGGCAGGTTGTGGGGGCCGTGGGCTCTGACCCCACAGCAACATCTAGGGTTGAGTGTTTACAGCTTCTGAAGCTCCAGTGGGCATGTGTTACAGTGTACTCTTTGAGTTTAGCTGTCCACAGGTGGCTTGTGTTAATCAGCTCAATTAGACCCTCTGTCTTATCACAAGGACAGAGGGCTGGCTTTCTGTATCCGAGGTTCTTGCCTTAGTGTACTGGAAAAATCGGATCACACGTGAGCTTGGAGAATGAGTGCAAGGTTTAGTAAATTGTGGAGGTAGCTCTCAGCAGATGGATGGGGAGCCAGAAGAGGTATGGGGTGGGAAGTTGGTCTTCCCCTGGAGTCAGGCCGCTCAGCTGTCAGGCTTTCCTCTGACTGCCCTCAGCCAAATTTCCCAAAGTGTCCACATTGTTCCCCTATCGATGGCCTGCCAGCGCCTGTATGTTCTTCTGCTGCTGTGTTCCTCTCAATGTCCAGCTGTTTCTGTCTCTGCCTGATAGGGTCTCAGGGCTTTTATAGGCATAGGATTGGGGGCATGGCAGGCCAGGGTGGTCTTGGAAAATGCAACATTTGGGTGTGAAAACAGGAGTGCCTGTCCTCACCTAGGTTCGTGAGCACAGGCCCAAGGGTAGCGCCCTCACTAGGGTCCTTTCTCTACCAAGCACTTCCCTGGCCCCCTCCTATATCACCAAGGCAATCTCTTCCTGCCATCACCACCATCCCTCGTAGGCAGGTAATGACCATTCTGATTTTTTGCTCACCATAACTTGGTTTTACCTGTTTTAGAGCTTCATGTGAATTGAGTCATACAGTAGAGACTCTAATTTTTTTCTCCCGGTCTAGCCTTGAATTTAGGGACCCTTAATTTCTTTCTGCTATCTTTCACTAAGAATAATATTTACGTTTTGTATGTATTAGTAATCAGTTCCTTTTCATTGCTGAGTAGCATTCAATCTTTTTTTTTTTTGAGACGGAGTCTTGCTCTGTCTCCCAGGCTGGAGTGCAGTGGTGCGATCTTGGCTCACTGCAAGCTCTGACCCCTGGGTTCACGCCATTCTCCTGCCTCAGCCTCCCTAGTAGCTGGGACTACAGGCGCTCGCCACCACACACAGCTAATTTTTTGTATTTTCAGTAGAGATGGGGTTTCACCATGTTAGCCAGAATGGTCTCGATCTCCTGACTTCGTGATCTGCCCACCTTGGCCTCCCAAAGTGCTGGGAATACAGGCATGAGCCACTGTACTCTGCCGCATTCAATCTTATGAGTATATGGCAATTTGTCATTCCATTCTCCCAATGATAGTTATTTGCCATTGTTTTATGGCCCAGCACATGGTTTATCTGGCTGAATGCTTCATGGGCAATTGAAAGTAATGTTTTTGGCTATTGATCAGAAGATGCTACATGTATATATATATTATTGTACAAGTCCCTTTTTTGAACATATGTTTTTATTTCTCTTAAATAATTAGGAGTAGCATTGTTAGACCAAGGTGTTGGTGTATGACTGACTGTGCAATAAATGCCAAATATATCTACAAAGTAGTTGTAGCACTCTACTTTTTTATTAGTAATGTTTTATGCTTTTAATTTGCATTTCCCCAATGGCAAATGATATTGAACATTTTTTTCATGTGCCACTAGTTATTTGATAAGTGTCTATTGTAAGAGGTTTTTATATATTCGAGATATAAGACCTTAGTCAGCTGTACGTTTTGTGGTTATTTCCTCCTAGTCTGTGGTTTGCTGTTAATTTTTTAAATGATGTCTCTTGATAAGCAATTTTTAATTTTGAGAAAGTGTAATTTATCATTTATTTTTCTGTGTTTTTTTTCTACTTTCTGTGTAAGAAGTTTTGACTACAGGGACATTTTTCTGTTTCCTTTTAAAAGTGTTATGATGATGTTGTCTTTAACATTTAGGACTCTGCTTCACTGCAGCATGATTTTTGTATATGGTGTGAAATAAGGGTGGGGGTTATTTACTAATTTTTTTATTTGGATGTCCAGTTGTCCCAACACCATTTGTTGAAAAAATTTTCCTTTCTGGTTTGAATTGCTTTGGAATCGTTGTAAAATATCAATTAACTGTGGTAAGTGTGGGTCTATTTCTGGGCTCTGTACTGTATTCCAATATCCTATTTGTCTATTGGTATTCCAAGTCCAGATGGATTTGTATAGCTTTATAATAAATCTTGTAGTCAAATGGTATATGTTTTTTGACTTTGTTTTTCTTTTGGAAGATTGTTTTGGGTATTCTAGGTCCTTTGTATTTCCAAATGAATTTTGGAAATACCTTATTAATTTCTATAAAAATTTCTCACTGGGATTATGATTAATATTGTTTTATGGCTCAACATATGGTCTATTTAGCTGAATGTAGGCATGCACTTGAAAAGCAATGTATTCTACAGTTTGAGAATATAGTGCCTATAAATGTTAACAATTTCAAGGTGGTTGATAGTCTAATAGTTTTGGCAATTACCAAGGAGTAGTACAAAAATTTCCATTTGGTTTTGATGCTTGTTCTGTTGCTTCAAACTTTTTATTTATTTATTTATTTTTTACTTTTAGCAGGCCTTGAATTTTTGTTTGGAAAGGCAGACAATGCCATGGTATTGGCCTTTATGTGCATCGGGCAGCAAGCCCATTGATTGTTATAACACTTACTATTAATGTATTGGATAAAAGGAACTGCAGGAGTAGGCCTTTTGCAATGTAGTTGTGAGGTGTTGGGTAAGAAGTGTCCTATCGTCCTATGGTTAGGTCTCAGTCTTTTCATGTGCCTAAACCCTCTGGCTGTGGGCTTCACAAGTGCTTCTCAATTCTTATTTTCTTCACCCCCTTTGGTGGAACAGGATGGCTACAGGAGACTGAAGTTGGGTATTTTCCTTCACCCAAGTCAGGTAGGTTTTAGTCACACCCTCGTCTTTCAGATTGTGGTAAAATAGTTTCTCTTGATGACAGTTCTTGGGATTCTCTGTATCCACCTGTGTCTCCAAGCAGTTTGTCCTATGACTGCCGATTTTTCAGCTCATTCAGTTTTTTTACTCGTTGTTAGGATGGACGGATGACTTCTAAAACCCTTACACATCAGACTGGAAATTGGAAGTTGCCATTATTTTTCAAATGCTTTTTTCTGTCTCATTCTCTTTCCTGGCCTTTTGGGACTTCAATTGCACATAGGTTGGATCACTTTGTATTGTCTACATGTCTCTTAGTTTTCGGTCCATCTTTTTTTTTCTCAATCTTTTTTTTTCTGTTCTAAAGTTTGTATAATTATTATTGATATATTCTCAAGTTCACTGATCTTCACCTACCATGGATCTTATGTTTAGCCCAGCCAGGGAATGTTTTATTCTATTAATAGTTATTACAATTTCCGGTTCTAGAATTTTTTAATTTGGTTGTGTTTTATAGTTTCAGTTTCTTTGCTGAGATGGCCCATGTGATTGTCCGAAATGTTTGCTCACTCTCCAGGAACAAATCTTTCTTGAATGTGTTTAAAATAGTTGCTTTAAAGTCTTTGCTAATTCCAGTATCTGGTTCATCTTAGGGTAGTTTCTCTTGACTGGTTTTCCCTTGAGTATGGGTACCTTTTCTTATTTTTTTGCATGTGAAGTAATTTTTAATTGGATTTAACATAAACAATACAGTGTAGGTACTCTAGATTCTATTATTATTTTCTCCTGAGGCATGTTTTTGTTGTTGCTGTTGTTGTTGTTATCAAGTCAGTTAATTAGGCTGGATTCTACTCTCAATTCTGTCTCTTTTGTCTTGGGAACTAGCTCTGTTGTTTCAGCTCCAAGCTGCTGTTAATGTTTTTGTTATTTTGTTTTATTTATTGCTAAGTTTCCTGGATCCTCCCTACCCTCTTCTTAAGCATATATAGATTAAAAGTTAGCCAAGGATTAAGATGAATTTTATCTTTGGGGCTCAGCACCTCAGTGGCTCCTCTTCCTCCTTTTCTGGATTTAATCCTCACCACAAATTTATGGTTGTTTTGTCAGCCCCTAACTCTTCTTTGACACCTCAAGCCAATAAGTCTATGGTACAAATCTGTGGTACATCTGAGCAGTGGACAGTCTGAGAAGTTCATTCAAGAAAAAGACTGGAAAATTACGAATCTTACCCTCGCTCTTCAACTTTTGAGGACAGACTCTTTTTCAGTTTCTACCTGGTTTCTCTAGTGCCTTCATATATACATACACACACAGTAGTCCCTCCTTACCCAGGATTTTGCTTTCTGTGGTTTCAGTTACTTACAGTCAGCCTCAGTCTGAAAATACTGAATGAAAAATTCCAGAAATAAACCATTCACACATTTTAAATTGCATGCTGTTCTGAGTAGCATGATGAAATCTCATGCCATTCTACTATGTCCTCCCTGGGATGTGAATCATCCTTTTGGGCAGAGTGTCCACACTGTATACACTATTTAGATGTTAGTCATTGACATGTCTGCTTCTGACATCCAGCCATTGACATCATCATGGCTTGCTGTTTCAGGACTCCCTGAAGTGGATGATGCTTCCAGTGTATTGTCAGAAAATCAGCAGTAACCTAAAAATTACATCACAATGTCTATGTCATTCGCCTCACTTCATCTCATCGCACAGACGTTTTATCTCACATTGTCACACAAAGAAGAGTGACTACAATAAAATATTTTCTGAAAGAGAGAGACCACATCCACATAACTTTTGTTACTGTATATTGTTAATCTCTTACTATACTTAATTTATCAATTAAACTTTATCATAGGTATGTATGTATAGGCAAAAACATAGTATATATAGGGTTTAGTACTATCTGTGTTTTCAGGCATCCAGTAGAGGTCTTGGAATGTATCCCTCATAGATGGGAGGGACTACTACAGTAGTCCCTCAGATGAGGTCATACTGGAGTAAGGTGGGGTTGGACCTTAATCCAATATGAGGGAAATCCAATCCAAGAAGACAGAATTCTTACTCAAAGAAGAGGAAAATTTAGACACAGACACAGAGGGAGGAAGGCCATGTGAAGACAGAGGGAGAGATTAGAGTTACACAGCCACAATCTAGAGAATGCCTGGGGCTATCAGCAGTGGGAAGAGGCAGAGAATGCTCCCTTTCTAGAGGCTTTGGAGGGAGCATAGCCCTGACAACATGTTGATTTTGAACTTCTAGCCTCCAGAATGGTGAGACAATACATTTCTGTCAAGTAAGCCATGCAGTTTGTGGCACATTGTTAATACATCCCTAGGACGTTTATACGCACGCACACACACACACACACACATACACATGCACATACACACACATAAACACACACACATACACACACATACACAAACATACGCACACATACACAAACACACACACATGCATAGTTATACTGCATAAATATATGTAAGCTTTTTTCCAGATTCTAAAATATACAGGAAGTTTAATCTGACCAATTTATTCTCCACTATACTATGGTTATTTGAAGTAAGCTTTCAGATACCATATTGCTTTCTGATAGAATCCTACTATTTATAATCTGTATTAGAAACATAGATTGTACTGCTGCTTGTATCAGAACCTTAGAAGTTTATTACTCTGTGGTGACCTTGGGAACAAGTACATGTCTCATCAAATTGTGACATTCCCAGTTGGTTAAGAAAACTTGTAGCAAACTCAGCCACTCATTTAGTATTGCTTTCCAATTGGCAAAATATCTATTTGCCTTTTACTAAGAATGAATTTTGTCTGATACATTGTGAATATATGCCAAATAATAAAATGGAGAGAAGTGATATGAACCAATGCCATATTTCTTGATTCATCTGAGTAACATTAAATAACATGTATAACATGATGTCAAAGTTGTGGGAAAAATACTAGTATTATGAGGCTATATCCAAGTAGGGGGAGTGTGCTATGATTTGAATGTTTTCGTCACCTCCAAAGATGCATGTTGAAACTTGATCCCTAGTGTAACAGTATTGAGAGGTGTGGCCTTTTGGAAGCTGTTTAGGTCGTGAGGGCTCCACTCTCATGAATAGATTGATGACATTATAAAAGGACATATGGAGGGAATTTGGCCCCCTTTTGACTCTTCTGTCCTTTCCACCATGTGAAGACACAGCCTTCCTGTCTTCTGGAGGATGTAGCATTTCAAGGTACCATCTTGGAAGCAGAGAGTCGCCCTCACTGAATGATGACACCTTGCTCTTGAACTTCACAGTGTCCAGAGCCATGAGACATAAATTTCTGTTATTCATTAATGACCCAGTTTGTGGTACTCTGTTATACCAGCAAGAGCAGACTAAGGCAGGGCGATAGACAATAACAAATAAAAAATAAAAACAAAAAAATCATGTCATAATAAGTGATGTGATTATAATAAAACAAGAGAATGTGCAAGAGAGTGATTGTGGATATTTAATTTATGTCTGAATGGGTGTGTGTTGGAGAACCCCAGGATATTGTCCACATAGGCTTTGGTGTCAGAGGCACCCCAGAGTTGTGCAATGCTGCAGCTTTAGCTGGGTGGCCACTTTCTATTGTGTGGTCAGAGAAGATGGCTCTGAATGGTAACATTATTCTGTAGCTTTAATGAGATGAGGGAGCTAGCTTTGCAAAGCTTAATGAGAATAGACTATACAGAATTAGGAAAAGCTGGTACAAGTTTTCATTGTGGCTGAAATGGAGTGAGTGAAAGAAGGGAATCTACACCAGGACTAGATTATGTAGGAGTTTAGATTTTATTCCAAGTATGATTAAAAGCCCTTTGAAGGCTTAATGCAAAAGTTATTGGATCTGATTTGTAATTTTATTTTATTTTATTTATTTATTTATTTTTTTGAGACGGAGTCTCGCTCTGTCGCCCAGGCTGGAGTGCAGTGGCGCAATCTCGGCTCACTGCAAGCTCCGCCTCCCGGGTTCACGCCATTCTCCTGCCTTAGCCTCTCCAAGTAGCTGGGACTACAGGCAGCCGCCACCACGCCCGGCTAATTTTTTGTATTTTTTAGTAGAGATGGGGTTTCACCGTGGTCTCGATCTCCTGACCTCGTGATCCGCCCGCCTCGGCCTCCCAAAGTGCTGGGATTACAAGCGTGAGCCACCGCGCCTGGCCTTGATTTGTAATTTTAAAACATTCTTTTTTTTCTTAGGATTGTCTTAGCTATTCAGGCTCTTTTTTGGTTCCATATGAAATTTAAAGTAGTTTTTTCTAATTATGTGAAGATAGTCAATGGTAGCTTGATGGGGATAGCATTGAATATACACTGTAGAATACTATGCAGCCACAAAAAAGGATGAGTTCATGTCCTTTGCAGGGACATGAATGAAGCTGGAAACCATCATTCTCAGCAAACTAATACAAGAACAGAAAACCAAATACCACATATTCTCACTCATAAGTGGGAGCTGAACAATGAAGACACATGGACACAGGGAGGGGAACATCACACAATTGGGCCTTTTGGAGGATTGGGGGCTAGGGGAGGGATAGCATTAGGAGAAATACCTAATGTAGGTGACGGGTTGATGGGTGCAGTCAGCCACCATGGCATGTGTATACCTATGTAACAAACTTGCATGTTCTGCGCATGTATCCGAGAACTTAAAGTATAATAAAAAAATTTAAAAAACAGATTATTCTTTTTAAGATTCCATATGTGAGATCATGTAGTGTCCGCCTTTCTGTGTTTGGCTTATTTCATTGAGCATAATGTCTTCCAGGTTCATCTGGAAAGCTGAACTCATAAAAGCAGAGAATTGGAATGGTGATTTCCAGAGGCTAGTGATTATGTCGGGAGAATGAGGAAAGAAGAGATATTGGTCAAGGGGTACAAAGTTTTGGTTAGACAGGAGATAAGTTTTATGATATATTATTGCATAGCATAGTGACTACAGTTAACAGCAATGTGCATTTCAAAATTGCTAACAGAGTAGACTTTAAATCTTCTCAACACAAAAATATGAGAATTGAGGTGACAAACATGTTAATTAGGTTGATTTAATTATTCTAGTATATATATTGAAAAATTACATTATACCTAATAAATATGTACAATCATTATTTTTCAATGTAGGGAAAAGGATTCCTCTGACCAGTTTGTGGACAGGAATGCAGTGTAGCTGGTGGGACAAACATAGACACTGGGGTGGGGAGATGAGCTAGAAGGACATTGCAGTCATGCCAATGAGTGTTGATGTGATCTGAGAGCCAGTTATGCAGCTAGTCTTTGTCTTGAAAACAGCCTAAAAGATTTCCAAAAGCAAAAGGAACAAATTCTAGGCTATTCAGTGGTCTCTGAGGCAATAGATCATTGACTCCAATCTAAGTCCCCAGAATAAATATTGCATGCCAGAAAGCAATGCCTTTATATTTAGCTTTATTTTAATCAATTCCATAGTCCAGCTAAAATAATTATTTGTCAATTTCTAAACTTGTATCATATTTTCCAATTTCGTACTTCTGCACACGACACTTCTTCCTGTTTGAAATGTATTTCCTTTATCACTGAAACATTTATTTTTTGAGATTTTAATCAAATGCTGCCAAAGTCATTTTTTCTTCCTCTCATTTCTGATGCAATTTTATCTATTATGTTTCAAGCTGTATGTTGTATGTTAGTTTACTGTAATTACTACTTATTTGTTGGCAAGTACTATGAACAGCCTGGGAGTTTATCCTAATTACAAGCTATTAATAACAAGTTAACAAGTTACAGTTTCATGGACACTGTTCTGCAATTCCATGGACCCAGGAGACATGAGACTCCTGGGTCAGAGACAAATGGCCTTAATACATATGGCATTGCAGACAACATTGACTTCATGTTTTGCTGATTCTTCTCGTTCCTCAAGTCCAGTGGGATTAACAAAGAGAAGCCTGGTTGGGTATTGTGCACTCTGGCGCTTTGTGTTACAGCTGACAAGCCCCAAATGTAGGAGATCTGAATCTTATATAAGGTACTGTAAAACAAGCCTTTCAGCTTGTTTTGCTCCAGAGGGATACAGTATATTTATTATACTGGACAATCAGCAAACTTGACCTCTGGTCTCTGCATCTTCCAATTGTCTGAGACAAAAAGATGGTTAGTGCTTCTGTTAGCACAATATACAGAATCATGAACAAGCTGTGGAAAATTGTCTCCCAATATCTTTAATGAAAGGATCGAGACCTATATATGCTTATACCACCTGTGTCCCCAGTCCAATGCCTATATGATTAGAGGGGCAATACAATACATATTGAGTAAATGAAAGGCCTGATAAATTACCTATTCCTATGTCTGCATCTTCTCAAATCCTATTAATATAGATTAATAACAATTTAGTATATTATAGAAACTTGTTTTTTAAAAAATTTAAATGCTGCACTACTGTCAGTTAAACTACTTTTGGGACTACAGATTGTGGGAAAATTGGATTTTCAGATATTCACTAAAATATTGCAGTCTTAAAGCATGAGATAGACAACTGAGAGATTTACCTTGATCAGAAGCTACGAATTCTAGGATAAGACAGTTCAGAAATTGTTTCTGGGATAAGGGTAAATGTGGAAGCAGAGAGAAGAGTGTTCATTAGTTAGGGAGCAAGCAGGTACAGTTGTTCAAAAAGGAAACCCCACATTCTCGAGTTCCCAGCCTCAACAGCTGAGAAACTCTGAAGCTTAGCTCTGCACTGTCTCTACTCTAAAGGGAATTTTGTTCAGGGCAATTATTCATTGTGAGAGATTGTCTAATGCATTGCAGGGTACATGGCATTCCTCATTCTCAGGCCCTCTGTGCCAGCAGGACTCCCCAGGTAGTATTCATTGCATGTATTTATCAGAAAAATACCTCCTAGCCAAAACAAAATAAAATGAGACAATATGCCGTAAGGGGGTAATATTGTCCCTGGTCAAGAACTATAGGTGAGATGAAAAGATGTCAAGTTGATGAACTGTGTGTCAAGATCAAGGTAAATTCTAATGTTATATGGGCACAGCTACTGAACTTGTGGGCACTGGCTTGCTGGACAGAATATTATTCTCCTTGAGGCGAACCTCACAGATACTATCAAGATTTCACGTAGATGCCAATTTCCCCATGAAACCATTAAATTCTCTATATCTGATTTATAATTTTTAATCTAATGGCATTTATTTATTTATTAAAAATGTTTGTTGAGTCACTACTTTGTACTAGATACTCGTTCTAGGTGTTGGGATGGGGCATTAGATAAGAAAATGGCTCTAGTTTCATGGAATTTACCTTGTTAGGAGCAGATAAATAACACAATTAAGACAGGTAGTTTGATGTAGTGACAAGTCTTTAAAGAATATAGGGCTGAGATAGTACCATTAAGGAGAGGGTAGTATCATTAAAGACAGGAAGGGTTCTCATAGGTGGTGATAATAAAATAAAAATCTGAAAGATGAGAAGAGGTTGGACCTGGGAAGAGATAGTGGGAGGCTGCTCCAGAGAGAAGGAAGAACAAAGGTGCTGAAGACAAAAACAAGCATGTTATTAAAATACTAACTAGTCGTTAATTGGGATGGTGATGGTTATCATTTCTCAAGCCTTTACAAGGACTCCATTACCCCATCCAATCCTCACAGCAACTCTACGAGATATGTATACTTACTAATTTAGAGATGTGAAATGTGGAGATGTTCACTTTACTGAGGGATTTGGATCCCAAACCAAGCCACTTTGATAGCAGATGGTACTCTATACTGCATCCCCTTCAGCCCATTTTTTACTTACTAATGTGTTTTGTGGTTCTATCTTGCCTTCTAGGTATATTCTGAGTTTTATAAAAGATGGTATATTTATCAGCCATAACAAAATACCATAAACTGGGGGACTTAAATGATGGGAATTTATTTCTCACAGTTCTGGAGCCTGAGAAGTCCAAGGTCAAGGTGCAGGTCCATTTGGTTCCTGGTGATGATCCTCTTTCTGGCTTGTTGATGGCTGCATTTTTGCTGTGTCCTCACATGGTGGAGAAAGAGGGAGAGCTCTGATCTCTTCCTCTTCTCATATGCTCACTAATCCCACCATAAGGGCACTACCCTCCTGTCCTCATCTAAACCTAATTACCTTCCAAATACTCCTCCTCCAAATATCATCACATTGGGGAAAGGGCTTCAACATAAGAATTTTGGGGAGACACAGTCAGTCCAGAACAGATAGGAACCACACATTGTATATATTGGATATTCCCTAAAATACTTATCAACCAATGCTGAAGCAATGCTACTTGAATGAACAAATGATGCCAATTTCATTCAAATACAGACCTACATCGTGAAGTCAGTTAAATCCTGGCTTTAAATATATTCCTTTTCTTTTTTTCTCTTCTGGAAGCACCCTTAAGCTAACCCATTTTGTCTAGCTAATTCCCACTTAGCTTTCCGGTTTTAGCTTAGCTGTCAGCTTTCCAGGAAGCCGTGGGTTCACTGCCCCTCTCAGGTGCTTCCATAGCACACTGTATATTTACTTCTTATCCAATTTCTTATCTGTTTTTTCCCCTGAGTTTGTAAGCTCCCTGAAATCCATCACCATCACATTAGTAATGTGTGGTGGCACAGTATTTGGCACATAGTAATTGTTTAATAATTGTTCTATTAAATTGATAGATGATCCGTGGCAAGTTACCTGCTCTCTGAACTTCAGTTTCCTCATCTGTAACCTGTGAATAATTAACTTCACGCAGTTAAGAAAGTTCAGTGAACTGATAGATATGTGTGTACTGTTGTTTCCTTTTTCCCATTTGTTCATCATCCACAATTTATTTATTCTCTTTTGAAGTTCCTTACCTTACTTTCAACACACCTTATGATTTAGCTACCTAAAAGGGTTAAGTAAACTGTGGCAGGTGATTTCAAAATGGATCTATCTTTCTAGAACATAGCTGGAATTCTTTAAATGCCAAGGTTAAAACAGGACAGTGATTTTTTTTTTCTTTGTCTGAAGATGACCTTTTATCACACTAAAGATAGAGGCAATAGATTTTTCCATATTTTGTGTAAAAGTTTACAACTGCACTAACATTAAATTATTTGATATGCCTAAGTTGAATTAGCAAAAGGTTAAATATATGGTTAGAGTAACAATAATTTTCAATCAGAAAACCAGATCACATTGTCTGACAAGCATAAGCATATTTATTGGGATAGTTGGATATAATCTTTGAAAATATGACTATTCCAGAAAATCTTATGTGGTATGAATAGGTGAGCATGAATCTAGGGGATTTTGAGGTTCATCATTATTTCCATTCCAGATTTATTTATTTATTTTACCAAGCTCCTTGAAGAAAATGCAATATATGTGTAGATACAAATGTATGTATAAATATGTTTTACTATTAAATAATGGGATATATATGGAGTACTTGGTCATTATATTTTAATTTTTTTTTTGAGACGGAGTCTCGCTCTGTTGCCAAGGTTGGAGTGCAATGGCAGGATCTCTGCTCACTGCAAGGTCCGCCTCCTGGGTTTGTGCCATTCTCCTGCCTCAGCTGGGACTACAGGTGCCTGCCACCATGACTGGCTAATTTTTGTATTTTCAGTAGAGACAGGGTTTCATCGTGTTATCCAGGATGGTCTCGATCTCCTGACCTCCTGATCCACCCGCCTCGGCCTCCCAAAGTGCTAGGATTACAGGTGTGAGCCACCGCACCTGGCCATATTTTAATTTTTAAATTTTTAGTTTTATCAAGGTAATACAATACTTAATATTAAAACACCAAGCTTACTCGAAATAACACCTCCCTCCCCACAACCCTTGGTCTCTTTACAAAGGCAAAAACTTTCAACTTTCTTGCTGTTGCTTCTGATATTTACATTCATATTAAACAACATGCAAATGTTATTATTTCTTGATTATCGATTTTAGATTTTGTTTGCTTCCTGTAATGGTGGCCAATGATATGCCTCTCGTATACCACCTCATTCCTTTACCAACTCCCTCCTCATTGTCTTGATGTAACTGTATTATAGTTTTCATTTGCACCATTAGTCAATCTCACATGATCATTATTATGTGAATACCATTGACAGGTTTCTTTCTGGCACAACCTTTTGTTGTTTTCTGAAATTAATGGCTTTCTCTCTCTCTTCTCATTTGCTTAGTTTTCTTTTCATCTCTCTCTTTTAGCCACCAAATACTTAACAGGCCAATAATTTTCCAAGTATTGAAACAAACCCATTAACCCACAATCTTTTGTTTTCCCTGGAAACCTCCTGCTGTGGCCCTATCCCCGGCTCCTGCCTGGGATGCTTGCTCCTGATGTTGCTGCACAGCTGTTGTTCTGGGACTTCCCACTCTCTAGCCCCAGTGTTCGAAATCCTTGGGCTTAAATCCCAGGTTGTCCTCTCTTGGTTTTCTACCTCCTTTTGCTATAGTACATCTTATTGTAGCTTCATGAGGAAGGGATCATCGATGATACATTTCTTTTTATCATTGCATGCCTCAAAATGTCTTCATTTTACACTTGAAACTTGATTGACAGTGGAGTGGGTTCAAAATTCTAGGTTGAAAATAATTTTCCCTCAAAATTTTGACATTATTGATCCATTGCTTCTGTTGAGAATTCTGTCTAGTGCCACTCTGATCTTTGCAGATAATGTTTGTTCTAACTAAAATACATATATGAAAATAAATTTGTATATATATTATATGTATACACATATATATCATGTATGTAAACTTTTCATTTTGAAATAAGGTAAGCTTACGAAAAAGATGGCAAAATAGTAAAAATAATTTTTCCACATGTCACCCGGATTCTCTGAATGTTACCAATTTAAAAAGTATATTTGTAATTAGTCTATTTGTCAGTGTCTCTTTCTATTGACATGCATATTATTATTCATTTTGAACAATTTGAGAGTAAGTTGCAGATATGATACCCCCTTTTCTCTTAAATGCTTCAGTTTGTATTTTCTAAAATCAAGGGCATTTTTTTTTTTTACCACAGTTGCATTTTCTAGATGAGGAAACGAATTTTGATATAATACTCTAATCTACAGATTCTTTATTTTGTAGCAAAAAAAAAAAAAAAAAAAAATCCCTGATCCAGGACATGTCCAAGATGAGACACAGCATTATTGCTTCGTACCCAGCATTCAGCATCAGTTTTCTTTACTCCTTTTTGTTTAGTCTGGAAAAGTTCCATGTGCTGAAATTTCACAATGATGTGCTGGACAATCTGTGGGCCCTTATGTTTTGAAGATTTGTGCTCTTCAGTTGGAGTTTTTTTATTCTTAAATTAAATTTCAAAAATTATTTTCTTAATTTCTCTGCCTTTGTTTTCTCTGCTCTCTCTCTTTCTGGAACATCTATTAGTGCGATGTTGGATGTTCTGATCTGATGCTTAAATTTTCTTATTTCTCTCTCCATTTTTTGTTTTGGTCTTTTTCTTCTAGTTTTTAATAGATTCTCTTTGTTCTATCTTCTATCATCTCTATTTTTTAAAATCTCAGTTGATTGAATTTTTAATTTCAAGAGAGTTTTCTTCTTTTTCTGATTGCTCCTTTTCTCCAGCAGTCTGTTCTTGCTAATGTTTGTTAGATGTCATATCTTAATATCTTCTCTTTTTTCTCTGATTTTTTTTATATCTCTTCTTCCAAGCTGTAGCTATTTTTTTTTTTAAAGTCTCTTTTTCTGCTGGTTTGATTTGGTCTGTATCTTTCAAGTCAGAGGCTCTATCAGGATCCTGGTAGGTAATAGTTGTCACTCTTAGGCAAGGTGATGGAAAGGCTTCTTTAAAGGGTCTGTTTGCAGGGTTTAGGGTAAACAACCCCTAGATGGTAAAACAAAACAAACAAACCAAAACAAAACAAAAAACAGAGGTTAACAGTAGTGAGGCCCTCATACTGCTGTAGGCCTAAATGGTAAGAGGAAGGAGAAATTAATGGGACTTAGAACACCATGGTTGCCACTGGAGAAGAAAGCTGCCTGAAAGTAGCTACAGTTATTTTTAAACAATATTACTATATTGTTTAATAAAGGAATATAACTATAGCCAAACTGGCTTAGCAGGGAGAGAGACTTCACTCTTCTCTTGCAATCCCTGGCTGGGGCCTCTCCTTAATGTAATCTACCTGGGAGCCAGGACTCCAGGGCCTGGCTCCTGCATTCTCTAGGGCTGAGCCTCCTGGGTCATGGTACAGGGTAGAGAAGGAAGTTGGGGGGCTCTAGAGAGACACATAGAGAATATCCAGCACAAAGCCTTCTTCAAATAGTAATCATCTTTGGCTGGCTACTCATTTGTGTGATACAATTAAAAGCTAATTGGAGAGTCTAGGATTTCTTGGAGGCCAATCTTTGGGAGAATAGAGGAAGAAAGGGTTAGAATCAAGTACATTGGCCTGAGTGTGCTGAGTTAGGAAGAGTTCTGAGAGAATCTAATATTTGTATATAGGCTTTTTATAAAGTCCTACTTCTTAAATTTTTATTTTATTTTAGAGACCAGGTCTTTCTCTGTTGCCCAGACTAGAGTGAAGGGGTACAATCACAGCTCACTGCAGCCTTGAACTCCTGATCTCAAGTGATCCTCTTGTCTTAGACCCCTGAGTAGCTGGGATTACAAGCGTGTGCCAGCATACCTAACTAATTAAATTTCTTTTTGTAGAGATGGGGTCTTGCTATGTTGCCCAGGCTGGCCTCAAACTCCTGGCCTCAAGCAATCCTCCTAACTTGACATCCCAACATGGTGGGATTGTAGGCATGAGCCACTGTGCCTAACCTAAAGTCCAAATTTTTATTCCTGCAACTCAACTCTGCTTTCCAAGGTACTGCTGCCTCCAATTACTGGAATGCTCAGGATTTCCATGAGACAAATATCTTTTTATCCTCCTCTTCTCTGCTAAGCTATTTACAATTTTTCCATCAACTTTCTATGTTTCAAAATTTCACTGGGATCTATTTTATTCTATCTTCTTTCCTAATCTCTGTACTTTTCATTTATATCTTTTTTGTCTCTTATCCTCAGAAGCTTAGGAATCAAAGAGAGTATCTTCTATTTAACTAAAATTCTTAGGCATTTTTATAAGTCAACCCAGGAGAATGTAAATTTTATAAAGTGACTTAGAGAGAATTGAACAAATTAAGAAACAATGATTAATAACAATTTCATCACAAAATATGTCTTTAAGTAGAAAGTCACTAATCTGAAAACTATATGGTACAATGAGAAATACTGTTTTGTAGTTATCGTATAGAAGACACTATTATATACAGTTTTGATCATTTTCTTGTTATTTGAAAAGAAGCTCAAACAATGTGTAGTGTTATTGTTTTTAACATCGGAGTCAATGATTGGCAGGAATGGATGTAGGTTCCTTACCTCTCATTTTGCCCTTTCTCTGGCAAAAGCTGCTAATACACTAAAAGCACAAAGACGAAGGAGAAAGAAGCAAAGGATCCGAATTACCCATCCTTAAATGATTGAGAAAATACTGCACCAGATGCTTTAAAAAAAAATTGCCCAAGGTCCATTTTAATCAAACATATTTATAACTCAGTCCTTACATTTGCAATTTAACAATTGAGTTAGTTTCATTTAACTGGCAGCAGATAGTGTGATTATTGCCTTCTTAATAAAAAAGTGCCTGTCAATACTTGTTAAATATAGATTCAGCCAAGGGTTCCTGCAGCTTCTTGGGTTTTCATTAATATCGTTTATTCAATTTGAATTTGGCAATTAAAATGTGTAGGAATTCCATAAATTACATATGCATTATGCATCTTGGCACCTCAGCTGCAAAATGAAGAAGTTTGATAGTGAATTCTTCTGGAAATAAAACTTATGTTTGCTAGTTTAAATTCAAAAATAAAATGGTCCCTGTGTAAATATAGGCAGAAGCTTGCATATTTAAAAACTGATTATGTTTGTGAAATGCTGCCCTTAAGCATGGAGCCCAGGCAGACTTTGCAGCCTGCACGTCGACTCTGGCGTGCTCTCCAGTTAGATGGAACACAAGCATAGAGACACGGCAAACACAGGCTCCCTTACCACTGGAGCAGCAGTTGGAACTGAAATGCTATTTTCACTCTTCAGAAACTGTAACTACATTTTTTAAAAGGTAAATTATCATCCATCAAGTACCTGAGGCTGTTCAGAAGAATTTAGCTTCATTTTTAATGGACTCCTTTGGTGGGAACTAGAGTAACTGCAATATCATTTGGAAGTTTGCAGGATGGAGTGAATGTTTGGGTAGAATCCATTGCATTACGTATTGCAGGAAAAACAATGCAAGTCATTTTGTCTCAGTTTCTTTCTTTTTTTTTTTTATTGAGCATTGAGTGTTTTAGAGGTTTTTGTTTGTTCACTTTCAGCCCTTTGCCTCTCCTGTGGTTCATTGTTCATCTTCGTGATATTTTTCAGGGAAATCTCAGGCATGGGCCTGGGATGGTCCCTGCAGAAGCTTCCTTTCTTCCCTCCAGGGCTCAATCGATTTTCACCTTGGATCCATTACTTTCCTGTCGGCTTCCGAGAGCTCATCGCTCCGAGAGCTCATCGCTCATTCTTCTCATAACTTAGATGCCTCTTTCTTCAATTTAGAAAAATAGTTTTTGCCGTGATTTGTTTTTTAAAGAAAGTTTTTAGAAGACTTTTTTTGGTAGTTTGTGTAAATGTCATTAAGTTCTAGAATCAAATTGGAGTAGACATGGAAAAATGTATGGAAACTTTGCAAAGACGGTTGTATCTTAGCTAAAACAACTTGCCAGTAAAGCACTGCATGAATCTTGTAGTCTGCTAGGACTTGGGTCCCTCCATAAGTGTTGGCCTGACCCAAATTAGGGCACTTAATAGGTTCACTTGTATATAGTTTTTGTAGAAAACTAGCAATTGAATATCGGCAATTTTATATCATTCAATGTGACATTTGAATTTTTTTAAATTAGAATTAACAGGACTTGATAACTTATTAGTGGCAAAAGAGGAAAGAGCTAAGTGACTTTGATAAATGTTGATCTTTGATGCTTCTCTTGACTTTGAGTTCATGATAACTAATGTTAATATAGACAATAGTCATCACATATGAATTTTTGTTTCAGGCACAATTCTATATATAATATATATGTATGTATATATGAACAATATATATTATATATGTGTATAAATATACAAACAATATATATTTATATGCTTGTGTATTATATATACTTTTATATAAGTATATAAATATACATTATATATACTATTATTATATAAGTACATAAATATATGTTATATATACTTTATGTTATTATACATTATGTATACTTACATATACATAATATGCTTATATATAATATGTATAATATATTTACAATATATAAACAATATAATATAAAGTTAAATATATGAACAATATATTATATATACTTATATATAAACAATAGATAATATATGCTCATTTAATATATAAACAACATAATATATAAATATCTATACTAAAACGTAGATTATATATGTATATAAATATATATTATAACTACATATTATAGTTATATTAATATATACTAACAATATATAGTATACATATATAAATATATACAAACAACATATATGTATATAAATATATATTAACTGTACATATATTTTATATGTGCTCCTAATACTCAATATGAAATGTGTTATTATGGAGCAGGAAAGGGCAGATCAGAGAGGTTCATTCACTTCCCCAGTTTACTTAGCTAAAAGCTGGTGGAAGGTTCACGATCAGGCTGTCCGTCTGCTCCAGAGTCAGTTCTGTCAGCCCTGCATCATTCCTCTGGGGGCTCTTAATGTTGTCTTACTATTATCCAGTTTTCTCTACTGAATTTACTCCCCCTCATCTTCTATTGACCCATTTTATACATATCCTTTCTTCTCGAACCTCTAGTACCTCCTCTCCGGTACTCACACTCAGCTTATGACTTTGCTTTCTATATCTCTAAGAAAATTGAGGGAATGCAGGCCGGGTGCAGTGGCTCATGCCTGTAATCCCAGTTCTAGATTTCTAGAGGCCAGGGCAGGCAGATCACTTGAGGTCAGGAGTTCGAGACCATCCTGGCCAACATGGTGAAACCCTGTCTCTACTAAAAATACAAAAATTAGCTGGTCATGGTGGTGTGTGCTTATAATCCCAGCTGCTTGGGAGGCTGAGGCAGGAGAATTGCTTGAACCTGGGAGGTGGAGGTTGCAGCGAGACAAGATTGCGCCAGTGCACTCCAGCTTGGGCCACAGAGCGTGACTCCATCAGGAAAAAAAAAAAGAGAGAGCGAGAGAGGGAGAGAATGACCTTAATCATCACCACTATTACCTACCCACCTGCCTAAATCTGTATTTCTATGCTTTGCCTCATCTTCAGTGAATATGGATAAACTGCCCTGTACCTCTTCCCTGTGGGCACTAGAGTACATCTCCTTTCACCCACTCAAGGATAATCCTTCAGCAGTTTTCTCCTGTTTCTCATTCTCAATTTTTACCATTCTTCTGGGTTATTCCCATAGCCATGTAGTAATTACTTTACTCTTAAAAGAAGCAGCACCTTCAACCCACGTCTTCTTTTCAGCTACTCTTCCACTTTTTTCTCCTACTGTGATGAAACTCTTGAGTTGTTGAGTGAAATAAGCCAGGCACAGAAAGATGCATTCCACATGTTCTCACTCATATGTGGAAGCTAAAACGGTTGATTTCATTAAAGTAGTATAGAGTAGTGGTTACTAGAGGTGGGGGTGGATTGGGGAAAGGCGAATAGCCAGAGGCTGGTGAAGGGATACAGAAGTACAGCCAGATAGGAGAAGGTCCTAGTGTTCTATAGTACTATAGGGTGACTATAATTTACAACAATCTATTGTACATTTTCAAATAAGTAGAAAAGCAAATTTTGAATGTTTTCAACAAAAAAGTTGTTAGAGCTGATGGATATGCTAATTACCCTGATTTGATCATTACACATTTGATCATTACACATTGTATACATGTATTGAAATGTCACCTTTTATTCCATAAATATGTACATTAAAATATTATACCGATTAAAAATATTATCATAGCAATCAAAAAACGGTTTGGAAAGAGTTACCTATAATAATTTCCCCAAATTCCTCTCCTCCCATTTAATCTACTCCAAGTAGGCTTTTTTGGCTGCTCTTGACAAAGTCACTAATAACCTTCACATCATTGCTATATGCAATGGCTGGTTAGTTTCTTAATCTCTTGGCTGCATTTGCCATGACATAGTTGATCACTGTCTTTCTTCTCTCCCCTCCCCTCTGCTTCCCTTCCCTTCCTCCTTCACTTCCCTTCTCCCTTCCCCCTTTCCCTTTCCCCTTTCCCTTGTCTTCCCTTTCTGTCTCTCTCTGTCTTTATTTCTTTCCTTTTCTTGTACAGGGTCTCACTCTGTTATCCAGGCTGAAGTGCTGTGGTTTGATCATTGCTCACTGCAGCCTTGAACTCCTGAGCTCAAATGATCCTCCTGCTTCAGCCTCTCCAGTAGCTGAGACTACAGGCATGCGGCACCATGCCTGGCTAATTAAAAACTTTTTTTTTCCTTTTTTTTTTTTTGTAAAGACAGGATCTCACTGTGTTGCCCAGACTGGTCTCAAATTCCTGGCCTCAAGTGATCCTCCTGCCTTTGCCTCCCAAAGTGCTGGGGTAACAGGCATGAGCCACCTTGCCCGGCTGAATTCCTTTCTTAATTTAGTTTCTAGAACCCCACACTCTCCTGGCTTTCATACTACTTCCCCAACCTCTCCACCACTTTTGCTTTTTGTCTTTCTGGCCTCTAAACACTGGAGTAACCCACGAATTCAGTTTCTATCTCCCCTCATTGCCTTGGTGCTCTTAATCCTGTATCATGGCTTTCAATTCTGTTGGTATCCACTGTCCCTGTGTACCTCTTGTACATCCCTTTTTTCTGTGTACCATTTCAGATCCTCACTGTCTTTTGTTCCAGCCCTGTGCCTGTTGTTTGCTTGCTTTGCCTCCTGTCTCTATTTATGTCACCTGGGAACCTTTCTGATTATGCCACGCAGCCACACTTGTGCAGCCCAGCAGAGAAGTTAACACTAATAGAAGGTGAAACCTGGTGGATAAATTCCTTCCTCTTTCTCACGTTTTGTCTTTCCCATGACAGGCATTTTCATCATTCCATACCCTGGTGCTTCATGTTTTTTACTCCTTCACAACTGTTCTAAGAATGGGAGTGAGCCAAGAAGGCCATTCCCATGTTCCTGTGAAATACTCCAAATACAGCTTTAAGGAAAATATTGCATATCTTATCATTAGATTCCAGAATTGTCAACAACAATCATATTCTTCTGGTTAGATGCTTTCTCTAAATATCTCTTGTTTTACATTCCATGAACTGTACACTTTTGTAGTTTCATAAGCATCTTCTCTTCATAAGCATGTTTCTATAACATGTGGACACATAATAAACGATGGTATTTTTTCTTTCTATCTCCACTTTCTTCTTTGTCAACTCTTACAGATATAGTGTCTTTAATATAGGTGCAATTCCAACTTCTTTTAGTGATTTATCTTTATTTATTGAATCTGGTCTTTCTCCCATTTCTGCTTGTTTTTTGTGAATTATCTGCCTTAAACTTACCTTTCAGTGGCTAGCGAGTGTCTCTGACCCACGCTTTGTCATCTCAACCTCATGGCATAGACATCATATATTCTCTGACTTTAGATTTTATTCAACTGTAACTCTGAGAACTCCAAACAGATCTGGGCCTTTAAATGATGGAAGCAAAAGTAGCTTAGGGGAAAATAGAATGGTGAATAGACTGAGAAAGACCAGCCATGTCTTTGTTTATCACTAAAGGGCAAAATAAAAAAAAATCATTTTTTATTTATTTGAAGATCTTCCTGTTCTCTTTCAAGCTTTTGAAACTCAATTCTATGAAGTTTTGCAATAACAATAAGCAGCTTATCCTGTCCTCCCTTCCCCTCACTCCTGCCTCTTCACTTCTGCTGGAGGACGAAGGTTAAAGGCCAAGTACAAAAGCAAATGTCAAGGCATTGCACATCACCAAGATTTAATCACAACATTTGGCATATTCCATGTCTGATTTGTTTGTCTAGCTTCTAATTTTAAGCCTACCATGCCAGGTCCTCCATATGTCCTGTGGAGGGATAAGAGTTTTAGCCATTTGTTAGATAAAAAAGATGCATAATTCCACTTCTCTTTTTTACTAAACACACACCTACATGGACACACAATTTATTTCATTTATTCATCCTCACATATTTCTTGAACGAATCACCTTAACATTAGAGTGTCACTCTTCTGATGTTGCTAAGTCGTTCAGACCTTACAACTTTAATGTTTCCTTATATGTCAGTTTTTTTTCTTTCTCTGTGTAATAATTATTTTTTGATGCCACTTTTCCCAAGATGCCTTTGTCAAAAACGGACTCTTCAAACATTATCAACAAAACCTAATGATAAGACTAAGCTGATTGTATGCTTATTATGGAAAGGGAGAATGCTAAGTCACGAAGTTTTGGCAGTATGTCACAGGAGGAAAGATAAGGTCAGATATATCAAGAATTAGACATTTGAGTTAAGGCAGGTCTTTCAGTGCAAGGACTTGAGTGGAATTGGAACTGATATAACAGTTCAGAATTGATAGAAACAGCCAGATGAGGATTTTGAGGCAAAAATGCAAAGTATTTTAGAATGCAAACTCAAGGACAGTCCTGGAAGAGTAAGGAAATGCTAATGAAGACGTAACATGTGGCTTTGGTTTCATTATCTAGGATGAATGTTGAAGGTGACAATCTTGGTCTCACCTTCTACTTTATGCACATTCTTGAAGAACTTAAATGTCTAAAAATGTGTATTTTTTGGCATTCTTATCATGAACGTGGAGATCATAATTTTCTTTCCACTGATGGGTATTTCCTAGTATGGAATTTCAAAACACTGGTCTCTTTCATTGATTTTGTTGTGTTGTCAAGATATCCCTAGTAAGTGAAACAATTTTACCTTTTAGCCTATTGCCATTTTTACAATGCCATTTATGGCTGCCATCCAAAACTTAGCACACTCAATCCCCTTGAATTAGTGTCCCAGTCTTCATTTTTAATTTTTATTTTACTTTATATTCTGGGATACATGTACAGAATGTGCAGGTTTGTTATATAGGTATGCTTGTGCCATGGTGATTTGCTGCATCTATCAACCCGTCATCTAGGTTTTAAGCTCTGCATGCATTAGGCTTTTGTTCTAATGCTCTCCCTCCCACTGCCCCCCACCTCCCAAGAGGCCCTGATGTGTGATGTTCCCCTCCCTGTGTCCATGTATTTTCATTGTTCACCTCCCACTTATGAGTGAGAATATGTGGTGTTTGCTCTTCTGTTCCTGAAGGATTATAAATCATTCTACTATAAAGACATGTGCACACATATGTTTATTGCAGCACTATTTACAATAGCAAACACTTGGAACCAACCCAAATGCCCATCAATGATAGACTGGATAAAGAGAATGTGGCACATATACACCATGGAATACTATGCAGCCATAAAAAAGGATGAGTTCATGTCCTTTGTAGGGACATGGATGAAGCTGGAAACCATCATTCTCAGCAAAGTAACTGAGTCTTCATTTTTATGCTTTGGGGAAGTTTCACACTAGTTAAGTGAATAGTTCATTTCTTGTGCTATAGGCATTAAAAAAATACATTCTTACATGTGCAATGGTGAGAGGTCCTTCCATGTGACTTATACCTAATGGTTCTATTTCTGCTCTTTGGAACAACAGAGAACAAGGCTCAGCTTTCCTTTATAACTGTGTGATTTTCCTTAATTCATCTCTTCTTCTGCTGAACTTTTTAGTTTATCTTAGAACAAACATTTGGGTCACTTTGCCATCTTGATTGTTCTCTTGTTCTCTCTTTGAAATGCTTCACAATGTCAATGTTTCTCCCTAAGCAGAATACTCAGAACCAAACTCAATTCTCAAAGTATTCCTGGTCTCTATGAGGAGCAGAACTACAGCTTCCTTGGTCCTGGGTACTATTTGTGAAACAAAAAATTGATTTACAGGTTGGCATGGTGGCTCACGCCTGCAATCCCAGCACGTTGGGAGGCCAAGATCGGTGGATCAGTTGAGGCCAGGAGTTTGAGACCAGCCTGGCCAATATGGTGAAACCCTGTCTCTACTAAAAATACAAAAATTAGTCAGGCATGGTGGCGCATACCACTCAGCTACTTGGGAGGCTGAGGCAGGAGAATTGCTTGAACCCAGGAGGTGGAGATTGCAATGAGTTGAGATCGTGCCACTGCACTCCAGCCTGGGTGGCAGAGTGAGACTCTGTCTCAAAAAAAGAAAAAAATAATTTTCTTTTTCCTAGGTGCCATATCATATATTAAATCGTCTAATGTTAATATCAAAAAAGACCCAGGAGTTTTGCCCAAGTGTTGCTGTGAGGCCACATGTGTTTCATATGTGGTAATACAGTCTAGGGGTTAAACACAGTCTTAGGATTGTTGAGATTTGGACCTTGGCTCTATTCACTACCAGTTATGCAAGCCTAGACAACTAATTAAGTCTCTGATCCTTAGTTTTTGAAATTTGAAAATAAAATGAAAAATCTACCTATTTCTTTGGATATTGTGAGGATTCATGCATGATAAGTCCTGAGACCAGTGCCTGGCGCAGAATAGAAGCCTGATAAAAGTATTAGCATTCATTATATTTTAGGTAGCTCTATTTATCAAAAGGAAAATAGCCTTTTATTATAAAAATAATAAATGTAAGTTACTTTAAACATCAATCTATAATGAAAAGAACAAAGAAAACGTAAAATTTTATTCCCCAGAGATTACCACTCTCAGAATTGTGCTCATCATGTTTCAGACATTTCTGCGTGTCTACACACATACATTTGCAAAATTTTATAAAAGTAAATACTACACATGATGTCTTGCATACTATTTATTTTATGAATACCTTTCACGTCAATTTTTACTGATCACAGAAGTCAGTAACTTTTTTCTAACAGCATAGAGAACAAATACTTTATTTAGCCTTGTGAGCCACATGCAGCCTATATTAAATATAGTCGTTTTGTTTTGTTGTTCTTGTTTGTTTTACGGTACTTTAAATATATAAAGCTATTTCTTAGCTTGAATGCCGTATAGAAACAGGACACAGGCGAAATTTGGCCTGCAGCCCATAGCATGGCAATCCCTGATCTATATTATGATTTTTCAATAACTAAATTGGATACATATATCATATTCATAAACTTTTCAACTATTTGCATTTTTCCTATTTTAAGAAACTCTGGGATAAAAATTTTATATAATTTTTTGAAAAATTTTGCTCTCTCCTTAGAGAAAATTTTATAAGTGGAATTACTGGATTAAATTTTGATACATATTGAAACTATCTTTGAAGCTAGGCATAATACATTAAAGTAAGAGCCTGATTCTGTCATCTAATTTATTATTCGTTGTCTGTAGCTTCTAGTTATTGGAGAATGTCTTCAGAAGTTCTACATCTAATCTTTTTGTGAGGGCAGCAGAATAGTGTCCACTTTTACTTTGACAGCATGTATTTCAGAATTGTTTGAAACTTTTTAAACAAGTACTGAATTCTAAATAACTGTAGTTACAGCAAACATACATTTAAAAAATCTAAATCCTGGCCGGGCGCGGTGGCTCACGCCTGTAATCCTAGCACTTTGGGAGGCCGAGGCAGGTGATCACGAGGTCAGGAGATCAAGACTATCCTAGCTAACACGGTGAAACCCCGTCTCTACTGAAAATACAAAAAAATTAGCTGGGCGCGGTGGCGGGCGCTTGTAGTCCCAGCTACTCAGGAGGCTGAGACAGGAGAATGGCGTGAACCCAGGAGGTTCCACCACTGCACTCCAGCCTGGGCGACACAGTGAGACTCTATCTCAAAAAAAAAAAAAAAAAGTAAATCCTAATAATGTCAGAGATTATCAAAAGATGAGCTGCAATGAGTCTTAAATTTATTAATGTATTAAAATTTTTTCTTTTTTAATGACTCACACGCATTCTTTGAACTATTGTGAAATATTTTCCTGGTCTGCAATTTGTGGAGTCCCCATTGTTTGTTTGTTGGGAGTACTTCCTCTTTGGGTCTACCCTGTCATGCCCTGGGGATACATTGATGAAGAAGATCTCACCCTTGTCCTCAGTTCTAGTGGGGAGCAGCCAAGCAGGTCAATATAACGCATTCTGATAATTAGCAGGAGATTCATATAAGCCAAGACTTTATTTGTATGGCAAACATATTCAAGCCCCTATCAGCCTCAAGATTCTGCAAAGATGCCTAACCGAACTCTTTAGGTTATCTTAATGCCCTGGAAGGTCTGAACTGATTTGGAGGCACTAATTATGACACTGCCATCTACCCAATGGATGCAGACAGAGCTAACTTTATGGATAAACGAAAGTCTTAGACTTGCACGGATTGAAGAGAAAACTGAAAATGTAGACGGATCCATTTCAATTAAGTAAGTTCCCAGCAATAGTGGATCTGAATTCTGAGACCAGAGTATGAATTTTCTGTTTAACAGTTAAAATGAACGGGAAGGATAAACAAAATCGGCATATTTTGATATTGAGAGAAGTTTTCAAAAGTGATATTTCAAGAACATTGTGAAAGCATCATTATCTTAAGAAACTCTATGATGGCCAGGCACGGTGGCTCACACCTGTAATCCCAGCACTTTGGGAGGCCAAGGCGGGTGGATCATGAGGTCAGGAGATAGAGACCGTCGTGGCCAACATGGTGAAATCTTGTCTCTACTAAAAATACAAAAATTAGCTGGGCACGGTGGCACGTGCCTGTAATCCCAGCTACTTGGGAGGCTGAGGCAGGAGAATTGCTTGAACCAGGGAGGAAGAGGTTGCAGTGAGCTGAGATCATGCCACTGCACTCCAGCCTGGCAACAGAGGGACACTCTGTCTGAAAACAAAAAAACAAAAAACTCTGTGATTCTGTTCTTTTGGTTAGGTGAATTTCTGGTTTCAAGGGCTGGCTGCATTTTGTGTACAGAGTAACATGTCACTCAGTGGAGATAAATCTTTCAGAAGTTTTTGAAAATATTGCTCTAGGTGTGTTGTTATCAGTGAATATGTCACCTTCCATATCAAAGAGACAAAATGAGTTCTGGTCTTAAACAGATGGGTATTGTAGGAGCTGTGATGGGATGAAATCAAACTTCCTGTGATCTATTTCAGCCTTTGAGACTGTATTTCATCACTTGAAAATAAGTCTGGTGCCATCTAAATGTCTCCCCTGAGCCAGAAGCCACATTCTTACTACTAACTCTGACTTTCCTGTTACTATGTGAAATTAGATTTTATACTGTGCTATCTTGTAATATAAAATTTTAAACATTTTCTTTATATTTTAATTGAAATTATATTTGTTAATATTTGATAAAATAAAAAATCATACACGTTACCTGAAAATTATCTGTAAGCCTACAATTTGGGGGAAATTTTGGCAGATAGTAATGAGAGCATCTTCTGCTTCTGGAATTGCACCTGCAGAGGTGACAGGTTTTTATAGAGTTGTTGATTTTTTCTAAATAAAGTATTCTCTGTATCTTCAACAGAGTTTCAGATAATTTTTTAGTATAGGTTGAACCTATTAAAACACATGTTTCATAGAACTAACTCATATGCAGTTCTTTAAAGTTTACTGTTAATTCCATGAAGTAGGGGCAAGGTTGTAATTAGGTCTGTATGCCCAGCACCCCCTGAATGCCTGATAAATAATATATATTTAACAACTCTTATTTGGAACAATGGAGCTATATTAGAGCTGCATATGTAATTTAGCTATAAAAATGAAACAATTGCAAGAAGACCAGGATGAGATTCTTTTCAATTATTTAGAATGCCTTTTCAACATTTCATACACTTACGTGAATTTCACTTTAAGTCGGATTCCTTTTCTTTTTTTTTTTTTTTATTATACTTTAGGTTTTAGGGTACATGTGCACAATGTGCAGGTTTGTTACATATGTATCCATGTGCCATGTTGATTTCCTGCACCCATTAACTCATCATTTAGCATTAGGTATATCTCCTAATGCTGTCCCTCCCCCCTCCCCCCACCCCACAACAGTCCCTGGAGTGTGATGTTCAGATTCCTTTTCTAAACAGGGCATCAGTCATTGCCAGTGTTAAAGATTTCCTAAACTGCCAGCTTTGTTTGGTGTAGAGTTTTACCTGGGAATATCTATCATACTAAATCAGAGAGTGTTCTTCCCCTGTGTACCATTCATAATTTGATACAGAATTAAATAAGTGAGGTAAACTCAGATAAAGTAATCTTGTAGGTGGCCGCTTTCTCCTGTTTCCCTTCGCAGCGGTTATACAGGTGTGTAGTCTCAGATTGTGGGAACTCTGGGGTGTCTTTCATTTAAGCTTCCTTGCTGTTTTGGCATGAGATCCCAATGCTTACACTTGAACATCATGTATGCTAATTTCTCTTCTTCTGTGATCTATGGGTTGATGATCACTGGCTGGTTGCTCAGCCTCAATTGTGTGATTCCCCACCCATCCTTGCCCCGACCCTGTTCATAATGAGAACAACTATTACATAAACTACACCCTAAATGGAGAAGAACCTATTTCTTCTATCTTGCATTTTTATATTTCTTAGGTTCTCTACCACCTTATTCTATTAAAGAGCCACTTTTAAATTCCAACAGAGACATTTTATTTCCAACAATCAGACTAGGATTTCCTATGACTTTCCAACAATACCATCAGGCTGCTGTCAGCATTCTCATTATAATTTGCTGAAAATTTATCTTACACAAAACATTCTTTTAAGTAGCTTTATATTAAAAATCATGAGGTAGTTGATGGTTTATGATAATTTTTAAAAATATGTCTTTAAATTTAATAATTATAGAATAAAGCTTTCTTAAAACAAATTGAGTAGCAAAAGTGTAGATGTTAGAAAAGATCTGTGTTTAAATATACATTTCCCCCTTAAGTTCAAAATTAATATTTTATTTCTTAAATTCAAAATAAACATTAAATATAATAAAACAAAATAAACTGTATGTATTAGTTCAGACATTTTTGGTTGACAGGAAGAGACACTCAATCAGTCACAAAATCAGCTTGTGTAAGGGAAGAATCTCAGGTATAAATTCAGCTTTAGGCATAGCTGTATTTAGAGGCTTATGCAGGGTCAGTAGGAATTTATTCATCTTCATCTCTTGACTCAGCTAGCATCTGTGTTTGCCTCACTCTCAGAGAGAGTCTTCCCAAATGGTGCCCAAGAGGGCCACTGGAAGATCTGGCCACATTGTCTTAGTTTAGCCAGGTCAGCAGGGGAGAGCACTTCTTCTATGATAGTTTCTGACACCTGGGGACTGCTCCTCCTTCACCTCCCTTGGGTCACATGCTTATCTCTGAACCAATCACCAAGGCCAGGAAGATGCATAGACCTTACTGCTCTTGACTAAGACTTGTGCTAACACCTCCAACTCCTGTGAAACCACATAGGGGCTTAAAACCAGCTTGGGTGGTTTCTCAAAGAAAAACATCAGTATGTTATTGCCAAAAGGAGAAATGTGCACTGGAGAGGTACTCAAATAAACAAATAAAAAACCCCACTGATAATTAGAGGCAATCATTTTTATAATACAACATTTATTCATTTGTGTGTACGTTCATTGAATATTTATTGGGCACCAATATGTGGTGAATAATATATACTTAGCAGTGGAGATAAAAAGATAAAACATAATATAAAACCCTTATCGGTTCCTCACAGCACTATTGACAAGAGCAAAGACAGGGAATCACCCTATGTGCTCATCAACTGCAGATTGGTTAAAGAAAATGTACATATACACCATGGAAATAGTATGCAGCCAGTAAAAAGAAGGAATGTATGTCCTTTGTAACAATATGGATGCAGCTGGAGGCCATTATCCCTAAGCAAATTAAGACAGAAACAGAAAATCAAATACTGCATGTTCTCACTTATTAGTGGGAGCTAAACAATGGGTATTCATGGACATAAAGATGGCAACAGTAGACACTGGAGACTACCATAGAAGGGAGAGAGGGGGCAGGGTTAAAAAACTATTAGGTATTATGCTTATTACCTGGGTGGTAAAATCATTCATACCCCAAATCTTAGTGTCATACAATACACCCATGTAACAAATCTGCACATGCACTCCCAAGCCTAAAATAAAAACGGAAATTATAAAAAATACAATAAATAAAGCTCTAAAGAGGTCACAGTTTTGAAGTAGGGACTGGACATTGAAGCCAACCATCAAGATGCAGTCTATAGTGAGAACATGCAGTGTTTGGTTTTCTGTTCCCCGGTTAGTTTGCTGAGGATAATGGCTTCCAGATCTGCTTGGGTCCTGCAAAGGACATGATCCTTTTTATGGCTGCATAGGATTCCATGGTATATATGTACCACATTTTCTTTATCCAGTCTGTCATTGATGGGCATTTCAGTTGATTCCATGTCTTTTGTATTGTGAATAACATTCTCAGTTTTTAATTGTCCCCACATTTCTTTATTTTGTTCCCTATTCTGAATAAACACTTAGTTTACTACTCAGTTTAAGTCCAAGTGTAATTTTTTTATCATCCCTATGAAAACATAATTCCACCATCTGCTTGCTTGCATTGTTCTTGTTGAGAAGTTAATTGCTGGTCTAAATAATATTTCTTTGTAGGTAATATGTTTTGTCTCCCTAACTGATTTTAAGAATTTTTATTTTCTTGGTAATTTTTCTGTTTAACTACAAAGTGTCTAGCTGAATATGTTTTAAATTTATTCTGCACTCTGATTCTTAGAGTGCATGTTTTCTTAATTTCTGGAAAATTTATATTTTCATTAATTCCATTTATATATTAATAAATATAGAGTATCATTTATTAATAATATATTCATATTATATATTCACATATATATTATTCATATAATAAGACATATATTGTTTATATATCAATATATTAATGATTATATAATTTATAATTAATATATATATTTATATATATAATTAATAAATATTTCCTCTCCCTGTTTTCTCTTTTATCTCCCCCGTCAACTTTATGTAGTCATGTAGTCATATGTTAGACCTGTCATTCTATGTTCCAGGTTTCTTTCTCTTTTTTTTTTGAGATGGAGCTTCGCTCTTGTTGCCCAGGCTGGAGTACAATGGTGAGATCTTGGCTCACTGCATCCTCTGCCTCCTGGGTTCAAGTGATTCTCCTACCTCAGCCCCCAAGTAGCTAGGAATACAGGCATCTGCCACCATGCCCAGCTAATTTTTCATATTTTTTAGTACAGATGGGGTTCACCATGTTGGCCAGGCTGATCTCGAACTCCTGAACTCAGGTGATCCACCTGCCATGTCCTCCCAAAGTGTTGAGATTACAGGCATGAGGCACAGTGCCAGGCTTAGGTCCCAGGTTTGTTAAACTATATATGTTTAATATTTTCTATACATCTGTATTGCCTTTCATGTAATTCATTTGTATCTACCTTGCAATTCATTAAATGCTATATTCACGTCGATTTTTTTCTGTATTCACTTCTATTTTTTCTTTCTTATTTTTCTTTTCTATAGTTATATTTTTAATTATTCTTTAACAAAATCACGGTTGGTTATTTTGTTAGTTTATTGTTCATTGTGCATAATTTTACAATCTAATCTTTTAGAATATTTGATAGTTATTTTATAATCTCTATCTCACAATGCCAGTGGACACCTTTGAGTGTCTACTTCTCCCTCTGCTTGTTTGATTGTTTTGGCTCTGAGTCATAGAGGCTTCCTTCCTGTATGCCAGTTAATTTTTCACTTGAGCTCTTATTTAGATGATCATAATTTATAGGAGTCCTGAAGTGCCTTGTTGAAAGTGCCAGGAATTTTTCCTAGCAAATTCTTGCTCTGGCTTTATGCAAAGATATTCGTTCTAATTCTTCATTTATGCAGGTTCGAGTCCTTTTATCACAGTTCCCAGTTCGTCTTTTAAGATTTAGGGGTCTGGATTTCTTTTATCTGCAAATGCGTCTTCAGGTTTTAGTCATCATCTCTTCTTGCATCTGAAACCTTTATTGAATGCTTATTTTACATTAATCCTGGAATTTTCTGTAAAATATTCTTGAACATGATGTTTTAGTAATAAACTCTCTTATGTGTCACCTCTATATCCTCCAATCTCCTTTTCAAATTTGGAAACTGGCTTTACATTTTGCAAGCTCAGTACTTGGTTATATATTTAAGAGCATTTTATATCCCATTCCATTCAACATATAGCTTTTCTGTAGTTAGAGAGTTGGGTTTTTAAAAAATAGAAAATGTAATCAACCATTCTTGCCAAAAACTAGAAGTAATGTGTGTACATATTTTGTAAGTGCCATTAAACATCATCCCTATGTGTGAAAATTTTTAATGTCACGGACATGGCTTTACTATTCATTGTATCTCTTCTATCTTCCTTTTACCTATCTCCAATATCTAGCATAAAATAGATGCTCATTTTCTTTTCTTTTCTTTTTGAGATGAAGTTTTGCTCTGTCACCCAGGCTGGAGTGAAGTGTCTTAGTCTTGGCTCACTGCAACTTCTGCCTCCCAGGTTCAAGCTATTCTCCTGCCTCAGCCTCCTGAGTAGCTGGGATTACAGGTGTGCACCACCTCACCTGGCTCATTTTTGTACTTTTAGTAGAGACGGGGTTTGGCCATACTGGCCAGGCTGGTCTCGAACTCCTGACCTCAAGTGGTCCGCCTGCCTCAGCCTCCTAAATTGCTGGAATTACAGAAGTGAGCCACCGCACCCGGCATGAACATTAGTTTTTATTTATTTATTTATTTTTATTATTATACTTTAGGTTTTAGGGTACATGTGCACCATGTGCAGGCTTGTTACATATGTATCCATGTGCCATGTTGTTTTGCTGCACCCATTAACTCGTCATTTAGCATTAGGTATATCTCCTAATGCTGTCCCTCCCTCCTCCCCCAACCCCACAACAGTCCCCGGCGTGTCATGTTCCCCTTCCTGTGTCCATGAGTTCTCATTGTTCAATTCCCACCTATGAGTGAGAACATGCGGTGTTTGGTTTTTTGTCCTTGCGATAGTTTACTGAGAATGATGTTTTCCAGTTTCATCCATGTCCCTACAAAGGACATGAACTCATCATTTTTTATGGCTGCATAGTATTCCATGGTGTATATGTGCCACATTTTCTTAATCCAGTCTATCGTTGTTGGACATTTGGGTTGGTTCCAAGTCTTTGCTATTGTGAATAGTGCCACAATAAACATACGTGTGCATGTGTCTTTATGGCAGCATGATTTATAGTCCTTTGGGTATATACCCATTAATGGGATGGCTGGGTCAAATGGTATTTCTAGTTCTAGATCCCTGAGGAATCGCCACACTGACTTCCACAATGGTTGAACTAGTTTACAGTCCCACCAATAGTGTAAAAGTGTTCCTATTTCACCACTTCCTCTCCAGCACCTGTTGTTTCCTGACATTTTAATGATGGCCATTCTAACTGGTGTGAGATGGTATCTCACTGTGGTTTTGATTTGCATTTCTCTGATGGCCAGTGATGATGAGCATTTCTTCATGTGTTTTTTGGCTGCATAAATGTCTTCTTTTGAGAAGTGTCTGTTCATGTCCTTCACCCACTTTTTGATGGGGTTGTTTGTTTTTTTCTTGTAAATTTGTTTGAGTTCATTGTAGATTCTGGATATTAGCCCTTTGTCAGATGAGTAGGTTGCAAAAATTTTCTCCCATTCTGTAGGTTGCCTGTTCACTCTGATGGTAGTTTCTTTTGCTGCACAGAAGCTCTTTAGTTTAATTAGATCCCATTTGTCAATTTTGGCTTTTGTTGCCATTGCTTTTGGTGTTTTAGACATGAAGTCCTTGCCCACCCCTATGTCCTGAATGGTATTGCCTAGGTTTTCTTGTGAACATTAGTTTTTAAAGTAAAAGAAAGGAACAATAAAGGAGGAAACATCAGACATAATGACAATGTTTATGAAGCAGCCAGCACAGTGTTAGGGTGCTAGAATCCAATCAGGCTTTTTTCGTCTTCCTCAATAAACTGCATCAAAACAACCCTAGGTGCTATCAGTGTTTCTTTATTTCTTGCCCCTTCTGGTACATTTAGAGAAAAAGTGATAAAGATTTATTGGTGGAAAATAATTTTATCTTTTGGAAACAAAATATAAATTTTTCTTATAAAATATTATACTACTGGATGATACTGCGTTACTTTGGGTGCCACATTCCAGTTCATTTCTTGTCTAAATGATGAATGACACTTGAAACATCATAGAGAAATGTTATTTTTAGTAGGTAGTAACAGTTAATAAAGCAGTTTACTGGCTGAAACTAGGCAATAAACAGCTATGACAGCAACAAAATACGTGTTTTTTTTTCAAATGAAAAATGTTATGAGACCTTAATTTAGAATAAGGATGTAAAATTGAAATGTTTCTATATCTTCACATGCTTCCTTACATTCTTTTGTTTCTTTTCTTTCTTCTTCCCTCTTTATTCTTTTTTATTTCTTTCTTTTTCTCTTTCTTCCTCCTTTCCTTCCTTTCTTTCTTAAAGAGGAAAACTTGACATGACTTTTGTCCTGATATAATTGCTGACCTGTTTAGTGTTGAGGGATGATGGAGTGTATTGCCACTGTAATACGAAATTGCAGTTTCAAAACCTAAAGGGTCTTTAGAAAGACTTAGACATGGAAAAGCAACACTGAACATAAGAATTGTGTATCTTTTACCTAGTAGCATTTAAAATTTTCACATCTTTATTGCTTTATTTTTATGTGCCTAGCAAAGTTGATATGATGGTAATCCCTGATTAATTTCATTTAATTAACAATTGAATTGAATTGTTTGAACAACTGCTATCTGCCAGGATCCTGTGCTACTATGCTGGTACCTGGGGATTCAATAGTGAAAAAGTCAAAATCCTGCTGCATCTTTTTTTTTTTTATTTTCACACTGAAACAGAAGAAATTTAATAGATTAACAATCATATATTTAAGGGGAAAAAAGCAAGCAAATATCTGATTTTTTCAAAGTCAGATATATTTATTGTAATATTTTGCCATCTTATAAAATTTTACTATGTGTAGTTATGATTCACAATATGATGTTATGGAATACATATAGAACATAAGAAGGTTGCTATAGTGAGGCAGATAGACATATTCAGCATCTCACCATTACTCATTTGTGTGTATGTGTATGGAAACATCAGCTAAAATCTTTTCATTCAGAATGGACCCCATATACGGTATAATTGTATTACCTATAGTACTCATGCTGTACATTAGATTTGTTTTTTTTTTTTGAAATGGGGTCTTGCTCTGTCACCAGGCTGGAGTACAGTGGCTTGATCTCTGCTCACTGCAACCTCCACCTCCCAGGTTCAAGTGATTCTCCTGCCTCAGCCTCCTGAGTAGCTGGGATTACAGGTGCCCGCCACCACGTCCAGCTAATTTTGTATTTTTAGTAGAGACGGGGTTTCACCATGTTGGTCAGGCTGGTCTTGAACTTCTGCCCTCACGATCCACCTGCCTCGGCGTCCCAAAGTGCTGGGATTACATGTACATTAGATCTTTGCACTTGCTCGCAAGCCAAGATATGGAAACAACCCAAGTGTCCATTGACAGATGAATGGATAAAAAAATTGTGGTAGATACGTACAATGAAATATTATTTGGCCCTTGAAGAGAGCAAGATTTTGGCATTTGCCACAATGTAAATGAGCCTGGCTGGAGGACACAATGCTAAGTGAAATAAGCCAGACACACAGGGAGAAAATATTGCATAATCTCATTTATATGTGGAGTCTAAAAATCAAATATACAGATGTAGAAAACAAATCAGTGTTTATCAGGATCAGGGGAAGAAAATGGGGAAATGTTGCTCATAGGATACAATGTAGCATGTATGTAGAATGAACAAGTCTAGAGATCTAATGCACAGTCTGCTGCATTCTCATAGGATAGTGAAGAAATCACATGAGGAGACAATGACCATACTGGACCTTCAGGTGCTAAGAATGAGTATTGAAGGCTGCGAGAGAACCTAGGAATGAAATGTAACTCAGCCTGGGTAAATCAGCCAAGATATCTTAGAGAAAGTCTCCTAAGATGAAAAATAAAGAGTAATGATTAACCTGGTGATTGGGGTGGGGAAGGGATTTCAGATCTGGAGTTGAGAGACAGCATGTTTAGAAAACTGCCAGCACAGTCGCTCAGTAAGGCTGTGGTGGAGAGCATAGGGAAGCATTGAGCCTTGCAGGGTAAGCTGTGTTTGTAAGCTACATTCAGAGTATGACAGTTCTACTGATTTCAGAAGGAAATAGGTAGGAGTGGATTTGTGATTTAGAATGATCGCTTTACCCAAAGACTAGGAAATGAGTTGTGAGTACCAGAAACATGCTGAGATGAGAATGGATAGAGTCTTCAATGGAAATACAGAAAATACCAGACAGGGTGATTAATAGGTAGGATAGGTGAGAGTAGTCCACGAACAATATAGAGGTTGCTTACTTGGGTAATTGGACAGAAGAAGGTACCATTCATTGAAATATGGAACATGGGAGTAAGAGCTAGTTGGCAGTGGGGGAAAGGAAGATGAGTTTAGTTTTGTATTAAAGTCGATGTGTTAATTAGAGGGTGTGTGTGTGTGTGTATGTGTGTGTGTGTGTGTGTGTGTCTGTGTGTGTCTACGTGTACTCAGGAAGAAGTACATATCAGGATTGCAGACAGAGATTGAGGAAACAAAAATAAAGAGATCTTACTTGAAATCATGAGAGTGAAGAGTGAGCCTAGAAAAAAGTATTAATATAATCTTAGGAGAAAGGAGAACTTAAAATGGAACTATAAGGATAGTCAACATTTAAGGGACAAGCAAAGAAAAAGAGGTAGATGAATGATTTATTAGTATTTGTTTGCAAAACAAAGAGGTGAGAAGAATAAATATCTGAAACAGGGCTGAAGCACAGTGCAACAAAATGTTAGCTTATGTGGAATGCTCAGAGGTAAAGCAGAATTGTGGATTCCTGTCCCCCTGCCCCCCAGAATTCAGAATGTCTACACAAAATATATATATATATTTTTCCCCTACAATATGGGTAATTCTTAGAACATTTTTAAAAATGCTCAGATGCCTTTTCTGCCCCTGGTCTATGGTCCTTTCCACTCTACATTCTCCAGTTATTTTTTGCCTCTTGTGGTTACACTGCAGAAATTAAAATAAAATAGTTGAAAAAGAACCTTAACATCCCCTTAAGAAATAAATATAAAGCAATGTATAGAACATTCAACATCACATAATTTCTATAATATTCACATTCATAAGATTATGTAATTATTATGTCTGTGTAATCTCAACTTCAATACATTGTTCATTCTGAATATGCATCCTGAAATCACGTGTTTCACTTGTAAAAGTAAATTGTGTTGAATTGACAGGTGAATTCTTGTGCTATAGAAGAGGGAACACTGTTCTTAGCAGCAGGATATTTGAGCTCTAGTTTCTTATACCAACTTATTGTGTTTTCTCATATATATCTCGTAACTTCCTTGGGTTGAACTTATATGATTTATAAAATAATAACATCCAATGTCCCCTCAACTTTTAAAAATTTATGGTTCTTAATTTATCTCAAGAAGCACTTAATTAGCACCTGTCAGCTATAGACAAACAAACAAAACAAAACAAAACAAAAACAAGCAAGGTGAGTTTTCTATTTGATAATAATGGATAAGCATTTTATTTTCATAGAGCAATTCTAATAATTGGGCCTGAAATTTTGAATATGTTTTAGTGTCCACAATAATGTTCTAAATTATGTGAATGTGATTGAGACTAGGAATTAAGACAGACCATTTTTATGTAATTTATAGCTTTATTGTGGTTGCCTCTCCCCTGCTATTTATTTGCCTGGCCTTTATTTTTTACAAATGTCTTTCAGGAGATAGCATGACCATAAAGGCTTAAATTGTGTAAATATGGCATACAGGGGGCAATAATCATCTATAGTTAGCTAGATACAGAACCGGTGCAATTACTCAAGTTAAATATTTTCTAAAGTCACTCCTCTGAAACAGTAAATTAACTGCCTGGGGAGTAATTTGTTAGAGTTGCAGATAGTTACCAATAGTATCCATTTATAAGAAGCAAATCTGGGAAAGGAAGAATAGAGAAATAAAAGAATGTTTCCAATGATGGACTTACTTATTACAACTGCCTGATCTCTAATGGACAATACCAAGTAATGCTCTTCTTCCTGGACAGAATGTTGGCATTCCCCGTGAATGAAGCTTTTTGTTTCCTTTGGATTGCCTGTGTTTTCAATTCTACACTGGGTCAAAAAGGAACAGAAAGCTTTCAGTGTGACAATGGAGTCTCCTTGCCTCCTGACAGCATTTGTGACTTCACAGATCAGTGTGGGGATAGCAGTGATGAACGGCACTGTAAGTGACATTCTCCTTTCTCCAATTTCAATTCCCTGTACAGCCTGAAACCAGGGCCTCTGAGCAGTCTGGGAGATTTGGCTTGATACTTGGCTCTGTATGGATTTTATCATATATACCTTTAGTGTAGATCAGAAACTAAGATATATTGTTTACTAAAGAGATGAGTTCATATATAAAAATTATCAAATCATGAAGATTTTCACCTAATGGGATATATTTTTCAGTCAGTTTTTACTGATTATGAAGAAGGAGTGCTAATCAAAAATGTAGCTTTTGATGTTATGTGAGTGAAACAAAATTTAAAAACTCATTAATGCAGCTGTAAAATGCTATGATGGAGATCAACAGCTTACATGTGAATTTAATGTGGAAATATTTGAAATGAATTTTAGATTGGATGGGTAGATTTTATTTTCATTTACAGAACACTACTATCAAGTGGGTTGGTACCAATTGCGTGTGGGATACAACTCTGGCTTTTGTCCTTTGATTTCAGAGTAGTAGAAGGGCACAAGCTTTGGAGAACGCAAGACCTAGATTTATGTCCTGGACGAGTCATCCAGGACCCAAATCTCGTGTGATTTTGAACTTTATTTTATTATAAGAGGTCATGAGATGAGATAAAGCAACTCTCACAGGTGGGAAAACACCCCATGGCATACTGGGAGAACACTAATAAACAGGAAGAAGCTTACCAAGGGAAGACATGGGTAACGACACGTATGTTCCTGTCATTTCTATTGCAGTATGCAATCTTGAGGGTTCACCATCTTTCAGCAATGGAGACTAGTGTCATTTTTACACACATTCGCCCTTCATAAACCACATTTTCATAAAATTACCAGGGGCTCATTGTGGGTTCATAGTAGCTATTGGTGCAATTAATTATCCAGAGGCACGAATTCTATTATTGTAGGTCACTTAACTCAAACATATATCTTCCTTTTTTTATTCAGATAAAATGTCAATTCATGTTTACAGAATTCATTCTCTTCTGCTAAAATAAGGTTCTACATATTTGATTTTGCCATTGTTTGCCTTCCATTTATATATTCAGTTGCTATTACATTAAAACCATAAGAGTGATTACTGAAGGACTTTTTTCTCTGTAGAATGAAACTGGCTAATAATATTTTTCTCTTAGTTTGGGATAGCTGTCATGCTGTTACTACTCAGTAACCATTCAATACCAAGTGCAGCCAAGGGCAAAGATTCATTTGTATTTGTCCAATTTCCCCAGAGATGCTAACTGTGGGCTTGTTGCCCCTTGCTCTGGATTGTCTGGGAGAGCCCTTACTGTTCCTTGATGAGCAGCAAAGAGGAACGACTTGGCTGGTTTGACAAGCAGTGCCAAGTCCCTTCCATTATTAATCTCTGTGAAGCTTCCTTCAGTACCCTGGCTGTGATAACATGCATGGTCCTGCTTCAGAGAAAAGGTTAACGTGAAGAAATGGAAAGCTGCTGAATAGGAAAGGTCTTGGCTGCGTGAAAAATTCTAATAACTTACAGCCGTGGAAGGAAGTGAAGGCATAGATCTGTCGAATAAACAGATTTCATTTTAAATGTTACATGGAGAGGTCACCTTTTGGCCTTCTTGCTTTTCATTTTCATTTCTGAGAAGTTTCCACTTTGGCATTTTATTTAAAATGTGGGTGAGAATCTGCAGATAAAAATTGAGAATCACTTTAAAGCATGAATTTCTTTTGTATATCACACTAGAAGAAACTATTGTGAAGAAATAGCAATGGCCAAGCAATTGCACTCATGGAAACTTGTGATGCTAAACTTATAGATTAGATTTTTTTTAAACTAGCTTTATAAGGATTTACAGTAGCCACATTAAAAAAAAAGTCCCCTTTAACATCTAACTTGTGTGCCCTTTACAGAAATAGATTAATATGTCAACTTTTCTGAATAAAATTGACATGAATTGGCTGAAGTTAAATTTCTGATGCCTCCGGTGCTATTAATACATTTTTGAAAATAAGTTCTTGGACAGGGATGCAAGATGGCAGCCACCACAGGCTTGGGAGTAAAAGTCCCTCTCAATTTCCGACTGTTGGAAGAACTCGAAGGCCAGAAAGGAGTAGGAGATGGCATGGTGAGCTAGGGTCTAGAAGATGATGAAGATATGACATTTACAAGATGGACAGGAATGATAATTGGGCCTCCAAGAACAATTTATGAAAACTGAATATCGGCCGGGCGCGGTGGCTGACGCCTGTAATCCCAGCACTTTGAGAGGCCGAGGTGGGCGGATCACAAGGTCAGCAGATCGAGATCATCCTGGCTCATGGTGAAACCCTGTCTCTATTAAAAATACAAAAAATTAGCCAGGCGTGGTGGCGGGCACCTGTAGTCCCAGCTACTTGGGAGGCTGAGGCAGGAGAATGGTGTGAACCCGGGAGGTGGAGCTTGCAGTGAGCTGAGATGGTGCCACTGCACTCCAGCCTGGGCGACAGAGTGAGACTGTCTCAAAAAAAAAAAAAAAAAGAAAACCGAATATACAGCCTTGAAATAGAATGTGGACCTAAAAATCCAGAAGTACCCCCATTGTAAGATTTGTAACAAAAATTAATATGAATGGAGTTAATAGCTTTGATGGCCTCGTGGATTCAAGAGCCATGTCAGTGCTAGCAAAATGGCAGAATTCATATAGCATCAAAGTTGTCCTGCAAGAGCATTGGTGCCTAATGATGTCTAAAGAAAATAAACAGTATTACAGCAAGTAATCAAAAAGAAAAACCGCAGGCCCTTCCCCTTTCCCCCCATTCGATTTAAGTAATCTTCATTTTCCACAGTAGTAAATTTTCTAGATAACGTCTTGTAGACCTCAAAGTACTGGAAAGGAAGTTCCCATTCAAAGGAAATTTATCTTAACATACTGTAAATGATACTTTTTTTGTCCATTTGAAATATATAAGTTGTGCTATGATAAATCCTCCTGTCAAGTGTAACCACTGTCCACATAGTTGAACTGGGATCAAGAAGGTATTTAAATTGATACCCATCAAAACTGGTGGGGCACATCTAACTCAACTGTGAAAAGACACATCACACAATCACCTTGCTGCTGATTACACGGCCTGGGGTCTCTGCCTTCTCCCCTTACCCTCCCCTTACCCTCCCAACTCCCACCCTCCCTGCAACAACAGCCCTCTAGCCTGGGGGGCTTGTTAGAGTAGACATGAAGGTTTCAGTTTGCAGCCTGTAGGACTGCAGCTGGGTGTGGGGGGTGCTTCGCCTGCACCCCTGGTTTCTTTAAGTCTTAAATGATGCCCCTTACAAGCCATCATCCTGTTCCCGTGCTCCTCTACTCCTGCCCTTGGCCGAAGCATAGGTTGTAACCCCTCTGCTCCCCTCTGAGATTGGCCTTCGGCAAGGAATTCAGGGCTTTCCCCATATCTTCTCTCCCCCACCTTTTTCGAGGGGTGATGCTTTTTCTTCCCTCCTCCTCAAGTTCCTTTTTGCACTGTCACTACCCAACACCTTCTATGATACTTCCTTGCTTTTGCCGGAAGCTATCAGGTAAGGTTGAAAAGAATCTCTGACCTCCTTGATTAATTTTGGGACCGTACTTACTCACTCTTCACCAGCCTGGGAAATGAAGATTGGGTCCTCAGCCCTGCCATCCTCTGCTGTTATCAGCTGATGCATTGTTTTTAGCTCAGGTTTTGATAAGGTGAAAAGATTAGTCACCAGGGTTACTTAGGCCTGCCAGCTCTCTGAGTCTTTGGTGGTTGAATGTGAAGAGAGGCCACATGAAGACACTTGTGAGCACACATGATCTCTCTGAATTATTTTACTTTCCTGTAATTGCTTTTGTTTTTAAAAATTGAAGAAGTTTTAAACAAGGCTTTCATTTGGTCGTCGTTGCAATCCATTGGGGTCTAGTTTGGAATCTGACAACTGGAACAAAAAGAACCTTGAATCCGGTGCATGCCTTGGTTTTGGTGCTTCTGCTGCTTCTCAAGATCCTCAGCAGGAATTAAGAAAGAAGCTGGTGTGGACAGCAGATCTCTGAAATTGGGGAGCTTGACCTCCTGGCAAATTGCTTCGTCTTTCCACTTTCTGTTCAGGACCACTAAATGGTGAAATGTGGGTGTATACAGAATTAAAAGCAGAAAAGCAATTCATTGTGTACTAAAGGCTTTTTTTTGTTTTGTTTTGTTTTTTAGTATTTGTGTAAAACCACCTTTTGAAGCAGCAACTAACAAGTCTGAAAAGCAATTGGTGTTTCCATTAATCTTTTTCTGAGGGAAAACCTTAGTTCTAAGGATTTGACATCCTGTAAGTGAAGTTTAACCTAACAGTATTCCACACGCAGTCTTTTTATTGTCAGAACATTGCCTGACTTCAATACAATAAAAAAAAACCTGTGTGTTAAAAAAAAAGAAAATAAGTTCTTATTTTACATGAACTTCTTTTTTAGAATATGTAAACCTTTTATTTTTACTCAGTATTGTTTTAAGAAATTAGAAAAAAAAAGTGAGTCCTCAAGATTAAATAAATTCCATTTTCACATGATATTAAGCACTTAACCTATAGTGAACTAAAAAAGCAATTTGTAGGTCTAATAACTGTTTGGGTCTAGTGTTGATGAGAATCCCTCTTTTAGGACCTATTAACATGCTTAGCAAGGGAAATATAAGTTGTGGTACTGGTCTGTGTAATTATTTTTTTAAATTTAAAATGATTTAAAAATAGCTTTTTAAGTCATATTTTTTAAAAAGTGTAAGTGTTACATTGCTTCTGTGCTGACTCACATTGGCTAGTCTTCATTCTCTTTTATTATTTTTATTTTTACTTTTTATCAATATTACTTTTAATTGACAAGTTTTAATTGTATACAATTATGGGGTACACAGTGTTATATAATATAAGTATATAATGTGGAATGATTAAATCAAGCAAAGTAATCCATTGCTTTGCAAAGCATTGCAAATCCATTTGCAAGTCCATTGCCTCACTTATCATTTTTTTTGCGACGAGACATTGAAATTTACTCTTAGTTATTTTTAAATATATAATACATTAATATTGACCATAGTCACCCTGTTATGCAATAGATCTCAGAACTTACTCTGCTTATCTATCTGAAACTTTGTGGCTTTTATTAACTTCTCATTATTGCCGCCTATACCCCAGTGTCTGGTAATCATCATTTTATTTTCTGCTTCTCTAAGTTCAGTGATTTTAGTTTCCACATGTAGTGAGATTGTGTGATATTTGTCTTTTGGTGCCTGGCTTGTTTCACTTAGCATAATGTCCTTCAGGTTCATTCGTGTTGTCACGAATGACAGGATTTCCTTCTTTTTTGACTGATAGTGTTTCGTTGTGTGTACATACCACATTTTCTTTATGCATCCATTGATGTACACTTAAATTGATTCTACATCTTGGCGATTGTGAATAGTACTGCAATAAACATAGGAGTGCAGATAACCCTTCAATAAACTGATTTTCTCTTCTTCAGAAATATACCTAGAATTGGGATTGATGGATCATATGGTAGCTTAATTTTTAATATTTGAGAAAGCTCTGTATAGTTTTCCATAATGACAATACTAATTTACATTCACACCAACAATGTACAAGAGCTCCCTTATTTCTGCATTCTGCCAGCACTTGTTGTCTTTCATCTATTTTTGATAAAAGCCATTCTAACAGATATGAGATTATATCTCACTGTGGTAGTAATTTGCATTTTCCTAAGATTAGTAATACTGAAAATTTTTTTAATGTACCTATTGAACATTTGAATGTCTTCTTTTGAGTAATATCTGCTCAGGTCCTTTGCCCACTTTTAAATCAGGATATTATTTTCTTGCTATGAAGTTGCTTGAGCTCCTTATATATTCTGAGTATCGACCATTATCAGATGTGTGGTTTACAAATATTTTCTACCATTCTGTGGATTTTGTCTTTACTTTGTTAATTGTCATCTTTGCTGCGCAGAGGCTTTTTAGTTTAATGCAGTCCTATTTGTATATTTTTGTTTTTGTTGCCTGGGCTTTTGGGGACATAGCCAAAAACTATTGCCCATACCAATGTCATGGAGCTTTCCTCCATCTTTGCTTTTACAGGTAGAAGTTTTATAGTTTAAAGTCTTATGTTTAAGTCTTTAATCCATTTCAAATTGATTATTTCACATAGTGTGATTTAAGGGTCCAGTTTCCTTCATCTGCATATGGGTGTCCAGTTTTTCTAACATTGTTTACTGAGGAGACTGTCCTTTCTCCCTTGTGTGTTCCTGTCACTTTTGCCAAAGTCAATTGACCATGAATGTGTGGGTTGATAGACACTTAATACAGGAACAGAACACCAAATGCTGCATGTTCTCACTTTTAAGTGGGAGCTAAACATGGAGTGCATATGGACACAAAGAGGGGAACAAAAGACATTAGGGACTGCTTAAGGGAAGAGGGAGGAGGGTGAGGATCGAAAAACCACCTATTGAGTACTATTCTTATTACCTGGGTAGCAAAATAATCTACACAAACTCTCATGACACACAATTTGCCTATATAACAAACTTGCACATGTACCGTTGAACTTAAAATTAGAGTTAAAAAAAGCGTTGCTTTATTTCTGGGCTTTCTAGCTTGTTCTGTTGGTCTATGTGTCTATTTTTGTTGGTCTATTTTTATGTTTTGATTACAGTTGCTTTAGAGTATATTTTGAAACCAGATAGTATAATGCCTCCAGCTTTGTTCTTTTTTGCTCAAGATCATTTTGGCTACTTGGAATCTTTTGTGATTTTATATGAATTTAAGTTTTTTTTTTCTATTTCTGTGAAAATTACATTGGAATTTTGATAGGGATTGCATTAAATCTGTAGATCGCTTTGAGTGCTATGGGCATTTTGACAATATTAATTTTTTAAATCCTTGAATATGGAATACCTTTTCTTGTAATTGTGTTTTCTTCAGTTTAATTCTCGGTGTTTTATAGTTTTCAGTATGCAGATCTTTCACCTTGTTAATTAAATTTATACCTAAGTATTATACTTTATATGCTGCTATTGTAAATGGGATTGTTTTCTCAATATTTTTTGGATAGTTTCTTATTAGTATACAGAAAAACGATTGATTTGTCTATGTTGCTTTTGTATCCTTCAATGTTACTGAATTTTTTATTAGTTTTAACAGTTTTGTGTTGAGTCTTTTGGGTTTCTACATATAAGATTATGTCATATGCAAACAGGTACACTTTTACTTCTTTCTTTCTGATCTGAATGCCTTTTATTTCTTTCTCTTGCCTAAATGTTCTGGCTAGGACTTCCAGGACTATGCTGAAAATTGGTGGTGAGAATAGGTATTTTTGTTTTGTCCCTGATCTTAGAAAAAAAAGTTTTCAACATTTCACTGTTAAATATGATGTTTACTACCTGTTGGTCATATGGCTTTTATTGTATTGTCTCTATAAGTAATCTGTTGAAACATTTTATTATAAAATGATTTTGAATTTTTCAAATGCTTTCTCTGAATCTATTGAGATGATTATATGGTTTTTATCGTTCATTCTGTTAATGTGGTGTATCACATTAATTAATTTGCATATGTTGAACCATACTTACAGTCCTGAGCTAAATCCCACTGGATCATGCCGAATGATTCTTTCAATGTGTTGTTGAACTCAGTTGGCAAATATTTTGTTGAAAAATGTTTGCATCTGTGTTCATCAGGAATATTGGCTTGCAACTTTTATCCTTTAAGTGCCCCCATCTGGCTTTATTATCTAGGTAATGCTGGTCTCATAAAGTGACTTTTTATCTATTCAGCCACTCTGTGTCTTTTGATGAATTCAGTACATTTACATTCAAGGAAATTATTGATAGATAATTAAATATATTTATTAGTTGCTGGCACCATCAAGGTGCCAGCAGATTCAGTGTCTGGTGCCCTCTTCTTGGTCTGCAGACAGCTGCCTTCTTATTGAGACTTCACATAGCACAGAGACAGATCACCTCTCCTGTGGCTGTTCTTGAGATGGCAGTTGTCCATTCATGCAGTCACCATCCTCATGATCTCATAACTTCCCAAAGGCCCCACCTTCCAATACTATCGCATTGGGAATTAGGGTTTTAAATATGAATTTGAGGGGACACACACATTCAGCTTATAAGTACCACAGAATTATGTATGCAAGAAATCTAAAAATAAATATGTAAAGCCTATCTGAAGAAAATCAGAAAAACACAGATGTGCAGAAAAAAGACTTATGACAAGACTATGCTTCTTAATGGGGTGTTTCAGTGGTGTGAATAGGTCCATTTTCACGGAATCAATTTAATTACGTTCTAGTACAAAATCTAACAAGGATAAACTTTGGAACCTGACAAAGTGTCTTCAAAGTTTATCTAGAAAAATGAGAGATAAATAGCTAGAAAGAGGGAGAAGAAAAAGAGAAAGAATTTTCATTAGTAGGTATGATAGTGTAGCATGTAAACTACACCAACATTATGAAAGTTTATAATTAGAAAAGAATGTGATTGTTAAAAATATTAAGCATATGTGTAACATATTTAACAAATAAAGTTGGCCTTCCAAATTAGTTGGGAAAACAAAATAGCTGATAATAATTTCAGCTGATTTGTATACAGTACTTACTGTATGCCAAGCACTGTTAAATAATCTCCATCCATTGTCTTGTTTAATTTTTACCAAACGCAAACATAGTAGGAATAGTAGTTTTATTGTTGTTCCTATTTTACAGCTTGAGGAAATGAGGCTTAGGCTAGGTAAAAGAAAATGCCAGAGGACACAGAGCTGTTCCATGGAGCAGCTGGAATTCACAAACAATTCTATCTGATCCTGAAACATCAATACCAACCACCATACCATGCTGTTTTTATTACATACAACAAATGAATATGAGGCAATTTCATGAAATACATTTCTTATCTGCTCCAGACACCAAAAATTTCTAAAGATAAAATGTTAAATATTAACAATGAAGCCATAATCTTTATTGCCCCTAATAATCAGAAAAGTCAAGGAAAGTTTCTCTTTTTCTTTGATGTGTAATAGATTTTCAAAATATGTTTGTTGAATATTGATAATTGAATAAGTATTGGGGTGGGGAAGACCTTTGTAAGTGTTAAATGAAAGAAGAAAACTTTAAAACTCAGTAAATTAGAATATATAAATCAAAAGTTTCAGTATATCAAAATACTGCAAGTAAAATGAAAGAGGAAAAAGGTCTGCAATATAGCACACCAATAATTCTTTTCCAGGTCAATAAATCAAAGATGCATTTTTCTTTCATAAAAATATAGGTAAAATTCTTGAAAACAACTCACACACACAAAAAGAGAAATGACCATGTATGATGAAGTTATCAACTTCACTATTAATTGTAAATTACAATTGAAAACAAAAAGCTGCCAATGTTTTTAAAATAAAATAAATACGAAAAATAAAAAAAAGTATGTGCATTCTTGGGAAGGGCATAAGAAGATGGATACTACTTCAGGCAAGAGAATTATAAACTCTACCTTTCTTTGTTTAGTATTTTTATAATATGAAAGAGGATTTAAAAAGTGTTCATGCCCTTTAACTGGTAATTTTACTTTTAGAAATTTATTCTAAGAAGCAAAATGAGTTCATGCAAAAAGTCTCCTCACAATACCATCTCATATGGTAGAAATAGGAAGTCATTTAATTTTATGATATTAGGTTAATGTTTAAATAAATTATGATGCATCGATAATATGGACATCTGTGCAGCCATCTGTCATAATTTTTGATGCTATCTAAAAATGAGAAAGTGCTCATGATATATTGTTATGAGAAAAACCATGATTACCCATCAATATATGTATTGTACTTAAAAATATAGTATGGCACTGCACATAAAATATGAGATGGAATTATCTCTGTGTGTTGGGCTTATACATCACTTTTCTTTTTTGTATATCTTTATGATTTCAACTTTTCTAAAACAGCATCTATTATTTTTGGGGTTTTGTTTTATTTATTTATTTATTTATTTATTTATTTTTTGAGACGGAGTCTCGCTCTGTCGCCCAGGCTGGAGTGCAGTGGCGCAATCTCGGCTCACTGCAAGCTCCGCCTCCCGGGTTCACGCCATTCTCCTGCCTCAGCCTCTCCGAGTAGCTGGGACTACAGGCGCCCGCCACCACGCCCGGCTAATTTTTTTGTATTTTTAGTAGAGACGGGGTTTCACCGTGGTCTCGATCTCCTGACCTCGTGATCTGCCCTCCTCAGCCTCCCAAAGTGCTGGGATTACAAGCGTGAGCCACCGCGCCCAGCCTGTTTTATTTTTTGAGATGGATTCTTGCTCTGTTGCCCAGGCTGGAGTGCAATGGCATGATCTCGGCTCACTGCAACCTCTGCCTCCCGGTTCAAGCGATTCTCCTGCCTCAACCTCCCAAGTAGCTGGGACTACAGGTGCATGTCACTCACTATACCCTACTAATTTTTTTGTATTTTTCTTAGTAGAGATGGGGTTTCACTGTGTTGGCCAGGCTGGTCTTGAACTCCTGACCTCAAGTGATCCACCCATTGTGGCCTCCCAAAGTGCTGGGATTATAGGCGTGAGCCACTGCGCTGGCCCTCTGCATCTATTTTTTATATAAAATTGTATTTTAAAATGATCTAATAAACAGCCTTCCTATTAGCAATTGTGCTTATTTGAGAAATGAGAGCAAGATAATATTAGGCATATATGCCATGTAACAGGATTCGTTTTCTTTCTTTCTCATTTCTATGTTTTTTCTCAAACTAATGAAAAAGGTTTTCTATTGTTGTTGTTGTTGTTGTTGCAGATGTTATTTTTTAATCAGAGTAAGGAAATTGAGAATTTGCTAGTAAAATAATTGGCCAAAGTTATATTAGCAAAGACAGTCAATATCGGCAAGAAAAGTGTTTATGTAGCAGTGTTAAATCGTGCATTGTCTAGTCCTATTTGTGTTCAGAGTCTGGCACTTTTCCTTCCCCATCACAACTGCCCATCTGGGTGTCAATCTTTTTATTTTGTTTTGGAGCACAGTGTCTGGGCTCTCTTTTCTGTGTTTGTGTGCACGTGCATGTGTGTGTCCCCATCAGTATCCACCGATGTTTCTGGTGTTAAGCCTTCTGCCCCATGCAGTTGTTTTATGTACGTTACCTTACAGCAGTAAGAGGAGCTCATTGTGGTTCCTCTGTGCTGGTGTTTCTTTGAAGGCAACAACTTGCCTGCAGGTTTGAGCTCAGCTTCCCTGCTGCTCCCTGATGCTGGCCTAGAAGTTGTTTAACCATCACACAAGGTGAACACAGTTCCTTTTTGATGTATTTTCTGGAAATCAGGTCCTTTTTTCTCTCTCCGGTCCCTTCCCCCAATCTACCTCCTGCGAAGTCATCCCCATCTTTCCTACCCTCTTCTCAGACCCCTTACACTTGCCTGGCCTCCCAGGGATGGGGTCTTCTCACTCTCCCATTATGGTTTTCCAATTCTAATTCTATGGAGTTAAGTCTATGCCCTCTGTTATTCAGACATATTAGCTATTCAAGGACCAATTCTTAGTCAAAATTGGATAGTCTATTTTTCCTTGTATTTCATTTATAATGGTTCTAACTTTCCTAGAGGCAATGACCAGAGAGAGGTCACAGAGTAGACGGTGAAGAAAAAAGAAAAACACAGTTTTTAAGATTTCAAGGTTTGTCGGCAAAGTTATCTACCTTGAAGATTCTGGAGTGTCAAAGCAGCCTTATATCATGTGCAGCAGCACTATCACAACAGTGAAGACATGGAATCAGCCTAAATGCCCATCAATGATAGACTGGATTAAGAAAATATGGAATACTATGTAGCCATAAAAAGGAATGTGATCATGTCCTTTTCAGGGACGTGGATGGAACTGGAAGCCATTATCCTCAGCAAACTAACACAGTAACAGAAAACCAAATACCACATGTTCTCACTTATAAGTGGGACCTGAGCAATGAGATCACATGGACACAGGGAGGGGAACAACACACACTGGGGCCTGTCAGAGAGTGGTGGTCATCAGGAGGGAGAGCATCAGGAAGAATAGCTAATGGATGCTGGGCTTAATACCTAGGTAATGGGATGATCTGTGTAGCAAACCACCACGGGACACGTTTACCTATGTAACAAACTCGCACATCCAGCACATGTAACCCTGAACTTAAAATAAAAGTTGAAAATAAAAAAAAAAGAAGAAAAGAAATATTGCATTATAGTACAATTGGATATATAAACAATAGAATTGAGAAAACAGAAATAAATCCTTACATTTATGGTCAAACAACAACAATAACACTACACTGAATTCCTTGTTGAAACTTTTACTGATGTAGATTCTGAAAATTTTCCAGTGAACAAGATATAGCAAATGATTTTTACAAGTACTTACTTGTAGCTAGTATTTCAATGGTATGAATGTTTATTGGGAATTTTATCATTTATTTTAGTTAAAATAAACATACCTACTAAAGCTTTTTATTTTTTCTATCCTATCTTTCTCCTTCCTTCAATGCTATTTTATTATTATTTATTCAACGCTTTTTATTTCTATGCTATCTTTTCTCCTTCCCTCAATGCTATTTTTCTTCCAAGAGAGTTAATTTTAATCTTGCTCCCATGGATGGATTTCAGAGAGACCTTGAACTGGGTATGTCTTTTTTTTTTTTTCTTTTGGGATGTATGTCTATTAGATTCCTTCTGTTATTTTGAAAACACTCTTCATAAAACACTTTTTATGTCAAATAATACCATTAGAACTTTTCACTCTTGTCAATTGTTGTATGACTTAGATGCTGGTGTATACAGTGGTATAACAGAAATCATTTTCTTTAATATATTTTGGTGTCTATAATTGCTTCCTAGTTGTAGACTGTTTTGTGTCATAATGGGCAATGGAAATATAAAAGAAAAGATGAACCATAAGTAATGTGGATTGTTCTTTCATCTCTGGGTGTGATGTACAAAACTGGCAGTGCTTCCCGCCTGTGAACACATGAAAGCATTGAACTGAGGAAGTGTTCTCAGCATATTCTGAAAATTGGCTGCACAGTGACTCTTCTAGGGAGAATCTAAAACTTTACCAGAATTTTATTTTAACCCATCTTATAGGGTTTCTTATCACAATTCCAATAAAAGATGCCTTGTATCAATTAGGGCAAATTTGGTGGGGTCATGCACCCTAGTGAGATTTTAATTTAAAAAAAGAATTATTTCTTTATGAAATTATACCATTCTTCCAGAGCTGCAAACAGTTTCTCTAGTATTTTAAGGAGCTCATGAAAATGCAAAATAGTAACCTCATTCCATCAGGAAATTTACCTAGTTCTCCCTCTTCTAGAAGACTGATTGGCAATTAGAGTGAATAAATATTTAATAGACCGGCTGGTAGTACTGGTTTACTGACTTAGTGAATGGAGGAATATTCAGTTGCACTGTTTTCTTTCACCATGGAATTGGATAAAACTACTCAGTCTTGCAATGTAGTCTGCTCGTATTTTGTGGCTCAAGTGCGCAAATTGATATCACACAAGAAGGATATTCAGTTTGTGAGCTCCCTTTGAAGATTTCAAAGACAACTGGCAACATCAAATGGTGAATTGTTTCTTCCAAAGCAAAATGTCTTCTGAGCCCATATCTGTACATAGATAGAACCCCTGCCATGCCTGTCATGCCATGTACATTTTTCTGCTTATAAGCAAAAATGTTTGTAAATAAATATTATTTCTTCATATACTTGTTGACACTTTAAGCTTGGCTAGGAATTCTGAGAGAAGCCTGACATTCTGTTTTGAAAGCTATCAAATTTATGAAGGCAAAGACCTTGAATCACAGCTTTTAAATAAATTTCCATCAGAGAAATATGAATAGAATATAATGTTCTCTACTACCCAGAAATAATTGTGACTTTCCACTGGGTAAGTCTTGAAATACTTGATTGAATTTGGAAAATAAATTTTACTTATTTTGAGAGAAATTGAAAACCTATATGGGAAAAAAAAATGACAGGAGTTCATTTGTTCATGAATTAGCTTAATGAAAAATTTGTCCATGCAAGAGATTAAACTTTCTATTTAGGGCCCTGTATTTATCCTTACAGAAACTACTGAAAAGCCATTACATCTTCTGGCCAAATTGCTACTCTGGAATAGAGAATTATTTGTAAATAGCCATACGACACTTCTAATACTTGAGTGAATACTGCTGTAAGCTGGAGTGAATGCTATACCTTGTTAATGTTTCTGCAAATATCATCAGACATCTGCAAACACTGAAGACCTCCTTTGAAGGTTACAAATCCTCAGGCAATGATAAAGTTGAAACATGTTCTGGTAATCCTTTTTTCATTGATGTAGCTAGCATTGATGACATAATCCTTGCCAAAGATGTTCTCAAGACTTGAGGATAAAGGCAACTGTATATGACAAGAATCCAACTGAAGGAATATTGGATAATTCTGGTGTGAGCTCTAACAGTACTCATTTAATTCACTATAGTATGCCTTTGTGACTTAGAGTTTTTCTTGTTTATATGTCAAGGAAAATATTAAAATTTAATTCAGTGTAAAAGATAACAAATATATACTTGATAAACACTAGTTAGTACTTTTAAATCACCAAGCCAAATAGTAGCAGTCTTTCACTGACATTTATTCTTGAGAATTATGACATTTTACTTTCACTTAATTGGAATATTTTGGATTCATTTCATTCTTTTCAGGAACTGGCTGCTAATTTTTACATTAATTGAGAGTAAGGGAAGTTATTCTTTATGAAAACATTTTTGTATGTTATCTAAATGAAGTAAATGGTTTTCCAGAACAATACGATGAATTGTATGTACGATTTTGTGACAATGTAATACATAGTGTGTTAGTCCATTTTGTGTTGCTATCCTAGAATCTTTCAGACTAGGTAATTTATTAAAAAAAAAAAAGTTTGATCTGGCACATGGCTCTGCAGGCTGCAGAAGCATGACACCAGCATCTGCTTGGCTTCTGGTAAGGAAGCTTCTACTCATGGCAGAAGGCAATGGGAGAGCAGGTGTGTCACGTTGTGAGACAGGAAGCAAGGGAGAGGAGAAGATGCAAAGCTCCTTTAAACAACCAGCTCACTTGTGAACTAACAGTGAGAACTCACTCATTACCATGGGGAGGGCACCAAGCTATTCATAGGGGATTCATCTCCATGACCCAAACACCTCCTACCAGGCTCCACCTCTAACATTAGAGATCACATTTCAATGTGAGATTTGGTGGGGTCACACATCAAAACTGTATCACATAGCTTTACTCAAAAAGGGATAAAACACACTCACAAACTTGGAAAAGAAGGAAACTGCCTCAACATAATAAAAGCCATATATGAGAAACCCACAGCTAACATCACACTTGATGGTGAAAGACTGAAAGCCTTTCCTTTAAGATCAGGAACAAGACAGGAATGCCCATTTTTATCACTTCTATTTGGCATAGTTTTTAAAGTTTTAGACAGTGTAATCAGACAAGAAAAATTTAAAGGCATTCAAATTGGAAAGGAAGAAGTAAAAGCATTTCTATTCATAGACAACATGATCTTAAATGTAGATTCTATTTTTAAAAAAACCTGTTAGAACTAGTTTAAAAACTCAGCAAAGTTGCAGGATACAACAAACACACAAAACTCAGTTGCATTTTAGTACGCTAATGATGAACAGTCTGAAAATGAAATGAATAAACCAATTTCATTTACAATAGCATCAAGAAGAATAAAATACTGAGGAATAAACTAGACTAAAGAGACAGAAATCTTTTATATTGAAAACTATGTCATTGTTGAAAGACATTTACAAAGATATAAATGGAAAGGATATTCTGTGTCCATAGATTGGAAGATTTAATATTGTTAAGATTTCAATACTACCGAAAGCAATCTACAAATTCAGTGCAATCTCAGTCAAAATTTCAATAATTTTTCTTCTGTAAAAGTAGCAAAATTTATCCTAAAATTCATGTGGAATCTCAAGGAACCTCAAATAACCAAACAAAAAAAATAATAACATATAAATAAAAACCTGGGAAAAGAAGAAAGTAAGAGGTCTAACACTTTCTGATTTCAAACCTTATTAAAAAGCTACAGTACCTGAGTGTGGTATTGACATAAAGACAGCCATCTAGACCGTGGAATAGAATAGAGAGCCCAGAAATAAACTTTCAAATATATGGTCAAGTGAGTTTTGAGAAGAGACCCGAGACCAATGGGGAAATAACAGTCTTTTCAACAAAGGTGGTGGGAAAATTGGGTAGCCACAAGCAAAATAATTAGAGTTGGACCCTTACCTTATCCATATACAACAAGGTACCTCAAAATGGATTGAAGACCTAAATATAAGAGCTAAAACTGTAAAACTTAGTAGCATAGAAGAAAAGCTTCATAATATTAGATGTGGTGAACATTTATTCAATATGACACCAACAGCACAGACAACAAAAGAAAACAGATACATTGACTTCATCGAAATTAAAAACTTCTATTCATCAAAGGACAGTATCAACAGAGTGAAAAGGCAATCGCGGAGTAGTAGAAAATATTTGCAAATCATACATCTGATAAAAAATCGATATCACAATGTAAAAAGAACAACAGCTCAACAACAATGACAAAAAACAAATAACCTAATTAAAAAATGAACAAAGACTTTGAATAGATATTTCTCAAAAAAGATACATAAATGTCCAGTAAGCACATGAAAAGATACTCAACATTGTTCATCATTAGGGAAATACAAATAAAAACCATAATGGATACCACTTCACACCCATTGTGATGGCTATTATAACCATCCAAAAAATCTCCTAGAAAATAATGTATTTAGGAAGATTTGCAGAAATTGGAACACTCGTGCTTTTCTGGTGGGAAGGTAAAATGTTGTAGCCACTTTGGAAAACAGATGGCAATTCCTCAAAATATTAGAAATGAAATTACCATATGATATAGCATTTTCACTTCTGTATATATAACCCAAAGAAACCAAAGCAGGGAATCGAACAAGTATTTGTACACCCCATGTTCACAGCAGCGTTGTTCACAATAGCCCAAAGCTGAAACCACTCAAGCGTCCATTGATAGATGAATGGATAAACAAAATTTTATATGCTACGACATAGATCAACCTTGAAGACGCTATGCTAAGTGAAATAAGCAACTCACATACACACAGAAAAACATACACTATATGATTCCTCTTATATGAGTTACCTACAATACTCTAATTCATGGAGACAGAAGGTAGAATTGTGGTTGCCAGGGGTTGAGTATGGAGAAATGGAAAGGTGGTGTTTAATGGGTACAGAGTTTCAGTTTTGCGAGATGGAACGACTTCTGGGTACAGATGACGGTGATGGTTGCTTAACAGTGTGAATATACTGAATACCACAGAACTATACACTTAAAAATGATTAAAATTACATGCCTGTAATTCCAACACTTTAGGAGGCTGAGGCTGGTGGATTACTTGAACCCAGGAGTTCAAGATTAGCCTGAGTAACATGGCAAAACACCATCTCTACAAAATGCAAAAAATTAGCTAGGTGTGGTGGTGTGCACCTGTAGTTCCAGCTATTCGGGAGGCTGAGATGGCAGGATCACTTGAGCCTGGGGAGGTCAAGGCCACAATGAGCCATAATTGCGCCATCACACTCCAGCCTAGGTGACAGAACAAGGCCCTGTCTCAAAAAAAAAAAAAAAGTTTATGTAATGTATATTTTACCACAGTAATGAAACAAGGGTAGGACTCTGATGGGAAGACTACAACTGCCTTATAGAACCTCTAAGAAGAAGAGAAATGTACATCATTAATATTGACCTGGGGAAGATTTTGAAATAAGTGTGGTTTCTATCTCATCTCTTCCCTTGCTAGATTTTTCATAATTCTTACATTGTGTTCTGTCTTCTAAGAACATTATGTTGTGATGCTTTACCCAGACCATACTTTCCAGAGTCAATCCTGAGTTCTGGATTATCTGAGTTTCTTCACCATTACTACAATGAAAATATATCCTACTCATTCCCATTTTTTCAAAAGCATGCCCCAAGCTGACTGTCACTTTGGCATATTATTTCATATTTTTCTTTCCATTATCGTGTTAAAGATCAAAACTATGAAGAATTATTTAGTGGTTCTATAAGGAAAGAATCTGACAATATGGAACCCAACTCAGGAGATAATTGTGGCTTCCAAGCAACCTTCCAATCCTCCCTCTGACTGCACTACATCTGACCTTTGGGATTATAAAATTGAAAAGAAAGTGATACGTTGCACAAGTTCAAAAAGTCCAGGAACTTGTATTCTACTGATAAGTTCCTGTATAGCACTCCTAATTGTTCATTATATTGTCCAACTTTGGCGTTATTACTTCACACTATTTAGTGATGGCTGCAATCTACATTGTGACAGATTTTATTACACAGATAGTTTCAGACTTGAATGTGGATGTGTGGCATATGAAGTTAAAAGGTAAACCAGCTGTAATTCAAGGAAAATTATTCAAATTGTTTAAAATGTGTAATTCTCTATTGGGGAAAATGAGTACTCAGAAAATTTTCTGATGTATATTTGAGTCATCTGGAACTTATTAGAAGTTCAGGATTGCTTTTTTTTTTTGGTAAGAATTAATTGAAAACCTGTGCTCATTAGATTAATTTTGTAACAAATAGAAGCCTTGTTGAGACTATTTAGATGAATAAATGTTTTATTTAGCTATTTCTTTCTAGTTCTTACACTCAGAAATTATCATTATCTTGTGTATTAAAAAAAAACAACATTGCAAACAGACATCAACTAAGTAATTGTATTGCAGGGAAACGGTATTTAAAAAATGTTTGGCCACCTGTGTGAGAATGTGTGTATCTTTCTTTTTTTTTTTTTTAATTATACTTTAGGTTTTAGGGTACATGTGCACAATGTGCAGGTTTGTTACATATGTATCCATGTGCCATGTTGATTTCCTGCACCCATTAACTCGTCATTTAGCATTAGGTATATCTCCTAATGCTGTCCCTCCCCCCTCCCCCAACCCCACAACAGTCCCTGGAGTGTGATGTTCCCCTTCCTGTGTCCATGAGTTCTCATTGTTCAATTCCCACCTATGAGTGAGAACATGCAGTGTTTGGTTTTTTGTTCTTGCGATAGTTTACTGAGAATGATGTTTTCCAGTTTCATCCATGTCCCTACAAAGGGCATGAACTCATCATTTTTTATGGCTGCATAGTATTCCATGGTGTATATGTGCCACATTTTCTTAATCCAGTCTATCGTTGATGGACATTTGGGTTGGTTCCAAGTCTTTGCTATTGTGAATAGTGCTGCAATAAACATACGTGTGCATGTGTCTTTATAGCAGCATGATTTATAGTCCTTTGGGTATATACCCAGTAATGGGATGGCTGGGTCAAATGGTATTTCTAGTTCTAGATCCCTGAGGAATCACCACACTGACTTCCACAATGGTTGAACTAGTTTACAGTCCCACCAACAGTGTAAAAGTGTTCCTATTTCTCCACTTCCTCTCCAGCATCTGTTGTTTCCTGATTTTTTAATGATGGCCATTCTAACTGGTGTGAGATGGTATCTCACTGTGGTTTTGATTTGCATTTCTCTGATAGCCAGTGATGATGAGCATTTCTTCATGTGTTTTTTGGCTGCATAAATGTCTTCTTTTGAGAAGTGTCTGTTCATGTCCTTCACCCACTTTTTGATGGGGTTGTTTGTTTTTTTTTCGTAAATTTGTTTGAGTTGATTGTAGATTCTGGATATTAGCCCTTTGTCAGATGAGTAGGTTGCAAAAATTTTCTCCCATTCTGTAGGTTGCCTGTTGACTTTGATGGTAGTTTCTTTTGCTGTGCAGAAGGTCTTTAGTTTAATTAGGTCCCATTTGTCAATTTTGGCTTTTGTTGCCATTGCTTTTGGTGTTTTAGACATGAAGTCCTTGCCAATGCCTATGTCCTGAATGGTATTGCCTAGGTTTTCTTGTAGGATTTTAATGGTCTTAGGTCTAACATTTAAGTCTTTAATCCATCTTGAATTAATTTTTGTATAAGGTGTAAGGAAGGGATCCAGTTTCAGCTTTCTACATATGGCTAGCCAGTTTTCCCAGCACCATTTATTAAATAGGGAATCCTTTCCCCATTTCTTGTTTTTGTCAGGTTTGTCAAACATCAGATAGTTGTAGATATGCGGCATCATTTCTGAGGGCTCTGTTCTGTTCCATTGATCTATGTCTGTTGTGGTACCAGTACCATGCTGTTTTTGTTACTGTAGCCTTGTAGTATAGTTTGAAGTCAGGTAGCGTGATGCCTCCAGCTTTGTTCTTTTTGCTTAGGATTGACTTGGTGATACGGGCTCTTTTTTGGTTCCATATGAACTTTAAAGTAGTTTTTTCCAATTCTGTGAAGAAAGTCACTGGTAGCTTAATGGGGATGGCATTGAATCTATAAATTACCTTGGGCAGTATGGCCATTTTCACGATATTGATTCTTCCAACCCATGAGCATGGAATGTTCTTCCATTTGTTTGTATCATACACATAATTCTTGAAATATGGTGATAAAATAATTTAGAAGATTTTATAATCCTTGGTCATCGTAAAAATTGTTGAGAACCAAAAGAAACTTGAAAATAGATACATACTTAGGTCAATACATGCATAGCTAATTGAATCTCACATTCACACAAACACATATACAAGTGACTATATAATTTAGTTCCCTTTTTTGTTCAACCAGATTCCCTGGATAACTAGGAGTCTATAAGGTAATAATTTGGATATTCCAGCTATCCAAAATATTTCAAAGGCCTCATAGAAATTGTATATTTAATCATAGTATGATTCACTGACTAATAGAATTTCTTTGCTTTTGAAGAGAATGACATCAACTCTATCTATTCCTTAGGCTGACTAGGAGCTCCGATAGAGCTTTAATTCTAGTTCAGTAATAAAAATGGGACAGTGGATTAATAATTATGCCTCAGAGGAGAGCTTTAAGAGCTATGGTTCTGGAGTACAAAAACTTGTGTTCCGTTCTCCACACTAGCACATACTAGCTGGTCTATCTTGAGCAAGTTGCTTAAAGTCTGCAAGACATCATCTGAGTTATCTCATCTTTAAAATGGAAGAATAGGCTTGCTTCATGAGGCTTTCTTCTTGCTTCACATGAAGCTTTCTTCTTGCTTCATAAGAAATAAGTTACTTCGGCCGGGCGCGGTGGCTCACGCCTATAATGCCAGCACTTTGGGAGGCTGAGGTGGGCGGATCACGAGGTCAGGAGATGGAGACCATCCTGGCTAACACGGTGAAACCCCATCTCTACTAAAAATACAAAATATTAGCCAGGTGTGGAGCAGGTGCCTGTAGTCCCAGCTACTTGGGAGGCTGAGGCAGGAGAATGGCATGAACCTGGGAGGCGGAGGTTGCAGTGAGCTGAGATCACGCTGCTGCACTCCAGCCTGGGAGACATAGCGAGACTCCGTCTCAAAAAAAAAAAAAAAAAAAAAAAAAAGAAAAGAAAAAGAAGTAAGTTACTTCAAGTGGAATCCCAGCACAGAACAATTACCTCAATAAATTGTAGCAATGAGTATTCTTGTTGTTATTATACAATACAGCTGGTTGGCAAATTTTTAAAAAAATAAGGGATCTAGGAGTAAAATTAATGGAATAGGCCATCGTGATGAAGCAGGGTTCACGGAATGTGATTGGCTGAATCCACAGACGCTGAACCCACAGACATGCAAGCTTCATCATCAATGGCCTGTTTTATTGATTTTACTCCTAGATCCCTTATTTTGAAAGATTTTGACAACCAGTGGTATTCTGTAATAATAACAAGGTTCCTTATTGCTGCAATTTATTGAGGTAATTGTTTTGTGATAGGATGAAATGAAAATTATGTTCTTTTGAGTGGGTTGCCAAGCACTGTTGAACTATTAACCAGCATGTTTGCTCCAGCTACAGCTAGTGCAACTAGTCAGGAAATGAAGGAACTTGTCAGAGTGATGCAGGCATGCAAATGAGCCCTGAAATTAGGGCTTAGCCTGGGAGGGTTCTCAGATTCACCCAGGAAAGAATTCACTAAAAGAAGTTTCAGAGTCATAGTGGAAATGCTTTGGATATATAGTCAATTGTTCAACAATTATTAAAATCATGCTCAAGGTCTGCTTCTGTGCAGGTGCAGAGTTCAAGTTCAATGCAATTAAAAGCCACTTTCTACTGCAACAGAGTTTTGTTCAAGTAATTTACAAAAATGTGGAAATCTCAAAGCCAAGTGGTTCTGGTGATGGAACAGAAAGTGTAAAATCTCCATGGTTTTTTAAAGTTTGTTCTTTCTACTTTCTCCAAGCTCACTGTATTAATCTTATTTTTAATCTGTTTTGTTAGGCAACTCTGAGTCAAGCTTAAAAGAGGATTAGAGTTAAGGAAATTAGGAGAATATATTTTGCTCCTTTTTGCCACTATGAAACATGTTATTCTGAACTAAAGGGTGAAAAAACAAGAAAGGAGAACAAAGCATTATGTAAAATATATTGGCTACAGCAAAAGTATTAAATGTGAATTGTGGAAATTAAAAAAAAAATTCAGGCTGGGTGTGGTGTCTCGTGCCTGTAATCCCAGTACTTTGAGAGGCTGAGGTGGGTGGATCACTTGAGGTCAGGAGTTCGAGACCAGCTTGGCCAGCATGGTGAAACCCTGTCTCTACTAAAAATACAAAAAAAAGAAAAAAAAAGACAGCTGGGCATGGCAGCACACACCTGTAATCCCAGCTACTCTGGAGGCTGAGGTAGGAGAATCACTTGAACCAGGAGGTGGAGGTTGTGGCAAGCCGAGATTGCACCACTGCACTTCAGCCTGGGCAACAGAAAGAAATTCTGTCTCAAAAAAAAAAAAAAAAAAAAAAATTCAGAGTTGAGCTGGTGCTGTTAAACATCAATCTTTTATTTTACTGAATTGTAGCTGCTTCATGCGGAGCAGGACTAACTCATAGGTAGTGCACCTGGAGACATGCTTGCAGGGTGTTGGCAACTGCAGTTATACCCATTGTTATTTACGTGCAAATTAAGGAGCAGATTAATGCAAATTGAGGGGCAGGCTATTTAGAAATCCCTAGAAAAGGGCCGAGTGCGGTTGCTCATGCCTGTAATCCCAGCACTTTGGGAGGCCGAGGCAGGTGGATCACCTGAAGTCAGGAGTTCGAGACCAGCCTGACCAACATGGAGAAAACCCATCTCTACTAAAAATACAAAATTAGCCAGGCATGTTGGTGCATGCCTGTAATCCCAGCTACTTGGGAGGCAGAGGCAGGAGAATTGCTTGAACCCAGAAGGCAGAGGTTGTGGTGAGCCAAGATCGTGCCATTGCACTCCAGCCTGGGCAACAAGAGCAAAATGCCGTCTCAAAGAAAAAAAAAAAAAAAAGGGAAGAAAGAGAAAGCAAGCGAGAAAGAAAGAAAGAAATCTCTAGAAAGGGAATGGTAACTTTTGGGTCATTGCCACGGCATTTCGAAACTGTCATGGCACTAGTGGGAGTGTCTTATGCTAATGAGCAATGGGAGCAGCTAGGGATTGTTTTGTAGCTATCTGCGGGTTTCTGCCGGCTTCTTCACTTCATCCTGACTGGACCAGATCCTGTTTTGGTCAGCAGGGCTGTGAGCAGAAAATAAGTGGTTATCATTCCCCTGCTTCAAAAGGATCATCTTTACAGTTGCTGAGGAACACAACCTGGGGAGGGACCATTTGTGGTTGAGATCATCTATTTTTAGAATGTGACATTCCTAGACATTACATGGGTAGATATTATGAACAAATGTGCTCCAGTTCTTCTGTTTCTCCCCAGTTCTTGGATCACCCAGAGAAAGAGTCAGAAATGTCTTTGTTGTGATTGAAAACACTAAACTTTCCTCAAACACAGATTCAATGATGAGGTGCTGTACTTAATTTCAGGAGTATGTCTCAGCCACTGATGGTTGAGTTTCCATCGGAGGGGTCTCTGTGATTTGATCTGCCCAAACCTGAAATTCTGATATGCTTGCATGGCACAAAGATGGAAGCTGAGTTTTAAGATGTAACCTTAATAATAATTCCTTATAAGTTATGGTACCTAACAGTTTTAAGGTATAATGGCCTCTTGCTATCCATGGATAGCAAGTCTGTGATATAAAATGATGTATTTGCATATAACCTATGCATATCCTCCCGTGTACTTTAAATCATCTCTAGACAATTTATAATACCTCAGACAATGTAAATATTAATACTGTGTAAATACTTGGTATTCTTTAGGCAATAACAAGAAAAAATCTGTACATGTTCAGTACAGATGCAATTTTTTTCCCAAATATTTTTTATCTGCCATTGATTGAATCCACAGATGAGGAGTCCATAGATGCAGAGGGCCAACTGCATTTTTATATGTATTATATCATAGATCTTCATAGCAATTGCCTGAGAGACACAGGACAGGATGTTATTGTTCTAATTTTGCAAGTAAAGAAAAGGCTTGCTATGGTTGAATAGTTAAGCTAAGACACTCAGTTAATAAGAATCAAAATCAGGATGAGGTCCTCAGTCTTCTGATCCTATGTCGTGTGGCATTCTTTCTATTAGAACACACTGTTTCTCGTTGTGGTAACTTATTAGAGTATTGGATGCATAAAAAGCTTTGCATTAATAAAGTAGACTTAGACTTATAAGGAATAATCTTTATGTTGACTTATGTTTGTCATTTGTTGCTAAACTTTATTTTTCTGCTATTGTCTTATTTTTAAAAAAGCTAAACACAGTTGTGAAAACCAATTTTTCTTCTTTCTCATTAGGTTTGAATTATGAAAGATGTGATTTTGAGGATGGTCTCTGTAATATGGCTGAAGATCAGAGTCTGCAACCTAGTTGGACAAAGAGAAATGGGATGACTGGTCTATCACCTCCATTTTATGATCACAGTGGTGATGTGTCTGGTAAATGCTTTAAATTTATTTTCTCCCCTCTCTCCCTTCCTCCTTTCCTTCCTTCCCTCCCTTCCTTCTTTGTTCTTTCCCACCTCCCTTTCTTCCATTCCCCGCCAAATGTTTAATTAGGGAAGCAGAATCTTGTCTGATATTTACATATTTGTAATTAAAATGTCTAATTTTATGCATTCTTTAACCAGTTTCAAAATATTTATGATTTTAAAATATCACATCAGATTCTCATAATTGGGTTCCTTGGATTCCAATAGGTCTATTTAGAGAATAATTGGGATTTTCCAGTTTTTCTTATTCTTTTTGGAAATTGTAAAACATAAATGGGACAATATACCTGGATTAATTAGTCAAATTACTTTTATTTTGGCTGGACTGATTTCAGCTCTGTCTAGTCCACTTGTTTAATCAAGTGGACTAGAAAGCTCTGCTGAACTGCTCTCTAGACTTTGAGGTAGCTCTGGAGCCAGAAATTTCTTCATTTATTAACTAATAAACTCCATTCATTCAACATTGGGTAGTGGGTGTTTAAGATGTATTAGGGAGCAAAAATGGACTCCATGCCTGCCCTCATCTGATAAGTTTACACGTGGTAGAAAAAGAGGTAACACATTTCCTTGCATAACTAAAAGCTAGTTATTTTTATAAGTGATACTTCCCTCAAATAAATTCAATTAAATATTAAAATATGGTTTTTGCCCTGGAGGTAATTTGAAACAAGCAAATGTTCAGGCATTGGATGTTAGTTTGGCAGTGTTTTCATAAATATTACACATGCACAGTAGACTCCCTGGTCTGTCCCTCCCTAGCTGTAAAATCTTAAATTAAGTTTTGAGCCTTAGTTTTCACAATTTTAAGAGGGGAAATAATGATGCTAAATTTTTAAGATGGTTATTTTAAGAACTACATGAAAAATTGTTGATAGAGCTTATAGAAAACCTGGCACTCAAAAATTGATGTTTAGTCCATTTCTGAATAATTTTGGTGTTGCTAATGTTACCTCTATATTGATAAGATGGAATTTCTTAATTTGTTTGGCTTTAATGTCAAAAATTACTTTTGTTTAGAATTCTTGACCATTTTTAGGAATCAGCCAGTTTTATTACCTTCACAAATAGTAACAAGCACTAACTGCAATATAGGAAACCTTTATTACAGATTCAGTTATGTTAGATGGTGATATTGAATCTTGCTCCCAATCTAACGGCCATTGCAGTCTTACAGATTGCTGATTCCATATGTTTCTCCTTTGTTTCTTTCTTTTACTCAAGGTTTTTCACAGCACATATTTATTTACTGTAGACTTTTGTTTGTCAGTGGCTCTTACTGAATTCCTCTTGCTTGCCTCCTTACTGTGGAGTTAAATAGCTTCAGAAGACACTGTGCTTCCCAATTTTCTTCTCTCTCTTTCCTTTCTGCCATTTTCCCTCGTTTTTTCATGCATATTTTTAATTGCCTAGTCAAGAGGTAAAATGGGGCAATTCACATCAAAACTGAGATGTTGTATAGGCAGATACCATAGAACGATATCATGTGGGATGACTTAAAATCTCTGGAGTCAGACTAGATGAGTTTGAATCCTAGCCGTGCATCAGCTCGTTTTGTAGTCTCAGTTTCCTCATCTGTAAAACAGAGATAATAATAATGCAAGCTGCATAGGAAAAAGAGACAAAATATTGCCTGCATAACTAATTGAAGGCTGGTAACTTTGGTAATAGTCATGCATCTCTTACAAATACAATTGAATGTTAACATGTAAGTAGTCTCTAGCAGTAATTTTAAGTAAGCAAGTGTTCTGGCTGTAGATATTAGCTGTTGGAACATATTCATAGAAAAGTGTTCTGAATCCTGTCTTTACTCAAAAATTCTTATTTCATAAGTATTAACCAAAGTTTTGATTAACTTACTCTTGAAATGATTTGCTGGTGCTCCAAAATTATATTTTTCATTATGTAATCAATGCCTTGAGTGGCAAGTTTGAGAATCCGTTAGAACGTTAAAAACATCACTGTTGTCAATATTTGAAGTCTAGTAAAGCTCAGGGAAAGAATGATTAAAATGTAGTACTGATTTTTAAGAGAATGTAACATTGCATATAGATAAAATATTAGTACTACAACAAAATCAAATACATCTTTGTAAGGATGGTGAAACTACTTTTAAAGATGGGAATACAAATATGAATGTTTTAAGTAATTTTGGAGTTCAGTTGTTATTAAAGGTGATAAAGGGGTTTTTAATTGTGTAATTCACTTTAAGTCTATCAAAGATTAAAAAACAATTTATTTGAAAAATATTTCCCATTATGCCACAGATTATTATTTCCTAATTTGGGCATTTAAAATCAGTTTTAAATGAGGATATTAGAGCTTTTGTTATTCTGATCATTTGTTAGATCTAAAATTCATATATTATGAAACATGTACACTATTAAACACCATCCGATATTTTTATTTTGTTCTATAGTGTTCACATATATTGGTTCTATAATCTTTATATATTATAAACCCTACAAATCAATGTTATAGTATTTGCTTTAGAAAGCATTAAAAATAGATTTAAAAGAAGATATTCTTTTATCATATTTGTTATTTGCAGCACTCTTTATTTCTTCTACCTATCCGAGTTTGTCTCTGGTATCATTTCTCTTCAGCTTGAAGAAATTCCTTTAGTATTTCTTGTAGTGCAGTTCTGCTGGTGATAAATTATGTTAGTTTTTCCCCTGAAAATGTTTTTATTTTGCCTTCATTCTTGAAATGTATTCCTACTGGATATATATTTTTTCATGATTTTTTTTTCTTTTAGTGCTTTAAAGACATTATTTTGCTGTCTTCACCTAGTTTCTACCATGATATCCACAATTTCTTTTTTTTTCTGTGTGTAATATATCTTTGTTGTTTTGATGCTTTCAAAATTCGGTCTTTATTTTTGGATTTCAGCACGAACATTTTAAATTTTATTGTACTTATGTTAACTAAATTTCTTGAATCTGAAATGTAGGCTGTCTGCCAATTTTGAAAAGTATTTTGCTCTTGTTTATTCAGACATTTCTTCTGTCCCATTCTCTCTTTCATTTCCTTTTTGTAGTTCAATCATCAATGTGTTAGTCTGTAAGTCTAACATGCTGTTAGATGAAATCTCTCCATATAGTTTGATTTTGTTTTCTGTTTTTCAGAGTGCATAATTTCAATTGATCTATCTTCAAGTTCTGTGATTTTTTTCCATTGTTACCTTCATTCTACTGATAATCCTATCCAGTGATTAAAAAAGAAATCAACTATAGATGCTCCTCAAATTACAATAGGATTATGTCTCAATAAATCCATCATAAGTTGAAAATGCATTTAATACACCCAACCTACTGAGAATCATAGCTTAGCCTAGCCTACCTTAAACTTGCCAAGAACATATAAGTTAGCCTACGGTTGGGTCAAATCATCTAGCACAAAGCCTACTTCATAGTAAGCATTGAATACCTCATGTAATTTATTGCATATTGTACTGAAAGTGAAAAATAGAGTGGTTGTGTCCCTCTGAAGATACGTCACTTTTTCACCATCATAAAGCAGAAAAATCCTAAGTGGAACCATTGTAAGTCAGGGATTGCCTGCATTGTATTTTTCAATTCTAAAATTTTTAATTGGTTGTTTTAGTTTAAAAAAGTTCTCTGTTATCTTTTCATTCATTTTAAGAATATTTTCCCTTACTTCACTGTGCATAATTACAATGGGAGTTTTAAAATCCTTGTGTGCATCATCTCAGATTTACCTGCTGCTGATTAAATTTTCCCATGTATGATTATGTTGTCCTAGTTCTTTGTCATACAATTTTGAATTTTATCCTGGATGTGTGAATGGAGGCTCTGGGATGCGTTATATATATTTTTTCAAAGCATGGTGATAATTTGTTTAAGCACATGATTAAGTTGCGTAGACTGAAATGACAAACTTTTTTTTTTTTTTTCCGGAGACACAGTCTGGCCCTGTTGCCCAAGCTGGAGTGTAGTGGCGTGATCTCAGCTCGCTACAGCCTCTGCCTCCCAGGTTGAAGCAATTCTCCTGTGTCAGTCTCCTGAGTTGCTGGGATTACAGGCATGTGCCACCACACCTGGCTAATTTTTCTACTTTTAGTAGAGATGAGGTTGTCCATGTTGGCCAGGTTGGTCTCGAACTCCCGCCTCAGGTGATCTCCCCGCCTCAGCATCCCAAAGTGCTGGGATTATAGGAGTGAGTCACCAGGTCCAGCCTCAAATGACAAACTTTTGTATGCTGTGGGCAGCAGTCAAAATATCAATTCAATTCCTCTGGGCTTAGCTGCTAGAAGGGCTCCCTACACATGCAGGTTTCCATTTAGGCCAGAGACGTGGATAGAGATTATTCACAGAACATGGGGCACTCATTTTTTTTTTTCTGGCTCTCTTCTTTATAGAATTTCTTTTTTTGTGTCATACCTGGCTCTTCCAGGCTGCCCTTCCTGGTTCCTCAGGCCCAGGAGAGAGCAGCCCTTCTCTCAGAGTTTTCACCTTGCACTCCACCTGCAGCTGCAGCCGGACCCTATGCCAAACACTGACAGAATTGAATTTGCTGTGATCCCTTCACCTAAGTTCCCTATCCCTAAAAAATAATGCCTCCTCTCTTTATCTCGAAGTCCTCTTGTGGTCCCAGCTTATAGATTTTTCTTGTTTTTCTAACGAAATCATTATGTTCATCACTGAGTTTCCCAGCTGAGTGAACACAGCGTCTCCTAAGCTGCTCTATGTTGCCCTTTCTGAAGGGAAACTTAGCCATAATCCATTCCTAAGTAATAGGTAGGCTCTGCTACATACAGGGTAAGTTGGGTTCTTTTATTAAGAAGAAACTGTGAAAGACCAAACATGGAGATAAGAATCCCACATTCTCACTCTCTAGATTACGTTTCTGCAGACTCTGTAGTCTGAATATCTGTTTATTTTTAAATCAGTGAAAATTTAATGTCCATTTATTCCTTTCTATATTTACTTTGAAAACTCTTTACTGAACATCTGTATTGCTCCGCATGCTCTTCCAGGACCTGAAGATATAAAAGTGAACAAGAATGCAGCTCTTGTCCCTGGTGGACTTGCAATCTGGTGATAGAGACACAAATCATATACACGTACTTATGATTACATATTAAAAGTTAGAAAAAAGCAACCAGCAACCATTTTCTTATCTGCATGTACACATTTCAAAGCTCACAATGTGACAAGGATACGATGTGTGTGTTTTCCAGATGTTGCTTGGGAGCATCTATATTGTTTGTAATCTGAGAAATTTCCATTGAACAACTCACCTATTCCAGGCATCTGCATGCTCTTCATTGAAAGGGCTGATAGTAAATATTTTTGGCTTTTTGGGCCATATGGTCCATGTCCCAAAAACTCAACTCTGCCATCTACACTATAAAAACAGTCATATATACAAAATACATAAAGCATGGCTGTGTTATGTTAACCTTTTATTTATGAAAATGGAAATGTATAATTAATATCATTGTTACATGTTTAAAAATATTTATTTTTTTGAATTCGTCAATGATTTAAACATGTAAAAACCCTTCTTAACTCATAGGATATGCGAAATTAGGTGGCAGGTGGATTTGTCTGTGGGTTACAGTTTGCTGCCCCCATGTCTGTTCACAATAAATATTAATTCAGCATTTTATGTCTGACACTATTCAATATTGGACATAAATGAATAAAGAATATAATTCTTCCTCTAAGAACACAGATACATTATAATCTTAATTTTAGTGCCCAGTGTTCACATTTATAGCAAACGTAAGTGAAGCAAACTTTATTTCTGTATCAGAAACAGCTTTGTTATGCTATTATTTAAACATGTATCTGAACTTTCAATTAAGGGGGAAATTTTGTTACAGTAGTCAATCCTCTTTCTTTAAAATAAATACTTTTAGTACTTATTTGTACTGAGAGTACAAACAAGATGTGTTAACGAAATGGAACTACAGTGTCTTTTTTTCACTTACCCCCCCCCTTTTTTTTTCTTTTTAGGCAAAGTCTCATTCTGTCACTCAGGCTGGAGTGCAGTGGCATGATCTCGTCTCACTGCAACCTCCCCAACCTGGATTCAAGCAATTCTCCTGCCTCAGCCTCTTGAGTAGCTGGGATTGCACGCATGTGCCACCATGGCCGGCTAATCCTTATATTTTTATTAGAGATGGGGTTTCACCATGTTGGCCAGACTGGTCTTGAACTCCTGACCTCAAGTGATCCGCCCACCTTGGCCTCCCAAAGTGCTGGAATTACAGGCATGAGCCACCACACCAGGCCTCTTAACCCATTTTTAATATGGTAGTTGTGTTATTTTAAAAGTAAAAATATTAAAATAAAAATTTATTATAAATGTATATTTATGTTGTTAGATTTATATATGCTGATTATTATTGTTAATTTTAATGCAAAAGCTTTTATTAATTCCAGTGTGTAAGACATCATGATAATGTTGTTAAGATAATAAAGACTACAGGTTTATCATCCCTTATCCAAAAATCTGAAATCCAAAGTGTTCCAAAACTGGAAACTTTTTGAGGGCAAATATGATGCCACAAGTGGAAAATTCGACACCTGATGCCTTTGGTTTCTGATGGTTTAATGTGCAGAGACTTTGTTTTATGCACAAAATTATTTTAAAACATTGTACAAAATTATCTTCAGGTTATATGAATAAGGTGTATATGAAACATAAATGAATTTTATGTTTAGACTTGTGTCCCATCTCTAATGTGTGTGCAAATATTCCAAAATCTGAAAAAATCTGAAACCCAAAACACTTCTGGTCCCAAGCATTTTAGGTAAGGGATACTCAACCTGTATTAAGTTACAGGCTATATATCAAGGTGTTTGTGATCTCTTTGAGACACATGTTTGGGAATAAAACAATTACTTATTGGCAGAAAGAAAAAGGTACAAAATTTGGGTTTGAATAAATTTCTCTGAGACTAGAGGCAAACTCTGGCTCCAGAAAGCGAAAGAGCATTTGAGAAAATAGTTGAAAGATGAGTAATATTTCAATGGATGGAGAGATGAGAGAAATGGTATTTCAAATGGAAAAAAAAACACATAAAGACCAGGTGGAGATTGTTGCTGTGCTCAGGCGATAACAAAGTCTGCTATGACTAGAAATGACTGGAAACAAAGAAGATAGGCTAAAAGTGTATGTTGTGAATGTCAAGAATTATGTCTTCCAAAGGTTACTGATTTTGCTCACCTGAACTCTTCCCTTGCCTTCTTTTTCTTCCTATACCCAAACTCTTTCACAGTTGACAATCCTATTTCTGCCGCTGTCCAACCAGGCAGCAGAAATGAGAGACATTGATGGATGTTATGGCAGTGGTTGAGGAATAGTGTAAGGCATTTCAAGGGCATGCATGTTTGGTGTTTAATGATTCCTTCTGTCTCAAGCAGTATTTTCCAGAGAGCTTTAGTTTCTTGCACAGATTCTTTCGTTGTTAAGCTAATAATGCCAAGGTCCTTGATGTCTTTTTGTTTGTGTGCATGAATTTGAAATGGGTGAACTATAAGAGGTTTTCATAGTCACTCAACAATCTTGACATCTTCTGTGTATTGGATAATATATTGGTTCTATTTTTCCATCTATTTCAAATTCAGAGTTATATGTCAGTGGTGGAATCGTAGTTGAGAACTTAGATACTTATTTGAATTAGCTGATACCATATCAATGAAATTTTGCAATAGAATATTAATAGTCAAGCTGTCAGATATCTTAGAGTATTGATGAGAGCTAAAAATGATACATTCTCTAATTTCTCTATTGAAAAATAGAAATTTTTTCTATGCATCATTTGCTTTTCTTTTGGCAGCCAATTTATTTTTATAGGCAGATGGCTTGATTATTTGTTAAATTTATAGATGGATATATTCTTCAAATTAATTTAGACACATTTGAAAAAATTCACGCTCAACAGAAGTACATAAAAATCCTATAATATATTAAAATAAATATATTACAAATTTCAAAAGATATATCTTTTGAACCATGATCATTTGACTGAGATTCTGTCAAATGATGGTGACCATGATATTTTACTAATGAAATTGGTTTGAACATACCCAGTAGATGTCAATTATCTGCGTATGAACTCTGGGAACTATGATGAATGCTCACTTTGATTTTAAGTATCTTTCAAGTGAATTAGTCCAGGAAGCTTAAAGAGACTCAAACTACTTTAGGCTTTACAGATTTTGATCAATACCATGGAATATTGCAAATGGAAAAAGAGAATCAAATTATTGTCTACCTAATTGTGGCAGGCAGATTATAAAATCTGCCCTTGCCCCCAATTTCCTATCCTCTGGTTATTCAATCAAAGACTAATCTGGCCACAGCTGTGAAGAGATTTTGTAAATGGGTTACTAATCAACTGACCTCAAAATCGCAAGATTATCTTGGACTGTTCAAGAGGGCTCACTGTAATCACATGAGCCGTTAAAAGCAGAAGTGGAAGGCAGGAGAGCTGAGGCAGAAGGGAAGATTAGAGAGGTTTGAAGTTTGAGGACTTGACTTGTATTGCTGGCTTTGGAAATGAAGAAAGGGGATCACAAGAAATTAATACAGGGGCCTCTAAAAGTGGAGAACAATCACTGGTTAACAGCCAGCAAAGACACAGGGATCTCAGTCTTAGGGCTGTGTGGAATTGAATTCTTAGGGCTGCATGGAATTGAATTCTGCCAACCACTTGAATGAGCTTGAAAGCATATTCATCCTCAGGGCCTTCAGAAAGGAGTACAGACAACCCTCACTTCCATTTCAGCCTTTTGTGCATCTAAGCAAAGAACCAGCTAAACCACACTGTGCCTGGACTTCTGACTTATAGAAGCTGTGAGATAATACATTTGTGTTGTTTTAAGCCACTAGGTGTGTAGTAATTTGTTATGAAAGCAATAGAAAATGAGTACACTAATTTTCAAAGTTTTTAGAGAAAGAAAGGTTTATATTTTCTTGATTGTCTATTCTTGCTAATAACGAACATTTGCAGTGAGTAAAATCTCTGTTTTACTAGGTAAAGAGAAACAATTCTAAAAGTCATCTGGATACCTGGATTCTCCTTAAACACTAATTAATGGTACGATTTTGGGGAAAATCCCTGGGCTTTCTTTTTTCTCTTTTACATGGTTCCAGTTCCTCTAGTTTTTCATTTATATATTTAATTTTTTTATTCTTACCCCTATTTTCATTGCTTCCCTTTAGATCGTGCCATAAACTAAGGATCTGTCTTCCATTAATGCCACTTGCCCCTACTGTCCTAGCCTGTGTAATTTTGATAAAGTCAAATTTAATTATCTGTCTACCCGTCATCTGTCTATCTATCTATCTATCTTCCATCTGTCTATGTACTTATTTATTTATTCACTTCTTTATATGGATGCTTTTGTTTTAGGTGTTACATCTAAGAAACCATTGCCTAATCCAAGGTCATAGACTTACACTTATTGTTCCTTGTAAGAGTTTATATCTTATACTTAGGTCTTTAATCCATCTTTAGTTAATTTTAATATGGTATGCGGTATCCACTTTTGCATGTACCTATCCAGTTGTCTGAGCACCATATATTGAAAAGTCTATACTTTCCCCACTGAATTATCTAACATGGTCAAAATTCATAGATGTGTTGTTTTACTTTTGAACTCTCAATGCAATTGCATTGATCTTTCTGCCTGTGCTTATGACAGTACCACACTATCTTCTTGATTACTGCAGCCTTGTACTGTAGTTTGAAAGGAAGTTACTAGGGAAGAGTAAGTCTTATAATTTTGTTATTTTCTTTCAGGAGTTTTTTGTCTATTTTGTGTTTCTTCCATTTCCATATGTATTTTAGTATTAATTTGCAAATTTCTGCAAAAATGGTGGTTGGAATTTTGAGAGGAAATGCATTGAATTGGTAGATCAATTTGGTAACTATTGTCATCTTAACAATATTAAGTCTTCCAGGCTATCATGCATCATGTCTTTCCGTTTACTTAGGTCTTCTTTGATTTCTTTCAACATTGTATTTTTTACATTTTTATTGTACAAATCTTGATTTTTACTTATTAAAGTTATTCCTAAGTCTTTATTGTTTTTGAGGCAACTTTAAATGAGATATTTTCTTGATTTTATTTTAGATTGTTCCTTGACAGTGTATAGAAATGAAACTGGTTTTTGCATATTGATTTTATATCCTATAAACTTACCTACTTTTACTTTTTACATCATTTATTTTCAGTGACAAAAGTTATTTAGTGACAATCCATTATACTCTCATCTAAGGATTGAATCAATGTTTTATCTAATTCTGTAGATTTACAGATTTTGTGTTTTGCTTAGGAAACCCTGCTAAACATAGAGCCTGGTAATCTGTCACAAACCAATGTGTTTATATGTGTTTTTAAAATTCCTTTAGGTTAACAAAAAGAAATGTCTGCCATTTTTTTTCATAGTGCACACCCAATTCAGGCCAAGGCATTTGAGAAATCTCAATAATAGCGACAGTCAGGAGGCAACTTTATTAGGTATTGAGAAATTATTAATGCTGACCCTAAAGGTTGCCCTGACTCAAGAGTTTGGAGTTCTGAATCATCATGTTTAGAAAAGAACACTAGAGAGGGACAATTTTCAAACAAGATGATATGGATACTTTCTAACAGGTGTCTGAAGTCCTTGTTTTTACAGTAGAGTCTAAATCTACTATAAATCTAAATACACTAAATAAAGTATACTAATATGTATTGTAGAGTAACTGATGACCTGCTGGAGTGACACATCAGTTAAGGGTTCCCGCTCCAGATTCAGACGGGTACAGATTTCTTCCCAGCTCCTCTACCACCTACCAGTTGTTTAACCTTGTTAACTGATTTTTACATTATTTAAGTCTTAGTTTTTTCATTTATAAACTAAGAGATGATGATGATGATAATAATAAAATTCACTTAATTATACTATTTTCTAAGTCATGCATTGTTTTCATTCCTCAAACCTCAAAGCAAAACTCATAAAGTAATTTTATTTCCCTTCTTATATGAAAACATATTTGTAGTTCTTGATGCTATTATTATGAAGATTTAATGAGATAATTCATAGAAGTTGCTAGCAAAAAAATGGTACATAGTAAATGGTTAATAAACGTCAGCTATTATCATTAGGATTTAATTTTTTTTTGAGTTTTACATTTTATTTATTTATTTTTTATTATACTTTAAGTTCTAGGGTACATGTGCACAATGTGCAGGTTTGTTTCGTATGTATACATGTGCCATGTTGGTGTGCTGCCCCCACTAACTTTCATTATAAGAGAGTGTTAAGACTTTGTCACATCTTTTTTTGCATCTGTTGACATGGTCGTGTGGTTTTTGTTCTTTACTTGATCAATATGGTGTTTGTATTGATTGATGTTTATGTGTTGAACCAATTTTGCATTCCTAGGATAAATTCCACTTGACCATGGTGAAAAATTTTTAAAATGTGTTGCTTGATGTATATTCATCAGTTATGTTGGTCTGTTGTTTGCTTTTCTTATGATGTCTTTGTCTGGTTTTGGTTTATTAAGGTAATTGTGGCCTTATAGAATGAGTTGGGAAGTGTTTCTTCCTCTTTTGTTTTTGATAAGAGTTTGCGAAGTATTAGTGTTAATCATTTAAATGTTTCACATAATTTACTAGTAGCCTTTCGTGCTGGAGCATTTGTTTGTGGAAAGATTTTTGATTACTGATTTATTCTCTTTACTTGTTACAGTCTATTTGGATTTTTTATTTCTTCTTGAATTGGCTTTGGTAGTTTGTGTCTTTCTAGATATTTGCCCATCTCTTCTATGTTATCTAATTTGGTAGCATGAAATTATTCATAGTATTCCCTTGTAATTCTTTTTATTTATATAAGGTTAGAAGTTCTGACCCTTGTTCACTCTTCATTTTAGTAAATTGAGTTTTTAATTTTATTTTTTCTTTGTTCATCTAGTGAAAAGTTTATCAATTTTATTGATCTTTCCAGGGACTTTTGTTTCTTAATTTTTGTTTTTGTTTTTGTATTTTCTATTTTATTTGTTTCTTCTCTAATTTTCCTCCTCTGCTTACTTCGGGTTTAGTTTTCTCTTCTTGTAGCTTCTTATTATTAATGTTGAGATCTCTCCTTATTTAAATTTAGGCTTTATAGCTATGCATTTCTTACCAAGCACTGAAATAACAGCATCTCATCCATTTTTATATGTTGTATTTTTATTTTCATTTATTTAAAGTATTTTCTAACATCTCTTGTGATTTCTTCTTTAGCCTATTGGTTATTTAGGAGACTGTTATTTAATTCTACATATTTGTGTATTTTTCTGATTTCATTCTGTTATTAATTTAAATCATTCTGTTATTTCTGGAGAACATACTTACATGATTTGTATGCTCTTAAGTATATTGAGATTTCTTTTCTGACCTAAAATATTATCTTTCTTGGAGAATGTTCTGTGTGTAGTTTAGAAGCATGTGTATTCTTTTTTTGTTGGGTGGAGTAAGTGTGCCATATGTATCTGTTAGGTCTAGTTGGTTTATAGAATTGCTCAAGTTTTCTATTTTCTTGCTGATCTTCTATCAAATAGTTCTATTTATTTTTGAAAGTAGAATATTAGAGTCTCCAACTATTATTGTTAAATGGTCTACTTTTCAATTATTTTAGCTTTTGCTTCACATATTTCAGGGCTCTGTTTTTACGTGCACAGATGTTTATAGTTTTTATATATTCTTGATTGGTTGACCCATTTTTCATTATAAAATGCCCTGCTTTGTCTCCAATAAGAATTCTGTCTTCTGTCTAGGGTAATCAGGCAAGAGAAAGAAAGAAAGCATATTCAGATAGGAAGAGAAGAAGTCAAATTATCTTTGTTTGCAGCAGACATGATCCTATATCTAGAAAACCCCATTGTCTCAGCCCAAAAGCTCCTTAAGCTGATAAGCGAGTTCAGCAATCTCAGGATACAAAATCAATGTGCAAAAATTGCTAGCACTCCTATATGCCAACATCTGGCAAGTAGAGAGCCAAATTATGAATGAAATTCCATTCACAGTTGCTACAAAGAGAATAAAACACCGAGGAATACAGTTAACAAGGGAAGTGAAGGACCTCTTCAAGGAGAACTACAAACCACTGCTCAAAGAAATCAGAGAGGACACAAAGAAATGGAAAAACATTCCATGCTCATGGATAGGATGATGCAGTATTGTAAAAATGGCCATACTGACCAAAGTAATTTATAGATTTAATGCTATTCCCATTAAACTACCATTGGCATTCTTCACAAAACTAGAAGGAACTATTTTAAAATTAGTATATAACCCAAAAGAGGTCACATAGCCAAGACACTTCTAAACAAAAAGAACAAAACTGGAGGCATCATGCTACCCAACTTCAATCTATACTACAAGGCTACGATAACCCAAACAGCATGGTACTGGTTCAGAAACAGACACATAGACAAATGGAACATATTAGAGAACTCAGAATTAAGACCACACATCTACAACCATCTGATCTTTGACAAACCTGACAAACAAAGCTATGGGGAAAGGATTCCCTGTTTAACAAATGGTGCTGGAAGAACTGGCTACCCATATGCAAAAGATTGAAACTGGACCCCTTCCTTACACCTTATACAAAAATTAACTCAAGATGGATTGAAGACTTAAATGTAAAACCCAAAACTATAAACATTCTAGAAGAAAATCCAGGCAATAACATTCATGACATAGACATGAGCAGAGATTTCATGATTAAAGCACTGAAAGCAATAGCACCAAAAGCAAAAATTGACAAATAGGATCTAATTAAACTAAAGAGCTTCTGCACAGCAAAAGAAATTATCATCAGAATGAACAGGAAACCTACAGAATGGGAGAAAATGTTTTCAGTCTATCCATCCAGCAAAGGTCTAATATCCAGAGTCTACCAGAAACTTAAACAAATTTTCAGTAAAAAAACAAACAACCCCATTAAAAAGCAGGCAAAGGACATGAACAGACACTTCTCAAAGAAAACATTCATGTGGCCCACAAACACACGAAAGAAACCTCAACATCACTGATTAGTAGAGAAATGCAAATCAAAACCACAATGAGATTACCATCTCACACCAGTCAGAATAACGATTATTAAAAAGTCAAGAAACAACAGATGCTAGCGAGGGTGCAGAGAAAACAGGAATGCTTTACATAGTGATGAGAATGTGAATTAGTTCAACCATTGTGGAAGACAGTGTGGCAATTCCTCAAAGATCTAGAACTGGAAATGCCATTTGATTCAGCAATCCCATTACTGGGTATATACCCAAATAAATATAAATGATTCTATTATAAAGACACACACATGCATATGTTCATTGGAGCATTGTTCACAATAGCAAAGACATGGAATCAACTCAAATGCCCATCAATGATAGACTGGCTAAAGAAAATGTGGTACATATACACCATGGAATTTTATGCAGCCATAAAAAGGAATGAGATCATGGCCTTTGCAGGGACACGGTTAGAGCTGGAAACTGTTATCCTCAGCAAACTAGTGCTGGGACAGAAAACCAAATACCACATGTTCTCACTTATAAGTGGGAAATGAATGATGAGAACACATGGACACATGGCAGGGAACAACAGACACTGGGACCTGTCAGGAGGGGAGAGAGGAGGTAGAGCATCAGGAAGAATAGCTAATGGATGCTGGGCTTAATACCTGGGTGATGGATTGATCTGTGCAGCAAACTACCATGGCACAGATTTACCTGTGTAACAAACCTGTACATCTGCACGTGTACCCCCAAACTTAAAATAAAAGTTGAAAAGAAAAGAAAATCATTCTTCTGAATTTAATATAGCCATTTCAGATTTCTTTTGGTTGTTTATATGGTATATCTTTTATATCCTTTTACTTTTAACCTTTTTCTGTAGTTGAATCTAAAATGTGTCTCTTGTAGACAGCGTATGGTTAGACCATGTTTTTATACAATATGCCAACTTCTTACTTTTGATTTAAGAATTTAATCTATTCGTATATTATATAATTATGATTTACACCTATCATCAGAGCGATAGGTTGTTTGTTGCCATTTTGCTACTTATTTTCTGTATGACTTATGTATTTTTCTTATTACTCTATTCCTCCATTACTACCTTATTTTGTTAAATAGATATTTTCTAGTGTATTATATTAATGTCCTTTTCTTTTTTTACTATATATTTTTGAATTATTTTATTAGTTGTTGCCCTAGGGATTACATTTAACATTTTAATTTACAATAACTTAGGTTGGATTAATGCCAATGTAATTTTAATAATATACAAAAATTTTGATCTTATATAGTTCTGCTCACTTCTTCTTTATGCTGTTATTGCCACAAATTACATCATTACATATTGTGCCCATAACCTAAGTTATTATTATTATTGATTTTTGTCAGTTATATAATTGATTATAATAATTATTGATTATATAATATCTACCTCTTTATTGATATTCTGTGTTTTTTGACACGTTATTCTTATGATTTCTATAGTTCTTTATATATGGTTTTCCTTAGCTCTTTGAAAATATTTGACATAGCTCTGATTTAAAGTCTTTGTCTAATAAGTCTGGTGTTTCTCAGAGACATTGTGTATTGAGTGCTTTGCTTTTTTTCTCTTTGCATAGGAGATATCTTCTTGTTTCTTTGCATTTCTCATTTAAAAAAAAACCTAGACATTTAAAACAATGTACTCTTGGACCTCTGGAAATCAGATGTTCACTCTCCCGAAAACTCCCACACATTTGCTTCTGTTACTGTTTGTTGTAGTTATAGTTGTTTTGTTTGTTGTTAATTTAGTGACTTTACTGAGAGTCTCTTAGATGTCACTGTCTTAGTCAATTTTGGCTGCTAGAACAAAATGCCAGAAACTGGGTAGATTATAAACAATGGAAATTTATTTCTCACAGTTCTGTAGGCTGGGAAAGTCCGAGATCAAGGCACTGGCAGATTCAAGTGTCTGATGAGGGACCACTTCCTGGTTCATAAGACAGTACTATCCTGCTGTGTTCTCACATGGTGGAAGGGGCAAAGCAACTCTCTAGGCCTTCTTTTATAAAGGAATTAAATCCATCCATGAGGACTCTACCTTCAGGATCTACTCACCTCCCAAAAGTCTCATCTTCAAAGATTATGTTTCCGCATATGAATGTCTGTGTGTTCAGGGGCACAAACATTCACACCAAAGCAGCCTGGGACCAATAAATCTCTATGTTTTGCTGAGGGACTCTGTGTGTATGTTGGGGTACACTTTCCACAGTCATCCAGGCAGCTGATAACTCTGCCTTAGTTTCCATTTCCTGCTTTCATAGAGCCTCAACATCAGCCAGATGTTAGGGCTTAGAGTCTTTTCAGGTATTTCCAGAGCATGTGCACAGCTGTACACATGCACATGTCTGGCTAGATTTGCAGGAATGTGTTGGAACTTTTTAAACTCCCTATCAATGTCTCATTCTATTAGTTTATTATTTTCACCAACTGTTACACACTGCCTCAGGTGACTATGAAGTTATAACACTTGCTGGTAATTGTTTTCAACAAACCCCTTATGTAGAAAAAGCCTTTTATACTGAGCAAGCTATCATTATGGTCAATTTCAGATGGCATTTTAATTGTGGTCTTTCAGGGAACCAAAAGACAGGTCAAATAATGACAATTATTTGAGAATGAGGCTTTGAAAAAGGTCTAGCACCATTTTACTCATTCTTGTGGCTGCCAGGCTGCACAGAAATGCACACTGCTATTTTTCAAAGTTAAATGTGAAACTGGAGAGTGGGCAATGAGACTAGGGCAAGTTAAAGCCCATAAAACTCACCATTTTTTAAAACTGAGATTTAGCCATTTGTTGAATAAAAGCCCTCCAAATTACCAAAAAGCTTTGGCTAATTTCCAGAGTTCAGACAAGTGGATTCTGACATTTTTGCCAGTTGCAAAATTGATTTTGTGGGGGCAAAAAGTTTCAGAGGTCTCTATTCTGGCATTTTCATTAACAATACTCTTGTGGTTTATTATATATTTTATGATCTCCTAAAGTGACTCACATAGCCCTTTGTCACTGAAGTCAGACATAAGTTGGTATGGCAGCATCCATGTACAACTTGTAGTAATGATAAGGGATTACTATTTGAGGGTATTCTTTAAGTGATACCATTTTAGCAAATATTACCTGGTTCTGTGAGCTTGCTAGCTTAATAAATTGGTATGAGGCAAAACTTATGATTCAAAGGAAACAGAATTTAATAAATAGACAGAAATTATCAACTTGAAGAGGTTTGTATTTAAGACTACTATTTGCTCTCTATTATCCGAACTAAACTATGTTTTTGTCAGAAATTAGTGCACTTCCATATTTCCATAAGTTTTGACATGTTAACATTTGCTTCAAGCCTTGGATCTTGTTATGATGATCCATTCCTACAGCCAGATTGTTTTTTTTTGAAATGTTCTTGAGAACTGATATTATCTCACTGTTAAAATGCTCCATTTTTGAGTTCCTTTGAGCCAATTGGTTACTCTGTAGCATGCAACAGGATTTATGTCTCTCCTGCTCACATTCAGGTCCATTAATCTCTCAGAATGTGGGAAATGGAGGAAGTACAAGGCTGCCCATCAATGGTTGAGGAAAGTGAGACCGAAAATTCTACCTTATCTTTCCTGAAGATCAAGGTTGATGGAATTCACTGCCAAAGTTACTGGATTTAGCTCTCAAACCTTGATTCATGGTTTTTGTTGCTTTCATATTTTATATACCTCCTTTTTTGTCATCAAACTTGAGATTTCATTCCAATACTTAACCAGTAACTGAGAAAAAGTATTTTTAAAAGTCCTCTAACATAAACATTTAAGACTATTAATGAAATTATGCTATTTATGTTATTTTGTCATTTTAATAATTAACTCTGTCACAAGATTATGTTACACATGTGTTTCAAAGACATTATGCACTGACTTTTATGAATGCAGGCACAATGTGGGAATTTAAGTATCATGTAAACAAGCTGTAATGAGGATGGTGTAGAGATTAATAGAGATATATGATGATAATGGTGATTATGTGTTTGCATATGATATGTGTATTACCAGGCTGCTAAAGGAAGTACAAGAGGTTTATAGAGAGAATATTCAATGTAAACTTTGTTGTTCAAGAGCTTCATGCAGTCTCTTCTGGCTGGTTAGAGCTGTAGTAAAGGGGAGTGTTAAATGAGGGAATGGTCATGTGGAGAAAAGTTATGCTGTTAAAGATTTGCCTTTTTCTCTTGAACTCATAAACAGCCATGATGAAAAATGTTCTCTGGAAAGCCAAGGAACTTTCTATAAAGTGACATTTTTCTCTAGAGAACATCTCCATCTGTGAATTAAAGAAATTCCATACTCATACTAAAGGAGCAAGGTAAAATAAAGTGTGCACTAAAAAAAATTGCGATTGTCACTAAGTTAAAATTAAACATAGAAAACAGATATTGCCACTGGGTGCATTTTGAACAATTTTTTCCCCGTACAAAGAAAAAAGTTTATTACTAGAACAAATGTCAAAAGATATCAAGCTGTTTCTGAATTTAAACCTTTACTTCCTACTATAACCTGAAGATTAACCTTTATTGAATATTTGATAAAATACAGAATAATTTATAGTGCCATAATACATACCAAATGACAAAGTTTTTATTTATAAAGCACTCCGTTTAAATATTTAAATAATTTATTCATGTGTGAGTTGAAAAATATCACTGAAAAATGCTTTTATTATTTAATAACTTAATGTGTCAAATCTGATTTTTAATATCAAGCTTTTAAAAATATGAATAATTGAGGTAATATCTTTGACAAATAAAAATAATTTTTCTGTGTATCTCAGGGATTCTTTTTAGTAGTTCAATATTTATAAACAACAATTTAGAGCTGACTGAATGCTATTACCATTTGTATTGCTAATAATGTTATTTAAACCTAAAATAATATATGCATATGGCTTATTATGCTTATTTGATTATTCACTTGCTTAACATTTGTTTACCTGCTGCAAGAGGCAACTAATGATAGTCCACTTGCATCACCATGATACCCACTCTTCATCTAAATTGTGTTTACATAGTAATTCCCGTAAGTATATTCTTAGAATAATTGTGTGTTATTACAGTTACTTCAGTTATGTCTCTGACTATATTCATAAGCAATCATTAATGTCACTGTTTGCTGCTTAATTAGGATGCAATTTTGGAATAGGAGTAGGGAAGAGAGGTTTCTTCCTTAGGTCTCATAATTTTGCTATTGATTCTTTTAATGGTGTGACAATTAGATTTGATTTCCAATGTGGCTTTAAAATACCACTGAATAACTTAGGTAGCTATGTCATCATAGTCACCATCATCATATTTCTCATTCCTTTTGACAAAGAGAAGCATATGAAATAGAGTGGCAGAAAACAATGGTTCTCAGATTATATGCTGGAACTCACATAAAGCATCACAGAAAATCTATGACTGGGGAATGCTCAACATTTATTTTACAGGCTTCTAAACCATGAGAGTCCACTGGTATTATCCATACTGCAGTGCATAGGAAAGCATCAGGGCTCAGAGTTGTTTTCCTTAATCCTAGGAAAAGCTGGGACTATCTGATCCAACTTTTTCTGAACACAAGCACAGTGAGCAATGATCTCTCCTAAAGCTGTAAGAGTTGAAGAAGGAAGAAAGAAACATGAAAAGGGGCTCATCAGTCAGAAACAGGTTTATTTTAAAGAATGAACCTGAGCGGGGCCTCCGGCCGAGTTAGGTCAAGAGCCCTCTCTCTTACAGACTAAGAGTATTTTAGGGTTCAGGATGGGAGAGCTTATCACAGGCTCAGAATGTTTCTGTGTCTCTTTGTCTTGCTTATCTGGGAGGGAGAGTTTTGTGTCTGTTCCCATACATCTTTCTGCAGCTGCAGTCATACCCCCCAAGTCTGCTTTTAGCTTCCCTATCTTAGTGAACCTAAAGAGAAAGGAATGTGCTTATTACGGCCCACTGTTTTACTTGGGCCCATTGTATGAGTGTGAAGTTTGGTCTTTACACCATACAGCTATCTTATCTGTATTTTACTGTCTGCTCTTTGTAGCTGCTTGTTGTTAGAAGTGATTTCTTTGAAATGCATGAGGTTAGAAAGGGAGCTGGAACTTAAAATGGTGGTGTTTGTCCAAGATGATGGTGCTCTTGCTCTGTCAAAAGTCTTCATCGAATTGCTTATTTTGGTAGACAGTCCTAATAGTGTAATGTTTTCCCTAGATAGCATCTTTGCAGGGATGTACCTTTCTATGTTAAATGTGATAAAATGGGTTGTGAAATGTAGCCCATAGTCATAGGGAGTACAATTGCAATAAGCTATGTCACTAGGCAACATAAAGAAGTAAAAATATCAGATGGTTTGCAAAAGTAAATGATGTGGTTAAATTATTTGTTCTTTAAACAAAAAAAAATTATTAATCTATTGAGGATATGGGCCTGAATTATCACTTGGCATCTTAAATTTGCCAGTGATCACTCTGAATGTAACACTTTGTTTTTTTTTTAAGTTTTGTAGGTACATAGTAGATGTGTATATTTATGGGATACATGAGATGTTTTGATACAGGTATCCAATGCATAATAATCACATCATGGAGAATGGGGTACCCATCCCCTAAGCATTGATCTTTTATGTTACAAACAATCCAATCTCACTCTTTTAGTTATTTTTGAATGTACAGTGAGATTATTATTGACTATAGTCACCCCGTTGTGCTATCAAATAGTAGGTCTTATTCATTCTTTCTATTTTTTTTTTTTGTACCCTCTCTCTTCTTTCTGATAGCTCACTTCCTCTCACTGGTTTCCAGAGTGGATTCTATTTCCTCAAGTTTAAGAAGCAGAGTTTTCCTTCCAACAAATGATCAACATGACTGCCAGGTATTTGAAAGCACACAGCATTTTAAATATTTTGTCACATTTGGGGACTTCTTTATCATAATTGTTTGGGTACTAATTGTCTTTCACAGATTACATTTTATTACTTCTCCAGCCAAGTGAGTGGCAAATTAATGGTTGGGCTTCAAACTGCATGTGGAGGTCCTATTCAGCATTTATGGCAAAACACAGCTGCACTCCCAAATCAGTGGGAGAGAAATGTCATCAAAATCCAGAGTTCACAGAGATTTCAGGTATGTGTGTTCTATTCTCTAACTATGGCCTTGAAGAAAAATAAGATACAGATCTTTAACACCAGATGAACTAAAAGTAAGGCAACTGTCCCAGTTTGCCAGGGACTGAGGGATTTCCCAGGACTTTAAAATGCTGAAAGTGGACATCTCAGGCAATTTGGGACGGCTAGTCACCCTAAAAGACACTTTTACAACAAGGTTTTGAATTTTATGTATTGAAACTAAAGTTGGTATATTTTAAGACATACTAATATATCAGTAAAATATAACCTTTTAATTTTCTCCTAATTTCTTGAACCCCCTCCATTTTCCTGTCTACTTTTCTTACTGCTCCAACTTCCTCTTTCTTTTCATTTATTTTTCCTTCCAGACTTTTCTCATGCTTTTGAGAGAAGGGAATACTGGGTAATGAGGAAGGAGATTGTTTAAATACTTATTCCAAATGCTGTTAAAGTAGAATAATTGTCATATTCATTTCATAGATAAACTTAACACAGCCTTTATTTTCTAAAGTAATTTAGAGAATTAAGGACAATGCAAGCCTATTAAACACAAACTTATTTATGCAGCCTAATAAAACTTATGTATGGTCGAAATGTAATCTAATGATTATTACCAGTTCTTGAAGAAGTATTGCCTATTTTAACAATTGGGACAATCAAACAAAATTTTCCTGTTAAACATGAGATTTTAAAGCATTTTATTCCTTAAAACTTTCTAATCCTGCTCTGTGAGTCAATTTAACCCAAGTAGGTTTTTTTAAATCATCTGTTATTAGAATGATGTAATAATCAATTTTGTAAATTTGATATAAATCAAATCATTTGTTATATGGTAGATTTAGCACTTGCTTAAATATAGGGATTAAATTGGATTGAATTTTACCTCTGATTCTTTTGAGTGGCTAAGAGGAAAATAATGGCTAAATGAACAGGATCTTCACTGTAAAAGTTGAATTATAAGATATAAGAATGGCATAGTTTCTTAATTGATTGGTCATAAATCACTGTAATTTGGAATTTTCAGGCTTCAATAAACTTAATGAGGATCAAAAGAAGGCTACAAAAAATCCGTTAGCAGATGGTTAAATGACAACTATATGGCACGACTTCAGAGAAACTCCCATTGGAAACACTAACCAGAGACTGAGACTGTACTCTATTGAAGTCAAATATCAGTGTTGGGGGTGTGGGTGGTTGGAAAGGCATCTTAACCTATCAGGCACTTAAGTCTTTCTATCAACAAATCATTCATTCATTCACTTAAGAAATATTAATTTGGGGCTCTTGGATGTGGTAGGTACAATGAAGGGAAGTTTCCCTACACCATGTTAAGGGAAGATGATTGATAGGTGTGGGGAGGGGATACTATGTGTCCCTGGGCCCTGAAGACATCTGTGGCTTTCAAGGGTTGTGGTATGCAGAATGAGTACCCCCTGAGCATCAATAATGTATTTAATTTGCTATGGATGCTCAAGTGTTATTAACCGCTGGAGAAGTTATTTTATTTCTTACACTTCTCTTCTTAATCCCCTGTGTCTGCTTGTTGTCTCAACAATGACAACAAAAGCAACAAAACCAGGCTAAGATTGTGTTTATGGGGATTGAGTCACATCGAGTAGACTCTGAAGGATGATCTTGCTGAAGTTCCATCTCTCTCCGTTCTTGTAGAGATTTAATAAGTGAGATGAGAATCTTATCTATGGGTCGACTCCATAATTATTTACACATCTTTTTCAATTTTGAAACAGAGCTGATGGTATGGGAGTCTTAAACTACTTTTGCCAAGCTTTGTGGCCTTCTTAGACCTGTCTATGTCTTTCGGTCAAGGTCTCTATTAGACGCATAAGAGATTAGAGTGTTGAGTAGAGTTGGAACTTGCTGTATCTTGTAGGTCAAACCTTTCAAAATAACGTCCTTGTTTTGCTCAGCTTCCTATTCTCGAGTGATACATCCTGAGTTCTGATGATTAAATATGTGCAGTAGATCAATAAAAAATGTAAAACTCCAGAATATGTAATATCCAGGGTGATTCGGCTGTAGCTGAGGCAGCAAGGTTAGTCACTTGAGTGCTCTAAAGGTACCAGTGGCTTCAACTAAAGCAGGTGCATGTGCAATATGTTAATTTTATATCCCAAAATACGTTATTGCTGATGTGAAAACAGTGCGTTTACCTTAAAGGCTTTGCAACAATTAGGAGACCATACGACTCTCTCGGGATCCTTCGGCTACACCAGCTTTTTCAGATTGCAGGTATGCTTTAGTTCTATCCTGACAGCAAGTGAGCAGATGTTCATTTGCTTTTGTTTGGTGGGCCACAGAGAAGTGCTGTGCTTGTAATACAGCCTGCCACCATCTAGTATCTCACTCCTGAAAAGATTTTGTGAGGGGCTTATTCGAGGGAATTCTGTAATCAGAGTCTCCAGACAGTATCTGCTGCCTCAAGAACTTACAAGCCTCTGAGAATTATTTCATTGTCTGCCGTTTCCTTTCCATGCTGACTTCTAATAGTTTAAAAGCCGTGTATCTTTCCTTTAAAAATGTCCAAATAGGAGATTTTGCTCCCAGCTGCATCCCAGCTTAGCGTGGGCTTTGGCGAAAGCCTCTGCAGCTGACTTTCACCTGGGGGCTTTATCACCTCCATCTGTGAATCACTAGGTCTCTCTTTTAATGAAATTGAAGCAGGTTAATTTCTGAGGGAATGCTGCTGCATACACAAGGATTGCTATTTATCTACTTAGAAAGACGGAATCATTTCAGAGAGTTTCTGAAGATATTTAAGGAATAATAACAACTAAAATTTCTTTAGCACTTACTATGTGTAAGGCACTATGTTTTACTTCTTTGGATAGAAAATTTTATTGACCCTTCACAAAAATCCTCTAAGGTAGAAAGATGATTACTCCATAGTTCACTGAGAATTACAATCTTTAGAGTTAAATAACCTACTAAATCCCATACCGCCTTAGACTCTAGGGTAGTTTGATTTCAGATCTCAATTACTAAGTCACTGAGCCATAATAATTTTTTTTTTATTATGTGAAAGCATTACAGGGATTTAGAATACATAGGAGAAAAAAGAGCCCAACCTCTAGTTTGGCCCAATCTGTGCTGTATGACTCATTAAATATTCTTTTGTCTGCTGTGCTGGGTAAAACAACAATTTTAGGCATTGCATGCTGCTGATTAATTGCAATCACATTTTAAAAAAATTGCAGACATAAGCGATTAATTTTACTGTTGTCCTAAAATGTTCAAGGAGACAAAGAATAAAACAAACTAAACATACAGTAGAAATGTAGCCCCCAATTCAGGTGAAACCTTTTGTCAGAAGCACTGGTACCAGAGTGACTCCATCTTGAGTGAGGGCTAGGAAAATGAGCCTGCTATGTTGCATTTCCAGAAAGCTAGGTATTCCTAGCCTCTAGATGTTTACTGGTAAGGGACCAGATTGATAACATTTACTAAACAGACCTGGACTTGGAAGTGTCCTGGTATCCCAATACCTTGAGAACAAAATCATTCCTAATTTTGCTTTAAAGATAATAATGTCGATTCTTGCAAAATACAGTAATTAAGAAAATTAATCCTTTATCACAAAAGATTGTAGGAGAGCACATCTCCCCATGATCTTTTTTTATCCTGTATATAAATAAGTATTGTACCTAGGGTGGACATGTTCCTCCTCTTACTTTCGGGAACACCCTGCTCTGTCTACTGAGTGGCCATTCTTTTATCCCTCTACTTTCTTAACAAACTTGCTTTCACTTTATGGACATTCTCTCAATTCTTTCTTGGAGTCTGGATCGGTACTGCTTTTCGGTAACACTTTCATTCCTTTTTGTTGTTGTTCTTGAAAGAAGCTCATGTAACAGTTTTATGGGTAAGAAGGAATAAATACTATACCTTACTACTGAGTATATCACTGACTATAATTTTCATGTTGAATGTCTGGATTGTTAAACTAAATTAACAATCAGTGCCTTAAGTATAAAAAGATACTGAAGCATTTTTAACATGCTATTATTTACTTTTCATTTCTTTGATATTTCATTGAGAAATGCTGAAGAGTTCTCAGCAGCCTCCTATTTAGAAAGAATAGAATTTATTAACAAAGACAAAAGATGAGCTTTGCATTAAAAATTGTTAATTTTAATCTTTTAAAATTCTACCCTCACTCTTCAAAATCATTATCTGAGGTATTTTCCCTTTTAATTCAATAATATTTATGATAACACATGATGAGGAAATAATTACTCTCATCATTTGGTGTCTCAAATGTTTGCTTGGGAAATAAATGGAATGTATACTACTAATTAAGAAAACTCTTACATAATACATATAACCGTAAGTGATTTTAGTGTTTATACTCACACTGAAGCAGCTTCGTTGTCTGGGGCTATACCTGAGGTTCATTGTTTCAGGCCAAGGAAATCAAAGACGTGAACACACAAGGAGTGAGGTTAAGAATGGAGGTTTAATAGGTGAAAGTAAGAGAAGAGCTCTCTCCTGCAGACAGAGGGGTCCTGAATGGGTTTCCGGTCCATGGCGAAATGCAGGGGGTTTTATAGATGAGCTTGAGGAAGCGGTGTCTGATTTACGTAGGGCACTAAACATTGGTTAGACTAGGTGTGTTATTTGCATAAGGCACAAAAAACTGATTAGGGGTAGGTGTGCTGTTTGCATAGGGCACAAAAAGCTGGCCTTTCCCACACTAATATTTTATTATGCAAATGGGTTCTCTGACTGGTACCATGTTGCCCATTTCTTTACTGTACATGTGGTAATAAAAGGGAAGACGGAGCTTCTATATTGGATATGCCTGGCCCCCAGATAGCCTTTTTTTATTGGCACAACTGCTGGCATTCACCCGTGCAAGCTTCCAGCTTGCTTATCTATGTTTACAGCTTGATTTTTCAGGCTGCTATTTGTTAGAAAAAATAATTTATTGGGCTGCTTTTTGGTAGAAGGGAAGCCTTGCCAAGGACTCTTTTACCCTCACTATCTGCCTAAATAATTTCTTTCTAGCTCCTGTATCAATGCCATCCAGATAGTATTATCCATCTGTCATCACCATTTCCTCTAACATTTAAATCAAGTGGTTTGAGTGCTGACCACTTACCTCTATTCAGAGGTCATCCATCTTCTCTTAAAATGTTTGGGGTGAAAGGAATTTGTTTCGTGTTCACTGTCGGATTAGTGCAGTCCGTACCTGACTTCTGTGGTGTCGGAACTCCATGATCTCTCCTATGATCCACTTTTATTTTGCTGCTTTGCTCCTTTTATATATATATATATATATATATATATATTCTTCAACGTTATTAAAATGAGGTGGGTGTTTGGAAAATAATCTTGCTGATGTTTTGGAGAAAACAAAGAATGTTAGATACTACTTTTCCTAAAAATAAAACTACCATAAAATAAGGTGGGTGTTTGGAAAATAATCTTGCTGATGTTTTGGAGAAAACAAAGAATGTTAGATACTACTTTTCGTAAAAATAAAAATACCATACACCAACACAGCTCTGACCAGGGCCCTCCATAGAACATATATATATTTTTTTTTTCCAAGATGGAGTCTCACTCTGTCACCCAGGTTGGCATACAGTGACACCATCTCAGATTGCAACCTCTGCCTCCCGGGTTCAAGCAATTCTCCTGCCTCAGCCTCCCAAGTAGCTGGGATTACAGCTGTGTACCACCACACCTGGCTAATTTTTGTATTTTTAATTGAGATGGGGTTTTGCCATGTTGCCCAGGCTAGTCTCGAACTGCTGACCTCAGGTGATCTGCTCGTCTTGGCCTCCCAAAGTGTTGGGATTATAGGTGTTAGCCACCATGCCCTGCCTTTTTTTAATCTTTTTTTTAATCATCCTGGGGTTCCACTTTCTTTAGCTAATTTTCCAGATTCTAACCCAAATCCTTGTCAACTCTTTTCATTTAAATCTGTTTAGCTAGACTGTTTAATTATGCCTGATGGGTCTTGTGTTTTATAGCCACATAGACCCATTAGTAAATTTCCTTCCACTTAGAGAAATAGTTATTTCCCTAAGAAAAATGTTCCTTCCTGCTAAGCTAGTGGACTCAAATGGCAGCAAATTTTCACAATAACGTTTCATCAGTTATACCAAGTTAACATGTAATTTAACAGAATCAAATAAACATATAATATCTATTACAAACTCTAATGAGGAGAGGATTAAGGCAAGAAGGTAATTTAAAAGCTACTTCAGTAGTCAAGGGTGAGGAGATGGGAGAGGAAATAAGAATGAAAGGAAAATAGGGATTAATGGAGCTTGTCTCTTTGGAAATGAGAATGGAGGAGAAAGGGACTCTCAAGATCAGTTTGGAGTTTTGAGCACTGGAGAGCAGCATTCTTCTGGTACCACTGTCAGGAAGTGAGAGTGAGATGAGAGCTCCAATCCAAGGAGAAAGGACAAAGTGTTGTGAATTATAAATGACTTGTGTCATCTGAGTGAAAATGTCCAGCAGGCTGTGGAAATTGGGGAGGAGGGTTCAGGAGAGAGATTAACATTTGTAATGTAAGTTTCTGATTTATCAACCTTGAAGATGAATGGTGTTTTTTTTGGTGAGGAGTGTGGAGAAAAAAAACAAGAGACATGTGATATAGTTAACACTTATTTCTGCTTCTTTTTTAAAACATGGTGACTGCAGGCGTATCCTTAACTCAGCAACAGCTAGGGACTATCTCTATGAAAAAGCTTTCAGAAAGAATAAAATGTTGATTTGTAAAGAATAGATTTTTACCTACAAACACGCAATTCATATAACAGCTTAAATATTTTAATAACTATGTTACAATAACAATAACTAACATTATTTAATACTAACTATATACCAGGTGCTGTTTTACATGTTCGCAACTCATTTTTCCTTATCACGTAGGTTATCATTTTATCATTACAATTGTACAAAGAAGAAAACTGAGGTACAGAGATGTTAAATAAGTTCTCCAAGGTCCTCTTGCTATTAAGTGGTATAGCAAGGAACTGAATCCAAATAGTTTGATTTGATATACATATATATATTCAAAATATATATAATATGTAATAAATATATAATTTATACATCTATATTATAAATAGATATTTTGAATCAAACTACTTGGATATACATAATATATGTAATTATATATTATATATAACCAACTTGGGTTTGTATGTTATACATATATTATATATTATAATATATAATATAATTACATATTATATAATTTATGTAATGTAATTAATACATGCATATTATATAAAATATATATAACATATTATATTATTATATAATATATAATAATATATAAAATATATAATATAATATGTATATTATATATTATATATAATCTGTATATGTAATACATAATTTTATGTATATATACATATATACATATGCAAAATATATACAATACATACACTATATATACATATATGTATATAATGATATAGGTATATTATACGTATATGTATAATGTATATTCTATAATATATAGATTATATCACATATATAATATATATTTTATAATATGTGTACTATGTATCCAACTTGGATACATATAGAATAAATTTATAATATATTATATATCTACTTGGAGCTATATCTATAACATATTTATATATTACAAATTTATTAATATATAATATTAATATATAATATATAATATTAATATATAATATATATTATATATCTCTCCAAGTAGTTTGATTAAAAATATCTGTATCTATCTATATAATATATATTAATTTATATTATGTTATAATATAACATTATATATCTATATTATAATGTTTTAATTATAATCTATATTTAATTATAATCTAAATTATTATAACATAAATGGTATAACATATATTATTATATCATACATGATATATGATATAAATTGTATAATATATATTATATAACTACATATATGATATAAAATATATATTTTTTGACAAAATATATTTTGAATCAAACTACTTGGTTTCAGATCCTAGCTATATCTTGGATTCAGATTCTAGCCATACTTTTAATCACTATGTTATACTGCCTTTGTATAAAACTATCTCTACACAATAATCTTTGCCAGGCCTTTGCAAAATGGTTCTATTTTCTAAGTAGTTACACTTATTTTTGTATAAAGAAAATATGACTTTTTTAGGGCTACCTATTGACAGATTTTTCTGTAGGTTGTGGATGTTTCTGAGTGGACTTTTAATAGCATATGGCTTGAAAGGAAATATATTGGTACAGCATATTATACAGGGATGAAATAATTTACCATAGAAAAACGATCTGTTATGTTTTGCTGCATCCAGATAAATTGTAAACCTAAAAATCTGGGCTGATTTCTTGAAAAATAAAATGTTTATGTTGTAAACAAGGTTGAATAATGCACATGTGTTCATCACATCCATGAACAAAGCCTCCAACATCAGTGATATTCATTAATAAGGATGGAATAATGTCTGCCATCAACATGCCGATTTTATATCAATTTAGGTAATTAGAAAATCGGAAAGTGGCTTCTTTTTAAGTTTCTCAGATCAATCATACCACAGTATCTTTTCTTAGTGGTGTCTTGGGTGGTCTCCACATCATAATGTCACATTCAGTCATTTCTTCTTCTTCTTTTTTTTTTTTTAAGAACAAGTCTTGCTCTGTCACCTGGGCTGGAGTGTAGTGGCGTGATCTCTGCTCACTGCAACCTCCGCCTCCCTGGTTCAAACAATTCTCCTGTCTTAGCCTCCTGAGTATGTGGGATTATAGGTGCCTGCCACCACTCCCAGCTAATTTTTTTGTATTTTTAGTAGAGATGGGATTTCACCATGTTTGCCAGGCTCGTCTAGAACTCCTGACCTCAAGTGATTCACCCGCCTCAGACTCCCAAAGTGCCGGGATTACAGGTGTGAGGCACTGTGCCAGGCCACGTTCAGTCATTTTGACAAGTCACAGAAAAGTAATTTCCAGTCAATGTTTAGATAATGGCAGAAAATGTGCAATAGGATAGCATGAGGATGACATCTAAGGCAAGAGTGGATAAGATTTAGAGAACCGGCCAGGTGTGGTGGCTCACGCCTATAATCCCAGCACTTTGGGAGGCCGAGGCGGGCAGATCACAAGGTCAGGAGATCGAGACCATCCTGGCTAACACGGTGAAACCCTGTCTCTACTAAAAATACAAAAAATTAGCAAGGCACGGTGGCGGGCGCCTGTAGTCCCAGCTACTTGGGAGGCTGAGGCAGGAGAATGGCATGAACGTGGGAGGCAGAGCTTGCAGTGAGCCCAGATCATGCCACTGCACTCTGGCCTGGACGAAAGAGCAAGACTCCGTCTCAAAAAAAAAAAAAAAAAAAAAAAAAGATTTAGAGAACCAAAGGGAAGATGGGACACAATTGCAAAATGCCAAGAACTGGAGCTCAAGATGGAGCATGGATACAAAAGCAGGTAAATGCAAAACAGTATGAACACATAAGAACTGAACATAGGAGATGGTTGTAGGGAAAAATCCAGGTGAGTATTGCTGCATTTCACTATCATATTACCTATTCTATGCCAGACATTTGAGATACAGTGATGACCCTACATTTCTTTGTTTTTGAGAATGTTTGCGTTGATTTCTTTGCACCTGGAATTGGCATGGTCACCCAAGTGCTTCTAGAGAGTGACATGTTTCCTGTTGCAGGCTCTCTTTTATAACACTGTGAGACAGTGATGTTCCTTGCTTTTGTTTTTGTTTTGTTTTGTTTTTCTTGTGCAGGTTGTTTTTCAAGGTCAAATGGTTTCAACTTATGAACAGGATGAAGTCATTGCTATTGATGATATATGTTTCAGTTCAGGCTGCTTGCCTGCCAATGGTAAGAACTTTTTCTCTCATTTTGATCTTTATTGTGTATGAAGATTTCAGTGCAATTTAAACATTGTAATGACTTTAATCTGCTGTTTATTTTTGTCTGATGTTTTCATGTGGGATATTATTCCTTATTCTAATACATTGTATAATAGTGACTGGATCTATATTAGGAGTGAAGATTGGCTGTTTTTCACTGACTAATGCTGTAAAGAACTGAATGGGATAATTTAGTCTCAGACTTGAAATCTTGTAGCAATGTTTACAGTGGCTAAAGTTAAGTCTTAACAAGAGAACTCTGTGCCTTCTAGGAGACTGGGAGAAAACTAGCCTCCATAGAATTGAAATTGTCTTCTTGGACAATTGGTTTGATTATTCTGCTGAAAGATACAAAATAGAGATATTAGTTATAATCAATTTTCTCTTTTGACACATCAATAAACCACACAGATCAGATATAAATTTTTATTTATATTGTTCCTTTGATTATATTAACTGAATAATATTCTATTCTTCATTTATATTATTTCCAAAACAATTCAGTATTAAAATTAAAATAGCATAAAGTATCAAGGTTAATCTAATAATCAAAAAGAATCAGTCATATATATATATTTCAGGGTTTTTTCTTTTAAGAATTTTTTAATATTGTGGCATAATGTAACAGAATAAAGACAGCTGTTTTATAGATAAGGCTTCTGAGTTCAATTTGGTACAAAGATATAGTTGTTGTGGTAAATAATATTTCAAGACAAGAATGGATGTCTTCATCTACTTAAGAAAGACCATGGATCTTGATACTGTGCTTGGTTTTTAAAAAGTTTTATTTTATTTTCAGTTGACACATAATTGTACATATTTATGGGATATTATGTGATGTGATGTTAAATACATGTATACATTGTGTAATGATTAAATCAGGGTAATTATTTGTTATCTCAAAAAATTATCTTTTCTTTGTAATAAGAACATTTGAAATTCTCTCTTCTAGTTATTTTGAAATAATATAATATTGTTAACTATACTGTGTAATAGAAAAGCAGAATTTATTCCTCCAATCTGTCTGTAATTTCATACCCATTGACCAGTTTCTACACACACACCATCCGTGCTATCCTCCACAGCCTCTGTTAACCACTATTCTATACTGTACTTATATAACATAGACTTTTGAAAATTTTCCAAACGAGTAAGATGGTATAGTATTTGTTTTCCTGTGTCTGGCTTATTTCATTTAATATCTTCCAGATTCATCCATACTGTCACAAATGATAGACTTTTATTCTTTTTATAGTTAAATAAAAAAGAATTCTATTCCATGTATATTACCACATTTTCTTTATCCACTCATCCATTGATGGACACTTAGGTTGATTCCATATCTTGGCTATTGTAAATAGTTCTGCAATAAACATGGGAATGCAAAAATCTCTTTGACAGAGATTGAATTTGTATCTCTTTGATACTCAGAAGTGGGATTGATGAATCATTTGGTAGTTCTATTTTCAACTTTTTGAGGAACCTCCATACTGTTCTGTATGATTGTGCTAATTTACATTTCTATCAATAGTATATAAGTATTCCCATTTATCCGCATCTGAACCAGCATTTGTTAACTTTGGCTTTTTGATAATAGGCATTCTGATAAGTATGAGATGATATCTCACTGTGGTTTTAATTTGCATTTCCCTGATGATTAATGATGCTGAGAATTCTTTTCATATTCTATTTATTGGTCGTTTTTCTGTCTTTTTCTGAGAAATATCTATTGAGGTTTTCTGTCCGTTTTCAAATTTGATTATTTGTTTTCTTGAAAATGAGTTGTTTTGAGTTTCTTATGTATTCTGGGTATTGACCCCTTATTAGACACACAGTTTTCAAACATTGCCTCCGATCCTGTAGATTGTCTCTTCATCCAGTTGTTCCCTTTGTTGTGAAGCTTTTTAGTTTGATGTAATCTCATTTTTTTAAAAGGACTGGTATTATTTATTTATTTAATGAGCGAAATATTTTACATATTTATGGGGTACATGTGAGTTTGTTATATGCACAGAATGTATTCAGCCTCCCTTTAAATTCCCTTCCCACCCACTCACCCTTCACAGCCTCTAGTATCTATCATTCTATTCCCTATTTCCATGAGATCAATTTTTTTAGCTCTGCGTGACAGATAACATTTATTAAATGTTTGCTAGAATTTAGTAGTGAAGCCATCAGGTTCTGGGTTGTTCTTTGGTGGGAGACATTTTATTACTGATTCAATCTGTTCAGATTTTCTATTTCTTCAATTTTAGTAGGTTTTCTGTGTCCAGAAATTTATCTATTTCTTCTAGGTTTTCCAGTATATGGTTGTTCATAATGGTCTTTTATGATCCTTTGTATTTCTGTGCAACCATTCATAATATCTCCTTTTTCATCTCTCATGTTATTTGAATCTTCTATCTTTTTATCCTTAGTCCAGCTATTGTTTGTCAATTTTATCTTTTTTTTTTTTTTAAAAAAAAAAACAACTTTTTGCTTTGTTGTCTTTGGTATTGTTTAGTCTCTATTTCATGTAAGTCTGCTCTGATCTTTATCATTTACTTCCTTGTACTAATTTTGGGTTTAGTTTCTTCCTGTGTTTTCTAATTCCTTGAAGTATAACATTAGGTTGTTTGAGATCTTTCTAATATTTTGATGTAGGCATTTATTGCTATAACCTTCTTTCTTAGAATTGCTTTTGCTGTAACCCATACGTTTTGGTAGTTTGTGTCTCTATCTTTATTTGTCTCAAGGAATATTTAAATATTATTTTTAATTTCATCATCGGCTTATTCTGTTCTTCAAAGGTATGATTAGTTTTCCTGTCTTTGTATAGTTTCCAAAGTTCATTTTGTTGTTGAATTCTAGTTTTATTCCATTGTAGCTGGAAAAGATAGTTAATATGATTTTGATTTTTACAAAATTGTTGAGACTTGTTTTGTGGCCTAACATATGATGTATCCTGGAGAACATTCCATGTGCTGATTGGAAAATGTATATTTTGTAATTATTGAGTAGAATTTTCTGCAAAATATGTTTTAGGTTTATTTGATCTAGAGTTCCATTTAAATATGATGTTTCTTTTTTCAGTTTCTGTCTGAATGATCTGTCCATTACTGAAAGTAAGGGGTTAAAATCCCTTCTTATTATTGTACTGCAGTCTATCTATTTCTATACATCTAATAATATTTGCTTTATATATTGGGAGGTCTAGTTTTGGGTGAATATTATTTACAAGTATTTTATCCTTTTTCTAAATAGATCCCTTTATCATTGTATGATGACCATCATTATCGATTTTTTCAGTTTTCAAATTAAAGTCTATTTTATCTGATACAGTTATAGCTACTGCTGGTCTCTTTTGGTTTCTATTTGCATGGAATATTTTTCTTCCATTCCTTTACTTTCTCAGTCTATGGGTATTCTTACAGGTGATGTGAGTCTCTTGCAGGCAGCATATAATTTGGTCTTATTTTTTAATCTACTCATCCACTCTACCTATTTTGAGAATTTAATCCATTTATATTTAATGCTATTATTGACAAATCAGGACCTACTCCTTTCATTTTATTCATTATTTTCTGGTTATTTTGTAGAAATCTGTTTCTTTCTTCTCTTCTTGTTTATCTTTGTGGTTTGGTGGTTTTATATAGTGATAAGTTTTGATTCTTTTCTATTTCTCATTTGTTTATCTGCTGTAATTTTTTCTCTTTGGTTACCATGGGGCTTATATTTAAAAAATCTTATAGGACACTATTTTAAACTGATAACAACTTAAGCTTGGTTGCATGCAAATATTCTAGAATTTTACTCTCCTCCCACAATTTGTAATTATGTTACCTTAATTTATGTCTTTTTATATTACATGTTCTCTAACAACATATTGTGGCTGTGGTTATCATTGACGATTTTGACTTTTACTCATCATCCTAGAGATTTGAAAGGTTATATAACACCATTACAATAATTAAGTATTCTGAATTTGATTATAAATTTACCTCTACAAGTAAGTTTTATATTTTCATAGGATTTCATAGTAATAATGAATATCCTTTTATTTCCAGTTAAAGCACTCCATTAAGTATTTTTGGTAAAGTCATTATAGTGGTGATTAATTCCCTCAGCTTTTGCTTGTCTGTAAAAGACATTTTTCTCCTTAATTTCCAAAGAATAGCTTTACTAGATAGAATGTTCTTGGCTAGCAGTTTCTTTTTCTTTTAGAACTTTGAATAGGTGATTCCATTCTCTCCTGGCCTGCATGGTTTCTGCTGAGAAATCTGTTCATATTCTAATGAATTCCTATAGCTATGATTTGATGCTTTTCTCTTGCTACTTTTAGAATTATCTATTTGTCTTTGACTTTTGGTAATATGATTATAATGTGTCTTAAAGAGGACATCTTTACGTTGAATCTAATGCAGACTTTGGGCTTTGTGGATATGGATGTTCATATTTCTCCCAAGGCTTGGGAGGTTTTTGGTTATTATTTTAATAAGTAAGATTACTGTGCCTTTCTTCATCTTTTCTCCCTCTGGAAATTGTATAATGCAAAACTTTGTCTGCTTAATGGTTTCCCATAGGTCACATAGGCTTTGCCTGCTGTTTTTCATTCTCTGTTCTTTTTTTCCCTCCTAAGCTATTTCAAAGACTTGTCTTCAAGTTCAGAAAATCCTTGTTCTACTAATGTGTTACTGACACCCTCAATTGTATTTTTGTTTCTTTTGTTGATATCCTCAGCTACAATATTTCTGTGTTATAAGTGATATCTCTTTGTTCAATTAATTATTGAGCTCATGAATTGTTTTTCTAATTTTGTTGTATTGTCTATATTCTCTTTATTTCATTGAGTTACCTTAAAATTATTATTTTGAATTCCTTTTTGGGCAATATATAAATTTCCATTTTGGTGGGGGTCAGGTACTGGAGAGTTATTGTGTTTCTTTCATGGTATCATGTTTCTTTGCTTTTCTGTATTTCTTGTTTCCCTATGTTGATATCTGTGGAACTGGTGGAATAATTGCTCCTTCCAGTTTTATAGAATGGCTTTCAGGGGGAAATAGTTTCACCTGTGTTTTAGAGTATTGGTTAGATAGGGTAACTTTACTACACATGTGCTTTATAGTGTTGGTTAGGTATGGTACACTGACTTTGGTTCCAGGTGGCACAGTGGTGTAGTCTCTGAGCAATTTCTTCAGCTATAGTCAACATCAGTAATACTTGAAGGTGTCTCATTGGCTTAGGTTATAGGAGTTTGTGCAGCTCCTTGGACAAGCCTCCCCACTGGAGGTGGGGATGCTGGGCTGTTCTGAATGCCAAGTGTGCATGAGAGCTGTTATGTTACTGGGTCAAGCGTTACCTCCCTGTCAGGGACAGAAGTGTTGGGCTGTTTTGTGTATTGAGGGTTTGTCAGGGCTGCTCCACTGTCAGGTTGGGTGTGGCTTCTTTGCTGATGTTCATGGTGCCAGACTGTTTCACACGCAAGGATGCATGAGGACTGCTTTATCTCCAGGTCAGTCATGACCTCCCTGGTTGGCAAGACTGCCTATAATTTGGGGGACAAGGCATCTCATAAGCTTGGCCACTGGGGTTGCAGCAGCACCACTAGGTATAGGCTTCAAATAGCTGGGATGGTGTGCTGCAGCCACTTGAATTGGAAGATTGGAGTGCCTTCTGGCAATTTATTCACAGAAGTAGAGAGCTATAGCTTCTTGGATGGAGAATGGCACACTACCATGTGGGCACACAGTGTAGTCCCAGCAGATCCTCATGGATGGGGAAAGGCAGTGGCTACTGGACCCCAGAGAAAGATGCACTCTAGTCATGGCTCCAGTCCCAAGATAGCACTTTACAGCAGCAATGTAGATCATGGGAAGAGAAGGCACAACGTGGGCTCCTTCTTTGAAGCAGCATAACCAGGTCAACTTCTGCCAGTGACCTTAGACTGGGCTTAGGGCCTGTGATGACTTCAGAGTTCTACAGCATCAAAAACTGTGGCAACTGATCTTTGATGGGGGATGCTGGGGGCCTCCTGCTTGCCTTTTCTTTGCAAGGATAATTACTTCTGATTCTGAACCTCTCCCAACTGGGGAGACAGGGCAGTAAAGATAGGGTATTTTCTTCAATTTTCTATGAATCCATTCTGAGTCTCCATGCTCTACAGGGTCACTGCTATTCCCCTGAAACACTCCGATCCTTTCCCTCAACTGCTGTAGTCAAAATGTGCTTGTTTATTCATTGTTTTAGTCCTTTTAGTGGAGGGAAAATACATCAGGCATCTCTAGTCAGTTGTCTTGCTAACATCACTCCAGTCTGTGCTTGGGTTTTAACATCCCTTCTGTTAGTGTAAGAGCTTTCAGATAGATGTTTCCTGCCATCTAGACCAAGCCTGGGTTTTATAGAAGCTGGTGACAGCTGCTTCTAACACTGGAACATGTAAAGTTCTCATTTGCTTTTGTATTTTTAGAGCTCAGCATTTATCAGGTGAGAAATCACTATATGCTACATTTTAAAGTATATCAATTGAAATAGAGAACTTTAAGGGAACAGATTATAACCCCCCTGCCTCAAACCTAGAAGTAAATAATTAAAGTATCATCCTCAGTGCCATTTCACTATTAGAAAATAACATTTATTGGACTTACCAAAAGGGATACAATATATCAATAGAGAATATATGGCTAACTGAAGGCAATGCAGCCTCTACTGCTGACTGCTTTGTTATTTAAAGTCTTCTCTCATACCCCCTCTTCTGTTACTTTGCATGGTATTCCTGGGTCCAGAGCAAAGCCAGCTTAGTTTTAATGAGACATCTGATTCTTGACTCTGATCCCTTCAGCAATGTCTTTATATATCTCAATTTTATAGTTTCTGCAGAGTTCAGGGTCTGTCAAACAAAATGATCCCTGACTAGTGTACTAGTGTTAGTCTGGCTAATGACATTCAAAGGAGAAAAAGGCAAGGAAATCACCTATTGGCTGGACTTTCCTACTTTTGGGAAGTTAGGAATTGGTTGCTGCCATTGAAACTGTATTTGCATTACAAATTTACAAACACACATGCTTGGGTGGTGCTTGGGAATTAAGATGGCCTGTAATAAGATTCTGCTATCATTTTATATATAAATTTATCTCTATCTTTGTCCCTGGGAACCAAAGCCATTTCCCTACTTACCCATGATCTATATACTGGGACAAAGACCAAGTAGATGGGCCATCATATATATTCAGAAGACAAATGTCAGATTTGTAGTAAGTATTTAAAAAGACTGTGTAAAATCACTACAGAAGTATAAAAGCAATCACAGTACAAGTGAGACTTCAGAAAGATGAATATTCAGAGGAAAATTGTGATCAAATAGAAAAACATGAGCATCTACAATTTTTAAGATAATTGTTCTAGACATCATTATAACCATAATGCATTTGTGGTGGTGTGGAAATGAAATTTACTAAAGATGAGGCATCAATAAATGTTAAAACTCATTTATTGTCTAAGCCTTTCACATGAATATGAAATTTATATAACATGACAAGCTTTGGGACTGGAGAGGAGGACTTTGAAATCTAAGACTGAAGTCATCAATGCATATGGAAAGTAGACCTACATGTATGACAGAGGGCAATAAGCTGAATATCATGAACCAAGATGTTTGCACACATTCAAAGATAAATACTTGTGTTGAAGCAACATTGGGGATTTAGATGAACTGCAATCCTATTTTTAGGCTTTGCCTTTTACGGGGCATTGCAAATGATGTCATCTCCTGGGAATGCTGCAAAGGAAGTGGTTTTCTTATGGAGAAAGCCAGGATTCAGATGAGGTCACCTGGTATGTTCTTTGAAGATGAGGACACAGAGTTGTTTGTTTTTCAAATAAAATAAGGATTGGGGGCATATTTACATTTTTGGGAGGAAAACACAGCAGCATGAAGATTAATAATAGAGGAAAAACATAAAGCATTATGGGATGAGATTGGCACTTGGCTAGGGCTGCAGTTTGTAAATGGCAGAAATGTGAGACATTGTAAAATTAAGTAGCATTAAATTGCCAAATGGGACTCTCTAGCCAAGTTCAGGCACGTCATAACAGACTAAACCTAGTTAATCATCAGAATCACATCAGGGAGTGATTGATTCTGGGCTTCACTCCAGTGATAGATGGGAATCACTGTAAATGGAGCCTGAATTTTAAATAAGATTCTCAGGATATATTTTTTTTTAATTTATGAAGCCAGTAAAGCCCAGGCTTAAGAATAGGACTAGCATTTGGGAACAACAAGGTCTGGTGTCCTGCTGATGATTGTACTTGGGGCAGAGTCCCAGCTAACTAGAATGAGTAGTTTCAGTCTCATGTAATCCTGATGGTTGTGCTTGGGGTAGGGGTGGGGGGAGTATCAGAGACATGCAGTCCAGCATCTTCTGGACGTCATCATCAGAAAATCCTATTCCTGTGGAGGATAGGGATAGGGCTTCTTGGATTTGGATGCAAGAAAACAGGCAAGTTTGCTTAAATTACTTAAGGAAATGGAGGAGATAATTACGGCAAAGGTTCATCAGCCCCAATACTGTTAGAGTCAGGTACCAAGGAATTTATTTTTTTGTATCTGCCTTACTACCTTATGCTTGTCACTTTATGGCTATACGATGACTGTTAAAGGCCTGCACATCTCAAATTTGGGGCAGGAAGAAGGTAGAAATGAGAAGGGGCAATGTTTTTGGCCACATCATTGGCTTGACTATTTTATCTGGATAACTTTAGTTGCTAGGCAGGCTAACAAAACTGAATATTTAGCTTTTAGCCTCTGGAATAGAGGTAAGCAAGGAGAACAGATTTATGAGTGGAATAAGTAAATAAATATATTTTCTACAGAAACTGAAAATCAACATGTTTAGAAGTAAATTCCAATTTTCTTTCAAAATCTGTTCTCTCTCTTTCATTCCCTGTTTTAGTCCTTGGCAGTTGTTTTTTCTCACTCAAAAAGCTAAGAGTCATTTTTACATATTCTTCTCTTTTTTTCATCCTTATATCAATTTGGCTAAAAAATATTATTGAGAGAATGTCCTACCTTATTTCTTAAATTTTCTCCTCTTATCTATTATTATTATTTATCCAATGCTGACTTTGTTCCAGCCCACATTTTTTTTTCCCTATGGGATATTTTTTTCTTCCAATTTTAATATATTCTACTCAACAATCTACTTCCAACAGATTTTACTTTATAACAGACACCTATGGCCAGGTCTCCACTTCTCATAGGTCCATCAATAAGTCTTACTGCCTCCAGGACAGAATTCAAATATTTTATCATGATATTAGCTCCTCACAATACTGCTCTTTTTCAGTAGTCCAATGTCCTCCTTCACAATTCCCCCAAGAATCCCATACTCTGGTCAAAACAAATTACTTGTGAGTTCAGCAACACAGTGTCCTCTAATTCTTGGGTATTATGGAAACCTCTTTTCCTCTGCCTGAAAGCCGCATTCCATGACTTTTCTTTTTCTTCTTCTTCTCGTTTTTCCTCTCCTTCATCCTCTCCCTATCCTCCCCACCTTCTCTTCCCTCTCTTCTCCCCATTTCTCTCCCCTCTGTCCTCCTCCTACATTTCTCCTCCCTCCTTCCTCCACCTCCTTTGCCCTCTTCCTCTCATTTCCTTTTTCTTCCTTCTTCTCCCTTCTGCCTTCTTTATTCCTTCCTTTTCTTTCTGTCTTTTTTCTTTTTTTTGTTTTTGATACTCCCACTATTTACGCTCAGGTTTCTGAACATAAGTTTCTTGTGAGTTGAGGTTTCTTGTGCAGGGAATTTTCCCCTATAGACTATCCCTCCACATTGCCACTGCCACCCCCTACACACATACACACACACACACGCACAAACAAACACATACACACACACACACACACACACGTGTATTGATTTATCTCCATGACTAAATTCTAAGTGCCTTGAGGCATAGTTCCTACCCTGTCTAATTCATCTGTGGAACCCTAGAACAGAACAAGCACTTAATAAATATAGATTGACCAAATGACTGAACAAAGAACATGTGCAGTTATTCAAATACCAAATATTTGAGATTTTGGATGATTTCTTCTTCCTTGTGAGATACATGTGCTCTATTCCATAAAAAAGCATATTTAAATAAAATATCAGGGGAAGATGTTTTTAAAAGTACTTACATTTGTGCTAAGAATATTACATTATTTCTAGGTTTTTGTTTTAGTATGAAAAATGAAGCTAGGCCCTCAAACTATATAATAAGGCTTTATTGAAGAAGAATTAATCTAGGCCAAGCATTTCCCATATTTTAATAGACATACAGGGGCTTTTGCCATATTATAACAGAAATATTGTATTTAAAAATGAGTGGACTTAAAGAAAATTAGTGGACTTAAGTTCTAACAAAGCCGTCTTGTGATAAGTCTTTTTAGTTTATAGAAATGATTGTTTAGGAGGCTGAGGTGGGCGGATCACTTGAGGTCAGGAGTTCGAGACCAGCCTGGCCAACATGATGAAACCCCATCTCTACTAAAAATACAAAAATTAGCTGGGCATGGTGGCGTGAATCTGTAATCCCAGCTACTCCAGAGGCTGAGGCAGGAGAATCGCTTGAACCCAGGAAGTGGAGGTTGCAGTGAGCTGAGATGGCACCACTGCACTCCAGCCTGGGTGACAAAACAAGACTCCATCCAGGGAAAAAAAAATGATATTTAGGTTTCCTAAAAAGACTTCTTTTCACATACCCGGGCCACTATGCACCTGCCCTACACACCCCAGGGGTAGTATATTAGTCTATTATGGCTTACATAACAAAGTACCTCAGATTGTGTTACTCAAACAGTAGAAATTTATTTTCTCTTGATTCTTGAGGCCAGACATCCAAGTTCAAAATGTCAGCAGGATTGATTGAGTTTTGTGTCCTTTCTTCTTGGCTTATAGAGGGCTGTTTTCTCCCTGTGTCTTCACATGGTCATTCTATACCTGACTATGACCTAAACTGTAGTTACAAGTACACCAGCCATATTGGATTAAGGCCACCCTGGTTACCTCATTTTACCTTAGTTAGCTCTATAAAGGCCGTATTCCCAAATACAGTCACTTTCAGTAGTACTTTGGGTTAGCAATTCAACATAGGAATTTTGGGAGGTGTGATTTAGCCCATAATAACCAAGTTCCAGACAACTAGAAACAGCTTTTGTGTTCTAGGGCCTGCTAGCATCATTTAAACTAGCCCGTCCTAGGCCTGCTTCTGCTGCCTTCCCTGCTTCTTCTCCTAGAAACCAGAAGAAAGGTTCTTGCCCACATTTCACTCATCTTCCTCTGTCTCCTGACTGACACTGGGACTTTCCCATGTGTTCCCCTCTTCTTGGAGAAGGGGTGTCTAGAGACACCCAAGAGGAGGTCTGTACTCTGGGTGACCAAATAATCTATATAACAGACCCCCATGACATGAATTTACCTATATAACAAACCCACATATGTACTCTGAAGTTAAAAGCTTTTTTTCTTAAGTAAAAAAACAACTCATAGAGCTGAATACTGGAAAATAGGAACTTTACCATACATAAATTTATAAATGAATTTGAAAATGAAATGACCAATTTTTAAAGTTGAAAAATTCTGATGATGAGGAAGTTTATAATATATAGCTTATTTATTATACTGTTATTTATGAAAATGAAACTATTATTTTACCATATATATTTCTGTTTACTATAAAAATATATCATGAGGTAGGGAGTTCGAGACCAGCCTGGCCAACATGGTGAGACCCCGTATCTACTAAAAATATAAAAATTAGCCAGGTGTGGTGGTGAATGCCTGTAATCCCAGCTACTGGGGAGGCTGAGATGGGAGAATCGCTTGAACCCAGGAGGCAGAGGTTGCAGTGAGCCAAGATCACGACACTGCACTCTAGCCTGGGTGACTGGGTAAGATTCCGTCTCAAACAAAAAAAAAAAAAAAAAAAAAGAAAAAATACATATAAGCTATTTTATTTATAAAACTGCTTAGTATTAGGTATTTTCACAGTTTCTGAACACTTTGCAAGTTGGACAATAAAACTAATTTTTTAATATGAAAGAAATTATTTAGACTATTTCCAGATTTTCAAACAATACCATTCTAACCTCTGCCCCTTCTAAGATATGAAAATTTATTGTACATTTATTGAAAAGAGGATCACTTTAGATTTTACCAAAGTAGCTAGTACGAAAAAAAAATCAAGCCTTGCTATCGTGATTAAATAAGAACATGTTTAATCACTGATTCTTGAATAATACTGATTCTTATAGAAACAGCTGATTATAATTTTGTGTAATGATTTCATGCTGTGGCTCATAATCAGAATATTTTGAATATTCTGTGAATATTTTTAGATTGGTTTTTCAGGACTTTGCCTAAGTCTCATTTGTAAAGCCCTCAAATATACCAGTCGTCCCTTTATTAGAATCTGAATGATGCATATATATTATCCAGTTAAATAACTAAGGACCTTTTTTATTTTAGTAGCTTCCAGTTTTCTTTTAAGAGACTGTAACTGTTCCTTGAAATCCACTACTAATTAAGGATAATTGGCAAATTGTCTAAAACCTCTGGAGTAAAAACTGAATGTCAATTATAACTTTTACCACAATGGCCTTGAGACTTGGACTTCATTTTCTACCCTCTGAGACAGTCTGGACAATTTCACTTAATCTGTTTGTGCAAGATAAGATTTGAAGGATGGCAGGCCCTAGACATGTGGCTTCAGTGGTATAGACACCTTGAAATGGTTGGCAAAGCTTCATTCCACTAATCATGTGTCATTGATAGGGGATTTGAAAACCCCTAAAATAATATTCTACAGACAGATTGTGGTACAATGTAAGAATAAGAGAAAGAGAGTTGGGCATGGTGGCTCACACCTGTAATCTCAGCACTTTGGGAGGCTGAGGTGGGCAGATCACCTGAGGTCAGGAGTTCGAGACCAGCCTCAACCTGGCCAACATGATGAAACCCTATCTCTACTAAAAATACAAAAATTAGCCAGGCGTGGTGGCATGCCCCTGTAATCCCAGCTACTCGGGAGGCTGAGGCAGGAGAATCGCTTAAACCTGGGAGGCAGAGGTTGCAGTGAGCCAAGATTGTGCCACTGCACTCCAGCCTGGTCAACAGAGTGAGACTCTGTCTCAAAAAAAAAGGAAGAGTGAGAGGAGAGGAGAGAGGGAAGGAGGGAGAATTAATATGAATATAAATAACTGACATCTTTAAATAGCTTTGAGATCTGGGATTGAATGCACTAAAATAAAAAGAGCTGTCCAGATTTATTGATTGACAGTTTATGCATACCAGGCGAAAATACGTACTCATATACCACTATTTTTATGGTTGTAAATTCCAGTTTTCAGGCCAAAGGTAGTAAAAGTGGTAGATACTGGCAAAAGAAATGTAATATATTTGACAAAAGCTACGTTTTTAATTCCATGCAATTTGTACTCAACTGTTTTGCTATTTTTGTTTATAGTACTTCTGGGTGTTTTTTTTTTGTCTTATGTAAATAGTGACAAATTAGAGATAATATACAACATTTAATTGAACTATGACCAATATTTAGTTATGTAGCTTTAGGGACAGAAGATTTGTAGCTATTATATGAATTTACAAAAATTACAGTTTTAATTGTTTCATGGTAATCGTTATCGTGCAATCTTAGCTTCATTTATTGCCAACCTTCCCTTAATTGCATATGCAGCTTTGTTTTCAGTGGATCTTACATTCAAGAGAATTTGCATATTCATCGTTTGTAAACTCCCATTATGAGAAACCAGATTGCAGATGCATTCATAAATCATTTCCATAACCAAATTGCTTCAGTATTATCACAAATAAAAGTGAAAATGATGTATATTGAGTCTACAATGTTTTAAAAATTTTCATCAGGTTGTTCTTAGGTCATTTATTCATTTATCAAACAAGTATACATTGAGCACCTATTATGCCAATAATTTTTTTAGATAGTTGTGTGATAGCAGTGAGAAAACAAATAGTAATCATTGCATTCACCAAGCTTACAATTTAGTCAGGGAGAAAAATGATACTAAGCAAACAAAAAATATAGTTTATGTCAAGTGGTGATATTTGCTATGGAGAACAGTAAAGCAAAAAACCGTGATAAGAAGTTCCAGAAATGAGGATGATATGGTGACGTTTAAATAGTCAGTATGGTCACATTAAATATGTAATCCGAGAAAAATAGCCAAAGAATAGAGGAAATAAGCTATGTGAATATTAGATATGTTAACAAAAAGAGTCAAGCTCTGTAAAATATTAAAAGAGATTTATTCTGAGCCAAACATGAGTGACCAATGGCTCATGACACAGTCCTCAGGAGATCCTGAGAACAGGTGCCCAAGGTGGTTGGGCTACAAGTTGGTTTTATACAATTTGGGGAGACATAAAATATCAATGAATGCAAGATGTACATTGGTTGAGTTTAGAAAGGCAACAACTGGAAGAGGGGGCTTCCAGGTCATAGGTGGATTCAAAGATTTTCTGATTGACCATTGGTTGAGTTATTATCTAAAGACCTGGAATCAATAGAAAGTAATATCTAGGTTACAGTAAGAGCTGACAGAGACCAAGGTTTTATCATGTAGATGAAGCCTCCCAGTAGCAAGCTTCAGAGAGAATAGACTGTAGATGTTTCTTATCATACTTAGTTTGTTCTACCAGTAATTGCAAAAGGGAGGAGGGTATAATGAGGCATGTCTGGCTTCACTTTCCCATCATGGCCTGAACTAGTTTTACAGGTTAACTTTGGAATATCCATGAATGAGAGGAGGAGTCCATTCAGATGGTTGGGGCCTTAGGATTTAATTTTTTATTTATAGATCCAGCTATAAATGCAAAGGCCTTGAGGAAAGAGGCCTTGGTTTATATGAGGAAGGTCATAGTAAGGCATTGATGTTTACTTCATGTAGGATGAAAACCCGTGGAAGGGCTTTGAGCAGAGGAGACATGATCTGACCCACAAGATTATAGTGGAGCAGGGACAATGACAGGAACACAAATTAAGAAGTTACTAAGACGATTAGGAAAGAGATGATGTTTCCTGAGCCAGAGTTGGTAGTAGTAGTGGAGGTCATAAGATGTAGTTAGATTCTGAATATGTTTTATCGATAATGCAGAAATTTGCTGATGGATTGCATGTTTGGTGAGAGAGAGAGAGAGAGAGATGAGTCATGGAAGACTCCAAAGTTTTCACCTTAACTAGAAGGATGGGGTTTCATTAACTGGGATAAGAAAGGATGGGCCGGGCGTGGTGGCTCACGCCTGTAATCCCAGCACTTTGGGAGTCTGAGGTGGGCGGATCATGAGGTCAGGAGATCAAGACCATCCTGGCTAACACGGTGAAACCCCTTCTCTACTAAAAATACAAAAAATTAGCTGGGCGAGGTGGTGGGTGCCTGTAGTCCTTGCTACTTGGGAGGCTGAGGCAGGAGAATGGCGTGAACCTGGGGGGGTGGAGACAGCAGTGAGCTGAGATCATGCCTCTGTACTCCAGCCTGGGTGACAGAGCAAGACTCCATCTCAAAAAAAAAAAAAAAAAAAAAAAGAAAGGCTGTGGGAAGAGAAAGTTTAGGCAGAGAAAAATCAGAAGTTTGTTGAGATCGTAACCGCCCAAGGGGTTCACCTTGCCCACTGCCTCGACAGAGCTGATTCATCAAGACAGGGGAGTTGCAATAGAGAAAGAGTAATTCACACAGAGCCAGCTGTGCAGGAGACTGGAGTTGTATTATCACTCAAATCAGTCACCCTGAGCATTCAGGGTGCAGAATTTTTGAGGATAACTTGGTGGGTGGGGGGAAGCCAGTGAGCCAGGAGTGCTGACTGGTCAGAGATGAAATCATAGGGAGTTGGAGCTGTCTTCTTGTGCTCTGTCAGTTCCTGGGTGGGGGCCACAAGATCAGATGAGCCAGTTTATTGATCTGGGTGGGGCCAGCTGATCTATCAAGTTTAGGGTCTGCAAACTATCTCAAGCACTGGTCTTAGAAGCAGTTTAGGGAGAGTCAGAATCTTGTAGCCTCCAGCTGCATGACTCCTAAACCATAATTTCTATTCTCGTGGCTAATGTTAGTCCTACAAAGGCAATCTAGTTCCCAGACAAGAAGGAGGTCTGCTTAGGGACAGGGCTGTTACCATCCTTTTTTAAACTATAAACTAAGTTCCTCCCAAAGTTAGTCCAGTCTCCACCCAGGAATTAGCAAGGACAGCTTGGAAGTTGGAAGTAAGATGGAGTCGATTAAGTTAGATCTCTTTCACTGTCTCAGTCACACTTTCGCAAAGGTGGTTTCAAGATTTAGACCTATTTCTGTGACCCGAGGGAAGAGGCTTAAGTCAGTAACAGGATACTGCTGGAGTGTACAGTTGGAGTCCAGCAAAAATTTGGGGCCTGAGATATAATTTTATGAGTCATCAGCATTTAGGAAAGGGTTTAGTAGCATGTGACTAGGTGATATTAACAAGGTTGTGGGTGTGTAGAGAGGAGAAGAGATGGAGGGACTGAGCTTTGAGGCAGTCTCATGTTGAGCAGATGAGGGAAAACCACAAAAGAGACTGAGAAGAAAAAATAGGTGGTAACACAATCAGAAAACCAGAAAAGAGTTTTATGCAAAAGGCTGGTGAAGAAAATATTTCAAGAAAAAGGGAGGGATCAGCTCTGTCCAATATTACTGATATGTCAAGTATGTTGATGAAAAAAATTAAATATGAGATTTAGCAATATAGAGGTCAATCTTGATATATGCAGTTTCAGGGGAGTGGTAAAGGTGACCAAAAAACAAACAAACAAATAAGGAATAAAATACTGATCCATGCTACAACATGGATGAACCTCAAAAACATTTTGCTGAGTGAAAGAAACCAAGCCCAAAGGCTACAACCTCATGATTCCATTTATGTGAAATAGCAGAGTCGGCAAATCCGTAGAGATAGAAAGCAGATGTAGTGGCTGCCAGGGTAGCAGGGAGAAGAGAGAATGGTGAAGTGACTGATGGGTACAGGTGATGAAAATGTCTTGGAATTAGGTAGTTTGATGATTGCACAACATTTCAAATTTAATAAAAGCCACTGACTTGTACACTTTTTTGTTGTTGTTAAAGCAGAGTTTCACTCTTGTTGCCCAAGCTGGAGTGCAGTGGCATGATCTCAGCTCACTGCAACCTCTGCCTCCCAGGTTCAATTGATTCTCCTGTCTCAGCCTCCTGAGTAGCTGGGACTACAGGCATGCGCCACCACACCCGGCTAATTTGTGTATTTCTAGTAGAGACGGAGTTTCGCCATGTTGGCCAGGCTGATCTTGAACTCCTGATCTCAGGTGATCCACCTGCCTCAGCCTCCCAAACTGCTGGGATTACAGGCATGAGGCACTGTGCCCGGCCTTTTTTTTTTTATTTTTATTTTTATTTTTTGAGTTGGACTCTCACTCTGTTGCCCAGGCTAAAGTGCAGTGGTGCGATCTTGGCTCACTGCAACCTCTGCCTCCTGGGTTCAAGCAATTCTCCTGCCTCAGATTTCCTAGCTGGGATTACAGGCGTGTGCCACCATGCCTTGCTAATTTTTGTATTTTTAGTAGAGATGGGGTTTCACCATGTTGGCCAGGCTGGTCTCGAACTCCTGAACTCAAGTGATCCACCTGCCTCGGCCTCCCAAAGTGCTGCGATTACAGTTGTGAGCCACTGTGCCCAGCCTACTTGTACACTTTAACATAGATAAAATGGAAATGGTTAATTATATGTTTTGTGAAGTTTTTCTGAATTAAAAAAAAAAACTGTTATTGACATAGGTTCAAGAGGGAATAGGAGGGGAAAGAACTGGTGTTGGAGTCAGTGTGAGAATAGGCAGAACTTTGAGAAGTTAGTTGGAGAAGGTTGTTGGATCAGGAGAATGTTTTTCTAAGATGGATGAAGTTTTGGCCATTTAGGTCCTGAAGGAAATGATCTCGTAGAGAAAGAGAACACATCGTTGTAAATGAGAGGAGAGGAAATTGGCAGCATGATTCCTTAAATAGCCAAGCAGAGGTGAAATTTCTGTCTAAATGGAAGACGTCATCTAGAGAAGGGCATGGAGAGTTGACCCACTCCTACAGGGGGCAAAGCATGTGGACAGCCGGCCAATGAGATTGATGATGGGACTTGTAAAGTTTTCTTCTGATTTCTCTCATTTTCCCAATGAAATGTGAAGCAAGGTGGTGAGCTGAGAATGACAATAGGGAAGGAAGAGCTGGAAGTTAAAAGAGGGAATAGAAGGCTTTGAATAGTTGTCTAGGAATGCCGAAAAGGAAAGAATGAGGGTCACCCTGATGCCATGGAGTGAGTAGTCATGAATACGAAGTCATTTCAGTCTGCATGATTGTGGACAAAGTGAAATCTGCATGATTTCTTTCTTTTTTATTTTTTTGAGATGGAGTCTCGCTCTGTCGCCCAGGCTGGAGTGCAGTGGCGCAATCTCGGCTCACTACAAGCTCCGCCTCCCGGGTTCACGCCATTCTCCTGCCTCAGCCTCTCTGAGTAGCTGGGACTACAGGCGCCCACCACCACGCCCGGCTAATTTTTTGTATTTTTAGTAGAGACGGGTTTTCACCGTGGTCTCGATCTCCTGACCTCGTGATCTGCCCGCCTCGGCCTCCCAAAGTGCTGGGATTACAAGCATGAGCCACCGCACCCGGGGAAATCTGCATGATTTCTTCACTCATTCAGCTGCACAGAAACAGGCTAGAGTAGTTGAAGGGATATATTTTCTAGAGTTTTTGCCATGAGAGTATGGAGAAGTTTGAGCATGGCCAGGGAGTGATTGCTTGTCTGACATCTGTAATAAAGGAAATGAAGACAAGATAGGTGAGGGAAATAATTGAAAAGAATTTCGGATCCTGGGCTTGTAGAGCCTGGTGCAGTTGAAATATTGTTAGAGTAGAGATATGAAAATAAGTGAGCTGGACAGATAGGGATGATGGTTGGGGAGTGGACCACTTGAAATGAAGACAAGGAAACGTTATCATCATTAGTATTGGTAATACTCATTTTGAAGAGTGGTGGCAAAGGTTGTTTTTCATCAAAGTTCTCCTTCAAGGTCATCAATAAGAAGAGATCAAGAAACCGAGAAGCAAATAAAAGTGAATACTAAAATGACAAAGAATGACAGTGAGCTCAGAGCTAGAATCTTCAGGGGTTGAGGGGCAGGGTATCCTCAGGGCTCACCTACAGTGTCTGTAGGTGATTGTAACAAGCTGGAACAGTGAGGGGTGCCATTTGACATGAGAGTCAAAGCTTGGGTATTTAGGAAGGTCAGAGGGAGAATTGTCTGCAAGTGGTATATGGGCAGGAAGGACTCCTAGTCTACCTTCAAGTCTGATATTGGGGGGCTTGGGGAAAAGAAAACAAAAAAACAGGCACAATTTTTTTTTTTTTTTGAGATGGAGTCTTGCTCTGTCGCCCAGGGTGGAGTGAAGTGGCGTGACCTTGGCTCACTGCAACCTCCGCCTCCTGGGTTCAAGCAATTCTCCTGCCTCAGCCTCCCTAGTAGCCAGGATTATGGACGCATGCCACCACACCCAGCTAATTTTTGTATTTTTAGTAGAGACGGGGTTTCACCATGTTGGCCAGGCACATCTTGAACTCCTGACCTCAGGTGATCCACCCACCTTGGCCTCCCAAAGTACAGCCCATGCCTGAGATTACAGGTGTGAGCCACCATGGCCGGCCGACAGGCACAATTTGAGAAAGCTCCAGAGAAAGCAGTTCCAGGGAAGATCCACCTTCCAGGTTTAAGGGGACACCATATCTTGTATTGGACACATGTACAACTGTCCTTCAAGTAGTAGACTCTGAGTTCCAACATTAGGGCAATTTTTTTACTCCTATGAACGATTGGCTTTGGGGCTTGCCAGTCACTACGGAGATATGATTAAAATCCCAAAACATTGGCATGGTTGTTTTGTTCTGTTTTTCTCTGTCTCTATTTGAGTGGTGTGTGTGCGTTTGTGAGTGAGAGAGATAGGGTTACCTAAAGGGTGATGATACCATAAAGAGAAATTGGTTATAGAGTGCTTTGTAGAATGAATATTAACATTAAAACAAAATACTTGAGTCTTTCCAGTTGCACCTGCATTTCACTTCTTGCCAATCTTTAAATTTAACAGATGGAATTTTACTGTGTCAAGAAGCATTGAATGCTGAGCAGGAGCTATGCCATCCAGATACAGATCTCTGCAGATTTGATGCTACAGATGAAGAGTTGAGCTGTAAGTGTTAAATTGAGATATTCACTTTTCTGATGTATATGCAATATGTGAGACTCAGAGACCACTCACAGGAATATGCACACGCCAACCTTTGTTGACATTAATGTCCTAGTTTTAGCTGGAGTGTTATTGGGAGGCTGTGGTGGTTTATACTAAATACATCAATTTAAGGCGATGTCATTTTGTGAAACAAACTAAAGCCATTGTAGAATTATATGCAATGTTTCTTCTGTAAAATTTCAGTGTGATTATGAATAGTAAATAATTTAAACTAACTAATCTAATCCCATAAAGTAGATAAGGTAAAATATAAAGCCATTTTAAAAATTGTTGACTGGGTATGGTGGCTCATGCCTGTAATCCCAGCACTTTGGGAGGCCGGGATGAGAGGATTGCTTGAGGCTAAGAGCTCAAAATTAGCCTGGGCAATATAGCAAGATTCCATCTCTACCAAAAAAAAAAAATTACCTGGGCATGGTGGCGTGCACCTGTGGTCCTAGCTACTTGGGATGTTGAGGCTGTAAGATTGCTTGAGCCCAGGAGTTTGAGGCTACAGTGGGCTATGATTGCACCACTGCATTTGGCCTGGGTGGCAGAACAAGACCCTGTCTCTTAAAAAAATTAAAACATATTGTGACTGAAGTGGTGACACATACAAGAAAAACTAGGAATCTCCTTTTTTATGGCAATGGGTCTCATTTGAGAGGATATTGTACACGTGGATCAACTGAGAAACTTTTGCAAAATGGAGTTGCTGGTACACTCTAAGTCTTATTGAATCCCAACTTACAGATATAAATTAGTGTATGCTGATGTGTATGTGTGTATATAAGCCTTTTGGTTGATTACAACACATAACTTGGTTAAGCAGCCACTCTAGCAGACTAATAGTCCACCAAGATCTTTTTCTCCCGTTTAGTGTGTCAGGCCTGTGGGTTTGAATTTGACATGTGTGAGTGGACGTCAGAAACATCTGCTGGCCGAATTTCCTGGATGCGCACAAAAGCGAGAGAGGTCCCTGCATTCGAATCCACACCTCAGCGGGATCAAGGAGGTGATGATGAAGGTAGAAAAAAAATAATATCTTTTATGTATTACTTTCAGAATTCTGCTTTGTGGTGACTAGTTGTAAGACATTACATAGGAGGCCTTGGTGAATATACTGAGTATATTTTATTGAAAATACATTCTGCCATAGGAGCTGAAGGTGAAAATAACAATTATGTTTCCAACAGTGTAAAAGAAGAATTATACTAGGTTAACAATATTTTTTAAGTTTTATTACTTGCTTCAGGAGTTATTATTGTGTGAACAAAAAGGCTTTTTTTTTTGTTAAGCCTGTTAGCTTTTTTTTTTTTTGAGACAGAGTCTCACTCTGTCACCCAGGCTGGAATGCAGTGGCAAGATCTCGGCTCACTGCAACCCCCGCCTCCTGGGTTGAAGCGATTCTTCTGTCTCAGCCTTCCAAGTAGCTGGGACTACACGCATGTGCCACCATGCCTGGCTAATTTTTGAATTTTTAGTAGAGACAGGAATTCACCATGTTGGCCAAGCTGGTATCGAACTCCTGACCTCAAGTGATCCCCCTACCTTAGCCTCCGGAAGTGCTGGGATTACAGGTGGGAGCCATCATGCCCGGCCAAGTCTGCTAGCTCTTTCTCTCTATCTTTCTTTCTTTCTTTCTTTTTCTTTCTTTCTTTCTTTCTTTCTTTCTTTCTTTCTTTCTTTCTTTCCTTCTTTCTCTTTCTTTCTTTTTCTTTCTTTTTCTTTCTTTCTTTCTTTTTCTTTCTTTCTTTCTTCTTTCTTTCTTTCTTTCTTCCTTCCTTCCTTCCTTCCTTCCTCCCTCCTCCCTCCCTCCCTCCCTCTCTCTCTCTCTCTCTTTCTTCCTTCCTTCCTTCCTTCTTCTTCCTTCCTTCCTTCCTTCCTTTCTTTTCTCACTTTCTCTCTTTCCTTCAACACCGCTGTGTTGTCAATCGGTTTCTTCCTCTTGCTAACATATAAATTTGTATTTTCTGTTTACTTTTATTCTTTTTGCTTTTTTTCTTTCTTCCTTTTCTTGGAGGGGTGAGTATTGTTACATTTTTATTTTTATTTTTTTCACTGATCTGGAAGCTTTAATTTATATATCTTATTGTTATGACTATTCTTAATTTTTAGGATATATTCTTTATATGAAATTTCTTTAACAAAACCTAAAGTGCTTTAGTATTTCTGCCTTCTTGAGTATGAGAAAGACCAAACTACCATTTAATTATTTTTTGGTCCTGAGTTACATTTGAACATTATAAAGAGTTTTAAGTTCAATATCTTGTTATGCTACTTATAATTATTAAGGTTATATATTTCATTATTTTTCTTACTCACCATTGTTTTTTAGATTTTATGCTTTCCTTCTTGGTTCCCTTATTGCATTGCAAATGTTGACTCTTTAATCAATTGTTCTTTTATTTAGAAAAGATCTGTGGTGATGAGCTCCCATAGTACCTGTAAACTTAAAATGTTTTAAAATTGTTCTCACTTCGAAATAATAATTTATCTGGTCACACAATTTTAGAATTTTTTTTTTAATTTCTAAGTACACGGTGATTTTCCCTGTTTAGCTTCTGATATGTGCTATAGTGACGGAGAAGTCTGAGTGCATGTAATGGTTTTCAATTTAATGCAGATTTTTTTTTTTTGAGACGGAGTCTTGCTCTGTCGCCCAGTGCAGTGGCGCAATCTCGGCTCACTGCAAGCTTCGCCTCCCAGGTTCATGCCATTCTCCTGCCTCAGCCTCTCCGAGTAGCTGGGACTACAGGCGCCTGCCACCACGCCCGGCTAATTTTTTTTTTTGTATTTTTAGTAGAGACAGGGTTTCACCATGGTCTCGATCTCCTGACCTCGTGATCCGCCTGCCTCGGCCTCCCAAAGTGCTGGGATTATAGGCTTGAGCCACCACGCCCGGCCCAGTTTAATGCAGATTTCAAAAATGTTTCTTTATCTTTGTTATTTGAAAAGTTCAGTATGATGAGTGCAGGAATGAGTACATGTTTAATTTTTAATGCTCAGAATGCACACATATCATCACTTGCAGAAATTATGTTATTCTATTCAAGTAATTCTCTCTTACTCCCTCTAATCTTTTCATCTTGAGTTTCTATTAAACACAACTAATGTTCACACTCCATAACTTGACTGCTCCTTTTTATTTTCTATATAATTTACTCTATTTTGAGTTACATTTCAGGGCTTCTGGTACATGAATTTTCTCTTTGACACTATGGCTAGTCCAGGTTATATTCTGCCTATTGGACATTTAATTTAAAGTCTTAATTTATTTTTGTTTTAAGTTTATACTTGCTAATATTTTCTTATTTATTTCCTAGTGTATCTTAATATGTTTTTAATAGAATGTATTAGAATTGTATGAAATTTTCTTTTTTGTACAATTTATAAATATAATTAGTTTTTGCTGTCTTTAGCATTATATTTATATATTTTATTGTGCAGATTATTATTTTTTATTTTTTTGGAGATAGCAGTAATATTATTATTATTATTATTATTTATTTTATTTAAGTTCCAGGCTACGTGTGCAGGATGTGCAGGTTTGTTACATAAGTAAACACGTGCTGTGGTGGTTGGCTGCACCTGTCAACCCATTACCTAGGTATTAAGACCAGTGTGCAGATCGGGCGCGGTGGCTCACGCTTGTAATCCCAGCAATTTGGGAGGCCGAGGCGGGTGGATCACGAGGTCAGGAGATCGAGACCATGGTGAAACCCCGTCTCTACTAAGAATACAAAAAATTAGCCGGGCATGGTGGCGGGCTCCTGTAGTCCCAGCTACTCGGAGAGGCTGAGGCAGGAGAATGGCGTGAACCCGGGAGGCGGAGCTTGCAGTGAGCCGAGATTGCGCCACTGCACTCCAGCCTGGGCGACAGAGCGAGACTCCGTCTCAAAAAAACAAAAAAACAGACCAGTGTGCATTAGCTATTTATCCCAATGCTCTCCCTCCCCTCACCCCTCAACAGGCCCCAGTGTGTGTTGTTCCCCTCCCTGTGTCTGCGTTCAAGTTATTCAGCTCCCACATATAAGTGAGAACATGTGGTGCTTGGCTTTCTGTTCCAGCATTAGTTTTCTCAGGATAATGGCTTCCAGCTCCATCCATGCTCCTGCAAAAGACATGATCTCATTCCTTTTTATGGATGTATAGTATTCCATGGTGTATATGTACCACATTTCCTTTATCCAGTCTATCATTGATGGACATTTGGGTTGATTCCATGTCTTTGCTATTGTGAATAGTGTACAGACTACTTTCAAAAAGATTAATAGACTTTACTTTTTAGAATTACTCTTTTCAAACTGCTTTTTGCCTTGCAGGTGCCTTGTAATTTTCTGTTGAAAGTCAGACATGATTTACTGTGTAAAAGACATTAATGTAAATAGTGTAAGCTTTTACATTACGTTTATCCAGCTAAGGATTATATTATGCTTAGTATTTGCTGTAGCTGTAAATATCTGAGGCTAAAATTTGGTCTCACGTTCCTGTTTTTGTCTTTCTTGTTGTATTTGGGTTTCCTTAGAGACTTCTTTTTAAATAAACATCAGAGACATGTAGCAGTTTCAGTAGCATGAAGAAGCAATTTCAGACTTTATTTTTGAAAATGAAGTTGTAAAATTATAGAAATCTCTTTATAAATCTGTGTTGTCAATGTTATTAAGTTCAAGAACAGCTCAAATTGGTTTTAAATATCAGATGGGGAAAAACTTATATACAGTATCTTTATGTAAAACAAAATCCATAGGTGACATTTAAAAGGACTGTAGATATCTCATACCTCTATGTGGCTTGGTAAGAAAGAAGGCATTTTAAGTTGTATTTCCTAAAACTATAAAGGATTTTCTACAAAAAGTAAATCAAAAAATCATCCAGAGGGGCAAGAATTCTGGGAAGGATGAAGAGAAATTCTTGATTAAAAAAAGGATTGAATTGTGATATTTAAAAGAAAATGACAATAATTTGGTGGTATAGCAATTTGTATATGTAGGTTTCTTTTATAGGAATCTTGAATTTTTACAAAAGGATATTATCAAATTTTGATTATAGAAATTGGGAGATTTCTCTACATATTAGAAATAATATATAACAATGAAAACCTGTTATTTGTAGTTGATGTAATCATTTGAAAGCATTCTATCCTTTTAAGTAAAATATTTGTGTTTTAAGTCTGGTTTTGAAAACTTCAGAAATGTAATAGTTTTAGTCAGACAGAAAGAAGCTAATGTTTTCCTAAATTGCTTATTTTTGTTTTATCTTTCAGGTTATTATGTGTGGGTAGGGGCTAAGCATGCTTTCACTCTTAACCATTTAGACAGCAGGGCTTATCTAAATAGCTCTGTGTGTCATTGCCTGGGCAAGAGCTGTCATCTTCAATTCTATTATGCTATGGAAAGCAGTGTCCTGAGAGTAAGACTGTATAATAATAAGGTAAGAAGAAAGTTGCATTTATTTCAAATTCATGGAATCAATGAAGTTTCTAACTCTTGGCAACTTGTGTTTCAATTTCTCAGTTGCGCATAGGCTTTTATTCTTTAACTTGACTTTATTTGGTATACTTTTAAAAAGAATTATTAAGAAACTGGCATAGGGAACACTCTCATGTACAAAAGTTAATGTGATAACTTGCCCAATATTATTTCATACCGTTTTCAAAATTCATGAAAGTGTATTAAAGAAAGTATAGATCTAATAAAAATGAGATAGCTGAGATTCTGTATTGTGAGCTCTGTACTGAAGCTCTGTTGTGATCTGTTTTGGATATTACATCTATATATCATTTGAACTATAAATATAATGGTTAAAACTTACTTGTTTGGGTAGCAGTAGACATAATTTTTAAGACTGGTAATTATCGATTAAATATTGAAAAATGGCACACTGGGTAGAGTGAGTCCTTCTTCTCTCTCTCCTTGTCCAATATGCTCAATGAGTTCTAAAGTGTAAAGTTGAGTGAGTACTCCAATTAGTATAACAGATAAAAACAAACTGACAGCTGATTCCATAGTATGGGAAAACACCCTGCTTTTTCTACTCTTACGCACTCAGCACTCCCAATATCTCACTTCTGACACCACATGCATGTTTTTTTTCCAACACAGCAATTCATTTCTCTAGCAGACACCAACTGAGTGTCCTATGATTTGCCTCAATTCTGACACTAGCTACCTGGAGATAGTACAGATTCCATGGGTTGAGGTCTCAGGCCCACAAGACTACCCCTACTTCAGATGTCAATCACAAGCTTTCTATTGTGAGTTGTGCCTCTTTCCTACCACCTATAAATCAGAGTTCCCATGGCCCTCTTCTTAGGTTTGAGAATTTGCTAGGATGGCTCACAGAATTCAGGAAAACATTTTACTCATGTTTACCCATTTATTATTAGAAATGTAGATGAAAAACCATATGGAAGAGATGAATAGAGCAAGGTATGTGGGAAGAGGGGTGGTGCTTTGCTTCCATGCATTCCCGGGTGTACACCCTCCAGGAACCAGCACGTGTTCAGCAATCTGGAAGCTCTCTGAAACCTGTACTTCAGGAATTTGTATAGAGGATTCATCACATAGCTATGATCAATTATTAGTTCAATTTCCAGCCCCTCTCTTCTTCCCCGAAGAGGTGGGGCTGAAAGTTCCAAGCTTCTAATCGTAGCTTGATCTTTCTGGTGATGAGTCCCCTAAGATTCTATTAACATCCCTATTGATTAGGAAATTAACAGGTTTTTGGGAACTCTCTGCCAGAAACTGGAGATGAATAAATATATTCTTAATAAATAATATATAATGCATAATTATATGTAATATAATATGTAACAAATAACATATTATTTTATGTATCCATATTTATATGGATTCACATTACATCTATATCGATATGAGATATCTATAGCTATAGATATATATCTCTACACATCCATATAGATGTAAATATATAGATAAATATGGATGTGATATATATATACATATATCACATGTCTATAGATGTGAATGTGATATATATACATCTCCCCACACATCCATATACACACATACAGATATATTAAGTAATATACATATGTATATACATTCTTTTTTAATTGGATGAGGTATAATTTTCCTGGCATTCTAGAACTTGTTATGTTTTTGTGATTTTTGCAATAGTACCTTGCAGTCACTGCCCTGCAATCTATTTAATATGTTTCATTCCATTTGGTAAGGTGTGGGGGGGAGGAAGAAAAGGAGACAACATCGCCCTATCCTTCCTGCAGCACTACAAACTGTCCAGATAGGTGGGATTAATTTTACCGAAAAGGAAGGGAGAAAAAATTTAACTGTATGCATGTATGTTCCACCATTCATGCCTCAATATTTCAGTTGCTGTCACCTGTGCTGTTTGAACCAATCCCAATGAGCCTCCATGCAATCTGCAACATTCTATAATTTCCAACTCCTTCTTCAATAAAGGCATACTAGAGAAATTCTAGAATAATTTCATTGAGTTTAAATTATGGTTAAAAATGTTTAAATTATATATGTGGGCCTATGGTAGTGCTTTTCAGATGACAGATAATTATTTCATTAAAATTGAATGAGTTCTTAGCCTAAATTTAAGTAGAAATTTGTATGATAATATGGTCTAATCCTGAGGATTATTTTAATCTGCTCTGAAAATTAGTGATGTATTTTAATAGTTTCAATGCATGTAGAATGGAATTATGTATTTAATTATGAATGTGTGTATGTATTGTGTATGTAATTATGAATGTGTATATGTATTGTGTAATTACGAATGTGTGTATTTAGTATGTATGTAATTATGAATGTATGTAGATTGGAATTACTGAAAATGAGCAGTGCCATTCTTCTGGTGGCTTTAGAACTATACAAGAAAGGAGTGAAAACAAATTGGCTTCAAGTATTACATCATATATAAATGATGTTAGATACCACACTTCATTAACTCTATTAATCAGTAATACAGTTATCAAGATTGTGTCTCTCATATTATAAGAAAATAAGTTAATCATAGGGAAATGATCTGGTGTATTTACCAGAACCAAATGGTTGTACATCTTAGAGACTGTTGACTGATGCTTGATTCGTTAGTATCCTGTGAGGTGTCCTGTCTTTTCTGACACTATTTGCTATCCTCTATACATAAGTTACTCACTGATGCAAAATCTGTATCAAAGTACATTTAAGTCCCAAGTCAATGTTTTATCACACACTTAAAAGGACTCCAAACCTGTCATTCAAAAAAATAGCTCTTCATGAAAATGATGATTTACATCTTTCCATGAATAGAATGCTGTTTTCTGTCGTGAATATCTATTACTCTATAAATGTGAGCAGGTAAGCCAAGAAATATCTAGCAAGAATGCTGAAGGTTGTTTTCTTTATTTCCAGAGGACATTAGAACTTGAGCAGTGAAAAACTCAGGTGAAGGCAAGTTGTTAAATAAAAAGTTCACTCTTTAGAATCAGCTGAAGTGTGTAGCGATTCTAGTTTGTACCATCTAACCATTCTTGGGTTAGATCTACGTCCATGATCTATAAAATAATACTCATAGCAACAGCTTACTTTTGTTCTGTGTAGAGTTTCCATATAATTATTTACCAAGAAATTTACGTGTAATTTTTCTTTACAACCAAATTTACTTGTAATTCTTTACCAAATTACATGGCCTTATTCCTAGATGTGATCAAAAGTAGTGAAACCAAACAAGATGGACTTTGGTACTCTTGATTTCTTCACTGGAAGAGAAGGGCATAGACTGGCATCTCTAAGAGATAGAGTGTTAATAAATACATTAAATATTTTTCTTGAAAGGTAAATCAGCATTCTTGATCCTGGACTGGGGGAGCAAAGATATATTTTTAAAAAATTATTTACTGATTTTAAGATAAAAGTAGAACATCACTTGAAAAGCTTTGCTGAGTTGGAGATTTCTTTTTTACATTAACACCTGTGAAAAGTAACTAGAAAGAGGGAGAGTAAGAACAGAAACAAAATGAAACCTGATTTCACTTAGAATAAATTCTTTTTACAAAACATTGCTAGTGCCATCAGACTGGAAAATGTATAGAAAAGTCTAGATCTCGTTCACTGTGTACTATGAACTTGGCTTATGAAAAACCATTTAAGTTTGGAAAGAACACTGCTCACTTTTTAAAAAAATGTAAGTCCACCCATCTTCATGGGGAGCAGAGGGGAATCAATTAGTGTGAAAAAGGAGAACAATAGCTCTAAATTATTTTCATAAAATGAAAAGCGGGGGAAAGTGGTGAATGCAATTTGCCAAGAGGTGTCACTAAAAGCATCTGTGGAGGGTGTAAGTGTTTTGATGCTAAATAACTGAAGTTCTGTAAGAAATAAGCAGAAGAAAAATTAGTTGCTTGTCTCAACTTTTTATAACTGCAGTTCATCCTGATCCGCCATGAAAGCTATCAGCCAAAAATATGTCCACCCCATGTGCTTCATTGTCTTGTAGAAATCTTCACAGTTGATATGAATAAGTAAAGAAGTAAATTGTAATGGATTTAGACTATCTTCTGAAACATTTAGAACTTGGAAATTTGGAGTAGGCATCTGAGGGTGCAGGACTAAGTTGAAAGTAGATTCATTTTTAGAAAATCTTGGGCATGCATAAAATATGTGAGGCTGAGTGAGGAGACAAATATTGATATCACGTATCATTTGGATTACAACAAGATGTTGCCTTTCAGGGCTGTTTTTTATCTCATGCTAGAAAGTGGGGCAGAGCCAGGCACAGAGCTCAACCTGAGACATAATTATGTCAATCTTCACATTTTTACCATATTGTTACCTAAAAAATCAATGCATTCTATATGTAAACATTATGAACAATTTGGTCTATTTTTGGGAAGAAATGTCAATTTGAATGTCTAATAAAATGTAAATAAAAATAAGATTTCAGAGTACAAAAGCATCATCATAAATCATAATGCCAATGCCATACATGCCATTAGACAAAATTTCGAGTACCTTATAGACTTTTTTATTTTATTTAGTTTTTTTGAGGCGGATTCATGCTCTGTCACCCAGGCTGGAGTGCGGTGGTGCCATCTTGGCTCACTGTAACCTCCGCCTCCCGGGTTCAAGTGATTCTCCTGCCTCAGCCTCCTGAGTAGCTGGGATCACAGGCACCCACCACCATGCCTGGCTAATTTTTGTATTTTTAGTAGAGATGAAGTTTCACTATAGACTTTTATTGAGCTTTTTACACTCAATACATGTTTTGAATGCAGTAAAGGCTTGTTACTACACTCATAGCATGTAGTAACAATTTTACATACATTTTGCAATCTGAAAATGTACAGGTGCATGACATAGATTTCTCTAAAAGATGTAAATAGGCCTTTGATAGACTGACCAAATTAAGAATATAATTTTCAGAAAATAACTGTATTGTTTGGAACTTGGACCAAATGTTTCCATAGGAAAAAATATTTAGTATAAATTGAAATTGTGCAGAAAATGCATCTGATAAGATTTTTAACCTTTATATTGTTTGCCTGTAATCTTTTTCTTTTCTAGTATCATGGCAATATTACAAAATGTAATAATGTTTTTGAGATCAACATTTAAATTGCTGATTTTATTAACTGTTATTTAGAATTTTATTTTTGAAGCATAGTACTGTTTTTTTTAAAGATTTCATCCAAATTTTTGTTCCATCCCAATACTGTTTATCTACAAAAAGCAGCTTTACTACATAAACATGCTTCATTTTCTTTTTTTTTCAATTTTACTACCAAGACTTTAGATTTCCTAGTACTTTATATCATACAGGTAAGGTAATACCTACTAAAATGTAATTAAGAGAACACGTATGTAAATGTGAAGATTAGAATATGGGGGATGAGTGATGTCTTTCTCTTCAAATCAAAGGAAGAAGAAATATTTTGGACATACAACATATCAACTCACAGCCAATGGGTGAAAGCAGATGTGTTAATACCAGAAGGTCTGAAGACATTTAAGGTATGAAAGAAAAAAAAAAGCATTTTTTTTTATCATGGTTTAAGTTTTAGCTTTGCAGTAATAAATTGATCATGCACTGCTAAAGTTAAATTAGCATTTAAGTTAGGGATGTGTACTTGTATATTCGGGGAGAGTGATTGCCTACTTTTTAAATTGTACCTTTTCCTCCTGAGACCAAATTTCCCATGGCAGGGGAAGTAGAGTGCATCCACTCTTGTTCACAGCTTCCTCATTCTCCACAGCCTTCCTTTCTTGCTCCCCAGCACCATGCTTTGCCCCAGGGAAACAAATTGCATTATCAAGTAGATAAATAGTAAACTGGTATTGAAACTTAGTAGAGTATAGGCAAATGTTTTGAATGCAGTAATTCATATCTTTATTACATATGGATAGCTCTATCTACACCAAGAAACATATGAAACATACATAGGCTCAATAGGAATGCTGTCTCTTAAAAATTAAATTGGTGTTTTGTGTTGTATTAGGTTGGTACAAATGTAATTGCAGCTTTTGCCATTGTGGCTTTTGCCATTACTTTCAATGGCCAAAACCTCTATTATTTTTGCACCAACATGATATATGGAATGTATAAGTTTATTTATGCTGGAGTGTGAGTATAAAATGATGATACTGATTGTATGTGTGGGTTATGAAACCAATTTCATTTCTTTATAGTGATATTCCATTTATACATCCTGTCACAGCCTATTGAGTTAACATTTTGACACTATTTAATTTTTGTAGGCTGATACCTGTTATTATAACTTCTCAGGTACTAAACAAGTTTCTTTTTTCATAAACTGGAGATTAAATTTTGTTTTAACTCAAAGATAAAACAAAGTAAAATGTAAAGAAAATGAATTTGAGAGTTATTCCAGGTTCTCAAGTGGATATGTAATGTAATTAGCTGTTCAATAATTATAGGCCTTTGAGATCTAAGTTTAAACCCATCAATTTTTGAACCTCAAATTGACATCATTTCTGCATATCTTATCTCTTGCTGCTATGAAAATATACAGCTATACATTAATAATTTTTTTTTTTTTTTTTTTTTTTTGAGACGGAGTCTCGCTCTGTCCCCCAGGCTGGAGTGCAATGGCGGGATCTCCGCTCACTGCAAGCTCCGCCCCCTGGGTTCACGCCATTCTCCTGCCTCAGCCTCCCAAATATCTGGGACTACAGGTGCCCGCCACAACGCCCAGCTAATTTTTTGTATATTTAGTAGAGACGAGGTTTCACCGTGTTAGCCAGGATGGTCTCGATCTCCTGACCTCGTGATCCACTTGCCTCGGCCTCCCAAAGTGCTAGGATTACAGGCTTGAGCCACCATGCCCGGCCACATTAATAATTTTTACATGTATGATATTCATTATGGGAACAGTATGTGGCAGCATACAAAGTTTTCTTATTGTTGGATATGATTTAAATTTAATATTATTTTCTAAACCAAATTGTTAGACATATTTACAAACTGAAAATTTGACCTTAAGTAATTATTCATGAGCAAACAAATATATATCCCTCGTATTTTGTTTGTTTTTTTGAAATGGAGACTTGCTGTGTCACCCAGGCTGGAGTGCAGTGGTGGGATTTTGTCTCACTGCAGCTTCCACCTCCTGGGCTCAAGCAATTCTCTTGCCTTAGCCTCCTAAGCAGCTGGGACTACAGGTATGTGCTACCTCGCCCGGCTAATTTTTTGTATTTTTAGTCGAGATGGGTTTCATCATGTTGGCCAGGCTGGTCTTGAACTCCTGACCTCAAGTGATCCACCCTCCTTGGCCTCACAAAGTGCTGGGATTACAGGTGTGAGTCACCACACCTGGCCTATCCCTTGTGTTTTGAAAAGAAAATCTATTCAGAAATTTAAGCTGGATGAAACTGAAGGAAGTCAATTTTAATTCTTAGTATCTGGCTGGAATTTTAACCACATTTAGTGCTGTTTTATAGAACTTTCTGCATAATGGATATGATTTATATCTGATGTCCAGTATGGTAGCCACTGATCACATGAGGCTATTGAACAATTGAAATTTGGCTACTATGACTGAGGGAACTAAATTTTATTTTATTTTCATTAATTTGAATTGAAATAGTCCTCTGTAGCTTGTGGCTAATGTTTTCAAATGATTAGTTATTTGTGATACGGTCAGCTATTTATACTTTTGCACTTTTGGTGTTATTAATAATTGCTCTTGGTAGAAACTGAAGGAATACTAATACTTTGACATTATCTTACACTTGACCACAATGTGTGGTTGTTTCATTTGCTAATATTGCTTATCTCCAGAAAAGCTAGCAATTCAATTGGTGACAAGGTTTATTTACTTTAATTGACACTTCTTTTCTTATTAAAGAAATTACTCTTTTATGTAAGTTGAATAGAGTTTTATATTTATTCCCTGACATTTTTTTATTTCTATATTGCGTCTGTTTCCATTTGCCTGATATTTTTCCTCATGTATTCAAATACTAATTTCAGTAGTTAAAAAATAAGTCAGATGCAGTTACAGCTCTTGTTCTGTAAGTAATGACAATACTTCTTATTTTCCTTGAAAATGAAAGAAAGAGAGCTGTAAAGATGATGACCAAGTAACAAGTTTGCAGTCAGGGACATTTTTGATAGTTAAGTGGGATGCTTGTGTTTTGCCTGATCCTGGGAGGTTTCTCTGAGCCTTTAGTGGAGCAAATGTTTCCATCAGTCTTTTTTTTTTAATACTTTAAGTTTTAGGGTACATGTGCACAACGTGCAGGTTTGTTACATCAGTCTTATGAGCATGGGTTGAGCTTATCAAACAGGAACTTTGTTATATATTGCCTTGGTTGCTTTAAACATTTTTTCTCAATAACTGTAGTCTTTATCAACCTTCTTTAGTTTTTTGTCTTATTAAGGAGATTGCAAACTCATAAATTGATCTTTTTCTTCCTAAAGATTATTTTTGAAGGGACTCTTTTGAGCCAGAGAAGTTTTATTGGGCTTGATCACCTCTGGGTCTATGCCTGTGGACCGGCCCAATCCAGAAAGCTTTGCTCTGCAGATGAATTCCCTTGCGCTAGTGGCCAGTGCATCGCCAAAGAATCTGTCTGTGACTCTCAGCAGGACTGCTCCGATGAGAGTGATGAAGACCCAGCAACTTGCTGTAAGTGAGTGAATGGCTTACTAGTTTTCATGCTCTAATTCAAGACTGTCAGTTGGATTTAAAATAGTCTTTGTTTCTATCAAGGCAAAGGTAAGTCATATGTATGAAATATGATAAATACGCATTATCGCTCTGAAACTATTAGTACTATTCTTTCAGGGATATCTCTTTTAACTTAACGTTTCGGTGCTTGTTGCAAAGTCTGCAACATCTCTCAATTTGTTCTACAAATGAATAGTTGTGATTATTGTTGGCTGGGTGTGTGAATGTGTGTGCTTTGATTAAAGAGAAGATGGGTGGGAGAAGGAAACTTTTTGTAACTTTGCCTTGGAGGCATATGGTATGGGTTGCTAACTTTTATTGTGTATGCTTTTTTCCTCTCTAGTCAATCATCTTGTAAGCTGTAGCTGGGAGGGACGAGTAGGAGGAGGGCAGCCCTTCCTCCAGGGCAGCTACCATGATTGTAGAAATCACTTCAGCCATCATGGCTGCCCTGGAGGAAGGGCTGCTCTCCTCCTACTTTCCTACAAAACACTTCAGCCAGCCAGGCACAGTGGCTCACACCTGTAATCCTAGCACTTTGGGAGGCCGAGGCAGGCAGATCACGAGGTCAGGAGTTCAAGAACAGCCTGGCCAACATAGTGAAACCCTCATCTCTACTAAAAATACAAAAAATTAGCCAGGTGTGGTGGTGGGCACCTGTAATCACAGCTACTTGGGAGGCTGAGGTAGGAGAACCGCCTGAACCTGGGAGGTGGAGGTTGCCATGAGCTGAGATCGCACCATTGCACTCCAGCCCAGGCAACAGTGTGAGACTCCGTCTGAAAAAAAAAAAAAAAAAAAAAAAAAAGAAATTACTTCAGCCATGACTGGCGTTTGGGAGGGCCAAAGTGCCCCAACACCTTTTTTTCAGGCATTTTCTGAAGAGTCTCTGATAGAAGTGATGGCAAGAGATCCCATTACTATTCAAGCATAGTCATATTTCAACAAAAATATAATTTAATTTACAATCCACAGGATGATTCTCATATGAGGTAACTTAGCAACTGAAATCCCTGTGTCTCTTTAGGAAACATGAATTCCAAGGATATGAATCCAATTTCTGTATCACAAACAGGTGGTTTTTAAAAGATATTAAAAATGTGACGTTTATTTTACTGCAGTGCTTTATTTTAGTGAGATGTTTTGTTGAGCAGAGGTGAAAATATTATAATAAGATAAATGCCACCTTTTAAGTGAAAAGCTCTGCATAATAGGTTTCTCTTGGGAAGCTTGGATTTTATTGAGAGCAATGCAGAGGGACACGGGAGAGAGGAGATGAGAAAGTAAGGCTAAAATCCTCTTCTGCCATGTTCATCAACAGCAATCCAGTTAATACTTCAGACTCCTAGCTCTAAACCAAGTAATCGGCTAACCAGTGTGAGCTCAACGAAGCTTTTGGGGTGCTCTCTTCTTTTGTTCAAAACAAACAATGTAAGAACAATTTCTTTACTCCAATGTATGTGAAGTTTCTTTCTATGTTTTATTTAAATTTTTTACAGACAATTTGGTTCATTTCTATTGGGGAAATATTTCTTTCTAACAGTTTCTATAATTCTTAATGTCAATAACTGAAGGAAAATATATTTCCTTTCTTTCCACTTATATATATATATATATATATATATTTTTTTATTTTTTCTTTTTTTGAAACAGAGTCTTGCTCTGTCACCCGGGCTGGAGTGCAATGGCATGATCTCGGCTCACTACAACCTCCACTTCCCGGGTTCAAGTGATTCTCCTGTCTTGGCCTCCAGAGTAGCTGGGATTACAGGCATGTGCCACCACACCCAGATAATTTTTGTATTTTTAGTAGTGACGGGTTTCACCATGTTGGCCAGGCTGGTCTTGAACTCCTGATCTCAGGTGATCCACCTGCCTCAGCCTCCCAAAGTGCTGGGATTACAGGCATGAGCCACTGCACCTGGGCACTTGTATATTTGGAAGCTTAGCTTTTTCCCCTCCATTGTTTTCCCCATAGTAAATCATACTTTATGTTCACCTTTAAAAAATTGTTTAGCATTTGATTTTTGACATATTTTCTCATTTATTGAAGTTTCATTGATTATGTATATGACATTTTTCCAATTCAGTAGATCTGGATGCCATTCTGCTATTTTCTTTGGGTGAATGCAGAAATGGGTAATTGTGCTTCTCAACAAAAACAGTGTTACTTATTAGTCTTTTAAGTTTTTAAATAGTGTAACCTCATTTGTCCAAAGAAAACCTGTCATGTTTGCGTGATTGAGATTGACTTGATATAGGGAATATGTCATAAAAATGTTGCCATATTGCATACAGTATGTATGTGTATTCATGTATTTTGATACCAAAATGAGTGTTTCATGTAAATATATATACAATTATTTATGCTGTGAAATTATATAGATTTGAATTATTAGAATTGATTTACATTTACACTATTTGCTGCACTAAAGTATTTAATATATTTGTGCATATAGACACGTGCATATGTATATTCTTACAAAATAAGAGAGGCTTTCCTTTGAAATTTAAAACCATATTGAAACATTTTACTCATACGTATACATTTGTATTTTACAAATTTGAATTTGTAATATCAAGTTTTATTCATAAATGATTCTTCCATGTTCATGATGCACAAGAAAAATAACTTTATATCTTTTTTTATTGCACTTTGGAATGACTCTCTAGGAGGGTATAGCTTGTGCAGGCAGTTTGAATAGCACCAGGAATACTTAACAAATTCTGGAGAATAAGTAAATATGCACTCATGAGGATTGTCAGTTGGTTATTCCACAGTCAGTGTGCTTTTCCCCAAAGGCAGACTCACTCGGGTCTTCTCTCATTATCAAGTTGCCCTTAGTTTTAGGTATTATTTTAATATATGGCATAGCAAAGCCTCCAGACCGGTGGCTTTTCAAAATCAGTCAATAAAAACAGCCTGTGGGTTTTGCTGCAACAGCAAACTCCATGGACCAGAGCATCAGTATTACCTGGGAACTTAGTGGAAATGCAGAACCTCAGGACCTGGCCCAGCCTTACAGAACCAAAAGCTGCATAGAACAAGGTCCCAGGTGACTTGTCTGCATATGAAACTTTGAGAACCACTGTACCAAAGAGGCTTCAGGAAGGAAGACAGCTAGGGGAAGAAACAGATGGCATCTAAAAAGATTGATAAAAACTAAAGGCAAATAAGTCAGAGTTCTCTCAGGGTAGAAGCAAAATCTCTCATTACTTTGCTAGTCCTTAAGAGCATCAATATTAACAAAATATTTATAATGTGTATTTATAATGTATATTAACACAATATTTATAATATAATACTGTTAGAATCTAGTATATTCTTATTAAATGAAATATTCCCCATTCATTTCCCATACATAGCTTTCTTTCTTATTTCACAGAGAGCTGATTAACTTCTGGAGGATTCATAAAATATTTTACTTTTCATGATCCAGAATTTTTCTCAGCTGCACAGTGAAATTCTTTCTTGTCTGCTCATGTGCTGTAGTGGTTAAATATGCAAGAGAAAGCTTTGTCATAATCTTAAAATATTACTTTAACTGATGAACTCTGAGTGAAATTTCTCTAAAACCAAACAATAGATTTTTGGTGTTTATTAACATAATCCTGTATTAAATGAGGGCAGTTAAGATTAAAATATATCTGCACCCTCATGTTCATTGCAGCATTATTCAAAATATCCAGCCAAAACAACTGAAGTCGCTGAGAATGGATCAAACAAGTGGTGTGTGTATGTGTGTGTGTGTTTGTGTGTGTGTGTATAAAATGTATATGTGTTCACAATGGAATATTATTCAGCAATAATGAAGAAAAAAATCTTGCTATTTGTGACAATGATGAGCCTGGAGGGGATTATGTGAAGTGAAATAACCCAGGCAGAGAAAGACAAATACGGCATGATCTCAGTTATACATGGAATCTAAAAAAGTTGAATTTGTAGAAACAGAGAGTAGAATGGCAGTTGTCCAGGGCTGAGGCCTGGCAGAAATGGGGAGGTGTTGGTCAAAAGATACAAATTTTCACTTACAAGATGAATAAGTTCTGGGGGTCTAGTGTATAGCCTGGTGACTATAGTTAATAACACTGTATTGTATACTTGAAATTTGCTGAGAGTAGGTCTGAAATGTTCTCATCATACACAAAAAAGGTAACTATATGATGAAATGATGCTAATTAGCTTTACTATGGTAATCCTTTCACTATGTGTATGTATATCAAAATATTACCTTGCATACCTTAGTTACAATTTTATTTGTCATTAATACATCAATAAAGCTTAAAAAATTAATATATATGCAATATGTTTTAAAAATCTCTATCAAAATAATTAAAATACAACATGCCATACATATCCAAAGATACACATTGGATCCCTGAACAGTTTATACATGAAATAGATCTAATTTTCAGACACACACTACAACATGGATGGACCTTGAAGACGTTAAGTGAAGTAAGCCAGAGACAAAAGGACACGTATTGTTTGATCCCACTTATATAAGGTACCTAAGGTAGGCAAACTCATAGAGACAGATAGTAAAATGGTGGTTGCCAGGGTTTGAGGGGAGGGGAGATGGAAATTATTGCTTAATAGGGGTGGAGATTCAGTTTGGGAATGAAAAAGTTCTGGAGATGGATAGTGGTAATGGTTGTACAACAATGGGAATGCACCTAATACCATAGAACCTTACATTAAAAATTGTTAAAATGTTACATTTAAGTCATGTATATTTTACCACAATAAAATACACATTTGTATTTATATATAAAATTTTCAATAACTCATATAGAAAAAAATGTATATAGAATCTACTTCACTGTGTTCTGGAAAAGTTGGCATGATAGATATATCTTCAAATCAAAATAGTTCAGGAAATTCCATGAAAAAGGGTTTTTTTTATTATAGGACTTTTAAAACAATTTTAAATGCTAATATGAATTGTGTACCTTCAAAGGAGACGTTGGTATAATAGTCAAATGAAAGAAATTGAAACCAAGGATCTTGTGCAATGCACTAATTTTTACTGTGATATTGTCTCCAGACGTCTTTCATGTTAAAAAAAAATGTTGGGCCAGGTGCGGTGGCTCACGCCTGTAATCCCAGCACATTGGGAGGCTGAGGCGGGAGGATCACGAGGTCAGGAGATCGAGACCATCCTGGCTAACACAGTGAAACCCCCTCTCTACTAAAAACACAAAAAATTAGCCGGGCATGGTGGCAGGCGCCTGTAGTCCCAGCTAATTGGGAGGCTGAGGCAGGAGAATGGCGTGAACCTGAGAGGCGGAGCTTGCAGTGAGCCGAGATCCCGCCACTGCACTACAGCCTGGGCCACAGAGTGAGACTCCGTCTCAAAAAAAAAAAAAAAAAAAAAAAATGTTGAATGCTAAAACACTTCATGAAGGGAAAGGAAATAGCAATATAAAAATATTTAGTGTAGCAATGATCTGTGTGGGTTTCCAATACATATTAACAAAATATTTATAATGTAATCCTAGTTAAAATCTAATATATTCTCGTTAAATGAAATATTCCTCATTCATTTCCCATACATAGCTTTTTTTTCTTATTTCACGAAGAGCTGATTAACTTCTAGAGGATTCATAAAATATTTTACTTTTCATGATCCAGATTTTTTCTCAGCTGAACAATGAAATTCTTTCTTGTCTGCCCATACGCTGCAGTGGTTAAATATGCAAGAGAACGCTTTGCCATAATCTTAAAATATCACTTTAACTGATGAACTGTGAGTAAAATTTCTCTGAAATTGTGAGCAGTGCCATATCTCATACTGTGCTTAGAGATGGTGAAGCGTATTCTGTAATCACAGAAAGTTAAAATAAAAGCAACTAAGTAATCAAAATCATTGTTTTAATGAAAGTACTTTATTTATAACATGAATAGATATTTTTTAGATTTCGCAAATGTTTACATTTAACACATAGAGTATAATAAGACATCTAATAATTGCCAAAATGCATTTGACTCTGCTGGCTTTCTTCAGATATTTATAAGTTCGCTTTAAAGTTTTTGAATTACACAGGGGAGATATTAATGGAAGAACTTCAATTTAGTTACTGGAATTTGATTTACATCTTACAGTACAGTGAAGTTTTTGAACTTTTAGCTTTAAAAAATATTCTTTTACGTGTACAGGAACACATTAGTAAAAACAGCCAAGCAATTCACCAAGGTTTTTACAGAGGTGGTTGCACCATGTCACCATGTTGCTTTCACACATCTTTACAGTGATGGATTTTGAAAGCTAATTTTCATTTTGAAAAGGACGGTGGTGTTTAGCATTCTGTAAAAAGCACAATGATTGACATTTTTTTAACCGATAAAACATCTAGGTAATGAAAGAAATGGTTTGAACTTTTGTCCTAAAGCCAAATTTCAACATTTATACAGTCAAAAGTTGCTTTTATCTTGAGAGCTTCTTTCTTTATGTATTTGTGGTTGAGCGACTAGCTCAACTGTGAAGAGTCTGGGTAAGGGTGTGGGATGCATCTGTCACATTTTACTTTCCATTTTCACATTCATCGATCTCGTTGCCATTTCACACCGTTGCCTTGTTGGGGAAATTAGGATGGTGCCTGCAGCAGCTATCTGCAATGAAGAAGATTGCTGTTTGCATGAACTTGCTTCCTTTGTATAGCAATGCATAATTTGCTGCCCTAACAGTGCAATATTGAGTTTATTACCCAAACAGGGACTGAGAGAGGGAAAAGAATAGGTGAGGTATTAATTATTATACTAGGACAACAGGCATGCATTGAGGCAACCCTGGGCCAGGCCAGACATGTGGTCACTCTACCCATGGAAGATCTTGTATTCCAGGGAAGTGTGTTCTAGGAATTGGGGGTACCCTTGTAGAGAGGTGGAAGGATTCCTTCATCAAATCCACAACCAAGAATTTGGAACTTTGAAGCACATTTCAGAGGCCAAATATGTACTTTGAGTCTTAAATATTTCTATACTCCACCAACTGACAGAACATTTTGGAGGTGGCATAGAAGGTGGCAGAGCTCACAGAGAACTGAGGGATTAGACCAGAGGGTTCTGTGAATGCCCAAGGAGAAAGTCACAGCTAGGTTATAAGTGCTCAAGTTTGTGTCAAAAAACAGAAGGCCCTCTCCCCTGGGGAGTAATGTTTTATCAACAGCCATATCCTATAAATTGTGTAGACACACCTGAGAAAAGAAAAACTAGCTAAGAGCAATAGATTTCCAGCTAGGTATATGGGCAAACTGCACTTCCTTGTCATATCAGTGCACCATTAGGCGATGTGCAACATGTTTTTATTATTATACTGTAGTCAACTTTCTTGTTTTTTATTTGCAGGGAAATCCATTTAGAGGGAAAAATAATATTCATTTGTAATGAAAGAAATGCTGTACCAAAATCTATGGATGCTCAAGTCCCTGGAGAACTTGAGCCCCGGGGAAAAGTCAGCCCTTGTATCTGCAGGTTGCACATCCTGCTAATACTATATTTTTGAACCACTATTGGTTGAATCTGCAACAAGGAACCAACAGATATGGAAGACCCACTGTCTGTTCTATGACTGTCTAACAAGCATGGCTTTCAGATCTAAAGGTTCAATTTGCATGTAGAGAAATCGGAAGTGGCATTGTCATTTGCATACCACACTTCAATGTTTTAAGAGTTGACATGTCAGTGATAAGATATGTGGTCATAAAATCAGGGGTCCCTATTTACAGAGACTTGAAGATGCTTTGATTATGAAGATACAGTGAGCTTATTTGATATGCTGGTTAAATTGGCCATATTATTTAAAATTTACAAGTTGAACACAATGGTCAGAAGCAAACCCATGGTGATGGAGTCTTTTTAATTATGAAACAGAGTTCCTGGTTTAAGGAGGCTTCAGAATATGAGCTTTTGGTGTCAGGTTCAAAGTCTAGATGTTCCATTTACTAAAATGTACCACAGGCAAGTTGCTTCATGGTCTGAGTTCCAATTTTCTCTTCTAGGAAATGGCATTTACTATGTAGAGTGTAAGAATTAAGGTTAATATATGTAAAATACCTGCTACATACTTGGAACTCAGTGATAGTATGGCTGTTTTTATTGTTATTAAAGATGATAGCATGAAGATCTTAGGAATCCTGTCAAAACTGTGGGTGTTCTCTGACAACTTAATTCTCCTTTTCTCCCCCACTGTTTGAAAAGTGCCTCAGCATAAAGAGGAATATTTAGGAATAAGCTTTTAAATTAATTGTGTTAATTTATCCCCAAAAGTACTATCTAAGATAGTCTGATACTATGATTCTTATTTTAGGAAAATGAAATTTAAGCACATAAAAATTAATTTCTTGAAAGCACAAATCAAGCTATTAGACTTTCTGGTTGAATGCCCAGTCTTATGAAACCATCTATTTTTCTGTCATAAATTTGGCGTCAAAACTATGAAAGGTGCCTATAAAGTATGCTCCAAATCCCGATTTCCTCTAGAACCAGTTCTTTTATGATAAATGGAGGAAATTAAGTACTTGGCAACTTTTGAATTATGTATTAGGAGAAGACAGGCTCAGGCTGGGCATAGTGGCTCACGCCTGTAATCCCAGCACTCTGGCAGGCCAAGATGAGCAGATCACTTGAGGTCAGGAGTTCGAGACCAGCCTGGCCAACATAGTGAAACACTGTCTCTCCTAAAAATACAAAAAATATCCGAGCATTGTGGCATGTGCCTGTAATCCCAGCTATTTGGGATACTGAGGCAAGAGAATTGCTTGAACCCAGGAGGTGGAGATTGCATTGAGCCATTGAGCCGAGATTGCGCCACTGCACTCCAGCCTGGGCGACAGAGCAAGACTGCCTTAAAAAAAAAAAAAAAAAAAGAAAGAAAAAGAAAAAAGAAAAGACAAAAGATAACACCAGCTCCGTTCAGAATATCTAATTTACCTGCAATTCCAAAATGGCTAGGTATTTCTCTTTTTTTGAGAAAGTGTTAGGATAGAATAATAAAATGAACACTGAGATGCTGACCTCAAGTTGTTTGCATGTCCAGAATTAAATTTTCCCCTTCCCAGTGGATTTTTTTCCTTTAAATTACCATCTCAGCGGGTTTATACTGGGCAAGCAAATTAGTTACTCCCTGAAAAGCTCTAGAGTTCCACCTTGCATCATTAAATACAATGGAGATAGCCAACCAGAATGAAACGTACCAGAATTACAGATAGAAGCATGTGGAAGGGTCATGCCTCGCACAGCACGTGAGATATTGTGTGGGACTGGATAAAGGAAAGCTATTCTGATCGTTAGAGAACATTCACTAAGAAGCAGAATAATTTTGCAGGCCTCCTAAGATGATTAGCTAGCGTAGAGCAGTGTTTCCCTGCATGCTCTTCATTTCTCCTCACCTGTTTTCTCTTCCACGTGTATCAGCAAAGCATCTCACCTGTGACTTTGAATCGGGTTTCTGCGGCTGGGAGCCATTTCTCACAGAAGATTCACACTGGAAGCTGGTGAAAGGATTGAATAATGGAGAGCACCACTTGCCTGCAACTGATCACACAGCAAACATAAATCATGGTAGGACATTTTCCTCTTTAAAAAATAATTAGTTTTCTTTCTTGCATGTTGTGGAATGCTGATACTGTGTATTTTCATTTTTCTTCTGTAGACTATATACATGGAACTCTGGTTTGTCTTGCTTTAAAACCTCCTGACCAAGTTAATAATTGATGGTAACTGAGTTCCCTGAAAGGAGCATTGTTTTAATCACCAACATGTTTGTTGTTGCAATTTTTATATGATTGGGTTAAAGGCATAAAGAGGTGGAAAAGTTTTCTGATCATTTTCTCAAGTTGCCCAGAATCGAGTACAGTAGGCTTGCTTTCTTTTTAGAACAATCCAATTTTTCAAAACAGGAAGAAAAATAGTCTAATCTTGTTTCTGGGAACTGAGGACAGAGATTTAGCACTATCTGTAAAATAAATCTACAAATACTTGAATGCAATTTAATCAGTCTTCAGGCTTCTTTATAATAAACAGTCTTATTCTTCCACATATTTATTTTTAACTATCATTCCAGTGTTTACATATTGTCTTAAAATAGAGGAACCATAACTACCTGTGGTATTCCAATAAGCATCTGTGAAACTCCAATAAAACAGAAAGGGTTTGTTCTCTATTTTGTTTTGTTTACATTTATCATCGGATGTCAGTCCCCATATACGTTAGCATCATATTAACTTTACCTTTTAAATGTATGGTTTAAGTAAAGACAGTGTCTCGCCACATTGCCCAGGCTGATCTCGAACTCCTGGCCTCAAGAAATCCTCTCACCTCAGCCTCCCAAAAGTGCTAGGATTACAAGAGGGAGCCACCACACCTGGCCAACCTTATAATAGCACAACTGTAGTTGTACTGTAGATCATCTTTCAACCTCACTGAACATTATCCTATTTGTTTCTTCTTTCAGACTTCCAAATAGTTATACCAAAAATAAGTATTGATCATATTTTTAATTACAGCCATTGGAAATTGGGGTTGGTGGTAGTTGGTGAGGGTGCTAGGGGATGGGGTGGGAAAATTCAACCATCCATCTGTTGGCTACAGCCATAAACCTAGTTCATTGTTTAACAGTGTGGTAAGTTCTTAATTTTTGCTTTTGTGCCATGACTCATTTCTTTAACATTTTGTAGCAGACTAAGTTAAGTTTAAAGTTTAAAATAGAAAGGGGACTATAAATCATTGGAACTATGTATTAACAGCCCATTTTCTCTAAACTCATGTAATATTTTACTAATTTTTCTCTGTTCAAGCCAATTATTAAATACATAGCATAGACGATACCTGGATGCACAAAGATGGATGCTACGATCCCTGCCTTTGAGGTGGTCTGAATCTGGTGGCTGAAGTACATTAGCAAGGAATTGCAATCAATTACGAAGGATGCTTTAAGAGGAATGGAAAGTGATTCAGATGGATTCGAGATGCCTTATTGAAGGAGATGGCTCCTGAACTGAGCACTGACGGGAAATGAAAAGTAGTCAGGGAGCCAGAAGTAAGGAATTACAGAGAGAAGGCGGAACCAAAGAGGGGTGGGAGGGATCATGTCCTAATTGGAGGAAAGAATCCCCAAAGAGGGCAGAAAGATGGGAGTAGTTAAGGATGAAAGACGTGTATGATTGTACAGGGAGAAAAGAACTGATGAAACAGGAGAGGAAGGAAGGGGACTCTAGAGAGTACTGAGGAATTGTAAATGTGTCTGCAGGATGATGGTGACCCAGGTAGTCATGTTAAAGCATGTGACCAATCAAATTTGCTCTAAAGGGCTGTTGTGGCTGAGATGAGGGGAATGGAGAGGGTGAAAGGCTGGAGTAGGAAAAACATGGATGTGCTGAAGAAATATCGGTGAGAGATGATAAAGGCCTAAGCCAAGGCAGTGATTCTCAAAGGGAAGCTGTGCGGGCAGTGTGTCATGGTGGTCTGATGTGAGCGCTACCATAACCAGTTAGGGAAGAGCACGGGCTGCCCAGGTTCTGTCATGATGTTGACACTGAACCCATGTCTAAATACTAGGGTGCTTCAGTTTTATTAGATAGAAAATAGAGAAAAGAAAAGTAGCTTCCCTATGGAGTTGTCATGAGGATTAAATGAAATAACACCTGTGAAGGTTTTTCATATAGTAAGATCTCCATAAACATTCATAGATGTTTGTTGTCCATTCTAATAAGAAGACTAGGAATAACACCAGATAAGACAATTAGAAAATATGTTTGTAATTCACCTTTAGTCTCTTGCCAGCTTATAATTACTACGTAACTATGATTTGCATTAAAAAGATTCTAGTAGAGCCCATGTGTTAGGTGTTGAAAGACCCATTCTTTTCCAGTGAGATGAAGAATAGTGAAAGATAACAATATGACTGATAAAACTAGGGGCAGCTGGTCTCACCCAGAGTATGAGGGACAAAAACGCAGTCTTTCTCGTTTTAGAAAGGGCCAATAAAAAAAAAAAATATATATATATATATATATCTCTGGATCACGGAGTCAACATCTCTTTACCCATGATTGCCGTGATCAAACCGTAAAGAGAATCAGTAGTGGTTTTAAATTGCAAGTGAGGAGGAGAATTTTAAAAAAAAAAGGGACCAGGAAGAGAAAGGAAAGTGAAATGGAAATTTCTGGTAGAGTCAGAGGCAGCCTAATAGTTCCGATATCTAAGAAAGTGGAGTTCTAGTTCATTTTGTTCTTAGAGCCTTAAACATATAGATTGCAGCTTTTAAATCTACCTGTCTGTCTGTCTGTCTGTCTATCTATCTATCTATCTATCTATCTATCTATCTATCTATCTATCTATCTATCTGAGACAGACTCTCACTCAGTTACTCAGGCTGGATTGCAGTGGTGTGATCTATGCTCACTGCAAACTCCACCTCCCAGGTTCAAGCAATTCTCCTGCCTTTTCCTCCCAAGTAGCTGGGACTATAGGTGCACACCACCACGTCCAGCTGATTTTTTGTTTTTGTATTTTTAGTAGAGCTGGAGGTTTCACCGTGTTGCCCAGGCTGGATATGTTGATATTATGTAGTTTTTGTGTGTATGTGTGTAATTAAGCCTCAAATTTCCTTCCTGCCTTTTTTTCTTGGTTTCTACCTTCCTATTCCTACTCTGTTAAATTTCCATCGAAATAGGCAACTCATGTTAATTATGTTCCACTTTTATCTATGTTCATATAGTCACACACAGATATATACATAGTAGATACATACATATTCAAAATTATATGTGTTTCTGTGATTGTTTATTTTATAAGAAATATATTATCTTGTAACTATTTTCCCTATCTTGTTACTAAAGATAGCTTATGGCAGTTGCTCCAAGTCATCAAATACTATCTATGTTTTTTCATTTTTTATGATAAAGTATTTGTTAAATGTAAAATTCAACCATTTTAGTGTACAGTTCACTGAGTTCTAACATACATACACAATTGTGTAACCATCACAAAAATGAAGATATAAAACAATTCTATTCCTGCCCCACACATTGTTCTGTGCCATTTTGTACTCAATAATTCTCCCACCTCCAACCACTGACACCAGTGATCTGATTTCTAGCCCTAGTGTATGCCTATTCCAGAATGTCTTGAAAATGGAATCATATCATATGTAGCATTTTGATTCTACCTTCTTTCAGTTAGCATAAAGGACTTGAGACTCATCCATGTCGCTGGCTTCAGCCACAGTTCCTTCCTTTTTCACTGCTGAATAGTTGGGTCCGTTGTGTGAATGGACCACACTTCATTTATCCACTAACCAGCTGAAGGACACTTGGATTGTTTCCAAATATTGTCGAATATGAGTAAAAACACCATCACATTTGCATACGTGTTTTTGTCTGGACATAAGTGTTTATTTGGTTTGAGTTCTCTATCCAATGCCTATGTCTGTTTTTTTTTTGCACTCTGGTTGGTGAGAGAACTCTACCATTCCTGACTTTCTGTGACCTTCGGGAAATGTTCCAGCTATTCATTTCAGGTGTTTTTACCTCCAGACTCAGGTAGTTTTCTCCAATCCATGCACACGATGGATCCTTACATGGTGATTTAGTGGGGACTCTCTGCAGATCTCTGGAGCTTGCTGTCTTTACAAAGTTCCAGTACCTGAAAGGGGCAGCTGGCACTCTGTCTTATGACTTCTACCCATGTGGGTCTCCCCAAAGCACCGACTCTATCTGTTTCAACTCGAGGAGACTGCCACACTCCTGTGTTTCCCCTCTGCACAGGCACCTGGAAACTGTCTAGGCAGTAAGCTGTGGGAATTACAGGACTTAACTCATTTGTTTCCCCTCTCTCAGAGATCACTATCCTGTGATCTATCACTATCTTACATTCCCATTGTCCTATATTTGACAGTCCATGCTAAATATGCTTTCTTCTAACTTTTTTTTTTGCTTGTTTAAGACAGAAGATAAAATCCAGTCTGTGATACTTAATCTTACCTGGAATCAGGAGAAGTTTAATTCATGTTTGTTTATTTAGCTAAATTTATTTGATTTGGATATGCCATAATCTATCTAGCTATTCCCCTATCCAGTGACATCAATATCATGATGATGTTTCAAATTTATTCTTTTTTTTTTTTGAGACGGAGTCTTGCTCTGTCGCCCAGGCTGGAGTGCAGTGGCGCGATCTCGGCTCACTGCAAGCTCTGCCTCCCGGGTTCATGCCATTCTCCTGCCTCAGCCTCTCCGAGTAGCTGGGACTACAGGCGCCCGCCACCATGCCTGGCTAATTTTTTTTGTACACATTTCCTCATGTAGGATACTTTCGATTTTATGCAATAGATAATAACTAGGAGTGAGACTCCTATATTTTTTAAGCAAGATATGTATTTATATTTTCAATAAACATTTATAGATTCATTTACCCTAAAACTTTAGTACTTCAATTTTCAGTGACAAAATGGGAGTACTTTTTCCTATTTTCCTACCAGCAAGAGGCATTATAATTCTCTTTAAAAATTTCCAATTAATGGGTATACAATGATTTCTCATATGTAATATTTATTTGCATTTCACTGAAAAATATTTTTTTCAAATGTTTCCAATGTCTCAATTTATTTGGGTTCTTTAATTTTACTAAGTAATATTTTACAGCTTCCGGGGTAGAGATTTTGAAAATCTTCTGCTAATATTTTCCTAGGTTTTTGTGCTGTTATAAATGTTACTTTTAAAGAAATTCTGATTTTGATTATTGCTGACATATAGAAATTCATTTTTATAGAAAATATTGACCTTGTATCCAGTGGCCTTGCTAATTTTATTTATCATAGCTAAGAACTTATACATATATATTTTATTTTCTAGGATCACAATTATTTTGTCTGCAAATAATGGCAATTTTATTTCCTTTTTTCTAAATATTAACACTTCTATCTTCCTTTTGTTGTTTTATGTACTGGACAGAATTTCTAGAATGTGTTGAATAGAACTGGTGATAGCTGCTAGACTTGTCTTATTTCTGTCTCAGAGGAAAAGCTGTCAATAGTTGAACCTTAAGTGCCATGCTTACTGAAAAATTGTATTCTTTATCAGATAAGAATGTTCCCTTCTATTCAGAGCGTGCTTTTTAAAAAAATAAAAAAATGAATGTATGTTAAAAGTTTTCAATGTTTTTCAGCAATTATGATATGATTGTCAGATTATCTTTTTTGTCTATAAGGTAAATTGATTTTTTAAATATTAAACCCCTCTTGCACTCCTGAACCAATCCTAATTGGAGTAGTTTTATTTATTATTCATTTCTTTGTTCTATATGGTAATGCTTGTTTATAACTTTTGCATTTGTAAAAGTTATACAGACTGGCCTCTAACGTTCTTAAGACATGTGAGGTGTTACTTCTAGGCCAGTGCATTAACAAGGTACCTGTTTTGCAGAAGGTGAGGTTGAGCCGAATGTGAACACTTTAACCCAGGGAGACTATTCACTCCGTCCTTTAATTTTTATATTGTGCTGGGCACATAGCCGCTCTGGGGTATGTGGGTGTGTAAGAGTTTTACAATAAACGATTCTGGTTACCAGAAGTAAACTCCTTGCCATGACCAGGAATAAAACTAGTAAATTCCACATTTCTCCAACTTCGCTCATTGTTTAGAGCAGGC